>NW_026652276.1:163390763-164040649 GCF_009828535.3 Hylobates moloch | reverse complement strand
AAATGCTCATCATCACTGGCCATCAGAGAAATGCAAATCAAAACCACAGTGAGATACCATCTCACACCAGTTAGAATGGCCATCATTAAAAAATCAGGAAACAACAGGTGCTGGAGAGGATGTGGAGAAATAGGAACACTTTTACACTGTTGGTGGGACTGTAAACTAGTTCAACCATTGTGGAAGTCAGTGTGGCGATTCCTCAGGGATCTAGAACTAGAAATACCATTTGATCCAGCCATCCCATTACTGGGTATATACCCAAAGGATTTGTTCATATTTTTGTTTGTTGTTATTAGAGCAGCAATTTTCAAGCTTTTAATATGCCAGACTGAAAACTGACTTGCTTCATTTTCAAAATTATGAGTACGGATTGCTATTTCAATAAGTAATTAATTTTTAAAATTTGACTATTTCTCATTAGATTATATTATCAATAAGTATTTCTGGAGCCTTAATCGGTGTACCAGATAATATGGTTTGAAAGACTTGATTTTTATCCCCAAAGACCTTATAATCTGGTTTAGGAATGATTGATTTATCCTAAGCGTTAGATTCTAATATAAATTTAGTGCATTAAAATGCTTAGGAAACTCTGATTTGCATTTTAGTCAGTAAAAATATATCACCCACATGAAAAGATATTGCATTTAAATACCTTTATTGTACTTTAAATAATAGAACAAACATTTTTACCTATAAGCAAATTGTAATATAAGATCATTAAGTTATGAAAATAACTCAGTATCATGACATCATGTACCATTTGTAATAAATAAGTACGTAATAGAACAGGAGTAGCAGTGTTTGACAAGGAGATAATATACATGGTAATTGATTGATGTCTAGCTAGAACAAGTATTTCAGCATTTATTTCAGCCAAGTAAAACAAAATAGCCAAACTTGGCTGACTTGTCAGTCAGAAAGTTTGGAAACCTTGGTTAAAGTGATATTTTATGGCTTTTTCAGATACATGCCAATTTACAAGTAAACTTCAGTCATTGGTTGTTCTGGATTATAATTTTACATATTTTAACCTTTCCTCTGTTTTTTTTTTTTTTTAGATGGAGTCTCACTCTGTCGCCCCGGCTGAAGTGCAGTGGCACCATCTTGACCCACTGCAAGCTCCACCTCCCGGGTTCACGCCATTCTCCTGCCTCAGCCTCCAGAGTAGCTGGGACTACAGGCATCCGCCACCACGCCCGGCTAATTTTTTGTATTTTTTTTAGTAGAGACAGGGTTTCACAGTGTTAGCCAGGATGGTCTCGATCTCCTGACCTCGTGATCTGCCCACCTTGGCCTCCCAAAGTGCTGGGATTACAGGCGTGAGCCACTGTGCCCGGCCTAACCTTTCCTCTGTTTTTATTGATGACATATAAGGGACTATTATTACAAATAAAAGACATAAGAAAGATACAAATCAGGCCAAGTGTGGTGGCTCACACCTTAATCCCAGCACTTTGGGAGGCTGAGGCGGGTGGATCACCTGAGGTCAGGAGTTCGAGACCAGTCTGACCAACATGGTGAAACCCTGTCACTACTAAAAATACAAAAATTAGCTGGGCGTGGTGGCGGGCGCCTGTAATCCCAGCTAATCGGGAGGCTGAGGCAGGAGAATCCCTTGAACCAGGGAGGCAGAGGTTGCAGTGAGTCAAGATTGTGCCATTGTACTCCAGCCTGAGTGACAGAGTGAGACCCTGTCTCAAATAATAATAATAATAATAAAATAGAAAAAAGAGAAAAAGAAAGATACAAATCAAAATGTAGAAACTATCCCCAAGGAAACCAAAAAAAATTTAAGTTCAGAATTTGGGAAAAGTAATGACTCTGGAATGGTAAATGTAGATTATGTCTTATATTTATCAAGGCAATTATTTTTTTATTACTTAAAATTTTTTTATTTGAAAATTTATTTTTGGACCAGGCACGGTGGCTCATGCTTGTAATCCCAGCACTTTGGGAGGCTGAGGCGGGCGGATCACGAGGTCAGGAGATCGAGACCACGGTGAAACACCATCTCTACTAAAAAAATACAAAAAATTAGCCAGGCGTGGTGGCGGGCGCCTGTAGTCCCAGCTACTCGGAGAGGCTGAGGCAGGAGAATGGCGTGAACCCGGGAGGCTGAGCTTGCAGTGAGCCGAGATCGCGCCACTGCACTCCAGCCTGGGTGACAGAGCGAGACTCCGTCTCAAAAAAAAAAAAAAAAAAAGAAAATTTATTTTTATTTTTGTTATTATTTTTTTAGATAGTCTTGCTCAGTTGCCCAGGCTAGAGTGCAGTGGTGTGATCATAGCTCACTGTAGGCTCGAACTCCTGGGCTCAAGTGATCCTCCCACCTCAGCCTCCTTAGTTGCTGGGACTACAAGTGCAGGCCATGCCTGACTTCTATTGTGTATTTATTGTGATTAAAATATTTAAAAATAATAGCTCCTCCATATGTGTGTACATACTCATAGATATTATTTGCTATTGGTAGAAGTCATTGAGGTTAGCACCCCAACATCTATTTCATCCTAGATCATTAAGTCAATCATGAAAATTCCATCCCCTTTACCAGTGATTGGTTCAGAAATGGGTATGTGACATAATTCTACTTGATGAGGTATAAAGGGCTATCTGCTGGAATACATCAGGGAGTTTCCCTGCTCCTAAGAGAAAATTGGAGAAAAAAATGCTTTTTCTTCTTGAGTTTGCTGTTTCTTGTCTGAATATGAGTTCTAGAACTGATGCATCTCTTGTTATCAGCAGGAAGCTGAACTCAAGAGTGAATGGTGGAAAAATGGAGTCTTTGATAAATGTCATTGGACTGCTGAATCAATCTAACTTGAAGACTGTTGCATTCTTATTTCTATAATAGGGCAGGGTAGGTTATGTTTATTCTGCTAAATAGTAAACCCTCCCTATATCTCAGTAGCTTAAACTAACAAAGACGTAATTTTTGCTCATACTACATGTCCATCATGGTTCAGCAGGGACCTGTTTTCAATGTCTTCTTTACTGAGGGATGCAAGCTGATGGCTCCTCCTTCATTTGAAATGTTCCCTTTTGGATACTGTGGCAAGCAAATGGGAACATGATAAATTGTGCATCAGCCTGTAAAGGCTTCTACCTGGAAGTGATGAACATTACTTTTGCTTACATTTCATCATGCAAAGCAATTAATATAGCTATCTTTAACCTAAAAGGGGTGGGGAGGAGCATTTCTGCCATGTGTGGAAGGGAAGAAGCAGTCAATGTAGATCAAAAGGACCACAAATAAAGATATAAAGAACTAAAAGAAACATAGTTAATAGGATAGATAAGGTATATATACACATGTATTTCTCAAAATTTGTACTCCAAAAATATAAAATCTATCTTTTTAGTTGCTTTCTCAATATATACAAAAAAGTAACTGTTACGTCAGTTAAAAAACTCAATAAACTCCAAAATGTAGAAATAATACAACCAACATTATGTAATACAATGACTAAAATTATAAAGTACTAATTAATTCATGAAAAAATTTAAGTTCACTTTTAAACAACTGGGTTAACAAAGAAGCACAAACTAGTATCATAGAACTTCTATAAAAGAACAATAATGGGAATAGTAAATATCCATATATATGGGATAGAACTAAAGCCACATTCAGAGGAAAATTCAATAGCTCTAAATAATTTTCTTAGAATTAAAAAAGTGAAAAACTAATAAAGTTTTAGCATCTGGATGAAAAAGATAAAAATTAAGCAAAGCAAATGGAAGAATTTAATAACAAAATAATTAGTGATTTAGAACATAGAAATATAATACTAATAACTAAATATAAAACGTTCCTTAAAACAACAATAAAATAGATAAAACACTAAGTCAACTAATCAAAAAAGCAACAAAAAACCCAAATAAATAAAAGAAAAAATGATCATAGGGAAATAAAGGCAGAAACAGGAAATTAGAAGACTCATGAGAACTTCACTCAGCTCTGTGAAAATATATTTGGCAATCTGAATGAGAAGAGAAACTTTTTGTTTTTTTCTTTTTTTGAGGCAGGTTTTGGCTCTGTTACCCAGGCTGGAGTGCAGTGGCTCAATCTCAGCTCACTGCACCCTCCACCTCCTGGGCTCAAGCGATCCTCCCATCTCAGCCTCCCAAGTAGCTAAGACCACAGACACCAGCCACCGTGTCTGGCTAATTTTTGTATTTTCCATAGAGATGGGATTTTGTATGTTGCCCAGGCTTGTCTCCAACTCCTAGATCAAGTGATCCTCCCGCCTCGGCCTCGCAAAGTGTTGGGATCACAGGCATAGCCACGGCATCTGGCCAACGATAACTTTTAGCTAAGAAAATATAGCATATCCACACTGAAATCAGAAAAGATATAGACAAATCTAAACAAAATGATCCCCTTAGAAGAAACAGAGAAAATTAATAAAGAAAAGCTATGGGCCCATTTGTTTCTATGAGAAGTTATACCAAGTCTTTAAAGGGAACACAATAGTAGTGCTATTTAGACAGCCCACAGCATTTAAAAAAGTACTATTCCAAATTATTTTTATGACATGAAGATGACATTGATTCCAAATTCTGACATATTGTTTTAAAGAAAAGACCTACAGATCAATTTGACGTGTAGATATTGATACTAAACTCCTAAATAAGTTCTAGGAACAAATTTTAAGATTCCAGTGTCATTAGCAAGGGGAATTCATTTCATGAATCAATGACACTTCTGTATTAAAAAATTATTAAATTGGAAGAACTAATGAGAAAAATCACACCATCATCTCCATAAATGCTGAACAGGCACCTGCCAAAACTCAGCAATCATTTTTGACAAAAACACTCGATTAAATAGCAATATATGAATACTTTTTTAACCATGATATAAATGTATATTTCAGCCCAAAAGCCAGCATCATGATGAATGGGAAACATTCCACTGAAGTCAGGAAGAACTGATCTCCATCACTATTCTAGTGTAACTTTGTAATGGAGGTAATAGTGCAATCAAATAGGACAGTTGAAAATTTGGAAAGGAAGAGATGAAACATCCATCAACACAAAAACTGATAAATCTTGGAATATCTGTTCAAATTAATACTATATGGCAGTGAATATAGAGGGATTACTGCTGCATACATTTATATGGCTGAATCTCAAAAATATAAGGTTGTACAACGGCAACAATAAGTAATACACAGAAAAATGCATATGGTATTATTCTATTTATATAAGTATCTAAACAGATAAAACTATAGTGTTAGGTAGCAAAAGCATGTAGTTCTGCAAAGGAATAGTTAGCTCAAATTTCAGCATAGTAGTTACTTCCAGGGGCAGTGATGGGGAGGTGATTTATATGGAGCCATCAGGATCTTCTAGGGGTACTGATAATATTATATTTCTTAAGCTGAGTGATGGATGCACAGGTCTTTATTTTATTGTTATTCTTTAAGCTACACATTGATAATACATTCCTTTCTGCCCCCTAGGATTGTGGGTATTTCATGAGCTGGACACGATTTCTCATGACATTATGCACCTGGCTCCAATGCTGCTATTATTATAATGTATTCTTTATATATGATATTTTCACAATTAAATGAAATCATTTCTGATATTTTTGCTTGTGATTAAAATAGAACTCATACTGATTATGTGTGTGTTTGGTGGTTTAGTACTTCGACATCTCAAATGTCAAAATAATGAAGAAATCATCACATACATGTGTACTTTGAATATGCCTGGAAGACATGCTGACATCAACATAAAAGGATTTTTTCTTTTTTTGAGACAGGGTCTTACTCTGTCACCCAGGCTGGAGTGCAGTGGCACAATCCCAACTCATTGCAACCTCTGCCTCTCAGACTCAAGTGATTCTCCTGCCTCAGCCTCCCCAATAGCTGGGACTACAGGTGTGCACCACTATGCCCGGCTAATTTTTGTACTTTTTGTAGAGACAGGGTTTCATCATGTTGCCCAGGCTGCTCTCAAACTCCTGGACTCAAGCAATCTGCCTGCCTTGGCCTCCCAAAGTGCTGGAAGAACTCTCTTTCAAAAAAATAAAAATACCACTAACACATCTATAAAAGTAATAATTCATCCAGTCAATTGCCAAAGTTCTAATTTTCTCTTAAATGTAATAAATACGCTTTAAAAAAGTAATGTTAAATAAGAATCTAAGTAGAATTTTACATATTGCAGTTGATTGGCATATCTTTTAAATCTCTTTCTCTCTCTCTCTTTTTTTTTTTTTTTTTGAGACAGAGTCTTGCTCTGTTGCCCAGGTTGGAGTGTAGTGGCATGATCTTGGCTCACTGCAGCTTTGACCTCCCGGGCTCAGGTGATCTGTGCATACCACCATGCCCTGCTACTTTTTTGTATTTATTTGTAGAGAGAGGTTTTCACTGTGCTGCCCAGGCCGGTCTTGAACTCCTGAGCTCAAGTGATCCACCTGCTCGACCTCCCAAAGTTCTGGGATTACAGACATGAGCCATGGGGCCTGGCCTAAATCCCTTTTAACCTATATATTCCCCTTTCATCTTTATTTAAATTGCAATTTATTTATTTAAGACACACAGAGTGTTTTTTTTCTTTTAGACTTGCCCACAGTCTGGTTTTGTTGATAACATCCCCATGGTATTATTTAACATGTTTCTCTGTCTTTTGGAGTTTCTGTAAATTAGCAGGTTAATCTAGAAAATTTGCTTTCAAAAGATGGTCATGGGGTGTAGCCTCAGCACTCCCGCTTGTTAGAAATGAAAATGATTGGACTTTACCCTAAACCTATTTAATCAGAAACTCTGGACTTGCAGTCCAGCAATCTGATTTAACAAGCCTTTTGGGTTCTCCTAATCCCACTGATGTTTGCAAATGACTGACCTAGGTCTTTGGTCCATTTTAGGTTTGATTTTTTGGCAAGACTACTTCATAGTAATGGTGTATTTTTTTAAAAGGCATATAGTATCTGATTATCTTTTATTTTATAACCAACGATGCTCAACACTTAGATCCATGAGAGTATAGTAGAAATTGCAAAATGGAGATAGCGTATTGTCCCTTCTTCACTTATTACCTGAAACATGGAGTGTTACAGCTCTTAATGGAATTTGTCTAGCAGGTTTTTTGGTCCTCACAGGAAACTTCCCCTTCCCCCACAAAACGAGAGAAATAGTCCTCATTTACTATTTAATAACCCAGTGTCCTTAAACAATCTTAAACATGCTGAGAAGCTGAAAGAATAGTACAATGAAAACCCATATACTAGAATTGGTTCATGGTTCTACAGGCTATATACAAAGCCTAGTGTCAGCAACTGCTTCTGGTGAGGGGCTCAGGAAGCTTACAATGCTGGCAGAAGGTGAAGAGAGAGCCAGCACATCGCATGGCAGGAGCAGGAGAGAGACAGAGAGAGAGAGAGAAATATTCTTTTAAACAACCAGGTCTCACACAAACTCAGAGAACTTATTCATTATCATGAGAATGGCACTAAGGCATTAATGAGGGATTCGCCCCTGTGATCCAACACCTCCCACTAGGCCCCACCTCTAACATAGGAGATTATAGTTTAATATGAGATTTGGAGGGAACAAACATCCAACACATATCACATTGCATATGGTTGTCATGTCTCTTTAGTTTCCTTTAATCTAGAATAGTTCCCTCTCCTGTTTATCTTTCACGGCATTAACATTTTTGAAGGGTTAGAGCAATCTGTTTCAGAGAATGTTCCACAATCTGGATTTGATTGGTTTTCTTGTGCTAATATTTAGGTTAAACATTTTTGGGAAAATACAATATAGATTATGTTATGTACTTCCAATACCAACACACCAAGAGTCATATTATGACAATGTGTTCCATTACTGGGGATCGTATATTTGATCACTTGGTTAAAGTGATAACTGCTTGATTCTTCTACTGTGAAAGAAGAAAAGTTTATTATATGAACCTGATTTTATGTAGCTTAATTAACACCATGTAAGGAAAAACTTGAAGTGACTTGTTACTATCATAAAATGGATTTAAAATCCAGTTATAATTTTCCAAACAGCATTATTCTACACAGAACCTACCTTATTCTATTTTTTCCAAGCCATCACAAAATTCACTCTGGAGATCTTTTCTCGGCAAAAATACCTCAGCTGAAATTTTTGTTCTTGTTCGTTTTTCTCCATTAAATACATGCTTAATAATGTAAACATTTACAGTCTCTTTTTAAGAAACTTTGCAAGAAGATTAAATTATTTCAGGCTCCCGAGATGAAAGAGATAAAAGGAATTTTACCTATATGCTCACAGAATATATATATATATATATGTATGTATATATATACAGCAACTACTGATTATATATATATATTCACACTATATATATATGTATAAGATTTTCAGCCTTTGGAGAAAATAACTTTTCTCTCCTTGAATTCTCAGTATCAAAACCGGAATTCTTTCCTTCATTCTGTATATGTTTCAAGTAATTTTTGTTATGACTAGAAAGGAAGACTAGTTGCGTGTATATTGTTGTAGTTGTACAGTGAAATGATTCCCTTATTCTACTTGGAGTTTTGGAAAATGCCTCTGTTCATGTATTACTTTGATATTTGAGTGCCTTTCTTTGGCTACTTTATTAATCGCATCATTTCAGATGTAATTTTGTTTTGATTTCCAATTCTGCTTTACTTTTTCCTTAGTTGTTTTTCCTGACTCGTCTTTCTCTTTTCAGTCCTTCCTTGAGTGCTCTGTGTGTGCACATGAGTGCGCATGCTAGTGAAGAGAATGACTGCTTTCCAATTAAATTACCTTCCAAGAATATTTAGAACTAATAATACATTCATATACATGGTAATCTTAGTTTATAAATATTTCTGTTAATAATGATATACTACAAGATATGAGACTGGTTTCTAACCATCCTTAATAGTACAAACTAATTATTAGCCAATTATGCTAATTAATTTTATAGGCTTAATGTAAGCAGAAATTATATGTATCACTAACCTCACCTCACCCTTTTGTGTCATGGACAGGCCTTGACTATAGCTGAATGCTTTCAAGAACACTGAAGCCATATCTTCTAATTAGGAATCTTCTCTTCCCAGGTGCTTCTGATCTCTTGTCTCTCTGTTCTCTACCACTATACCACTCTATCCCGTGGTCTTTTGGGTTTTTTGCAAGTCTGTAGCCACACATTTGATATTACAAGCACAATTATTTTTTATTGAAGGATACCAGATCATTCCTTTCAAATAGAGTGTGTTATTTGGCTCACAGTTCTATTTTTCATGCCCCGCGACACTTCTCTACACAGCAATGAAGAAAGGAAATGTAGCAAGAAATGATTTGGGCCAAAACTACTGTGGGACAGCCATGGGAGGCCTGAGAAGCAGTTTTCTGGGAGGTAGGGCCAAGTGTCGAGTGTCAGTGTCTTGGCTGTCTGACCGGGCATGGCAGGGGATCCCAGGCTTAACCTGACTGGGGCTGGGGGGCTGTGAGACCTTGCTGATCTGGGAGCCTCAGCACCCTAGCAGGGATCTATCACCAGGCTGAAGGCAGGCATGCACCGTCAGGCTTCTGATGCCCCTGAGACCATCTAATTCTCAGAAGCCACTCCCTCAGATCCCACAGAGTGGTTGGCCTGCCCTCCTCTAGCAACCCTTGTGGTGGTCTTGAGCTACATATAACTCCAGAGTGTTTGCTCAGTTGCTGTGGGACTCCTTGCCCAAGAGACCTAGCCCTGCGAAAAAACTGTGTGACAGTTTGAACCAATAAAACATCTTGGTTCTCCATGGCGAAAAGAAACTTGGATTCTACGAATGTGAATAGCATACCTTTTTCTTTTCTAGGCCGGTAAATATGCTACTGTATAAACTGACTTACTTTTCATCGCTCAAAGACGAATGCTGATCATCCAAGTCATATCTTTAAAAGAGCCATAGATCTTTAAAAGTATTTCATTCTTAGCTGCCTTCAAACTTTTTAGAAAACTGTCTTTCATAATGCACTATAAAAATAAAAACAGTCACCACTGTCTCCGGGCTTACACCAACACATTGTTGTCTTTTTATGTTTTCTTTTTGGTCAAAGTCTCTACTTAACCAAAAAAAAGAAAAGTTTTTATTTTTGTTCAGAACAAAAATCCAGTGTCAACAAAAACAGAACACAAAAGAACACATTCCTTTATATTTTGAAGTTTGGTCACTGCTGCAGAAACAACAGCCTGATATTGGTGTATCAACACAATGGCAAATAAGATGTTAGAAAACCTAGATCTTTATTATGAATCCTTGACATCTTTTATCGAACAGGAGAATCATACATACCGTACAAGGAAATCTTCAGATTCATTAATTCCCTCAATAGAACCTAAAAAAAATGAGAATTGTATTACATTTTATCAACAGTTTACCCACTACATATGATGGCATAAAAGTAGTCACCATGCCATGATTTTTTTAAAAAGAGAGGCAAATGTATATGGCGAAGAGGTAAGAGGATTTATGGATCACATTTTAAACTACAAAGTGATAAAATTACCAGCTCGTGGTCTATTTTTAAGCTCATACGTGGAATTTAGGTTGTTACTAGGGAACAGATATTGAGGACAGGTGAGCCACCTTTACCTTGGGTTCCTAAATGGCCAGCATGCAGCAGAGGTACCATCTGGCAACATGTATCTCAGGTTGGGACATGACCAAAAAGTCAATTTATTTGTTTCTTTAAGCCTGTAAGCTTTGGTTGTGGGAGATCCTCTTTGATGCAGCAGTTTAGCCTTACCCTGATGAACATATCTGTGTACATGTGCCTTCACTATGCAGGACACAAACTGATTGAATAACAGTATTACAATCGCATCTTGCAACAGGCATATTTTATGTTTCTTAAGAGAAAATTTCATGGTGTTCCCGCTTTTGTATGTTGAAAGAATCTCAACTAGGAAGTAATCCCTCCACAAAAAAATGGAAATCTAGATCTTTGTTTCTCGCATTGAAGATGATAGTCCTGATAAGGCTGAAGACTCAGCTCAGGCTAGATATACTAGGATCTACCATAGAAATGTGTTATCACAAAGAGTAAGTGGCTTGAAGAATCATTCTAGGTGTCACAAGATCCTGAAAGCAGAGGAAATAAAAGCAGTAATCAGAATGCACTGTGGAATATATTCTGTATAGTTCAGTAAAATTTGTATTCTTCAGTTCTCTTTGGAGAATGAATTTGTTCATTTTTTTTTTTTTTAATAGAGTCTCACCCTGTCACCCAGCCTGGTGTGTGGTGGCATGATCTCAGCTCACTGCAGCCTCAACCTTACCTACTGAAGTGATCCTCTCACCTCAGCCTCCGGAGTAGTTGGGATCACAGGCACTTGCCGCTACACCCAGCTAATTTTTTTGTAGAATTTTTTGTAGAGATGGGGTTCTGCCATATTGCTCAGGCTTGTCTCAAATTGCTGGTCTCAAGTGATCTGCCTGCCTCAGCCTCTCAAAGTGTTGGGATTACAGGCATTAGCCACAGCGCCTGGCTGGTCATTCTTCAAAAATCACTTTGTTGTCTTCATAAAGCTTATGTACTGCAAAAAATATATATTATACTTTTGCCTCCTAAATTATTCTATTATCATAAAGAGTCTAATGGCAAGTGTGAGAAAAACAGCAGTATCTCTTAAGGATTTCCCTTTTAACCTGGTTTATTTTATATGAAGCATATTCCAGTGAATCTCAGAATCATTACTGTTTTAGGTGCAGAAAAGATGAGAAAATCTGGGGCACTACCTTTCCCACTTTTCAATTTATAGGTAAAGAACCTAAGGCAGAGAGAGAGGGGGCAATTTGCCCGAGTCTCCTAGTTCACCATCTGAACCTAGTTTCTCATCCACTTAGAGCACAGATGAGAAACACCTTAGTGTGTGTTACTGGGGCAGGATTTATGCACAGATAAAATAGGTAGCTGCCAATGTGGCACCATATGAAGTGTTCTGGGAAGAGCCAATATTCTCCTGCCATTTTGCCAGGAGGGCTGAAGTAGCTGCTCCTAATGAAAGACACACACACCACGCGGGAAATATCACATTAAGTAGTAACCCGCGGATAACATGACCACATACACAAAGTTTTAAGGTTGGCTTTTTAATGCTGAGAAAGAATATAAGATAGGAGCCTGGGCATGGTGGCTCATGCCTGTAATCCCAGCACTTTGGGAGACCGAGGTGGGTGGATCATGAGGTCAGGAACTTGAGACCAGCCTGGCCAATATGGTGAAAGCCCATTTCTACTAAAAATACAAAAATTAGCTGGGTGTGGTGGCATGCACCTGTAGCCCCAGCTACTCGGGAGGCTGAGGCAGAAGAATCTCTTGAACCTGGGAGGTGGAGGTTGCAGTGAGCCGAGATCGCACCACTGCGTTCCAGCCTGGGTGACAGAGTGAGACTCTGTCTCAAAAAATAAAAATAAAAAATAAAAAAGAATATAAGATAGGAAAGATAAGTTGTGATGATGAAGAGGCAATGGTAGCAAATGCTCAGTGTCTGCAGTAAGGATGAGAGAATCTTCAAAACGAATTATGTAAAATGTACAAGATTCTCTGAGGGCCTTGGGCCCCTGGAAATTGATACCCCCTCAAAATAGAGTAGCACTGACAAAAGGAAGTTTGAATGGCAGCAAACATGAAATATGTCACTTGTATAATTTTGCTTAGAAACAGGTTTTTATATAAACAAAAGACGATTAGAGTTGTGTAAATGTGCTTTCTGCACTTCTTATTGGACATAACATAAAGAGAAGGTGTGGAATTAACCATGGTTTATGGCACTAGTGAATCCAATTTATTCACTTTCATAAGATTTAAAAGTTCATGAATGTTTTCAAATAATTCTTTCAATAATCTTTGAGGAAAGTATTATAATTGTAATTATAATTATTCATATTGCATTTATTCATTTGTTTGTTAAACCAACTAATATTTTTTGAACATCTTTCATGTGCCAGGCTAGAGATACCTGATGAACAAAAGAAACAATAATCTCTGTTCTTGGAGACCATAGAGGTATGGGGACCTTCTTATATATATAACTTTAGAGGATATTCAGCTACCTAGGACTCAAAAAATATCAGGGCATTTGAAAAAAGAGGTTGAGAGGAGACTTTCTTTTAGAAGACCACATGAAGTCTAGTTGGGAACACATATCATTCAAGTACATATCTGGAAAGTTTCATAGTTAGAGGAAGTGGATGTGGGAAATGCCAGCAAGGCTGAGGTCTTGAATTCAATTCTGTCCAAACTAAGATTATTACCCTTGAAACAGATTTGTTGCAATATGGCTTAATTCATATGCCCATGCTAATAATCTCTGATTGCTCCCTATTTCTATTTTATTATTATTACCAAACTTACGTTACCATTCAGGAGCTAGTGTTACATTATAGGATCATTTGTAAAGCCAAACTGAAGGTTTTCAGACACAGGAGACCTAGGAATGTGAAAAGCCAACCCAAGTCTCCTGGAAGCAAGAAAAACCCACAACTGAGCTAAACTTTGCAAAAGCCAGCAAGCTGAGCAGGCATGTCATATCAGGGAGCAAGCCAAACACATTTCCCAGACCTGCAAAGAAACCAGTGATCATCCATCAGCAGAGAGAGAGAGTCTTTGGTTAAACGGGATGGTGAGCAAGCCGTCAGAAGCGCCTCAGCCCAGCAAGATCTCAAAAGAACAGCATCTCTAACTATACAGCCCAGCAAGCTCTCAAACAAAAGAACAGCATCTCTAGCTATACAGTCTAAGTTACTGTGTGACTTACTTACTGAATAAAATGCATTTCCTAGGGTAGCCCACTTTAATAATATAGTTTAACAACAGCAGGCTTCTGTTTCTGACCAAGGCTCAGTTATTCCTAGTCACTGAAATTAGATTTAACTGCAGCACCTGAGAGGCTCAAAGAATTAATAAGAATGCCTCAGTGACAGTTACAGATTGACAAGGGCCAGGTAGCCACACACAAACATTTAATCAAAGATTTTTGAGGAGTCTTTTGTCTTGCTTTCTTCTTCATTCTCCTCAGTTGGTTCAAGAGTTGGTGCATATATGTGTTTGTGTGTGTCTGTATGTGCGTGTGTGTCTGTGTGTTTGTGTGAGACAGACAGAGAGAGAGAGACAGACAGAGGCATGTGCGCTATGAATCCCTTTGTAGTCTTATGACATCTATTGAAATCTCAGAATAATCCTTCTAAGTTTGTTAAATAAAATATCATTACAAAGGTAACCAAATATGATGAAATACAGTTATCGAAATATTAAAATAAAAGCAAATCCATGATGATGGTGTTGTATGTGATTCTTCATTAGTATATTACACAAGATCTAGAGTAGATCTACAAATTGCCCATTTCAAAGTGATGATGAGCATAGAAGACATTTTGAGACACTGCAACACTGTAGTGTAATATGAAAATACTTATGATTTCTATTGGTTATATTTACAGGTATTCCCAATAGTACTGTGGTCTATGACTGATGTTCATAAATAAGGAGATGCTAAATTTCTATTAGAGGTTAGTAAAATAAAGATATAGTATTTATTTTCTATGTTTAAATATACAGTTGTAGGAAGACATATACAAATTATGTTCTATAAATTAAAATAAGACACTTTTTTTCCCATTCATATTCATAGACTCCTGAATTCTATTCCAGACTCCAGGTTTAGAACTATTGATTAATTAGCCAAGTCTTTTCTTTGTCTTTAACTAGAGTTTGCAAACTAGTAGAATATGGGCCAAATTGGTCCACAGAGGTGTTTGATAGGAGTTGCCAGTGTTAAAGTTTTTGATTATTTATATATAAATAGCCAGATTTGCAGCTCCTCTTGAAAAATTGAAATATGTAACAACACTGGGCTAAATATTACATGGCTAAAACTGGCTGGAGCTCAGTTGCAGCTTCCTCACATACACACAGCATGGGCCCTTCTCCTGCCCTAGGTCCCAGCTGGCTCACTTCACTCACAGATACCACCTCTGTGGCCATTTCAGATTTCTGTCCTCCAAAAATCATAAGATAATAAATTTGTGTTGTTGGCTGGGTGCAGTGGCTCATGCCTATAATCCCAGCACTTTGGTAGGCCAAGGCTGGTGGATCGCATGAGTCCAGACGTTCAAGACTGGCCCAGGTAACAGCGTGAAATCCCATCTCTACAAAAAATACAAAAATTAGCTGGGCATGGTAGCACATACCCATAGTTACAGCTACCCAAGAGGTTGAGGTGGGAGCTTTGCCTGTGCCTGTGAGGTCGAGGCTGCAGTGAGCCATGATCATGCCACTGCACTCAAGCCTGGGCAACAGAACAAGATTTAAAAAAAAAAAAATTGTGCTGTTGTAAGGTGCTAAATTTTGGTAATTTGTTGCAGCAGCAATTAGAGACTAACACAAGTGCCAACTATGGCAGGCACTGTTATAGAAAGCATCTTGAAGTTATCTATTCAGGACGTTTTCCAACGTAAGACTATAAACTTCCTGTGGCCAAGTACTATGTCTTATTCAGTTATAAATTCAGTAACTACAAGTGCCTAGTACAAAAGAAGAAATCCAAAAACACTTGTGGAATTCAACTGAATATTTATTTATTTATTTATTTTTCTTGAGCTGGAATCTCACTCTGTTGCCCAGGCTGGAGTGCAGTGGTGCAATCTCAGCTCATTGCAGCCTCCGCCTCCTGGGTTCAAGCTATTCTCCTACCTCAGCCTCCTGAGTACCTGGGATTACAGGCGCTTTTATACACCCAGCTAATTTTTGTATTTTTAGTGGAGACGGGGTTTCACCGTGTTGGTCAGGCTGGTCTCGAACTCCTGACCTCGTGATCCGCCCGCCTCGGCCTCCCAAAGTGCAGAGATTAAAGGCATAAGCCACAGTGCCTGGCCTTGAATTAATATTTCTTAAACCCTGTGTCTCTTAGTCTGCATGATGATAGTGGTGGACAGTGATTTAACTCTGTTTTGTTCTTGGCTTTCTGGCAACACAACTGTGATCACAATCAGATAGTCTTAGAGGTGGATGGAACCTCAAAATATGGAGTACTTTAAGGAGTTGCTTTGAACCTATTCTGGTTGAGTGGGGGTTACCTAATAAATTTACAAACATTAAAAAACCCATGAAACTATTTCATGCAACAATTTGCTTTAAAAATTATCTGCATTTTACTATTACTTTGGGGTAGTCACTGTTTCATTTGTCAATCATTTTGTTTGATAAAGAAATATTTCTTATCTAGAGCCAAAAATTTGCTTGTCATTTTTTTTTTCAAGCTCCTAGTTAAGCTAATTTAAACTTAGCTTAGTCGAGCTAAGCTAGAGCTACTAAGAATAAATCTTGCTTGTAGATGATAGCTTTTGGATATGTGGAGGTAGCTATCATGAAGACTCCCATTACCACCCCTACTCCTGCTCAAGTTTCTAAAAAATAGGCCTGATGTGGAGACTCACACTTGTAATCCCATCACTTTGGGAAGCTGAGGTGGGTGGATCATCTGAGGTTAGGAGTTTGAGGCCAGCCTGTCTGACATGGTGAAATCCCGTCTCTACTAAAAATAGAAAAATTATCTGGGTGTGGTGGTGCATGCCTGTAGTCCCAGCTACCTGGGAGGCTGAGTCAGAAGACTCACTTGAATCTGGGAGGCAGAGGTTGCAGTGAGCCAAGATCGTGCCACTGCACTCCAGCCTGGGTGACAGAGCAATACCCTGTCTCAAAAAAAAAAAAAAAAGTTTCTAAAAAATAACCTAGGCATATTATCCAAATATCTCTACCCATTTCTTATAGGAATCCCTTTGGCATTATGGTCTCTTTATTAATAATCCTCTTAAAATGCAGTGCCTATCATGAAACACAGTTTTCAGATGTTATCTAAACAGTGTAGAGAACAACAGGCTATGATTGCCCTTGATCAGCACATGACATTCTGTAACTTATATTAATTTTGTAGGAGAAGGGAACAGCCTATTAATTCATATCTAGCCTGTAGTGCTAACTTTTTAAAGACATGTTTTAATTTATATGTTAAATTGGGCTTCGCAACTGCTATAGTTGTACCATTGATTATTTGAGTCCAAAAGAACAAAATTCACTTATCCATTTTCAGTATCATCATATTTGTATTTTGACTTTCAGCCTAATGAACTCATTTACAATTGTGATTTGGTCACATAAAGTATCAACAGTTCCCTCTCCATTAAACTCAACAAACATTTATTGAACAATTGCTAAGTGCCTAGCGTTGCACTAAATGAATTGGGTCATTTGCACAACCAACCCGCATATGTTGCTAAGTGACTATAAATTTGAGGAACAGGAAAGGGTTAAAATTAGAAACCTTCCCACAATATGACAGCAATTCATTAATCAACACCTTGTGGATACTGTCAGATTTGAATCATGCTAACCATACAACCTTATCCAGTCCTCATTTCCTCACCTTGTTCCTTATCCTGAAACTTTGCCAAACACTTTGTTGAAATCCAGATGCTAGTATATAATATTGCTATTACTCAATATATGGTGTCATATGTTTTAACAAGGAAATGAGTGTAGATTTGGTACTTGTATGCCTCATAGCACCTAGAAGCATCCTTTCTCTTTCCCTATCTACTTCTTAGAATGGTTTTCAAACAAATAGAATAATAGCAAATGAAGTCTGAAAATTTCAGAAAATAAAATCCAATTTGACTGGAAAGTCCAGGTTTCCTTAGAAAGAGAGAGTCTGGGGTGGTGAAACTGGTAACAGAAATAAAATGGTTGCTAGAAAGCGGTATCTAAGTGGTGTTTCTGGAAAAGATAAGTGAAGAAGAGGCATTTATAATTTAGGTCTGTAATTTTCCAAGCAATCCCAGAGGGTTTAAGCAGAGGGCAGGCAATGTGGAAGGCCTTGGATGGAGTTGTCTTAGCAACGAAGCCCTTTTCCTCCCTGACTCAGCCAGGCAGGGAAGTGAGAGCAGCTTTGAGGAATGTGCTGAACTTTGCAAGAAGTTGGTTTCCAGCTCTCAGGAAAGTTAAATTAAAATTTCCTCAATGTACGTGATATTCTTGTTCCTCAGGCTTATGGTTTAAAAAATTGGCTCAAGCAATGTTCTGACAAACAAGGGGTGGCGAGAGACTTTAATGATATAACCAGGCAGTTTGAATGTAGGTTCTTTCTCCAGCTCTTCAGAACAAGCCTTAGTTATACACTCGGCTAGGGGCCCCCACCATGTTTTGGCCACCAACTCGTCTCTTGGAATGTGGACTGGTCTTTCTGCCTTCAATCTGCCTACATATTACTCATCTCCTTTTCTTCCAGCTGCCAGAGGGATTTTTCTAAAGTGAAAGTCCGTTCTTTGTATAAAATGCTTGGGTGACTTCCGTTGTCTTTAGGATAAGAGCTAAACTTCATGTGGTATATGAGTCATTAGAAGATGTGGATCATACATCATTATGGTCACTCCTCTCTGTTAACCCTTCTGTACTGCAGCGCCTCACAGCTACTGGCATTTCTTGATTCCATTAAATTCCCTGTTGCCCCCTTCGCTTGCTGCTGTCTCTGATTGGGATATCCTCCCTATACCTCCTTCTCTATGTGGCCTCCCTATATCTTATCTTTTAGATCTCAAGGTCATCATCCACTTCTCCAAAACCCTTCCACAACCCCCTCTGTATTTCCCCACATTGAGGGAATAGTAGCCACATATAATATTATTTTTGTTATAATGATGCTTTTAAAAGATAAAGCCCTTGTTTGAATGTGTGGAGTATTCCTCAGAATTCATAAATTATCTATCCATCATAACAATTAATGCTAATGAAAAGCTAATTTAACATCCACAGTTAATTGGCTATGTCAGATTGCAAGTTAATCAGAAGCACTCACACCTCCAGGAGCTCTGTGCTGATTTTTCCATTAAAATTGAGCTAGGACCTTGATCTTCCCACTTCCATCTTCTCTAGTCCCTGTCCCCCGATTCAAAATCCATTTAAATGGGTATTTTTCACAAGCTTTCCACGTTCCTTTCAGTCAGAACTAACCCTAATCATCAATGTTTACCTTAGCTTATCCATGTTTTTATTTAGGAAAACTCAGCATGTTTTTGTTTCCTCGAATCTAACCACTAAAAAGAAGACTCCTTAAGGAAAGGGCTCAGCTTAGCACTTTGCCATGGCTTACAGCATTTGACCCAGGTTAAACTGCATGAGCAAAAATATCATTTATATTTATTCAGGAACCTTACAGAAGTCTACAAAATAGCTTGTTTTGGATGTTACAGCTTCCACTAGCTACTGGCTAGAGTTGTGATCTGTAAGTATGGTGCACATAGACCAACTCCTTTTTTCTCTTAAATAATCATGCTTTGCTTATTTGTCTCTATTATCATTCCTGCCACACCTAAATACTTTATGTGCCTTAGTTCTACTCTGTTCTTTTTTTTTTTTTTTTTTTTTTTTTGAGACAGTCTCACTCTGTCACCCAGGCTGGAGTGCAGTTGCGAGATTTTGGCCCACTGCAACCTCTGCCTCCCGGTTTCAAGTGATTTGCCTGCCTCAGCCTCCTGAATAGCTGGGACTACAGGCGTATGTCACCACATCCGGCTAATTTTTGTATTTTTGGTAGAGAGGGGGTTTCACCATGTTGGCCAGGCTTGTCTCGAGCTTCTGACCTTGAGTGATCTGCCCTCCGCAGCCTCCTAAAGTGCTGGGATAACAGGTGTGAGCCACCGCGCTCAGACTACCATGTTCTTTATGCAGTTTTCTCTCTTGGAATGCTCTTTCTTACTCCATCTTTGTCAAATTTCTGTGTAGTTTCAAGGGTCATGTTAAATGCTATCTTCCATGAAGACATCCTGGTTTACTAATCTGAGTAGGATTTCTCTGTTTTCACCCCTCCCTCACAATGTCATTTGTTTATACTGCTATAGGTTACATACCTTTTTCTGTTATTTGCTTTTATTATTTCTGTATGCCTTTCCCTTCCAAATCAATGAGAACTGCCTTCAAAGCAGGATCTTATCTTACTTATTGTATCTGCTATGGCTCCTAAAACAGAGCCTGCTACAGAGTGGGTGGCCAATAAATATATGAAAACAAATGAGAGGTACTCAATAAGCATCTTTTAGAGTGAACTAATCACAAAATTTTCCAGTCATTGAAGAATCTAGATATTTTTTGAGACTTCATAGGACCCACGTGAGTGCTGCAAATTTTGATCAGCTTCTTGAGATCTTTTTCCTTTTGGAAGTCTCTTCTGAGGCAGTCAGTCCCCAATAAGAAGAATGAATGACACTGACTGAGAGCAGCGGGCAGAGCATCAGATCGGGGAACAGTACACCTCTCTACCATCCTCTCTCAGGTCACTCCTGAGAATAGGCAGGCTAGCTGAGTTAACTTGATGGTCCAGGGAGAGTTGTCATTTCCATATCTCTCTTAACTGAGTGGGAATATTCGTTTCCTTTTAGCCTTCCCAACCCCTGTGTTCAGGGCGGAGCTTAAGCCAGGAAAGAGCCCTTGGATTTCT
The DNA here is from genome assembly GCF_009828535.3 of Hylobates moloch. NCBI lineage: Eukaryota > Metazoa > Chordata > Mammalia > Primates > Hylobatidae > Hylobates > Hylobates moloch. The sequence continues at coordinate 164,020,156 of NW_026652276.1, read as the reverse complement.
AGGAGTGTGGTTCTGAGAAGGAAAAAAACCTTTTAATGTGAAGAATGTGAGCCCTTTTAAATTATTAGGCCCAGAAAGGCATTTAAAATGTAACAGCAGTTACAGCTCACTCTCCCTTGAGCCAAATAATTATCTCTTGAAGACACTTACTATGTAGGCTCTAGACTGATGCTAAATAACTATAATGTCATATACCTTACCGTGTAAGAATATATATCCAATCACGAAGCAATGTTATTTCTGTTAACCAATGAGAATTCCTGATAACGTTTCTAATTGTCCTTTTTTCTTTAAAAATTTAAGCCTCTATTTTGTTCTCGGGAGCACCCCCTCAAGGAAACTTGGAAGTGTGTTCTGCGCTGCAGTCCTCAACTGTGGCCCAATTCTCCATATTAATTTTGCCTCAACTTATTCCTTTTAGGTCAACATTTCTGGTGCCGTTAACAAGATTCACAACAACCCATCCCATCCTCTAACATTTTTCCCGATCTTGACCCCTGGTCAGCCTTCGAAACCTTTGTGTTCTTCCTATTCTGAGAGAAATTATTAGATGTAAAGTGGTGGATATTACTAAAATTCCAGACCTAATTCTTCCACTCGTTGATTAAAGGTCTAGACTTTACTTGGGCTATTCATTCAAACTCTCTCTAGAACAAAGGTTTTTGGTATTTATCTTGTGGGTAAGAGATTTGGGTTGCAGGGAAAAAAACTGCTTTTTTTCTGCCTCTCCCTCAGGACCAGAGATTCAGGTGAAGGACTTTTCCATCTCTGTCTCACAGCATAAGGTTCAAGTCAAACGGCTGGCAGTTTGGCACCTGTGGTCTTGTTTTCCATAGCATACTTTAAAAATTGCCACTGCACAGCCAATCACTAACCAATGTCATTTTTATAAACCAATACAAAATTGTTTTTAATTTTTTAATATTTTTAGTTTTAGTTTTTGTGGGTACGTAGTAGGTGTATACATTTGTGGGGAATATGGGATATTTTAGTACAGGTAGGAATACAGTGTGTAATAATCACATCAGAGTAATTGAAGTATCCATCACCTCAAGCATTTATCCATTGTGTTACAAACAGTAAAATTATACTCTTTTAGATATTTTAGAATGTACAATTAAATTATTATTGACTATAATCAACCTGTTGTACTATCAAATATTAGATCTTGTCCATTCTTTCTATTTTTTATACCTATTAACCATTCCTTCTCTTCTGCCCCCCTCCCTCCCCATTCCGCCCCCACCCCTGCCCCACCCTACTATCCTCTGGTAACTGTCTTATTCTCTATTTCCATGAGTTCAAGTGTTTTAATTTTTAGCTTCCACAGATAAGTGGGAACATGTGAAATTTATTTTTCTGGGCCTGGCTTATTTAACTTAACTTAATGACCTACAGTTCCATCCATGTTGTTGAAAATGACAGGATCTCATTTTTTATGGCTGTTTAGTATTCCATTCTATATATGTACCATATTTTCTTTATCCATTTGTCTGTTGGCAAACACTTGGGATGCTTCCAAATCTTGGCTGTTGTGAATAGTGCTGCAATAAACATGGGAGTGCAGATATCTTTCTGATATACTAATTTCCTTTCTTTTGCTTATATACCCTAGTAGTGGGATTGGTGGATCATATGGTAGCTCTAATTTTATTTTTTTGAGGAACCTCCGAACTGTTCTCTATAGTGGTTGTACTAATTTACATTCCCACCAACAGCATACGAGGGTGCCCTTTTCTCCATAGCCTTGCCAGCATTTGTTATAGCCTGTCTTTTGGATAAAAGCCATTTTACTGGGATAAGATAACATCTCATTGTAGTTTTGATTTGCGTTTTTCTGATGATCAATAATGTGGAGCATCTTTTCTTATATCTGCTTGCCATTTGTATGTCTTCTTTTGAGAAATGTCTATCAGATCTTTTTCTCATTTTTAAATCAGATTATTAGATTTTTTTTCCTGTAGAGTTGTTTGAGCTCCTTAAATATTCTGGTTATTAATCCTGTGCCAGATGGGTAGTTTGCAAATATTTTTTCCCATTCTGTGGGTTGTCTCTTCACTTTGTTGATTGTTTCCTTTGCTATGCAGAACTTGATGGGATCCCATTTGTCCATTTTTGCTTTGGTTGCCTGTGTTTGTGGGGGTATTGCTCAAGAAATCTTTGCCCAGTCCCACGTCCTGGAGACTTTCTCCAGTCCCATGTCCTGGAGACTTTCACCAAAGTTTTCTTCCAGTAGTTTCATAGTTTTAGATCTTAAATTTAAGTATTTAATCCATTTTGATTTGATCTGCCCACCTCAGCCTCCCAAAGTGCTGGGATTACAGGCATGAGCCACCATGCCCGGCCTTTTATTTGTAACTTGTACATGAGATTACTTTGTCATTTTCTTTTTCAGAAGTGTTTGCTGTTGGCATATAGAAATGTTACTGATTTTTGTATGTTTATTTGGTATTCTGCAACTTTACTGAATTTACCAGTTGTAATAGTTTTTTGGTAGAGTCTTCAAGTTTCTCCAAATATAAGATCATATCTTCTGCAATCAAGGATAATTTGATGTCTTCCTTTCAAATTTGGATGCACTTTATTTCTTTCTCTTGTCTGATTGCTCTAGATAGGACTTCCAGTAATATGTTGAATAATAGTGGTGAATGTGGGCATCCTTGTGTTGCAGATCTTAGAGGAAAGGCTTTCAGTTTTTCCCCATTAAATATAATACTAGCTGTGGATATATCATATATGGCTTTTATTATTTTGAGGTATGTTCCTTCTATCCCCAGTGTTTTGAGGGTTTTTATCATGAAGTGATGTTAAATTTTATAAAATGCTTTTTCAGTATCAATTGAAATGATCATATTGTCTAACATATGGCATATGCTTGAAAATGATCTATGTACTGCGAAGAATGTGTATTCTGCAGCCATTGGATGAAATGTTTGGTAAATATCTATTAGTTCCATTTGGTTTATGGTGTAGATTAAGTACAATGTTTATTGGTTGCTTTTCTGTCTGAATGATCTGTCCAATGCTGAAAGTAGGGTGTTGAAGTCTCCAGCTATAATTGTATTGGGGCCTCTCTCTTTAGCTCTAATAATATTTGCTCTATATATCTGGGTGTTCCCTGTTGGGTGCATATATATTTACAATTGTTATATCCTCTTGCTGAACTGACCACTTTATCATTATATAATAACCTTCTTTGTCTCTTTGTGTAGTTTTTGTCTTAAAACCTATTTTGTCTGATATAAGTATAGCTACCCCTGCTCCCTTTTGGTTTCCATTTGCATGGAATCTTTTTCCATCTTTTTAGTTTCAGTCTATATGTGTCTTTTTAGGTGAAATATGTTTCTTGGAGGCAACAGATCATTGGGTCTTTTTTAAAAGTCCATTCTACCACTCCGTGTCTTTTAATTGGCCAGTTAGTCCATTTACATTCAATATTATTAATGATAAGTAAGAACTACTCCTGCCATTTTGTTATTTGTTTTCTGGTTGTTTTGTGGTCTTCTCTTTCTTCTTTCTTTTCTTCCTGTTTTCCTTTTAGTGAAGGTGATTTTCTGATCTGATTTTCTCAGGTTGTTGTTTAATTTCTTGCTTTTTGTTTTTTGTGTATTTAATGCGTGTTCTTTTTTATTTGAGGTTACCTGTGTCTTGCAAATATTATCTTATCTCATTATTTTAAACTGATGACAACTTAGCACTGATTGCATAAGCAAAGAAAAAACTAATAAAAACTCTACACTTTTAACTTCATACCCCTGCTTTTTAACTTTTTGTTGTTTCTATTTGTATCTTATTGTATGACCTATGTCTTAAAAAGTTGTAGTTATTAAATGTTATTCATCTTTTCATCTTTCTACTTCAAATATGAGCCATTTACACACTGCAATCAGTGTTATACTATTCTTTGTTTTTCTGTGTACTTAGTATTACCAGTGAATCTTTTTACCTTTGAATGATTCTTTATTGCTCATTAATGTCCTTTTTTTCAGATTAAAGAACTCTGTTTAGCATTTCTTGTAGGGCAGGTCTGGTGTTGATGAAATCCCTCAGCTTTTGTTTATCTGGGAAAGTCTTCTTTATTTCTGCTTCATTTTTGAAGGATATTTTCACTAGATACACTATTCCAGGATAAAAGCATTTTTCCTTTAGCACTGTAAATATGTCATGCCACTCTCTCCTAGCCTATAAGGTTTCCACTGAAAAGTCTGCTGCCAGATGTATTGGAGCTCCATTGTGGGTTATTTGTTTCTTTTCTCTTGTTGATTTTAGCATCCTTTCTTTATCCTTGGGCTTTGGGAGTTTAATGATTAAATGCCTTGAGGCAGTCTTCTTTGGTTTAAATCTGCCTAGCGTTCTATAACCTTCTTATACTTGAATATTAATATCTTTCTCTAGGTTTGGGAAATTTTCTGTTATTATTACTTAGAATAGGCTTTCTACTTCTATCTCTCTCTCTATCTCCTTTTAAAGGCCAGTAACTCTTAGATTTGCCCTTTTGAGGCTGTTTTCCAGATCTTGCAGGTGTGCTTTATTCTTTTTCATTCTTTTTTCTTTTGTCTCCTCTGACTGTGAATTGTCAAATAGCCTGTCTTCAAGTATACTAATTATTTCTTCTGCTTGATCAATTCTGCGATTAAGATACTCTAGGCTGGGCGTGGTGGCTCACACCTGTAATCCTAGCACTTTTGGAGGCTGAGTTGGGTGGATCACCTGAGGTCAGGAGTTGGAGACCACCCTGGCCAACATGGTGAAACCCCATCTCTACTAGAAATACAAAAATTATCCAGGCGTTGTGACACATGTCTGTAATCTCAGCTACTTTGAAGGCTGAGGCAGGAGAATCGCTTGAACCCGGGAGGTGGAGGTTGCAGTGAGCTGAGATCATGCCACTGCACTCCAGCCTGAGCAAAGAGTGAGACTCTGCCTCAAAAAACAAAAACAAACAAAAAAAGTCTGATGCATTCTTCTGCGTTTTTCAACTCCAGAATTTCTGCTTGATTATTTTTAATAATTACATTTCTATCTAAAATTTATCTGATAGGATTCTGAATTCCTTCTCTGTATTATCTTGAATTTTTTGACTTTCCTCAAATATGAATTCCTCAAATTTTGAATTCTCTGTCTGAAAGTTCACATATCTCTTTCTCTCCAGGATTGGTTCCTGATGCCTTATTCAGTTTGTTTGGTGAGACCATGTTTTCCTGGAGGTCTTGAAGCTTGTGCATATTCATCTGTGTTTGGCATTTAAGAGTTAGGTATTTATTGTAGCCTTTGCACTTTGGGCTTATTTGTACCTGTCCTTCTTGGGAAAGATTTCCAGGTATTCTAAGAGACTTGGGTGTGGCAATCTAAGTTTTTGCTCACTGCAACCATATCTGCATTAAGTAGCACCCCCAAGCACAGTAATGCTGTGGTTTTTTCAGACTCGTAGAGGTACCACCTTGGTGCTCTTGGATAATATCTGCAAGAATGTTACAGATTACCAGGCAGAGACTCTTGTTCTTTTCCCTTAGTTTCTCCCAAATGAACAAAGTCTCTCTCTCTTCTTTGAGCCACCTGGAGCTGGGGGTGGGGTAACACAAGCATTCCTGTGGCCACCAACACTGGGACTGCACTAGATTTGACCTGAAGCCAGAACAGCACTGGGCCTTGCCCAAGGCCCACTGTAACCACCACCTCACTACTGCCTATGTTCGCTCAAGGCCCTAGGGCTCTATAATCAGCAGGTGGTGGAGCCAGTCAGGCTTATGTCCTTCCTTTAAGCATCCCAAGTTCCCCCAGACCTGGGACGGGTCCACAGATGCGGTCCAGAGGGCAGGGCCTATAGTCAGAATCCTTAGAAGCCTACCTGGTGCTGTATTCTACTGCAGCTAAGCTGGGACCAAAACCACCAAAGTCTTTCTCATTCTTCTTTCCCCTTTCCTCAGGCATAGGAGTCTATCCATGTTTCTACAACGACCACAGGCCCACAGGGAGTACTGTCAGGGTACCACCAATGTTCACTTAAGGCCCAAGGGCTGTTTAGTCAGCTTGGGATTAATGTTGCCAAGCCCAGGACTCACCCTTTAGGGACGTGGGCTTGCTTCTTGCCCAGGGTAGGTCCAGAGATCCATCCAAGAGCCAAGGCCTAGAGCTGGGGACCCCAAGAGCCCTCTTGATGCTCTTCTCCACTGTGACTGAGCTCGTACCTAAGTTCAAGAAAAAGTCCCCCTTACTGTTCCCTCTACTTTTCTCAAGCAGAAGGAGTCTCTCCTCATAGCCACCACAGCCGTAAATGTGCTGGGTCACATGTGAAGCCAACATGTTTCAGAGTCTCACCCAAGGCCCATGGCATGTAATATCCGGTTACCATTGCTGATTATTCAGGGTCCAAGTGCTCTTTACTCAGCAGGTGATGAATCCTGCCAGGACTGGGTCATTTCCTTTAAGGCAGTGGATTCCCTTCTGGCCCAGGGTGTATCTAGAAATTTTATCTGGGAGCTAGAGCCTGGAATGGGGGCCTTATGACTCTGCCCAGTGCTGTATGCTACTGTGGCTGAGCTTGGATCTAAGTTGTAAGATAAAGACCTCTTTGCCCTTCCTTCTCTTCTCTTGAAGAGGAAGGAGGGGATCTCTTTTTTTTTTTTTTTTTGAGACAGAGTCTCGCTCTGTGGCCCAGGCTGGAGTGCAGTGGCGCAATCTCGGCTCACTGCAAGCTCCGCCTCCCGGGTTCAAGCAATTCTCCTGCCTCAGCCTCTCCGAGTAGCTGGGACTACAGGTGCCCGCCACCACGCCCGGCTAATTTTTTTGTATTTTTAGTAGAGACGGGGTTTCACCGTGGTCTCGATCTCCTGACCTCGTGATCTGCCCGCCTCGGCCTCCCAAAGTGCTGGGATTACAAGCGTGAGCCACCGCGCCCGGCCTGAGGGGATCTCTTTTTGAGCTGCAAGCTGCACTACCTGGGATTGGGGGAGGGGTGGCTCAAGTACTCCCTTAGCCACCCTGGCTGGTGTCTCACTAGGCTGCATACCCTCCAAGTCCACTGGCTCTGAGCCCAGGACAACACTAGGACTTGCCTAGGAGTTGTAGTCCTTGTGGCATAGACAGCTGTTCAGGTTTATTTAGGACCCGAGAGTACTTCAGCCCACAGTGGCAAGGCTTGCCGAAACTCAAGTTCCAGCCACTGGGATGGGTGATTCTTTTTTGGTTAAGGCTGGACCCAATGCTTCCTCCATGGGTGCAGACTGAGTTCTGGCTGGCGTGGGCAGCACTGCATTCCAATGCAAAGTCCAACAATCACTGCATTCTCCCTCTCCCAAGTATACAGATTCTCTCTGTGTCACGTGGCTGCTGCTCAGGGGATGGAGAAGGGGTGGTGTTGACAATTCAAGATTGTCTTTTCCACCCTCTTCAGTGCCTCTTTTAGAGATGTGAAGTTAAAACCAGGTACTGTGATTGCTCACCTGATTTTTGATTCTTATGAGGGTGCTTTTCTGCATAGACAGTTGTTTAATTTGGTGTTCCTGTGGAGAGAACAACTGGTGGAGGCTTCTATTCAGCCATCTTGCCCTGCCTTGTCCCAATAAACATTTTTGACAAACGACTTTTGTAATCGCCCTTCTTCTGATTTGTCCTTTTTTCCTTAAAACTGAACCTCTATTTTATTTTCTGGACGACTCCCCAAAGCAATTTGGAAGTATGTCCAGGGCTGCAGTCTTCAACCTTAGCCTGAAAAAACTCTGTATTAATTTTGTCTCAGCTTCTTACTTTTAGGTTGACATTTCAGAAAAATGTTCCCTTGATTGGGTTTTTCCATAAAATAGTATGAACTGATAGGATAGAGAGGGAAAAGGGGTGAAAAAACTAATCATACAAGTGAAAGGAGATAATTAGGAATGTTGTCAGCAATATCAGAATGAACTAGATCTTTGTAGAAATAGAGGATCTCAGGGTTCTGTCATTTGAACAAACTCTTTGTCTCAGGACCAGAATGTCTGCTCCTATGGAATGTGCACTTGCCTTAATTGCAAACTAAATTAAAGATGATTCTAGTAGTACTTTCCACTTTCTCTTTGTTTTTTCACTTCACTAAGTTGCCGTATCAGAAACATACACTATATTCTAATGGAGCAAACAAAACATTCCTGGCCCAGACCTCTTTCTTCAGCTGTGAGGGTTTCACAGCTGGGTTCACTTTGTGATTTTTGTTGTTGTTGTTGTTTGGAATGGAGTCTTGCTATGTTGCCCAGGCCAGTCTCAAACTCTTGGACTCAAGTTATCCTCTCACCTTGGCCTCCCAAAGTGCTGGGATTACAGATGTGAGACACCATACAGGCTCACTTTGTGATTCTTTACTCACCTGTATAGTTTGGGTTCATGCACTTTTCTGTATTTATGTTATATTTCAATAATAAAGTAAAAAAAATAATATTAGGGTGAGCACTAGAAAGGTCAAACTAAAGAGCTAAGTGTAGTGAGTTAGAAATTGGGGGCCGGGCGCGGTGGCTCTCGCTTGTAATCCCAGCACTTTGAGAGGCCGAGGTGGGCGGATCACGAGGTCAGGAGATCGAGACCATCCTGGCTAACATGGTGAAACCCCGTCTCTACTAAAAAATACAAAAAATTAGCTGGGCATGGTGGCAGGCGCCTGTAGTCCCAGCTACTCGGAGAGGCTGAGGCAGGAGAATGGCGTGAACCCAGGAGGCGGAGCTTGCAGTGAGCCGAGATTGCGCCACTGCACTCCAGCCTGGGCGACAGAGCGAGACTCCGTCTCAAAAAAAAAAAAAAAAAAAAATTGGGGCCAAGTATTCTATTCTTATAGAATAGAGCACAAAGGAATAAATAGATGATAAATATACAAAATAAATTAAGAAACCTGAATGAAATGTCTGCATGTTTTGAAGTCTCTTTAATGGTATGTGGTTACCCAAGGTGGGTCTGGAGGAATAAAATAGAGATAATGAAGCAGATCCTTAAATAAATAAAAGAAATAACACCTGAAGAATGAAATGAGCTCTCAGATTGAAAGCTAACACTATGTGCCAAACAGAATGAAACAACTTCACAAATGCACACAAATGTATGACATTTTGGCTCATTCAAGAAAAGAGAAAATTAAAAAGCTACTCTAGATAATTAAACTAAAAATCCACAGATTTTTCCTGGGCAATACTGGATGAAAACAGATAATGAAGCAAAATCTTCAATATTGAAGGAAAATAACTTTTGAGTTTAGAATAAAGATTTGGCCATAGATGGTGAGGGTTTCAAGAATTTATGGTATAGACTACACCCCATAGTCCAGTCAAACGAGTATTCTCTGCTGCTGGTAGAGTCCTCTTTGATAGAGGTGTACATGTGATTCAGGGATGAGGCGAGACAAACTTGGTCACACATCCCACGACTTGGTCCCTACTTCCTTAGGCATCCTAGCAAACAGGCTGGCTCACCAGGGACACCTATGAGGTGGGTGTTGATTTTAATCTAAAAGACACAATTCTGAACACCAAAACCTTGAATGTTGAAATTCTGAAAAATAAACATCCCCAAACTATAATTCTGGAAAAAATTTTTTAAAAAATTAAAAAGATATTTATTTACATTCTTAAAATGGGATTTATTTGAGAAACATATAAAACATGTCAGAACACTTCATAGGCCACTTTACCCCATAAAATAGGTAATAATAACATACATAATTTTGCAAGCATAAACACTCAGATATATACCAATGACAGTTGCATGGGTATAACAGTTATGAGCAGATAAACTGTATTCATAAATAGGCCAAAAAGGAAAATGTCTAAACACATATCACTATAGTGCTAGTTGTGTACACCCACTTTTATAACTGCAGTCATCTGAAATACCTTGATGAACAACCTAAGTGTTTTGATGAGATTGATCATAAATCATGATGTGTCACCACTGGCTATACAGTCATCCAAAGAGCTGAGATCTTGAGAAATTTTCTCTTTCACTGAAGATTTACAAAAAGAATAGTGCTTCATTTATTGAGGAAGTTTCAACATTTTCACATATACACACAGTGTTTACACACAAAGTCAACATTGTGATAATACACTTTCATGAAGTCAAATTTGCAAAAAAATTGCATAAAACATTAGAATTCTCTATAAGTTTCTACATAATTCATAGTTCCAATATTGGAAATAATGTGAAGATTAAATATAGAGCATTAGAAATTGTAAAAAATAGTGTTGACAGTTTAAAATAGTGAAAAAAAACAAAATAAAGAAAAAGAAAAAACTAAGGAGAAAATATGACTTATGGAAAAAACACATTTCAAGGATAGATTTTGGGGAATTGCAAAGTCCACAAGAGCTAGCCCTTCATGAGACAACTATTCTGTGATAGTGATTTCTTGGATTTAAGACATTAGGAAGTTTGGACTTCAGAGATTTTGATCTTTAGAGATTTCAACATTTGGGAGTATGCTGTTTGGAACTTTGTCTTTTGGGACACCAGAACTGGAAAGCAAACTTCCCCTCGATGGCTGCTGTCCAAGTTCCACATATTCTCACCAGCAAGGCCATTGCCCTGATGGGAAACTCCTATTGCTACAGGACTGGTTAAGTATTTCCATGCTGCCCTAGCTTCCCCATAAATGCGAACACAGTACAAGCACAAGCTCTCTGTCCCAGGGCACTACCCACGCTGCAGCCTGCTTTGTCTGTTTCAAGCACAACTCTCTGTAGAGACTAAGGGCATTCTGGAGAGCCTTTTGTGCAAGTGCTCTCCAACCAACCACGCATAATCCATATCCCAAACTGATAGTGGCATTTGTCCCACCTTCTGGCCCAATAAAGGGTAAATCTTAATTCGGCTACTCTAATTGTAGTAATCCCATTCCTTTTGACAGTAATTGGTTATAGAAAGGGCTGGTTCACTTAGTCCTGACCAAATAGATGTGAGAAGTCTGCCAAGAGGCTTATGTAAAAAGTCTTCTTTTCTTTAAAGAGATCAAGAGAAGAAGAAGCAGAGTCTGCTTCCATTGGACATTGTCATGACTGACTGTGATTCCTGGGACTGTGACATCCATTGCCAAGAGAGGACTTAACCCCAGAGCAGAATAGAAAAGTGGAGGATGGCAGGGTGGGATGATGAAAAGGACCTCTCCTTTACTTGATACCTTTGTGCATGGAGCTGCCTTTTAAAAAACATTTGAGTATGGATTTCTCTGTTACTTGCAACCAAAAGTTTTTTAATGGAAACATATAAGACTTAAAAAATTTACCAGACCTTCTCACAGAGAGTTTACTCCAGAAAGAAGAAAAATAAATTCAGTAATAAGTAATGGGATACAGGAACACTTGTGGGCAAAGAAATGAGTGAAACTTAGTGTTACGTATAAATAAGAATGAATGCTGGGAGTGGTGGCTCATACCTGTAATCCCAGCACTTTAGAAGGCTGAGGCAGGAGGATTGCTTGAGCCCAGGAGTTCGAGACCAGCCTGGGCAACATAGTGAGACCCTGTCTGTATAAAAATAAAAAAAAGCCTGGGCAACATAGTGAGACCCTGTCTGTATAAAAATAAAAAAAAATCTGGGTATGATGGCACATGCTTATAGTCCCAGCTACTCAGGAGGCTGAGGCAGGAGGATTGTGTAAGCCCAGGAGTTTGAGGCATCAGTGAGCCATGATTGAGCCACTGCACTCCAGCCTGGGTGATGACAGAGCAAGACCCTGTCTCAAGAACATTTAAAAATATAAAAAATAAAAATAAATGAGAATGAATGTAAAGCAAATATTTGTGAGCAATTAACTATAATATCCTACAGAATTAAATAAGTTCTAAACAGATTTTAGAAAATGTGCTATGGTAAAATAAAGGAATTATGTTAGAGGTTCAAAGAAGGCTTTATAGATGCTATGGTTAGTTATATGTGTCAATTTGAGTGGGCCACCTGATGCACAGATATCTGGTTAAACATCATGTCTGGGTGTGTCTATGAGGATGTTTCTGGAAGAGATGAACACTTAAATAAATAAATAAATTTGATTAAGGAAGATTGCCTTTCCCAACGTAAGTAAATATCATTCAATCCAACTGTTTCAAAAAAAAAAAAGATAAAACCTAAAAGTAAATAAATAAACAAGAATGAATATAAAGCAAACATTTGTGAGCAATTAACTAAAATTTTCAGTTGAAGGCCTGAGTAGAGCAAAAATATAGAGGAAAGAATAATTCTCTCTCTCTGCACCTGACTGCATGAACTGGGACAGTAGCATCAGTCTTTTCCTGTCTTTGGACTGGGACTTACATCATCTGCCCTCCTGGTTCTCAGGTCTTTGGACTTGGACTGGAACTTATACCATTGCCCCTTTAGTTTTTAGGACTTTGGACTTCAACTAGAACTTATGCCATTATTTCCCAGGGCTTCAGACTCAGACTGGAATTATACCATTTGCTTTTACGAGTCTTCAGCTTTCAGATGGCAGATCGTGGGACTTCTGACTCCATAACCACATGGGCAGATTTCTCATAATAAATTTATGTGTGTGTGTGTGTGTGTGTGTGTGTGTGTGTGTGTGTGTAATTTCCTATTGGTTCTGTTTTTCTGGAGAACATCAACTAACACAATGAAGGAGGCTGCATTCAAGCTAAGCCTTGAAATTTGGTAAGATTTCAGAGTAGGGGAAGTGGTCTCAAGTCCAAAGTGCTATTTTGCCTCTGATATGCTTCAGAAATAAAAGGGAAAATGTTATGGCACTTATGTGCTCAAATGTAGGACATACATATCTCTTAGTGTGGCAACTCTGGTTTCCCTATATCTGGAAAAAATGACAATGCTAGAAAAGGTCAAAGGAAGGGTACTTTTAACCATGTTGGGTGCAGAGACACTTCTGGCGATATGATGATAGACCAGAAAATGAGGGACTTTCCAACTGTATTGCCAAAAAAAAAAAGCAGGAAGGCTTTCTGAGAGACTTGCTAAATCTCAGTTGAGTGTGGAAATGGTAAATATAAATTAGTTCACCAAAGAGATTTTTATTTTAATAGAGTTAGTAAATGGATGACTGAAAAACCTACTGAATTAAGGGTAAAAAAAATTAAAATAAAAACAAATAAGCAAACAGAAAACCTGTTATTTTCCTAGTTGTGCAACTCATTAGCTGTGTCACTTTGTTTTGTTTTGGTAAAGACGATGATATTGTTTGGTTCTGTGTCCCCACCCAAATCTCAGTTGAATTGTAATCCTCAGTGTTGGGTGAGGGACCTGGTGGGAAGTGATTGGATCATGGGGGCAGATTTCCCTTTTGCTGTTCTTGTGACAGTGAGTTCTCATGAAATCTGGTTGTTTAAAAGTGCATAGCACTTCCCCCTTTGCTGTCTCTCTCCTGCTGGCCACGTGAAGATATGCTTCCTTCCCCTTCATCTTCTGCCATGATTGTAAGTTTCCTGAGTCCTCCCCAAGCCATGCTTCCTATACAACCTGTGGAACTGTGGGCCAATTAAACTTAATTTCTGTATAAACTACCTGGTCTCAGGTAGTTCTTTATAGCAATGTGGGACTATAATGGGTGAATACACATGGGGTCTCACTTTTTGCCCAGGCTGGTCTCCAAATTCTGGCCTCTATCAATCCTCCCACCTTGGCCTCCTAAAGTGCTGGTATTACAGGTGTGAGCCATCATGTCTGGCCCTAACTGTAACTTTTGCAAATTAATAAATCTCTCTGTACCTCAATGACCTCATTGATAAAATGTCAACTCCTTGACCTACTTTACAGGGTTTTCTTGAAGATCTTAGAACATAACTTAAGTGAAGGGGGATGGAGAAAAAATTTAGACCCTATGGAGGCATATAAGGAATCTGCTCTTTTAGAACACATTTTTGAAATTTGGTGAGATTGGCCTCTCACGAGGAGTGATTGAGAGGCTGCACTCTCAGAGAGTGAAGAACTCTATTCCAGGTGACTATGGCACAGGATGCAGGAAGCCAGTAGGTTTGGTTTAGGCCAATTTCAAGAAGAGCATTATGGGCATGGAACCAGGCTGGAGGTGGGATTGGAGACATAGATAGAAAGAAATTATTGGATTTTTTATAGTTTGGGAGCTATGCCCGGACTTGCAGCTTTGGTCAGGAGGCTGCAATTAAGGGTGGACTTAGAAGGGAAAAACGAAATGGAAGAAAGAGCTTAATCCTTTTTTGCAGCTTTAATGACATAATTTGAATGTTTAGACCATGAGCTTCCACCACACCATAGTCAAATTGTTCAGGTACTTTCCTACATTTAGGGAGCTTGGCATAGGTGGTGCATGAAGTGTCTCAAGCGGAAGGCAGAGAGTAAGATCTCAGTTTCACAGTCTGGGCAAGAATACAAGAAAATCACCCAAAAAACTACAACCATCAGAGGAGCCTCCATGTTAGAGTCTCTGGGCCTCTGTCTCTTCAGAATCCACCCAGAAAGAGTGTGCATCAAAACGCTTCGGAGTTCTTAGAGGCACTTGGAATTATCTGCTGGCTTCCCACCTCTAAAGAGACTGGGCTACTTAAACATCCCCCTCTGTTCATTTTTTAAAATTTATGAGATTTTTTATTATTACTCTAATTGGGGGCTATCATTAACATTTACTGGGCAAGTGTCAGGGAGGTCAACATTATGCATGTTTGGGATAGTCCTTTGCCATGAAGAATTGTTCTGTGTCCCATGTGACTTTTGTATGTCCAGCTGGGCAGTTGTGAATTTGGAAAACCTGGTGTATAATTATTCAAACTCAAAGCCTAATTCCATTTTACATGCAAACACAATGTATTTATTACACAGTTTTAATACACCCTAAATTTTCTAGAATAAAACTTTGTTCAGAACTTTTTTTTTAAAGTAAGTTGTTCATTGTTTTGGAAATTTGCATAACTGTTAGACAATTGTTCAAGGGATTTAGTCATCTAAACAGCACATAAATCTTGGTTTGTATTTCTAGTTGCTGAATTCAAAAGCAATTTGTCATCTAAAGCCAGCTTTTGACTGCTTCATTATGTCTTCCAATGTAGTTATTTCTAAGCATTTACATATTGAAATACATATTATTTTACTAAAAATTACTTTCTTTTTTTTAAATTTATTTTATGCTTAAAGCATTCTTTTGGCTTAAAAATTAATAGGTGTCTATAAGTTATATTGTCTGTAAATTTCATTTAAGAATAAATAAATGGAGTTTAATAAAATATTTGTTGTAAAAGGTAGCATTTGGCCCCATGAGGTTGAGAAATACTGGACAAAAATGTGATTGAAAAGGCAGGAGTTGCGAGCATAGGTTGTACTAAATGCCCATTGCCTGTACATTGTATCTCTCCCCAATTTAACTGAGGGAAAATTACAACAAATATGTAGGTCAAGGGGGACCAAAAAAACAAAGAATGCTTTTGGGATTGACCATAAGTGCTTCAATGTAAGATTTTCAGTCCTTTGGTTTCAAGACAGGAGTTTGTCAGTTTACAATACCAGAAGATCTGAAAGAAAAATAAAAACAAAACCCAGAACCTCTTTGGGCTTCTCAGGCAATAGAGAAAGCCTTCCACATACTCAGAAGACCATCGTCAGTTAACAAAAGCCAGGTAAGACCAAAGAGACCTCTGCTTCCCTCTATGGAGATATAACAAACTCCAGACAAGACAGGCTATAAATAAGAAAAAAACAGATCAAAATTTTTATTCTTTACAAATAAAAGTTTTCCTTTTTTAGGAATGAAATTTTTATATATGCTAAAACACGGATGGACCTTGAAAATACTATGCTTAGAGAAATAAATCAGATATAGAAGGATGAATATTGTATGCTTTCAATTTATGTGTGGTACCTAGAAAAGTGAAATTCATAGAGAAAGAAAGTCGAATAAATGTTGTTAGGGTCTGCTTGAAGGAAGGAAGGGGGAGTTTATTGTATAATGAGTACAGAGGTTTTGTTGGGGATGATGAAAAGGTTTTGGGTATAGATAGTGGTGATGGTTATATAACATTATGAGTACATTTAATGGTACTAAATTGCACACAAGAATGGCTTAAATGATGAATACTATGTTATACATATTTTATCAGCATTTTAAAATTAAATGAAAAAACAAAGTTTTCCTTTTTTTAAAGCTCAACCTCCAAGTACAGTTCTATTCCTGGAGTCTGTAGATTTTCTTTTTGCTTTCCTACTTACATTCTTCCTTTCCGACTCTGTATATTAAGCCATAAACACCATTTTATTAGGAGGGAAAGAGAACAAGAAAGCCCTGTGAAGGAAACTTTCACATCAATGTTTACTTTTAGATCTTCAAATGCTGCTCTCAAAATAAAGCAGAAAAGATGACTGTTTAACATACAATTTAACATACATTGAAGATTTATCATTCTTGAAATAAATTTTAATGAATTCAAAAGGCCTTAACACCCCTTTCTTGGATTGTCTTGCCTGCTATTCTTTTTGAAAGCAGTTTAATTTCTGAGAGCAGTTAGAGGCTGGAACTTGTGCTTGCCGAAACAATCATACACATGATCACTTGTTTTTTGGCAAAATAAAAGTTATAAAAATAAGGCAATCTGCTTTAATATTGAATTTGGGGGTTCGATATGAGTTTCTAGCTATTTTTTAAACTGAAAGTAGTTTTCTGATTATTATTTTTTTCAGGTACATTTCCTTATGATCTTTCATCCTAAGAGCAGATTTCCACCATGTATCTAGATAATCAGGAAGACACAGGTGTAAACTGGGTCTGTAAGCTCTTCTACCATATTTGAAAGGTGGAAGGCCAGGCTGATTCATCCTCACTGTGATGTCCTCACTCATGGAGCTTCAATCTCTCCAGCCCCATCTGTGACTGAAGTCAGGGCTGCCGTGGGCCACATTACATTTTTAGATCTCTTATTTTCTGGTTGAGAGACTGCTTGGAATGAGACGTCTATCTTCATAGTTCTATTACTCTGTGAATGAAAATACATGTCTACAAAATGTTAGTCAGGGCTGTTACATGTCTGTCCTGATAGTCAAGATGCCAGGAAGACCATTAAATATACATGGATGGGCAAACAGGTTGATGCTGAGTATTGCATGGAGCTGCCGACCTGGGCATTTCTATCACAGGTCAGAGGCCAACAGAAGCATATCACCCTCTAGATCATCTGGGTAGAGCAACAGAAACTTAAAAAAAAAAAAAAAAAACAGAACCTGCTTTCTTGGAAACCTCAAAGCATTTTTTTCTTGTTTAATATTATGGATATGGCAAATAATAGTCTTTGTATTTTATAGGAAAAGTTAATGAAGTTTACTTCTTTAGAACTCGGAGTGAATAATAAACAAAATTAAGCTGTCACTCTCCCTGGAGTACCTCCAGTGCTGTCACATTAGGGAAACGTATTTCTTCTCACGAGTACATAGCACTTGATGGCTTGCGCAGGCTGAAAGAGCTGAAGGATGGAATAACATGATGCATTTGGAGCCATGTGTGATGGAAAAGACAAGCAGGAACCGCCTTTTAACTGTCTGTAATTTTAAGTACTAGAACAATGATTTTGGGGGCCACCCTATGTATCACTGGGGATGCACTTAGCCCTGAGAGTCTCTCACAGGGAGAGGACAGGTGTCTGGCGTAGTGAGGGCAGGGCCGCACTTCTTGGTGAGGCAGTACTAAAATTAGAGGTGACTCTTGTGACCAAGGCATGCTTGACCTGGACTGAGCAGATTTAACAAACTCACAGGAGGAGCCTCGTTAGCACAATAACAACACATCTCTCTCCTTCCTGGATTTCATTTCTCTGCTGTTCCCTGCTTCTACTGACAGCTTTAGGGAGCAAAGTCATTGCAGAACACAAGGACTAACTGCCAGCAGCAGGAGAGCGGATGGAACTAGCTGGTCAAACACCCTAACCCAGAGTTTGGAAAGCTGACCCCAATAGAGTCAGGCCTTCAGGGTAAACAAGTTAGCTCATTTTGAGGAAGAAATATTTATGATCAAACATGACAGGTATAAAATGCTGGGAGAAACATCTTTATAGGCTATGAGAAAAAGTGGGACAGTTTACCCACGGGCATTAAAAACCCTTCTCTCCCCTTGTGGTTGTTGGCAGGAGATGGTTCTCACTGGCAAGACCTGGTTGTACTGCCTTTCCCTCGTCCCTAGTAAAGTTGCTCTGGACTCTGGCTGGCGCCCTTTTGGACAGTCACCACTGACTACATTTCAAGTGGCATATGGGGTACAGCTGGCAGGAGAATCGAGTTCTCTTGTGGTTAAGGAGCATTCAAAAGAGCAGGAGAAGGAACAGCCACGTCAAGGCCCTGGCTTGTCCGTGGGATGTTCCTTTGCCAGGAACCACGGGACGCCCGACCTCCATACAAGGAAGGCCACATGGAGGAGCTGGCAGAAGAACCAGCCATCGGCAGACCAAAGGAAGCAGCTTCTGTGGGTTTTTGAAGTGGCCACACTGCCAGTGTTACACAATGTGATATGACTGGGGAAAAAAAGTGGTTTCTCATGCTCTTCCAAATTAAGATAGCATTTCTTTGACAAATTAGTAAAAAATAAGTTTTTTAGAGCGAAGAATGATCTGGAGCGATGTGCCTATTAGCTGATGAAATAAGAGACATATGAAAGTTTGAAATGGAAATGGATAAATTGCAGTTTCTTCTACTCGGCTCACTCTAAATGCTGAGACAGACAAGCCTGTTTCATCCTGGTCAAGAGCATGTGGTTTGATGGTCAGGGGATGGGCAAGGGAGTCAGAAAGTCTGGGTTGTATTCCCAGTTTTGCCACTGACTTACTGGGTGACCTTGACCAATAGTTGCACCCTCAGTATCTCCATCCAGAAAACAGGGATTTAATGACAGCCCCCAGAAAGGAATGTTTGAGCAGTTTCTAGGCATACAGGGCTCGATACTTTGAGGTCCCAGGCAGGCAAAGATGGCAAGACTTCCAAATTTAGTTTTCCTGCACAGGGAAGCATGGTTGAGAGCTTTTGGAAACAGTTGGAGTAGGGAACAAAATAAATCCCCATAACTGTCAAAGGCAACCTTTGATATATGGCTTCAAAAACTCTCAAATCTCCAAAGCCACCTTGTCACCTTCCAAAGTTACATGCTATTGGACCCCGTAAATTTATTTAAAAACAATTTAAAATTAGATTCCACGGCACTGAGTCATCTCCTGCCAGCCACTAAATACTAAGATGAAAATCTCTTGTGACATTTAACACAATGGCTGTTCAGAGGTCTTGCATTAGATATTTTAAAGACTTTTATATTTTGGTTTGCTACCTTCCATAAGAACCTTAAGAAGACAAAACACACACTTATTCTTCAGCCAGCAAACGAATAGCTCAGACTGGCCACAAGGACATTCATCTTTCGTTGGGTCTGATCTTTCGTTTGTCCTAAAGGGGTTCTTTCTTGTGAGAATCCAGGATGGTGCTGGGTAAACAGCAACTAACAGAGCAAGTGTCATGAAACTACATTCTGATCCTGGCATTTCCATCCTGGTGAATAAGTAATTTAGTCTCTAGGCATCAGTTTTCCTATTTGCAAAAGAAGGGTGTGTCTCATAGCTTTGCTTTTCCTGCCATACAACCCTTCTTCCAAAAGAAATGTTATGTATCATTCTAGGATGAAAAAGCCAGAGGAGAGGGATCTCAGCCCCTCTTTCTTATGCTGACAAGTCTGGTCAGCAACTTTGTGAAACCCAGCATAAATACCACTGGTTAGTCCTTGAAGTTGTTTTTGTATATGAGAGAGTCTGTGGGTGAGAAGAGGGTGGAGGAATTCCGTATGTTTACAGCCAAGCAATGAAGGTTAGTGACTACTGTGCTGGATTGAGAGACGCCTATTTTTGGTTTTGGTCCAGTCAGTAAAAATAGGTCTTAAAAGTTTGGATGAAAGCCACTTTGTAGTGTTCCTTTTGATGTGACCTTGCCTTATACCCACATAGAGTCGGTATCGTTACTCTTAGTTAGCTATAATACTCCATTTCTTAATCATTCTTGATACATAAAATTTACATTTTGTGCATAGAATTTTTTCCTCACATGAGTAGTTTCCTTTGAGGAAAACAAAACCCTGATAAAACAAAATATTTTCGGTATTTATGAGCTACTTTTTCCTCCAAGTAAAAACAGCCCTTTATTTAATTAATTAATTAATTTATTTATTTAGTTTTGAGATGGAGTCTCACTCTGTCACCCAGGCTGGAGTGCAGTGCCGTGATCTTGGCTCACTGCAATCTCCACCTCCTGGGTTCAAGCAATTCTCATATCTCAGCCTCCTGAGTAGCTGGGATTACAGGTATGTGCCACCATATATGGCTAATTTTTGTATTTTTAGTAGAGACAGGGTTTCACCATCTTAGTCAGGCTGATCTCAAACTCCTGGCCTCAAGTGATCCACCCATCTTGGCCAGTTCTGGGATTACAGACGTGAGCCTCAGCGCCTGGCCAAACACAGCCCTTTAAAACTATGAAAGATATACATGCTTACAGAAAAAATTATATAACATGCAAAGTAGGCCTGGCACGGTGGCTCAGGCCTGTGATCTGAACACTCTGGGAGGCTGAGGCATGCAGATCACTTGAGGTCAGGAGTTGGAGACCAGCCTGGACAACATGGCAAAACCCCGTCTCTACTAAAAATACAAAAATCAGCAGGGCGTGGTAGTGCATGCCTGTAATCTCAGCTACTAGAGAGGCTGAGGCAGGAGAATTGCTTGAACCCAGGGGACAGAGGTTGCAATGAGTCAAGATCATGCCACTGTACTCCAGCCTGGGTGACAGAGCGAGACTCTGTCTGAAAAAAACAAAACAAGACAAAATTTAAAAAAAACACAACATATAAAGTAGAAGGATAAATTCACCTGTAATCCTAGCCACCAATAACTGCTGTTAACATTTTGACATATTTCTTTGAAGCTTTTTCTATGCATATACTCTCTTTACCGTAATAAAAAACCATTTTTGAGCTGCTTTGCCTATTGAGTAGCCATTCATTTATTCCTTTACCTCCTTAATAAACTTGCTTTCACTTTACTAAAAAAAAAAAAAAACGTTAAAAAATGACTCATACATTTGAAAAAATGGCTTCATAGCTTGTGTAACTATATATATATATATATATATAGTGAAAATACACACATTATTATTATTCATAGAGAAAAATAGATTTTATAATTTGTTTTTTTTTTGAGACGGAGTCTCACTCTGTCACCAGGCTGGAGTGCAGTGGCGCTATCTCGGCTCACTGCAACCTCTGCCTCCCAGGTTCAAGCGATTCTCCTGCCTCAGTCTCCAGAGTAACTGGGACTGCAGGTGTGTACCACCACACCCAGCTAATTTTTTTTTTATATTATTAGTAGAGACAGGGTTTCACTGTGTTGGCTAGGATGGTCTCAATCTCTAGACCTCGTGATCCGCCTGCCTTGGCCTCCCAGAGTGCTGGGGTTACAGGTGTAAGCCACCGCACCCAGCCAAGATTCACTTTTATAAACAACAATGTGATGAACATCTATGTGCAAATATTTTAGTATATGAATCCAATAATTTCTATTGACGATATTCCTTAAAGTGAACACCTTAGTCAAATTATACACACACTTAAAATTTTAATATTGGCCATCAGAAAGGTTGGTACAATCTATATTAGTAAAATGTGTTATCTGGCATGGAAATACAGAGAGGGTTTTGGGTTCTACTAGAAATCAGAATGGCACGGCTTATTACAAATCCTTGCTTATTGACTTTAAAATGCTTGGTCTTTGTTGGTAAAGGCCCAAACTGAATGCTCTGAAAGAATAATTATTAACTAGAAAGACTCCTTGAAGAAAAATGTTTAGACAGCCACGTAATTGGATTCCCAGCTGGAATAGTGGGTTTCTAAGATTCACGACTATTTTAAAATTCAAGGAATACAGATCCCTTATCCTTGTTCATTGGGAATAATTTCCTCCATCCCATTTTTAGGGGGCTTTAAATACTCACATGACCTATATTTGAAAATATGATTGGATACAGACAAAAGTGAGTAAAATTGATGTATAGCAGTAAAATGGTTAAGCAGGAAGCAATTACACCACAACCTATCCCTCTTCAGTTACAGTAGGCTCAAGAATGACTTGCCCCTGAAGGATGAAATTAAGTTGTTTAAGACCCTCACTTTGATTTTACTCAAGCAGCTAAGGAAGAAGTACTATTATTTTTGTACTGAAAATTGATGTACAGCACTGCACAAGGCTGGCCTGTCACTTGTGGTGACAGCACAGACAACGGGCCACTTTGATCTCTAAAAAGTTAAGGTTGCAGGCAGGAGTCAGCATGGATGATAGAGTTGCTATTCCAGATTCTGGGACACAGACACTCCAGGCAAGGAGGAAAACGAATTCTATGAAATGTGGTAGAGGTAGTTTCAGCAGAAACTGTTCTATGTAATAAACACTGTTTGAGATACATGGGTGACTGTTTCTTATTTCTAGAAACACTGCTGTCATTACCTCAAAATTTTATATGCTTTGCAGAAATTGGAAATATAAACCAAGGACTTCCAGCTTAACTTGAAACTTGTGACTCTTTTAATGATGGAAGTCAGTAAACATATTCACGAATAGCTACCCACAAATATTCAAACCACCCATCATTCTCTACTGAATACATGTAAAAGACAACAGATAAAGCCCAAGAAGCTGCTTTGTGACTGTAGATACATGCACTGTGAGTTATTAACACATTTAATGAAAAACTGAAGAGACTATGGCTCACTTGAAACAACTTATCAATCTGGAATTGCTCATAATGGGAAAGAAATATTTATAAATGGAATTAGACTTGGGCTTCAAGAAAACACATGCTATTATAAGGAAGAAATTGATTAATTATTGCTCTCTCTCCTTACTCCACCTCCTCTCCCTTTCTCCACCTCATGGGATACAGGTTTAAGTTTAATCTGGGGCTTTAAATTAGCATTAGAAAAAACTTTTTGATGATGTGTATATTTTAACTACTAGGATGGGACTATAACAGAATATATAAACTCATTTCCCTAGACAATTTCAAGCGATGAGATTGGTATAATTGGTGTGGGTTGGTTTGGCTTTGCTTAAAAAAGAGAGATGAATGAGGGGATTCCAAAAACTTTTTAAGTCCCTTGAGTTTGTGACTGTACTTTGGGCTTTGCCTCATCGGACTGTTAGAAAGCCCTGGGCAGGGATCACCTGTCATCCTGACAATAACCTCCATTGAGAAGAATGTTTGTTCTAATAATGAGTACATAGGGCTCAGTTTCTACTTTCCTTAATTTTCCCAACAGCCACAGAGAGGTCTCTTGGTTCCTTAATGATATTATTAATTTTCTCTTCCTGGTGATATTACTGTGGCCTACTTGATTTTAAAGGCTTGGCTATACATTTTACAATCCATTAATGATGGAAAATAAAAAAGATACATTCATACCAAATAATTATGCCTAAGGAAATTCAAGCTTTCATTGTGTTTTAACCTGTTGGCCAGAGCTGGCCTTTTGTATGTATTTAAAAGGCAGCTACCAACTATAATGATTGATTGAGGGACATACATCAACACCCCATTCCTCTTTGACCTCCATGTATCTGTCAAATTGGCTAAAGATCTTAACATTAGGATCATCTTTGAATAGCCATCTTAAGGATTTAAGAGTTTGAATTTACATGGGATAAGAAACATTTTACCTGGTTAATATAGGAGCCTGGCTAATTTACATGGATACTCCAATATCCCATTTATCTCTTAGCAGAGAGCAGGGCTCAGAGGGGAACTGAAAGTAAGAACAAAACTGACAGGAAGTTGACAAAGAAAGACTGGGAACAGGAATTCCTGCCTAGGCCCAGTCCTGGATGCCTACAGAATGGCTCAAGGATGCTAGGTCTTACTTCTTATTACACCTTGAATGCCTAGCGCAGGGCCTGGTGCTGAATGAATGAATAAAGGAATGAATGTGTGGGTGTCAAGGTGAGAGGGTGTTTAATAAGTGTTGATGGTAGGGTCAGCCTCATAAAAATGATAGTAGATGGATGGGGGTTGCATGGATGTATAGGGGATAAATTTTTATAAATTTTTTAAAAGAGCAACTCTCAAGGCCTGGAATTTGTTTTGTGAACAGTCCCGCAAAGCAGTTGCCTCTCACGGATTTACTGCGTTTAGAAAAGGCCAGGTCCTCTTTCATGGCTTTTCTCCCTGCACCCTAGCCCCAGAGTGTTAGCCATATTTTCCTCATGGCCATTGCATGGAACACCATCAATAAACTCAGCCTCTGTCCAGTAGACGGTGCTGTTGTACTCCGGCCCTGCTGCTGATGGCATCCTTCTTCCTCGCTAGTGGTTCATCACAGTATTTTGTAATGAAAAGGTTCTCAGACATTTGGGGAAAGGCTTTTTTTCCCCCCCAAACTAGATGCAAAAATATCTTTTCACATGGGGCTCACCCCTCATGTCTTTTCAAAGAAGCATAGGAAAAAAAAAAAGAAAATATTCATGTTTTTCCTGTTCTGGGAAACAAAAGAAAACAAAACAACAACCCAAATCTCTCAGGGATGAGGTCCTGACACCTTTGGCTGAATTAAGCAGTTGGGAGACAAGGAAGAGGTAATGGTGGTCAGGTAATCTCAACACTCAACCACCATCCTGTTTTGGTGGAGGGCCCCAAGTAACACACTTGGTGGGAGGCCTAGGCTGAGCAGGATGGGTCTTCCTCCCAGGAGCCTGGAAGAACACAAGGCCAATTGTGAGGCAAGGTGCATGGGCTGCTACAGGAGGGCTCGGGCAGCAGCTGTCCCCAGATGCCCACTGCCAATGAGTCTACAGAGCAGCACTGGCTGTGGCCTCAAAGGGACCGAGGAAGCTGCCACCCTGGCCTGGGGTCAAACTGTGTGTGGTGACAGGGAAAGGAATGTGGACTTTGGCGGAGTAAAGAGCGGAAATATAGGAGCCCAAGAGAAAAGCCACCTGGGCTTGTCGAAGCTTTACCACCAGCCAGGGAGGGCAATGTTTCTTGTCCCTCAAGATGTGGTTTAGGAAGCCCCAATCTGTTAGCTGCTTTGAGAAGTCTCCCTCTCTATGAGGTACCATCTCACTAAATAAAAGGAGCTATTCAGGGCAGGGGAAACTCACTGTTGGGTGCATTCCACGGAGGGTAAAGGCACATCAAAGAAAAAAGTCCTTTAACAAACACACAGATTTCTCCTTGACTTGGATTGTTGTAAGACTAGTGTGCAACTAAGAATTACAGAAAATCCTCAAAGGGAGAAATTATTTAGTGAAAAATTTTCATTATAGCCATGAATGGTGATAAGCAGGTTGGATTAGGGATGTGAATATCCGGGTCTTTCACTTTTCTAGGTCTGATGGATTTGGATATGTCACAATATCTCTGAGTCTCAGTTTCATTCCTGTAAAACTGGATACTCATTCCTGTCCTACCTCCCTCACTAGGTTGAGCATTCTGAGACTCAGAGAAGTACACTCATGTGGAAAAACAGTT
Organism: Hylobates moloch; assembly: GCF_009828535.3. Taxonomy (NCBI): domain Eukaryota; kingdom Metazoa; phylum Chordata; class Mammalia; order Primates; family Hylobatidae; genus Hylobates; species Hylobates moloch. The sequence goes on along the minus strand of NW_026652276.1, from coordinate 163,994,686 downwards.
TGTCAGTTCTAAAGTTCCATGCAAGTGTGAAGATTTATATTAGCTAGGAATTACATCTTTTTCCTCCCATCTGCAGAACACCTTCCTGCCACAGTGCAGAATACAGAAGTTTTACACATAGTAAATATTAAAATGAAGAGACAAAAAGACAAAAACAAAAATGCATGTGGTTATTGAGCAAACACTGAGATGGAATGATTTCACACTGCAGTGAACAAAGGGACATTTCCAGTATTATTCCCAATCCTATACAGTTGGTGTTCCAAAGGCCAGGTAGTTGCATGTTACTGTAAAGCCCTGCATTCAACAATCTTCAACATTTAGCTTTTTCATAGCTTGACCCATTGTTTCTTAGCTGATTAGTACAGACGTAAACCAGAAAAGACTGGTCTGTGACCTTAGAAGGTTGAACAAATAATGCTCCATCCAAGTTGTAATTACACAAGAGATAAAACAAAGACACATGTGGGCCCATTTGTAATAATCCCTCAACGCTGATATGAAATTGTTCATGTCAAACTGATTTCTATAGAGAGCAGAGCAAATAGGAATTAAAATAGTATATATCTATAATATGAGATAAGATTCTAGGAAACATAATTAACTTGTATAACTGACAGAAATGCTCTAGGAACTGAAAAAAAGCAGAAAAAATTGCATTGTTAAAGACGTTAAGTTTTTCAGAAAACTCCCTAAAGTGAGCTGCTTTAAATTCTTTTTAGAGCAAGATGGAGAATAACCAAATGCTGATAGGCACACATTAAAATAGGTCCAGAATTCTTTTCCATACGTATTTTTAGTCTATGTCTACCTGGCCAAAAGGAATACAGAATTAGAATAACTGGCTGGTGAAATAAATTCACATAAGGGAACCAAATAATCATTCAGTCCAACAACTGAAAGCAGATATTAAAACCAGATTTTTTGGTTTGCTTTGTTCTTCCCCTGCTTCTCATTGTCTCCCTGCCCAACAAGAGCAGTTTCAATCGCTTATCTCCTGTCTGTCTCTGTTTTATGCATCATTGCTATGCCCTGCATGACTGAAATGGTCACTGGGACTGGGAGTGCAAAGGAATTTTGAAGTTAAAACTATAGGAGATATGAAAAACAACCTGTTAATCACAAAATTCAATTCAACTTCCAAACGATGTCTAGAGTTAGGAGGAGAGTTAGTTAAACAGCCAGCAGCATGATGAAATATTCTGCAGCCACTTAAATCAATGCAAATGTTTACAACACAAGGCAAGGAAGAATTAATAGAATTCATAATAGGACTGCACATGATCTGAAATCTATGTACAAGTAGAAGGAACATAGTTAGAAAATACATGGATTATGGTCATGCACTTGCTGATAACTTACTCATTTTAATAGTTTTTGAATTGCATTTAAAAACATTAATGCTGCTTTTATTTAGTTTAAAAAATTGTTGTTCAGACTAACATTTTGATCTTTCTAAAAAAGAAAAAAAATCTAGGACCTTGTCCGTGTTCAACTTCAGGATGGGTTTATTTTCTAGTACATGCTGAAAGGCTTTGTATTCATGCTGTTTAATGTTTTCCTCTGGTTGATGTCCAAAGTTCTGCTGCTACCCTCCTAAGTGCAAGGTTGCCTGAATTGGACAAATATTTAATATATTTCTCCCGAATAAATTTACCTTACTCAGTTTTTAAAATGTGCATATGTAATAAGCAGTATCATAATATGCTCCATGATATCTTTTCATTTCATTTAAATTTGATTTCTTTTATTTTTTTGACACTTGAATAGAATCAATTTTAATACAAAAAGGGAGGCAATTAGGCATTATGTGCTTCTTGATGTGTTGCTATAAAAAGTACTTAATTTTTAACATGAGTGTAAATATAACAAAATGGGAAAAAATAGTCTTTTTCAGTAAATGATGCTGGAACAACTTCATATCTGCAGGTAGAAGAATGAATCTGGATCCCTACCTCACAACACATACAGAAATTAACTCCAGCTGGATCATTAAATCTAAACATAAGAGTGAAAACTGTAAGCTCTTAGAAAAAAATGCAGTGGTAAATACTTATGAATTCGAATTAGACAATGGTTTTTAGATATGAAAACAAAAACACAAGCAACAAAGGAAAAAGTAGATTTGATGACTGGGCATCATTATAATGAGAAACTTTTGTGCTTCAAATGACATCACCTAGAAAGTGAAAAGGCAACACGCAGAATGAAAGAAAAATTTGCAAGTCATATAACTGATAAGGGACTTGAATCTAGAATATGTAAAGAACTCTTACAACTCAATTAAAATAAGAAAACCTGATGATAAAATGGGCAAAGGATATAAAAAGACAGTTCTCCAAAGAACACATGCACAATAAATGCATGAACAGATGCTCTTATTAGCCATGAGGGAAATGCAAATCAGAACCCCAATAGGATACTGTAATTGGGCATTTCTGTAGCACACTATGAAAAGTGCTGATGGTACAAGAAAAGAGATACCAGAGCAGTAGTGAGGGCAGCCGTGGTAAACAAAGCTCTTATGATCCTGAAAATCCTCTGAGTTCAGATTCAGCAAACGTGGAGTGGGATCCTATGTACCATGACAGGCATCACACCAGACTCATTTAATGACTTCTCACTCAACTAGCCTACTCTCTGTTGTTGAATTGTTAACTCTATTATACAAATGAGCATTCTGAGACTCAGAGTTCAGTCATCGGCAAAAGGTAGCGGGTGAGAGGGTGTTTTTGAACTCTAATCTAATTTCATATCTAGGGTTTTTCCATTGCAACTTGCTCCAAAAAATTGGATTTGATAAATTTATTTCTTTATTTTTACATAAAGTTTTAGGTGCTTAAAAAATTAAAGTACTATCCCTCAATCACATTTTTTTTTTTTTTTTTTTTTTTTTTTTGAGACCAAGTATCGCTCTGTCGCCCAGGCTGGAGTGCAGTGGTGCAATCTCTGCTCACTGCAAGCTCTGCCTCCCGGGTTCACGCCATTCTCCTGCCTCAGCCTTCCAAGGAGCTGGTACTACAGGCGCCTGCCACCACGCCCGGCTAATTTTTTGTATATTTAGTAGAGACGGGGCTTCACCGTGTTAGCCAGGATGGTCTTGATCTCCTGACCTCGTGATCCGCCTGCCTCGGCCTCCCAAAGTGCTGGGATTACAGGCGTGAGCCACCGCGCCCGGCCTCAATCACATCTTAAATAAATATGAGGCACCAGGAAGGCAAAAAAAAAAAAAAAAGAAAAGAAGGTGGGACTAGAAAAAGATGAGGTCAATACTAACATAACCACAAAGGATTCCAACAGAACTATTTTATTCTTAACAAATCAAAGGGTGCTAGAATGATCATAATGTCACCTGACCTATAGGTGGCACATTTGTTTCTACCTGACCAACATAAGCCTGGGTATGATCTCTTAGCTCTGCCAGTTAGCAAAGGACTCAAGACTGACAGATTTAACGCAAGGGTCATCTTTTTGTCTCAGTAGGGAAGGTGGTGTTGCCCAAAGACGTAAGACAAGTGACTTCTCTCTTGATGGTGACCTCTTGGAGCCATGGGGACTGACACTCCTAGTTCCAAGTGGCCCAGCACTCTGGGCCAGGCATGAGGGCAGGACAAGGAGCCAAGGATGCAAACTAATTTAATAAAAACAAGAACTAAAATATCAGAAGAACTTATTTTCTTTAGGAGAGGCAGTTTGGGATGGTGAGGACAAAGAAAAGTTACCTCAGAGGACTGGCAGGCAGGACACCTGGGTTTTAGTCCTGGGTCTTTTACCAAGAGCTGGGTGAGTTTGGGTAAATTACATTGCTATTTTGGGCTTCCATTTCTCATATATAAAATGAGGATGTTGAATTTCCTGATTTACTCTCTTTCCCAACTTCCATCTCTCTCTTTAAGGCGTGTTTTGACAGGGGTCCCTAATTTGCTGGTAGATCCAAAGATTCAGGACTGAGGCAAACCTAAAACCTTTGCTCATCGTGGCGTTCCAAGGCTTTGGGGACAAAAAGGTACCTCTGCCTCAAATGTCGATTGGCAATTTTTTTTTTATCCAGATGATCCTGTTTTGACTGGACCACCAATACCATTTTTGAGAGAATTGAAAATTTTATGAGCTTTCCCTCAAGATGGGCTCAAGGAATGCTTAACATAAAGGCACAAATATTATGGAGCTGGACAAAGAAAAAAAAAGAGAACTGATAAAAAGGGATCTTCTGTAGACCAGACTGGACTGAAGTCCAACAGAAGTCCTCTGATGAAGATAGAGGGGTCAGTGGAAACCAGAGAAAGATTAATTCTGTATTCAATAAACTGGATGCTTGTCAAATTTGAGACTTCATGCTGGTTAGTCAGAGATAATATTCTATTACAGATAACTCTTCAAGAAGTTTTAAGTTCAGAGGTGATATAAAAATATACACAAGTATAATAATATAGGATAAAAAGGTTGTTTCATTAGAAATAGAGGTAGAGATAAAAGTGCTACTATGACTGTAATGATAAAGGCACAACACCTGATGATAATAAACAATGTCAGGAAATGAGATTTGAACTGTGAGTGTAATAAAAGCATACAGAAAGGAAGCCAGGTGAAGGAAGTTAAAGATAGCCCCAACTGTAAACTGTAGAGAGTCAATGTATGAATTCTGTTTTGTGTTCAACCCCGAACAAAATCAGAATTTAAAGACCCTCTAATCTTCCTGGGACCCGGATCACTCTTTTTATCAGTTTTCTTTTTTAAATTTCCCCAGCTCCATAATATTTGTGCCTTTATGTTAAGCATTCCTTGAGCCCATCTTGAGGGAAAGCTCATAAAATTTTCAATTCTCTAAAAAACATTATTCGTGATCCAGTCAAACCAGGATCATCTGGATGAAGAAAAGTTGCCAATCAATACTTGAGAAAGAGGTATGTTTTTCCCCAAAAGCCTTGGAATGCCCCAATGAGCAAAGGTTTTAGATTTACCTCAGCTGTGAATACTTTGGATGCAGCCTGCTATCCCTGAGTCCTGGATTGTTCTGTTGGTGAAAGCAGAGCTTCTGTTCTGTCATCATCTGCCTGTTTTGGTCATGTGGTCATATCAAGATTTAATGAAAGAAAGCTAAATGGTGTTGCAACGACATACTGAGGTGATTAAAAGTTTAAAAATGTCATGCAAATTCTAATTTACCTCAGGAATATGTTTGAATGAAGGCTTTGCTTTTTTCTGTTGTCTAAAGATGGAGCCAGATGCAGGTTTTATAGTGGTAAGAATCCAGGATTTGGGATTGAATTCCAGCTCCAGAGCTCACTCAAATTAAACTTGAGCACATCACATACCACTTTGAGCCTTGGCTTCCTTATCTGTAAAATGGGGTTTATAAAACTTTGTGTCTACCCTACTGGATTCTATAAGGATCAAATTAAATGAGGTCACATTTAAGTCAGCACTTTGCTCCTCCTTCATGGCAGAAATGTGTCTTGTGCATCTTTATTTTTTTAACCCCTAACCCATAATGTTGCATATTCTAGACACTTGATAATTTATGCTCATTTGTGTTGTCCTTTAAATAAGTCACACTGGGCATTGCTATGGCCTTTTATGTGAATGTGGATTTGACTGCCCCAGTGGCTAGTTATTCCTTAGGCCCATCATACCAGATCAAGGTGAGCTTCTCTGATGAAGAACAGTGCAGTCTTCCTCTGCTGGAACCATTGATGTTTCCATTATAGTGCACCATTTTTCTGTGGTTGCCACTCATCAGTACACACACAGTGTTATTTGTCATATAAAAGGACTTTCCATTCAAGAGCCTAGGGTCTGTTCTGTGTTAGCTAGGCACTATACACCATGGGATGGCTTAGAACATTGATCAGCAAGAAATCATGTTGTAAATGATTTGTTTTATTTCAGTCTTGTCATCCTGTGTAGCTCCGCACTGCTTTATCCGGGCGGTGGAAAAAGCTTTGAGTGTGAGTGGCCAGAATCAAGTGGTGTTCTCTCACTTCATCACGTTTGGCAGATTTTCTCTCTGGACAAATCCAGTGGACATTTTGCAGACCTGCTAATCTCAGGAAGACTGAAGTTTTTAGAAGATCGCTCTTCATATTTAGGGGTAAGTGGTAAGGGGGAGGAAATGCTCACTACTGTTTGGGTCATGTTTTCTTAGCTTGGCAAAGAATTATAACTTAATGGTATTGATTAATGACTCACCCAGGAGACACAGTCCAGTAGTTTGGGCTTAATGAGACTGAGTGCCTGTTTTGCTTTTCAATCTCTCAAGATCTTTAGCAACTGTAAAATATCTACTTCCCTAGTTTACTTTTGGGAGCAGATTACACCAAAGAAATACTATTTCCTTAGTCTTCTGGAGAATGTCACCTCCCAAGGAATAGTATGTCTGATTTCATAGAGATAGCGAGGCTTGAGCATTTAAACTCTCTTAAAATGCTTTCTGAAATTCTATTGTTTGATTTGATATTTGATTCTAGAACATTTCATTAGGGAAGAATAGACTGTTAGACTTACTTGATGGATAAGTCTGCAGATTAGACTCATGGTGGAGCATGCAGAAGTTTGGTGCCCCTCATTCAACCTCGGCATACTCTGTCATGACAGTTAGGTGGGTTTCTAATGACCTTTCCAGAGCCCCTTCCTAGCTAAAGTGTAAGTCTCTTTAGAGTTGGAGCTAGATCTTATTCCTATTTGGTTTCTCTGTTGATAGTGGTTCTATATGTTAGTTGCCTCTGTCAATGAATGTTTTACTCATCAGTATATACATTTATGCAACAAAAAATTGAATATGTTCTAGGCAAAAAAGCCACACATGTGAGCCAAACCAAGCCCCTGCCTTCATGGAGCTTGCTTCCTAGTGGTAGAGAAAGCAATCCAAGACAAATCAAATAAACATTCAATATTGTATTAGGTTGCTATAAGTGCTATGAAAAAAAATGAAGCAGATTAAAGGGATAGGGAGTCACAAAGAGTACCGTTTTAGATCAGGCAGCCAAGAAGTGTCATACAGAGGAAGTGATATTTGAGCAGAGGCCTGAATGTAGAGGGGAAGAGAGCTGTGCAGATGGATATCTAAGGGAAGTTCGTTCCAGACAGACGGACACAGAAGGTCCAAAGACAATAGGAATTTTGGTTAAGAAACTGGTCTCTGGAATTGGGTTGGCTGGGTTCAAACACTGGCTCTGCCACTCATAGCTCTGCATGAAAAATAGTGATGATGATAGCTGATGTTCATTAAGTACTTACCATGTGTCAGTTAGAATGCTAAGCCCTTTACATGGTTCTCTTATTTAATTCTTATTTATTTCTTGTTTTTAAAAAAAGAGAAGATCTCACTATGTTGACCAGGCTGGTCTCAAACTCCTGGCCTGAAGCAATCCTCCTGCCTCAGCTTCCTAAAGTGCTGGCATTACAGGCATGAGCCACCATGTTCGGCTCTCTCTTGTTTAATTCTCACATCAATCCTGCAAAATTGGGATGGTTTTGAATCCCATTCTACCAACAAGGAAACGAGGCAAAAAGAGCTCAGTGAAGAGTGGCGCCAGGATTCAACCCTTGCAATTTGAGTCAAGAGCCAATAGTTTTAACACAAAATAAAATGTGGAATGAGCATGGCCAGATGTGGGAAAGTTGGGACATTTGCCCTTTGTAGTTTTCCCTTCTCCTGCCAATGACCTCCTCTCCTGCATCCCTGCTTAGCCTTCTAAGGTGATTTGGGAGAGGTGTACCCATGCATTACCACCTCTTATTCTGGACCTTTCCCTACAAAAATCATTCCTGGTTCCCACCCCTTGGAGAACAGCCATCTTGGTCTAAGGAAACTGTCAAGGGAGGCTCAGCAAAAGTGCCAGTAAGAATTGTGACTTAGTAGAAATAGCAAAAAATGGTAAGCCTTGGCTCTGCAAGCTGTGTGACTTAGGCCAAGTCATTGGCTTTCTGAGCCTCAGTTTCCTCCTACATAAAATGGATTGATATTATTTCTACCACCTATCTCATCTAATACTATTTCTCCTGTGCAAATCAAATGAGGTCATGTGTGATAAAATATACAATAAAATATAAGTGATATATATAGCACAGCATATTATATATATAGTATATATAAAATATACAATAAAATATAAGTGATATTTATAGCACAGCATATTCTATGTAATTTTATAAGCACAGCATATTGTAATAGATTTGCAAACATATCCTGTGACATTTAACTTCTTGATTATCAGAATGTATCACTGTGACAAACTGCTAGCCCCATTCTATATTTCCATCTCTGGCGTCATGGCCTCCTACACCTTCCAATTCTTCAAATTTCATTTCTCAGGACAGTAAAAATGTTACTTGGAATTTCACCAACAGTTTACTCTAAAACTGTTGCTTCCTTAAACTAGATAAATTAGAGCAGTTTTTACCTTTTGGAATGGAAGCTATTTGACTGTAATTTCTACCACATGTATTTATTTTATTGTAGGAATAAAATAACAAAAAATATCAGTTAACCAGAATGCTAGGAGGAATGAGAAGTTTTAAATAACAAATTATTGGTTAATTAAAAGGCAAAAATGAATTAGAAACTCCTTCCTCTTTTTATACTGTAGAATGTATATTTTATTGTATATTTTATATCCATCATTTACTCCTCTGACTTAGCAGGTAGGGTACAGTGAGGGTAAATAAACAACCATGTAAGTGTGTGTGTGTGTGTGTGTGTGTGTGTGTGAGAGAGAGAGAGAGAGAGAGAGAGAGAGAGACAGAAAGAGACTGTTTTAACAGATTTGCCATTTTCAGCATCTCTGCTCTGTATACAACACTATAGGCAGTCATAGGCAACATAGGAAGTTGAGTTAATGATAGAATGACCTTAGAACAACAAACACTTGGAATAGGGAAGACTCATTACACATTAAAAGGATGTTAAAAGCTACATAGTGGTTAAGGGCTCAGGCTCTATGCCAGTTCACTTAGGTTGGAATCCTGGATTGGTTACTTAGTAGCTCTGTGACCCCGGATAAGTTACTTAATTTCTCTGAGTCTCCAATTTCCTTATGGGTAAAATGAGGATAATAATAATGATATCTACTCCATAGAATTATTCAAGTAAAGGTAGTACCTCATGCATAATAAAAGTGCCCTATGAAGGTTGGAATTATTGCTGTTGTTGGTTGTAATGAACACTTACTAGGTCTTTAACATAGTCATTTACAACTCCATGAAGGAAGTACTGTTATTATCTCTATTTTATAGCTGAGCAAATTGAAGAATAGACATAGTAAGTAACTTGCCTGAGACCCATTGGTACTAGCTGATGTGTACCCATCCCACATATGCCTGGCTCCAAATACATGGTCCTAATCACTATCCTAAACAGCCTTTCCTGATCTCAATCTTTACCATAGACCTTATTTGTCATTATTTACCTTTCTTCCTCGGTTTAGAATGAACAATAAGCATTTATGAAATGGAATGGTCCTAAACAATCAAACTCTGAAATGGGATTCTTAATTCCACTTAATTGAGGTCTTTTAGTATGATATGTTAGTAAACATGACCCTTTAAATAAATCACATATTGGGAGTGGTCTTGAATAAATTATTTAACATTTCTTTGGCATCAAACCTACTAAAGTCGTCACAAGATATGCCTTAAAGGATTTTCTTCTGTTGGCTTTGGAAATTTTTTTTTCAGTTAATATGCTGTTTTCTTAGAATGCATTCTTCCAGAGGACAAGGGTAAACTCTGAGTGAGGCTTAGAACAGTTCACTCCCACCTGGGTGCCTATTGACATTATTCAATGTGGGTGATGAATTGCTTGACACGTGGCCCATAAAGATGGGAGAATACAGTAGAGAAAGACATGCACAATCAAGTCTGCCTTTTGCAGCAATGGCAATGGGTCATGGCTGCATTTTAAAGAGAAGGGGAACATTACTTTTCCATTTAAAAGTATAAAACTGTGACTCATGCTGGAATTGGTCCAGAATGTTGGTCAAATAACCAGATTGACAACTAAAGCTAAAAAAAATATGGTAGAAAGCTGGAACGCAAGGACTCACATATAGGAAGCTTAAATTCATTAGAAAAATGTGAACAAGTTAGAGAAAAAGACTCAGAAAAACAAAGAGCGTAACATAAAAAAAAAAAAATGCAGAAGGGCCTTTAAAATGCCTCTCCTGATTTCCTTAGATAATCCTAGGAACATCAAACTCCCTACCCAGCAAATTAATGGGATATCCAAAGAAAACCAACCCCTCCTTGTAAACAAAGTGGAAATTTCCTTCTTTCCAAAAGGGCCCCAGTCCCAGCCATAGAGGAAGCAAAGAGGCGAAAACACATTTCTGCCTGAAATGACCTCCTATTTTAAGAAAAAACAACAGACCCAAAAGAAGGAAAGAAAAAACAAAGCTCCACCCAGGAGGAAATTGTATGTAAACAGCCCAAAAAGAGACCAAGACCTAGAGGGTTGGAATACTGAAATAAGCTATGAGTGAAAGGCATGATTAGCCTCTGACAATGTCAGAATCTGAACTTTGTGACAACTGCTTGGTGACTGACAAAAAGGGGTTGGGGGTGGGAGGAACTAGACAAAAGCAAGCTGGTTGAAAAGTCCCCTCTGCAGCGTGGAAACTTTGATCTTTGAAGTTTGCCTGTTTTTTCAGGCCTCCGCTACTGCGTAACCCAGGGAAGATCAGCAACCACAAAATGTTGGCTATAATTTTCTGCAATTTGTCACATGCCCTCTGCAAGCCCTGGTGAGATGGTTTTCTTTTGTTTTTAAGCTGCAGATAGTGGCAAGGTGGTTCAGGCAAGACAAGAGCAAAGTGAAATCTTCCTTCAATTCTCCCAAGCCTGGAGGCTACATTAACAAGCAGATGTCTTTTTATTTTTTTCCGCATATGTATTTTGCTTGGCTTACATGGCATTAATTTCTCCCCCTCTTTTTGGATCCAGCATTTAAAAATCAAGAGATTTCAAGTAAAAAATTGGTTCTATTTACTCTTAAAAAATCTGGTGATACAAGCCCACGATTCCTGCAGGACAACATCTTCTGAAGCTGAGCACCTACTGCCCTGTTCTGGTAGGGCATGCACTTGACATTCTTCCTGCTCCCATTCCGCTGGCTCCACTTGCTTTTGCCACCTGTTTGTCTTGCCTGTGGGGATTTGTGTTGAGTTCTTTTCTTAAAAAAAATTAATTAATAAATTAATTATTTTTTTGAGAAAGAGTCTCACTCTGTCACCCAGGCTGGAGTGCAATGGCGTGATCTCGGCTCACTGCACCCTCTGCCTCCTTGGTTCCAGTGATTCTCCTGCCTCAGCTTCCTGAGTAGCTGGGACTACAGGTGTGCGCCACTACGCCCAGCTAATTTTTGTATTTTTAGTAGAGAGAGGGTTTTACCATGTTGGCCAGGCTGGTGTCGAACTCCTGACCACAGGTGATCCGCCCGTCTCAGCCTCCCAAAGTGCTGGGATTACAGGCATGAGCCACCATGTCCAGCTGTGTTGGGTTCTAACCTGATCCGTATACATCTTTAGGGCTATCCTCTGTTTAATCCAGGATGGCATCAGATGGCATCAGCCTGCCAAGAAAGATTCTAAGGCTGTTCTGGGCTTGGCAGGTGAGTTATAATTGGTTTCTGATGTTCTCTTTGGGCACGGAGGGAGTGCGTGGCAGCACATATGCCCTGTGTCTACATAGTATGATTAATTAGATCTCTGACTTAATCCTGTTTTAACCTTGCCTTTAAATAGTCTTAGCGTACGTTTTCTACAAACATTCTTGAAATCCAGTTGTGTTTATTTCCTCTCAAAACCTCTGAACACAATGAGATTCCATATGGAAACTCATAGACTTTCTAGAAATCTCAATATGTCCAGCCTCTTTTCAGGAACACTCAACTGCTCTATAAGCAGCTCTTGGTATAATACCAACAACACCCCAAGTATGTGAGAAGGAATGCATTGATTAGTAGTAGCACATGTTTTAAGACAGAGTGTGAAGTAGTAGCCACTACTGTGGCCTCCGCCTGCCTGTCTGTCTGTCTGTCTGTCTATCTATCTATCTATCTATCTATCTATCTATCTATCATCTATCTGTCTGTCTTATCTATCCATCCACCCTTTTTTTTTTTTAAGCCATCTTTTGGGACTCCCAGATGCCTGTCATAGGAATGAGGCCTGCAGGTATTCTCACCTCTTCTGTAAGTGGCTTTCACATCCTCATCATAGTTCCCTACCTATTGCCCCTTGGCCAGCCCCTCCATTTCAGTAGAAGCCAGTATGTAACAACACTTTCACACAAAACGGTCTGCCAGAAGTCCAGAGGCGGGAACCTCGGTGAGCTGATTTTCAAAGGTCTCCGACCTTTAAATGAAACCTCCTTGGTGCTTTTAGGGATTCTGTTGTTGGAGCCACAAGGACCCTTAAGAAAAATACTTGGAACCAGCTGGTCCCTGCCACCATTGAAACCCAAAGGGAGGAGCTCCACGGGTGAGGAGCTACTCCCTAGATGTCTTGAAGTTGCTTGTATTTCAAAAGATTTCAGCTTACCACCACTGTGGCTTTTAGCCTCTCTAATAAAGCAGTTTTTAAAAAGCTAAAAACGTAATCTGCCTTTTAAATCTGCGCTTCCTGCTGAGTCTAAATGGGGTTGCAGCAAAATGCCTGGCCAGCATTAGAGTTCTCTGAAGTCAATCAGCTGAAATGGGGTTGCTTGGGGGTTTAAAATATATTTGAAAACACTCCAGGGGTGGTGCAAAACAACTGAACAAAGGCGAAATTACATGAAAGAAAGAAGCAGGTAGAGGTTTATAAAGCTAAAGAATCACTCGTATATTTTGGAAACATTAGAAACTGAGACAGGCTTGCTGACCTTAGAAGTTCATCTATCTGATCATAAAAATGTTTTTCATTTGGCATTAGAAAAATATTATGCTAATGAAGATGGTTTCAAATACATACCCAGAAATAGCCAAGGGTATACTTGAAAAGTACCCAAGTACCCAAATAGGAACTGAGGCTAAAACATGTAACAGGTGAGGAGGTGCATTACTGGGATGTTTTCTCAGTAGCTTTGAGTAAGGCAGCATCATACATTTTCTTCATTTTAATGAAAAGGTGGAAGAGTTCTCTTAAGAGTTGAGTTTTTTTGTGAGGCAAATTCTAGTTTTGTATCTCATGGAAAAAAATCAAGATTAAAATTACCACAGGAAAAGAAATCTATAGATGATAAATTGAAGTCTTTTTATGAAGACAAGATTAATACTGTAGCATGCACTGCATTATACCCTTGATATGTTCCTGAAAGGTAACATCTATGGATTAAGGCCACTTAGAATAAGAATGACCAATGGAAAATAAGTGTAAATTGTGAATTCTGCAACAAAAATACAACATATCTGATAGGGCAAGTTTTGCTAACCCCCCACCCCCAGGGACATTTCTCTAAGGCACTATGAAAGGAACAAGACCAGTTTCCCAGTAAATTTGCTGGTCGGATTATATGAGCTGCTTTAAAGTTTTACTTGGCCAAACTGGATTCCACACTTAGGAGAGAGGATAATAATTTAGCAGTGTAAAATATACTGCCAACAAATAAATCTTTATGCAAGAGGGTCTTTGACATTGCTATTCCTATACTTTACTCCATATGGAATATATAGAGTGGATAAAATTGCCAGAAGTTCTTGTTCTCTTTGTTGGATAATGAATTGAAGGCATAAACTTGAAAATACAGCTTCTGCCAGCACACAATTTCTTGTTCTCCTTTGAAGGCCAGTGTGTGTGCTGAAAGAAATGCCTCAGAACACTTGAGAAGGTGGACGCATATGAGTAAATTGCAAGGGATTGGAGGCATTGGTTTGGATAAGAATGGAAAAATTCAGATATTTCGCCAAGCAGTTCCAAACAACTTTGATCTGGATATCTCAGGAGAATGAGCTTGTGCCATTCCAGCATTTTCTGGTTTTGGCCAGGCAAAGCATATAGTAAAGAAATAAATACAAAATAAAACCCAAAGTTTGTAATGGGTTTTTAGAACTTCCACTTCTGGCTGCAAATGGTAGACAAAAGGCAAATAGATATTGTTTTAAAAATGCTAAGCCAGGCTTTTTCTAACCTCAAAAAAACATTGGGGTTTGATTAGGTTCAGATTTGGGGCAAGTTTCAGGATAGTGTTTGTTCTAGCAACTTCCTTCCCATCTCTGTGGAAAGTCTGTTGGAGTTTGTTGTGGTTCTGGAAGCCACACTCTGAAGGCTCTAGGCTGGGGCATTCAATCTGTTATTTGTGCCTCTGCCCACGCTTCCTTGACTGTGTTTCTTGGAACTGGGCTTCCCTCCACTGCAGGAACTTGTACGTGACTGAGAGGAGCCCAGACCCCTTCTCCTCCAACCTTTGATTGTGGAGCCTCTGCTTACTTCCCACCTCCAATAATCTCCAGGGTGTCCTGGGCCCCAGTGCCTTCAGATGGGTGGCTGTCCAATTCCTGCCTTTAGCTGAGCTTCATTCCACTGCTGTAAGCCTTACCTTGGGTCTGGGGGTATTTCTTATGTTCAACCAGCAGATTCTTTTGGTTGTATCATTCATTCAGCTCTGGAAATCCACTACTTTCTGGGATATATCTTCTAGAAGGAAAAATTATGATGTTTGCTGTGAAATAAAAGGGGGACCAAAAGAAAATTAATATTTTGTGAGAATCTAGTATGTTCTAGGCACTGTACTAGATGCTTTATATTGTATTTCACTTAAAGTTCACATTAATATACTGGTATATAACTCATATTGTCTTGAAGATCAAAAGAGATCATTCACATAAAACACTTTGTACAGGGCATGGCACACAGTAAGGACTCAATGAATTATTATTATTATTTCTTAAATTCCTTCCTAGGAAGGAACTTATTAATCTGTGCCCTTTAGTTAGGGTCTCCAACAAGGTCTTGCTATTTATAGGGCTTGATAAATGTTTGTTGAATGACTGAATGAATGGACTTTGCCAGAAGTATATTACTACTATTGTTGATTTTCTGGTTAACAAGATATGATTTAATAAATTAATTTATGTCTCTTTATAAAACCATAATTTTGAGGAATCTGATATCAAAATTGTCCAGATAAGGCAACAATTTACCCTTATTTTATCTTTGTTTATTTTTCTTCATTTTACATTATTAGCCCTAAATTCTAATGAGCTGTATACTTCTTATGCTTGGATGAAATACAAACATATTACTTAGATATCATTGTTTGATAAACCCAATCAGAAAATGCAATGTTTTGCAGACATAGAAACTAGCTTAAAATCAAGCCATGGGAATACAAAAGTAAGAGCGTGAGAAAATAGACTGCTTCTTGAATAAAAAAGATAAATTATAATTGAGAAAGCAAATATAGGCAAATGTTGCAAGGACAGTAATACTTTAGAATGCAATTCTTTTTTTTTTTTTTTGAGATGGAATCTTGCCCTGCTGGCCAGGCTGGAGTGCAGTGGCATGATCTGGGCTCACTGCAACCTTTGCCTCCTGGGTTCAAGCAATTCTCCTGTCTCAGCCTCCTGAGTAGCTGGGATTACAGGCCCGGGGCACCATGCCCGGCAAATTTTTGTATTTTTAGTGGAGGCGGGGTTTCACCATGTTGGTCAGGCTGGTCTCAAACTCCTGACCTCAAGTGATCCTCCTGCCTTGGCCTCCCAAAGTGCTGGGATTAGGTATCAACCACTGCACCTGGCCTGGAAGGCAATTCTTAACTGTAAATGGGGTAACATAGAATAATAGAAAAAGTTGAATCTTTGAATCTCTAGCACTTCACCTCTCTGGACCACAGTTTCCTCATCTGTGAAATGAAGTCATGTAAGGTGATCTCTAAGACCTTCTGGCCTTAACACTAACGTATGATTTTTATTTCATAATAACAACGTACATTCATATAGCTCTTTAAGCCTTCATAAACTCTTTCATATTGCCCTATTTAATACAGGGCTATTACACTAGTAGGTACACATGGAATATTTGAGAAAGAAGAAATACAAAAGCCTAATATATATATTATTTATAAAAATGTGATTCACTCAAATCTGTTGAATAGTCAATCACAAATGTCAGAATTAAACTTATTACTTAGACTCCCAGAATATGAGAATGAAAGGATCTCAGAAACCATATAGTCACCTTCTTCATCATGGATGATGAAAGGTGTAAGAATAGGGCCAAGGTGGCTTGGCTCCATGCTGAGATCTTCAGACCTCCAAATGGGTGCTCGTCACATGACATCAATTTCACTGGATTGCTTGCTTGCTTGATTATACCGACAGTCCCACGCAACCCAGGCAATCTCCTTTGCAAAACAGAGAAATAAAAGTAATGATGAAAATATTAAGAGTCAAAGAATAATTTTGCTAAAAAAAAGTTTAAGAAACATAAGTGATTGCTGCTTAGTATCATTTTTGTCTTACCAAGATTCTGGATCATTTATCATTTACAATCAAGATAAAAACCTAGTCTTTATGTTTCTTTTTTTTGCCTCTTTTCTCTCCACAATCTACTCCAATAATGTTTAGTATTTATATCGTTACCTACATTTTCTTGAACATACGTGGTAACCCACTTTGTAAAATGGATTATAGAATTGTTTGTCCTAATAAATTAAATATTAATTTTAGAAGTTTTTAAAGACTAATGTCACACTAGTTCTCAATTTATCCTCCAGAGAGGCAATGCTAGGGATCAGAACTTTTTAATCCTTCGTTTATTTTTGTGCTAGAAAACTAACATAGTTTTATGTACTGACATTTAAAGTTTGAATGGCACATTAGTGTAATTTTCAAGATTTCAGCATAAGCATCTATTTCATATTTTTAAAAAGACTGTAAAATTACTTCTCTTTTTCGGTATGATGTATTCTCATTGCAGCTTGGAGTTTCTGTTTAAAAAAGTCTTTTGTAGAATTCATGTGCCAAAGATCAAACGAGGTGTCAAACTTTGTAAAAATACAAAGAAATTAGTGCTTTCAATTTTATTAGCATATAGAAGCAGAAATCCTGTGGCATGCATTTGAATAGTAAAAATTTTACAGAGGTATTTATGCAAGAGACATTTATCAGCTCTCTAGAATGTACAAATCATCAGGCTGGGTGCTGTGAGAGATTACTTCTACTTAGAAGCTTATTATGATCAAGTACATCAGGGGTCAACAACATTTTTTGTAAAGGGGCAGATGGTGAATATT
The DNA here is from genome assembly GCF_009828535.3 of Hylobates moloch. NCBI lineage: Eukaryota > Metazoa > Chordata > Mammalia > Primates > Hylobatidae > Hylobates > Hylobates moloch. Next base: position 163,977,478 of record NW_026652276.1, on the reverse strand, counting down.
TTTTGCTTTGCAGGCCATGTAATCTCTGTACTCAGAGCTGGTACTGTAGAATGAAAGCAATCATAGACAGTATGCTGTAAGAGAATGAGAGTAACCATAAACTAATACAGCTTTCTGAATGGACACTGAAACTTAAGTGTCAAACTATTTTTATGTCTCACAAACTATTATTCTTGTTTTAATCTTTTTCAACCACTTAAAAATGTAAAAAACAATTCTTAGTTTGTGGGCCACACAAAAACAAGCAGTGGGCCAAATTTGGTCTGCAGGACATAGTTTACTGACCTCTGTAGTAGATGTGTATTGAAACAAAGTAGAACACATGGAATAACATGGCATGATGGCGGGAACATATACTGTGAGAGTGTAAAATAGGACAGATTAATTAGGAAAGGCTGTAATGCTAATATCTTATGGAGATGATCATTTTGTTTTCATTTTTTTTGAAATGAGATTCACATAACATAAAATTTACCATTTAAAAATGAACAGTGACATTTAGTATTTTCACAGTGTTGTGCAACTGCCACATTTACCTAGTTCTAAAACATTTCCATTAGATGGAATTATCCCAAAGGAAAACCCCGTACCCATTTGGCAGTTGCTCCCCATTCCCCTCCCCTCACCAGTTGCTGGCAACTACCAATCTGCTTTCTGTTGCTACGAATTTACCTATTCTGAATATATAATATTTCACATAAATGGAATCATACAATATGTGATCTTTTGTGTCTGGCTTCTTTCATTTAACATAATGCTTTATAGATTCATTGATGTAATATCTATCAGCACTTCATTTTTTCTGGCGAGTCATATTCCCCTGTATGCATATACCACATTTTGTCTGCCCATTCATGAATTGATGGAAATTTGGCTTTTTTCAAAAGTTCCCCTATGAACATGCATGTACATGTATGCAGTTTTCAATTCTTTTTGATATATACCCAGAAGTGAAAATGCTGGGTCAAATGGTAATTCTATGTTTCATGTTTTGAGGAATCACAAAAATGTTTTCTACAATAGCTGAACCATGTTGAATTCCCTCGCAACATATAAAAGTTTCAATTTCTCCACCTCCACAAGAGGAATTGTTATTTTTATTTTTTGAAATTATAGCTATCCCAGTGGGTGCAAAGTGGTATTTCACTGTGGTTTTGATTTGCATTTTCCAGATGATTAGTGATGTTGGGCATTTTGTATGTGTTTGTTGGCCATTCTATAACTTCTTTTGAGAAATGTCTATTCAAATCTTTTGCCCATTTTAAAATTGGATTATTTGGTTTCTTTGCTATTAAGTTGTTTGAATTCCTTATGTATTCTGGATATTAACCCCTTGCCAGGTGCATAGTTTGCAAATATTTTCTCCCATTCTGTACATTGTCTCTTCACTCTGTTGTTTCATTTGCTGTACAGAAGCTTTTTAGTTTGATGCAATCCCATTTGTCTATTTTTGCTTTTGTTGTCTGTGCTTTTGAAGTTCTATCCAAAAAGTCCTTGCCCAGACTAATGTCATGAAATAGTTCCCTTACATTTTCATATAGTAGTTTCATAATTTCGTATTGTATTTAAGCCTTAATCCATGTTGAGTTGATTTTTTGTACATGGTGAGAGATGGGGGTCTAGTTTCTTTTTCTTTTCTTTTTTTTTTTTTTGCATTTGTATATTCAGTTTTCTTAGCACCATTTATTGAAGACGCTGTCTTTTCCTTAATGTGTGTTCTTGGAGCCTTTGTTGAAAATCAGTTGGCTGTAAATGGATGGATTTGTTTTTGGGTTTCTATTCTGTTCTGTTGGTCTATGTTTTATGTGTTTGTTTTTATGCCAGAACCACGCTGTTTTGGTTACTATAGTTTTGTAGTGTATCTTGAAGTCACATAGTGTGATGCCTCCAGCTTTGTTCCATTTGCTCAAGAGTGTTTTGGCTACTCAGGGTCTTTTGTGGTTTCACATGAAGCTTAGAATTTTTTTTCTATTTCTAGGAAGAATGTCATTGGTATTTTGATAGGGATTGCCCTGAATCTGTAGCTCACTATGGGTAGTATGGAGTCTTTTTACTCTTTTGATGGTGTCCTTTGATATATGAAAGTTTTTTAATCTTTATGAAATCCAATTTTTTATTTCCTTCAATGTCAGGTACATATTACTCTTTAAAGGTCCATTTTAATATGGCGTATTATTAAAAAAAAGAGGATGAAAGCTAAATTACTAATTTTTATATGTTGTCTGGTTAGGATCTAAGAGAACTTCAATGGGATCATAATGGCTAATATATATGAAGCATTTACTATGTGTCAAGTCTGTGTTAAGTACTTGACATACATTATCTTATTTAATTCTTATAGCATCAACTACTAGGCACAGAGATGTTCAATGACATTACAAGATCACACAACTATTGCATGGAAAAGGCAGCATCCAACCCAGGCTGTCTGGCTCCATGACCTCATAACTTTTCCAGGTTTCTATTTTGAATGTTTAGGTTTGGATACTCCATCTTGTGGCATATGTATAAAGAAGAGGCTAATGTTGACATCATGTACATGGTTGACATATAGAGGAATAGGAAATTGAGTTTGGCATTTCAGAAATACCAGGTAAAGGGAAAACCAAATCACACCAAATCTTTTAGGTAATTCGTCAATAAGGAAAAGCCCTGGTTGTGTCATTCATTTGTCCAAATTGCTTCTATGATTTAGACAATGTCTTCTGAATAATGAAGAAACAGTATTAATGAAATATAATATGTGGCAGTGCTTTTCAAAATGTTATTTTGTTAGAACTCTATGAAGGAGGTACTGATATTTTAATTTTGCTAAAGAACCAGTTTCAAGGTTAGTCCGTGAGACCCAGTGTGGATTTGAGCACAAGCTTGCACACCTGCCTCCCACAATTTCAAATGTTGAGCATATTCACTGGCTCCTGGGTTCTCAGTGGATCATTCCATCTGTATCTCTTTTACTCCCATTAGTGTTATTCAAGGTAGACTATACTTTTTCCTATTGTCTCGTGGCTTTGTTTTCTATATCTCTTTTGTGGGCAATTTTCTTTTCCACATATTTACTCATTCTTCAATGCATAATCGAAACATAGATGTATCCTTTAAGTCTCTGATCTTCCCAAGAAGTATTCTTTCTCTCTTCTGAGGCTTCATTACATGCTCTGTCTTCAAATTGCCACTTGACTACATTTGTATGATCAGGTGTAAATTTTATCTCTCCTAATAAATCAAAATTCCATTAACGTCTACATCTTACTTTAACCACATTTGTTTCTTTCACAATATCTGGTCCAGTGTCTTGTATATAATGGTTCTCTAGAAATAAGAAACAGCCTCCTCAGCAAGGGCCAGGTTCTAGCCTAAACATCCAGATTTAGTTCTCAGTAAGAGCTATCTTCAGTGCAGTTTAAGAGAGTAATTGTTGTAATTGCATAATTATGTATATTTTGATAAGTTTGCAATAAAGTATTTATGAAATGTACTAATTCATTCATTAAGCCATTCAACAACCACTTGTTGAATATGGATAAAACCACACATTCTTGTTTAAAGAAGCTTATATTTTGTGTGTGTTTGTGTGTGTGTGACAGAGTGTGTGTGTGTGTGTGTGTGTGTAAGAGAGAAAAATAGAGGCAGAGAAAGAGAGGTTACACAAGGCAGCGAAAGGTCTCTACAAGGAGAACTATAAAACACTGTTGAAATAAATCACAGAAAAATAGAAAAACACTCCATGCTTATAGATTGGGAGAATCAGTATCATTAAAATGGCCAGTGTTAGGCCATTCTAAAGAAAAGAGATTTAATTGGCTCATGGTTCTGCAGGCTATACAAGCATGGTGCCGGCATCTCCTTGACTTCTGGGGAGGCCTCAGAGAGATTTGACTCATGGTGGAAGGCAAACCAGGAACAGGCATGTCATATGGCAAGAACAAGAGCAACGCAGGCGGGGGAGGTTACACACACTTTTAAACAACCAGATCTCATGAGAATTCACTCACTATAATGAGGACAGCACCAAGCCATGAGAAATCTGCCCCCATGACCCAAACACCTCCCACCAGGCCCTGTTTCCAACATTGTGGATTATACTTTCATATGAGATTTGGGGGACAATATCCAAACTATATTATGGCCATAATGGTCAAATCAATCTACAGATTCGGTGCTATTCTTATCAAACTATCATCATTTTTCACAGAATTAACAAACATTATTTTAAAATTCACACGGAACCAGAAAAGAGCCTGAATAGCCAATGAAATCCTAAGTGAAAAGAACAAAGCTGTAGGCATCATATAATCTGACTTCAAACTATACTGTAAGACTACAGTAACAAAAACAGCATAGTACTGGTACAAAAATAGACACACAGACCAATGGAACAGAATAAAAAACCCAGAAATAAAGCCACACACCTAAAGCCATCTATCTTTGGCAAAGTCAACAAGAATAAGCAATGGGGAAAGGACTCCCTATTCAATAAATGGTGCCGGGATAGCTGGCTAGCCATATAGAGAAGAATGAAACTGGGCCCTGCCTTTCACCATATACAAGATAGAGTACAGATTTAAATGCAAGACCTCAAACTATAAGAATTCCAGAAGAAAACCTAGGAAACATAATTCTGGACATGAGCCTTGGGAAAGAAATTATGAGTAAGTCTTCAAAAGCAATTGCAATAAAATAAAAATTGATAAATAGGACCTAATTAAACGAAAGAGCTTCTGCACAGCAAAAGAAACTATTAACAGTCAACAGACAACCTACAGAATGGGAGAAAATATGAGCAAAGTATATATTCAACAAAGGCCTAATATTCAGACTCTATAAGGAGCCTAAACAATTCAACAAACAAAAATTACATAACCCCGTTAAAAACTGGGCAAAAGACACATACAGGTATTTTTTCAAAAGAAGACATACAAGCAGCCATCAAACATGAAAATGCTCATAATCACTAATCATCAGAGAAATGCAAATCAGAACCACAATGAGATACCATTTCACCATTCAGAGTGACTATTATTAAAAAGTCAAAAAACAGCAAAGGGAATTTGTATACACTGTTGGTGGAAATGTAAATTAGTCCAGCCACTGTGGAAAGCAGTTTGGAGATTTCTCAAAGAACCTAGAACTACCAATTGACCCAGCAATCCTATTACTGGGTATATACCCAAAGGAAAACAAACTGTCCTACCAAAAAGACACATGCATTTGTGTGTTCATCGTAGCAGTATTCACACGCAATAGTAAAGACATGGAATCAACCTAGGTGGCCATTAACAGTGGGTTGGATAATAAATGTGGTATATATACACAGTGGAATACTACACAGCCATTAAAAAGTACAAAAAGCACAAAATCATGCCCCTTGAAGCAACATGGATGCAGCTGGAGGCCATTATCCTAAGTGAACTAACACAGAAACAGAAAACCAAATACCACATGTTCTCACTTATAAATGGGAGCTAAACATTGGGTACACATGGACACAAAAATGGGAACAATAGACACTGGAGACTACTAGAGGGAGGAAAGAAGAAGAGGGGCAAGGGCTGAAGCTACCTATTGCGTACTATGCTCACTACCTGGATGATGGAATAATTCACACCCACAAACCTTAGCATCATGCAATATACCTATGTAATAAACCTGCACATGTACCCCCTAAATCTAAAATATCAGTTAGTAGTAATGCTTGAAGAAAAATGAAGCCAGGTACAAGGGTTAGAGAATGATGTTGGGAGGTGAGTGGTGGACAGTGTGGACAGGAAAGCCCTTTTAGCTAAGAAGGCATTTGAGGGGAGATCTAAAGAAATGAGGGATTGAACTATGGATATTTGGTGAAGAATAATTCAGGTAGAGAAAGGAAAGTTCAAAGGCCTGAGGCAGAAACCTGGGAGTACTGGAGCAGTGGAAGATGAGGTGAGAAAAGTAAAGGAGGCTATGCTAGGAGGGTCTTCTTAGTCATAGGAAGGGTTTTGGAGATTACCAGGAATGAGATAGAAAACCCAGTTGAGGTTTTTTGTTTGTTTGTTTTCAGAAGAGTGATGTGATTTACTCGATTTTAAAGGATCATGTAGGCTGCTGTGTACTCCTTTATTGATTACATCTTCTCAAGGGGAGGGGACATGTCTTATTTACCTTTTTGTCCCCAGTGGCTGGTGCAGGGAGTCTCCTATCCAGTAGCCATTAAATAAGTACATGTTGGGTAAATATTTGCCTGGAATACAGACTGTTTCAAGAGTTGTAAAAAGAACTTAAAAATAGAAAATTTCCCTCAGTTATCACGACTCCAATGATACAATTTATTTTTGTAGAACATTGTGAGGCCTTTTGTATTTATTTATTCAGTAGAGAATTGTTTTGCTTTTCTTCAACATTAATCCCCAAACTAAGGCTTTTGCTACGATCATCAGGAAAGCTTTTCTTCATAACCATCTGTACGATTATAATGCCACACAAGATTTGAAGAATGAACCAAGGGAAAGACACTGGATTCTAATTTTGGCCCTGTGAGTCATTAGCTGTGTGAACTTTGAAAATAATCATGTGCCCATTTCTTTGTGGAGCACCTATTGCGTTGAGCACCTGCTCACTGTCCCCGAAACAGACTTTCACTGTCTGACCAAGAAAGACAGAAATGTAAACAAAGATGAAGAACACAGGGCTGTGAGTTGGCTACTGTTGAAGCATACATGGAGGGCCTTGAGAGTAACCATCCCATTTTGAGTACACTAGGCAGCTAACAGTGAAGAGTACTTGAGGCAGAGACCAAGTGCAAAGCCCTGGTCATGTAGAAGAGTGTGTGTGTTCAGGGAATGCTAAGGCATTTGGGAGGGGTCTATGGTAGCGTAATCTTAGAGGACTTGTCATTTTTATCTGGTGCATCTCTTCATTGGGGATGCCATCCTTCACCCATTCCACATGATCTTCATGTTTGTTTACTGTGTCTTTCTTGCCAGCCATAGGGTTGGATAGGTCATCTAGGATGCCCATTCACAGTGACTTGTCATAAGACAAAGCTTCAGAATAACCTTCAGTTTTCTAATTAAAAAAACTTGAAACTTTGGTTGGTGTCTGGCAAAAAGAGTTTATTGTCAGGACACACCTATCCTGAATTTAGAACTGGGACATTTTTCCCACTGAAGGTAGCCCTAGAGCCTGTATTTATTCTTTCCTGGATTTGGGGTTATTTCTGCAGTTGTGTTCCTGTCTCCTTTCTCCTTTACATGTGCATAATTTTTATTTCCCCATGGTCTCTCAGGTTGCCCCAATCTCCACTACATCTGAAAATTTTAATATATTTATTTGACTTCCTCTCTATTCTTCATTTAAAGAAAAAATTATTTAATATCTATTATGTGCCACGAACTACTCTATGTGCTAGGGCTATAGTAATAAACAATTTAGACAAGGTCACTGTCCTCATGAAACTTACATTTGATGGAGAGAGATGGCCAATGAACAAGCAGAGACATAAATAAGACAGACTCTGGTACATTCTATGATGGGAATGAATGGGAGCCAGGTAGAGAGTAATAGGGTGGAGAATTACTTTGGCGGCGTTCTGGGAACATGATCACTGAAGGCTTCTATGTGGAGGTGATATTTAAGCTAGACCCCACCAAATGATTTCAAGATAGGCATTGCAAGATCCCTGGGGTGGGGAGAGCTTAATGGGTCCAGGAGCTAAAAAAGGCCAGTGTAGCCAAAGGGATTGGTATGAGGTAGCTTAGAGAGGAATATAAATTCCACATCATGCAGAGCTTTGTAAGACAGGGCAATGGGTTTTTTCATTATGAAAAATCTCTGAAACACTTTAAGTATGTAAGTGGCATGGTTTGATTTACATTCTATAAAGCTCACAATGGCTATTGTGTAGAAAATGGATTACCAAAGGGACAAGAATGGAAGCAGGGAGACTAGCTTTGAGGCTACTACAAAATTAGACAAGAGATAATTATAGCCTCGTCCAGAGGTGGTCAGTGGGAAAGAGCAGAAGCAGATAGACTAAAGCTATAAAAAGAATTTGCAGAGCTTGCTGAGATAGCAGAGAGATAAAAGGAAGGAACGAGGATGATTCTTAGGTCTTTTACTGAACAAATGAGTGGCTGGAAATGCCTTTTACTAAGATGGAGAAGACTAAGAACAAAACAATTTAGGAAAATTTCTCAATAGGTCTATTTGAGAAATGTGAACAGTCTGATCTGTACTAGGAGGTCTGTATTGGACACATTGTGCTCTCTCTCTGAGAGATACATCCAATTGGCCCTTTTCGTTTTTTATAGTCTGATCACACCAGCACATTGTCTAGCTTATGTTATGATTTCCCTTGTATTAAGTGTTTCCACCTTTCCAATCAGCTGGGGCTGTGGGGGCAATGGAGGTTCATGCAACCCAATTCAGCACCCTGGCAGGGCAGGCCCGGTAAACACACTCATACTTAGGGATATAATGTCTGCCTATCTTACTTCACAGGGTTATGATGGGGGTTAAATGGGAATTCTGTAGGTGATAACACTTTGTAAACTAAAATGATCACAAATGTAATGGGTTTAAAGGACCCTAAAAGCTGTTTAATTTACCAAACCAGCATATTTATGCCAATTTTACTGAATCACTGGAAAAATTATAATAAACTTTTATTTAATCTTACTGGTTGTTGCCAGATGCTAACAAAAATGTAGCAAAAACTCACATACTTTTGTGCTCAGTGGAAGGTAATTTAGCCCAAAGGCTAAATTGGGTCCATAAAACTTGAATAACAACTTAATTCTTTTGTATTAATTGAGGGGTAAATAATCCCTAATACTGTAACTAGCAATTGCATGTAGCCTGGTGCTCTGTTGGTACAAGGCCCATTTGTTGTTGATATTTTTACATCCTGGCAAAAGTGAGAGGAATTGCTTAAAATAAGAATAGGAAGTTGGCCAGGTGTGGTGGCTCATGTCTGTAGTCCCTAGGCTTTGGGAGGCCCAAATGGGGAGATCTCCTGAGACCAGGAGTTCCAGACCAGCCTGGGCAACATGTCAAAACCCCATCTCTACAAAAAAATACAATAATTAGTCAGGTGTCGTGGCATGTTCCTGTAGTCCCAGTTACTCAGGAGGCTGATGTGGGAGGACCACTTGAGCCTGGAAGGCAGCGGTTGCAAGGAGCCGAGATTATGCCACTATACTCCAGCCTGAACAACACAGTGAGACCATGTCAAAAAAAAAAAAAAAAAGGCTGTATGTGGGGGCTTGTTTCAACACTTGCTCCTCTCTTTCAGTTGTTCACTATCCCCAGAACTCAGGCTTCCCTGCTGCTAATCTGTGGCCCAAACTTTCTCAGGTCTAATCCTATCCTCTACTCAGGGCTGGCTTCATGGGCATGTGATCTTTCTTCATGTGCATATGGCCTATGTCATTCAGGGCATGTGATCTTCATAAGCATGTGACCTGTGCCATTGCACATGGTCCCATGCTCAAAAGTGTCCCACACTCATGCTCTGCTGCCTCTGTTTGTAAATTTTTAAGAATTTTTATCTTTAAACTTGTGTTTCATAAAGTATGATGGGACAGTAAAGCTTGCATCTGAGCATAGAAGATCCATGCAGTATAGCTTCTCCATCCTTCCTAGCTGCCCCGTCTGCAGATAGCATTCCCACTGCCCCAGGCACACAGAATTCTGGTGGACCCATGAAAGAAGTGAATTCAGCAAGACTCAAAGCAAGTATAAGGTGAGGATGCTACATCCAGGACTCGTGTGTGTGTGTGTGTGTGTGTGTGTGTGTAGGGAATGCAAACGGTCTCAAAAGACCACATTTTCTGTTCAAACCAGAATTTGTTTCAAACACAGAAGAATGCAATGTTCTAAGAAACACATGACCAGGGAACCTTGTCACATCTTTTGTTTTATTAATGCCCTGTATTAGTCAATCAGTTGTGCTAAAAATAGCATAGAAGGAAAGGGAAACATGGGGCAACTCACAGTACCTTTTCCTTTCATTCTTTCTTTACTCATCAGCAAGTTGAGGGTAGGGCATGTTGGTAAAATATGTGCATATTGAGAAGTAAAATTAAAAACTGACTTTTGTGCATCATTTCCACTCTCCTGGTAATAACAAAATACATATGCATGTTTAGCTAATTTAACAGCTAAAAGTGTCATATTTTAGCATGATCCTTTTTAATTTGAGTGTTATAGTAGGCCCCCCATGTCCCAGGTTCTGTATCACGGACTTAACTAAGGATCGAAACTATTTGGAAAAGAAATTGTACCCGTACTGATGTATATAGATTTTCTCCATATCATTAATCCCTAAACAATAGAGTATAACAACTTTTTACATAGCATTTACATTGTATTTGGTATTCTAGGTAGTCTAGAGATAATTTAAAGTATTTGGGAGCACGTGCTTAGTTATATGCAAATACTACACCATTATACATAAGGAATTGGGCATCTTTGGATTTTGTCATCCTCAGAATGTCTTGGAACCAATTCCCCATAGATACTTAGGGCCACTTTCCTTTGAAAGGTCTTAAAATTAGTGCATTTGCTTAAGAATTAAAATAATCCTTCAAGAATTCTATAGAAACGATTAATTTGCCTTATGGATTGGTTATTGACAATGCAAAAGTTAATTGCTTTAATTTTAAAATTAATAAGGTTTAATTCAGATTTTATTGGACTCTTAATTTCTTAATGAATCACTGAAAATGTAACTATATAGAAAGCTTTTGTCTGTAACATCTGTGAGGAGGCATAGTTCTTGCCTATCACAGTGGAGGAAATTCTACTTGGAGAACATGCCTGTATTCTTGCCCCATCCTGGCTGCTTCCTTGGAGAAGGAGAGACTTAATTTGGTTACTAAGTTTGGAAAAAGAAGCTGGGCCCGCAAAGTCAACTCCTTTCTCTTCAGCAGGCAGCCACCAGCAGGAGCACATCTTCTTAGCTCCTTGGTTCAGACAGTTTTCCCACGAGATGTGGTCTAGCAGTTCAGGCATTGAGTGGGTAAATTCTAATTCTGGGGTCTAAGTCCTATCAGGAAGCCTGTGATAGAAGCTACATTCTCTAATATGATGTTTAATATAGTTACTTTTTTTTTTTTGAGACAGAGTCTTTCTCTGTAGCCCAGGTTGGAGTGCAGTGGCATGATCACAGCTCACTACAGCCTCGACCTCCTGGGCTCAAGTGATCCTCCTGACTTGGCCTCCCAACGTGCTGAGACTACAGGTATGAGCCACCACACTTGGCGGGTAGCGGTACATTTTGATTTCTTAAAAATATGGAGGTAATTTCCCTGAGAGTATAGTAAAATCTGAGTTGAACTCTACCAATTTAAAGTACAGGCGATATGGGCGCCCATTCACCTTAACTTTTTGTCTTGTTTTTCATTTGGTTCTGAACTCGCGGGAAGAAGGCAGGGATGCTCTATATTGGGTCCTTTCAGTACCAACGAGGTCAACACCATTACTTCTACTATTGGTGACAACTTCAGCAAAACTCCATGATGAGATGGGACTTGTTGCCTCCATTTTCATTTCTACTTTTATGTTCTTTTTATATCCTATGTAGTTGCTAGCATGGCTTAACTATAGAGGAGTTTTTTATAATATTCCCAAGGAGAAAAGTGAAGGTGAGGTAAATAAAACTCTGAAACATGCCATGTGGCAGACAGACCATGGCCTGGTGACTGGGCTTCCAAGATCCAGGGCTTGTACTTTTCTGCCCTAGACTTTTCTAAGAATGGGGAGACAGGGAACAGCAAATTGGTCCAGTGAAATATCTCAATCCGGTCAGATTCAGCTCTAGTCTAGACGTGGAGGGGATGCTCTACACAGAATTTCCACTGAAAGTGGGAGGTCCAAGATTAGAACAATCAATCAGAGGACCTTGGTTTAAATTATTACTCGTTGGCAAGCTTGTCAGGTTGTCCTAAGAGCTTTCTCTAAGATCTTTTATGATTAATAACTCCCATCTCAGTCTCACTCCCCCCATCCCCCACCAAATGGCTACAGATGAATTACCTATTCCACTGCTTTAAAAAGACAGTTTCTGTCAGGAGAGATGGAAACAAGAGAACACATTTCAAAATCATCCTCTCTTGTCCATTAAATCAAAATTTTAAACAAAACTGCCTTGACTCCTAACAGTGTTGTAAAAAAAAAAATTCACAACCAACTTTTCTTCGGCAGAGAAAGCTCTGTGGACTAATGAGCTCCAGATAGCTTTGGGGGTGGTCAGCAGACCTCAATGGATTCTGTGAAGTCCCACCTTGGGTTTCCTCTTTTAATGATGTCCAAAATAGACCCATTCAGCTATTTATAAACTTTCTAAAATTAGCAAGAGAAAAACAGAGTTGCAAGCCGAAGCCATGGGATACTTCATTACCTCAGTTATTAGCCTGACAAAATAAGTGACTTTCCATTAAACAGCAGTGACAGAAAAGGAGGAGGGTTTAGAGGTCAATAGCTCCTGTGATACGAATCCCTAAATGTAGCCTTTCTCTAGGGACTGTCGGAATTAACTGCTGACAAGCTAATTGCTCTTATTCCCTAATTAACCAAGCCTGGCTTCATTAGTAGTTTGTGGCAATTGGACAACATTTTCAAGGATCTAAAGATCTACCCAATAATAATTAGTAAACAACTGAAATGAAACCAGCCTCCACTTGTTGACAAGATTAATTGAATAATTATTGTTTCATTGAGAATAAAAAGAGCAAAGAAATGTAGCTCGGGAATTTGCAGCAGTCTTTCCTTGGGCAAAATTTCCTCAGAAACACACAAAAGCTTTCTGTTAAGAAAAGCTGCTGGCTAGGCGCTGCGGCTCACGCCTGTAATCCCAGCACTTTGGGAGGCCGAGGCGGGTGGATCACCTGAGGTCAGGAGTTCGAGACCAGCCTGGCCAACATGGCAAAACCCCATCTCTACTAAAAGTACAAAAATTAGCTGGGTGTGGTGGCAGGCACCTGTAATCCCAGGTACTCAAGAGGCTGAGGCAGAAGAATCGCTTGAACTCGGGAGGTGGAGGTTGCAGTGAGCCGAGATGGTACCAGGCACTTCAGCCTGGGAGAAAAGAGTGAGACTTCGTCTCAACAACAAAACAAAACAAAACAAAACAAAACAAAACAAAACAGAAGAGCTGCTGAATCTGATCTATCCAAAGAATCCCAACATGGAATTTAATATTGAATTCGTTATGATTTATTGGGTCTTAACTATTTTCAATAAAGTGTACTTTTTCATATATACACTTAACATCTTTATATATCATTTAAAACACTAACCACATTGATAGATTTTGAACAGGCATCTAACAAATGCTTTACACGTATATAACTTTGCAAAAACTAATTGATTCAGCAAAGCAAATTGTACTCTGAAACGACTTTTGGCAAATGTCTCAGAACAAAGTGTTTGGTTTAGTTTGGCTTAATAGCTGTGATTTTTGAAATTATTTGGTTTTTCAGTACTGAATGCAAAAGACAAAAATGTACATCAAATTTCCATGGAAATTTGTTTTTGTGTGTAATAATTAAGCAGTAGTGAGGATTTTGAAGTTTGGAAATTGGTCACTGTGGATGGTTCATGATTTCGTTGTACTTGAGCCTGTTTTTTTCTTGTCAAAAGTAATTTCAACCACACAGATCAAACTTGCCAGTAATAAAGGATCCTGACTGTCTCAGACATGATAGTTTCCTCTGGAGACTTGATAGACTGTTGGTAAAAACCCATTTTAAAAGATCTGGATATTTGCCAACCCGTCTATCAGTGGGAAATAAGATATCTTGGACGACCACAGGGATGTCTACTCGTCTTATCAGAGGAGGAAGAGGGGAATCTATCATTTTCTTCCAGAATTGACCGATATTACTGGGCAAGCTTGAAAGCTGAGGGGAAACTCTGAACATGGAATCTAGAATGGGGGCGCTCAGCCACCTCCATGTGACAACATTATGAACCTTAGGGGAATTTACTCCAACAAATTACACTAAAGTGAGGAAATGGTGATGGTAATAATAACAGTGACAGCAATTGCTAGTGCTAAGTACTATACATGCATGATTGCATTTAATCCATACAAGGAACTTCCCTTCCTGCAAGGGAAGTTTTTTTTCCCTAGTTTATAAATGAGGAAACTGAGGCTCAGAAAAGCCAGGTCTCTTTTAGAGGTTCACATAGCTGATCAGTGGAGGAGGAGGACTCAAACGTAGATCTCTCTAGCATCCAACCAGGATGGCAGCCAAGAACTTATCTTCTAGAATCATGGTTATACAGATGGTTATATAGAATCTAGATGATCTAGAATCAAACAATACAATTTGGAAAGAAGAAAAAAAATTAGTGTGTCGGAGTTAGTGAATTGAAAAATCACATTTCACTGAGAAACTGCGTTGGTCATAGCCCTGGAGTTAAATTTGTGCTCGCCATAAACAGAAAGTGCTGGAGATGTCTTCCCTGTGGGTAAATTAATCTCAGTTCTCAGATGGAAGAGCCTGCATGGGCCTCACAATAGGAACAGCAATAGAAGGAGTAAGGTGGCAGCCTCAGAGTAGTAGAAGCAGAATTGCATTAGATCAGGTCCTGGCTGTTAGGACAAAGCTCCAAAGGGCTGAGGGAGGAAAGCATGGTAGTTGGCAGAAAAGTCCACATGTTGGAGAGAAGGGCTAGGCTGGGAATCAGGAAACCTGGGTTTATCCTGGCTCTGCCCTTTGACTGACCCTGGACAGATCACTCCAGATCACATGATTCTTGGCCCAGGTGGAACCAGAACTACTCTCTCTCAGTATCTGAATTCGGTCAGCACCTGTACGGGAGGGCACTGCAGTTACTTAGCTGGGGGCCAGGGGTGCTAAGTGACTACTATGCATCGGCCGATCCTGTGTAGTAAAGACTGCTTCTGCCCACAAATGCCAGGGATGTCCCCATTGAAAAACAGTCCACTCTCCAGATGCCTCATCCATATATGGAGGGAATAGAATTTCTATCTTAAAGTCCTTACTGGGAAGGGCAGGTCAGTGCCCAGGTGGGCTGCTAGCCCCCATTACCTCCCTGACCAGAGCACATCCAAGTGACTCTTTTATCTCTTAGGCTTCTGGGTGACCCTTAACTTGAAGGAAGAATTCTTTGATTATGAAGAAAACTCACTTTTGACAATCAGTGGATTAGAAGACCTTTAAGCTCCTTTCTATTCTGGGTGTTTTTGAGTAGAGGAAAATTGAGACTGAAAGTGAGAAAGGAGAGTTCTAATGGGAAAAGGAGTCAAGCTTGATAAGATCTGAGAGAACAAATGACCAGGCCCAGCTGCGTACTGAGTCTTTGATTGGCCGGCGACCCCAATGGGTCACAGCTGTAGAGAGGTCTGATGTCACTCATTCAAATGCAGATGCAATCTGACTGGATTAGTGGCCAGGGTTGGAAGATTCTCCCTTAGGCCTCCTCATTATAATTAGCAGAGGATGTTCATAGCAGGATTGGTTTTTCTAATTGCTGTTCATATAGGTTTTTCAGTGTGGAGTTGGTATTTTCAAAAAGGCCTTGAAATGCAAATCTTCTGCCAGTTAAGGAGTCTGTGTGGCCCAACTCTAAATCCTGGTGTAGGAGCAATTAGTGTTATAGATGTGTCTCTCTTTACGAAAACTTTCATACAAATCAAAATTTAACAATTAAAATTCACATTCAAATGCAACAAGGGAGCTTGCACTCATTCTCCCCTGGAAGCAGAAAATCTTTCTTTTATGCATGTAATTACCTGCTAACTGCTTTATCTGTTTATGCTGTATTTCCTTAAAGTGGTGGATGGCCATATTGCCTAGGAAAGCTCACACATTGTTGGGTTACCCTTTGGATAATTCATTCCAAACAGACCACCTGAAAGGAGTTATGTCTTTTATTTTACCTTAGAAACACTTCAGAAAAGAGAACAAAATAAACAAGTGGCCTTAAAAATGGATAAATACAAGGAATAAGAAAAAATATTGTGTTCACTTACTGGACAATATTTTGGTAATGTTTCTATTGTAAATATCAGTAACAGGATATAAGTGATCAAAATGTCCTATAAAATTGATCACATATTCTGTTTCTTGGAGCTATCCACTAGGATTAAGGAAGGCTAATTCCACCTGGGGGCTGGTGTGTTAAACTAATAGTCATTGTTGGCAGCTGAAAGTTTAAACGGCCCTACTGTATTGAATAATGTAAGTGAAGTAAACATCAACAGATGTTACCCATCTATTGCCAGTACAGGCAAGCATTAAGGATTCAGTGTCTTTACAGAAGACTATGAGTATGGTGCTTTGTAAGGACCTGTAAGAGATGTGAAGTGTAATATGTTGGCCCTGTGTGCAATCCTAATGGAGATACAGGATATAGCTACAAAGAAAAGGTAAGAACCAACATGAGGCTGAGTAGTATTCTTAAGCACATTTATTGAATACTTACTGTGGGCAGCTCAAGAGGCTCAGAAGTAGTACTAACAAGTAGTACTACCAATGTGGCTTAGAAGCATCCCTAGCAGAATTTGAATTGGGTCATGGTGCATTGTGAGAGTGGAGGTACACCTCAGAGAGCAAGCTGAAAAGTGATATAACGTACAGTTACATGGGTTTTAGACTCTACTCACCTGTTTCTACCTGAAAATTGCCTTCTAACATCGAGGTTCTCCCTCAACCCTACATTTTTGATGCACCAGACAAGAGGTACATAGGGCAGAGCGGCCAAGCTCCAAATGTCTAGAGTGACTACTGGTATCCTTCATGTCCCCTAGGCTGCCAAGCCTTTCAGAGGAAGGGGAGGTCGAATGTGACACATAGCTCTTGTTGCAAGGCCAAGGCTGCTTAGTCTGCCCTATTGTCTTCAGCTCTCTACAAACTCAAGTTCCTTTGGCTCGTGGGCAGATTGTGTGACATGGCCACCCAGCAGGGCTTTAGGGGCTGCTGGTTGTCCCTGGCTGCCCCTTCAACTACTCCAGTGTGTGATCCTTTCAGGTCCTAACATGGATGCTCTAAGGGGTTGAATTGTTTACTAATTTTCTAATTCTATTTTTTTTTTTTTAGTTTTCTAATTCTTTACACAGGGACCAGAGGCACACATAGCCCTCTATTCTGGGAAGGCCTCGAAATAAAGTAGAATCATAATTCCATTTTCAGGGGTATAGAGAGAGCAGCACTGTATAATGCCCTCCCCCAGTCTCTTCAGAAGGGCAATCTCCCTTTTCAGCTTAGTAAGCCCAAAGATTTATATTCTAAAAAAAAAAAAAAGACACTATTCTTTATAAAAATAAAAAAGTTTTGGTGATACAAGTCTTACAAAAAGAAATATCATGTGCAGACTTGGCTTTACTATGAAGCCATATTTATCATTTAGACCTTACCAAGAACTACTTATTCTTTCCTTTTAAAGCAGGTGTCCTCTTGTCTCTATCTCTCTGTCTCTGACACACACACATGCACACACACCTTAGTTTTGCTGATGAGTTACTCACTACATAGTTACCAGCTCTTCTTGCCACCACCTTCACCTCCTGAATCCAAAGCCATTTCCTGTGCATTTTTTTTTTCCTGTCTGTTAGGACATGAGGAATAGAGCCCAAAGGCACAGGATGGCTTTTGCCTGGGGGAGGGAAAAGGCTGAAGTTGCCCTGATATATTCTAGCTACAGAATATGCCTGCTTGGTTCCTAAGATGCTGAATGAGTTGGGAATCACAGACAGAAATCTAAGGACTGGGGGACTCCAAATGAACGTTTTGATTTCTGTGGTGTGCTTCAAGATATTTGTGTGATATTGTTCAGAAAATTATATTTCTTTTGAAAATTGCATGGAAATATTTGTATAGTTTAACAATACAATTGATTGGTTTTAATGGAATACACATTGCCATGTCCCTGGGAGCCTGTTCTCTTGGCAGGAGTAGATTGAAACGTGGGGCATATTTCCAGAAAGATTGCTAGACAGTACTAGAACTTGAAACAGAAGCTGGATATATCAAACCAGTGTGTGTGTTAATGGTTAAGACCCAACATACACATAGGCCTTACTGACACAAGCATATACACATTTACATATTATGTTAATTTAGCCACAGCACCTTGCTTAAACCTTACTTTTTCATAAGTTTCTTGCTGCAACTCCTAGGTGGGTTCCTGGGACCCGTGTGCGTGCCATTAGCTGCATTCCCATGGCTTCCACACAGCAGGACAATCTATTATTTTATCAGCCCTATTCAACCTTACAAAAAGATCTGTTTCTACGTGGGCTGATACTGTAAGTGCTGATTTCAGACCAAGGCCTGCTGCTCGATTAGCTTTTTTTTTTTGTGCCTGAATGTGGACCCCCAGAAACAAGGGGATGAATGGAAATGCAAACAGACTGCCAGCTCCAGCAGATGCAATGATTGCTTCACAAGTTTCATTTGTACAGAGGTCAAAAAGAAAGAGTAAAGGTGGGCCTTTAGTGGAGAAATATAAACGTGTTATAGCAAATGCTTTTTGTATCATAGGAGTAACCTGGACTGACATAAACAGATATTGTTCTCACTGATCTTTAAAGTAAAATTTTTAATGTTTAACTTTTAACTTTCTGAAAATTCGCGTTTATACACTGTAAGAGAGCTGCCTGAACTTAGTTGTGTCATGCTTTCCAGTGGATTTCTAGCTTTTGAATATACTTTAATTTGAAAAATCTTTTCATGAATCCTTGACTTGTTTGCATGGTGACCAAATAACTGGAGATCACGGGATAAATGTCAACCATGTACATTCATAATTGTTTGAATCTGTTTCCCTTCCGCCAGATCAAGCTTAATCTGTAGTTGAAGGTCTTCAGGGTGGGGATGGGGAAGTTTAGCTGCCTTTTCAGTTTTTCCCTCCTTGTAGCACTCCAAAGTAAAAGGAGGCAAGGCTGGATTAAGAGGGCTAATTTGCACTTTGGGAGGCAGAGGTGGGTGGATCACCTGAGGTCAGGAATTCGAGACCAGCCTGGCCAACATAGTGAAACCCTGTCTCTACTAAAAATACAAAAATTAGCCGGGCATGGTGGCATGTGCCTGTAGTCCCAGCTACTCGGGAGGCTGAGGCAGGAGAATCGCTTAAACCTGGGATGCTGAGGTCGCAGTGAGCCAAGATCACACCACTGTAGTCCAGCCCGGGCAACAGAGTGAGACTCTGTCAAAAAAAAAAAAAAAAAAAAGAGGACTAGTTCGGTGTCTCCCAACAAGTTCAAGTGTGTCTATTTGAGTCTGTAATCCCAGCACTTTGAGAGGCCAGAGCAGGCAGATCACTTGAGGTCAGAAACTCGAGACCAGCCTGGCCAACATGGTGAAAACCCATCTCTACTGAAAATACAAAAATTAGCCAGGCATGGTGTTGTGCGCCTGTAATCCTAGCTACTTGGGAGGCTGAGGCAGGAGAATCGCTGGAACCTGGGAGGCAGAGGCTGCAGTTAGCCAAGATGATGTCACTGCACTCCAGCCTGGGCGACAGAGTGAGACTCCGTCTCAAAAAGAAAAAAAAAAAAAAGAATTTGGGTACTTGATACTTCTATATTATGGCCAAAATCAGGCCAAAAATATGAGGTCACCTTTTTATGTTGTAGAATGATTTGGGAAACTTTTCATATATCTACTTCTAAAAATCAGTATATTTTATTCTTTTTTTTTTTTTTTTTTAGACTGAGTCTTACTCTGTTGCCCAGGCTGGAGTGCAGTGGCACAATCTCGATCTCGGCTCACTGCAACCTCTGCCTCCCAGGTTCAAGAAATTCTCATGCTTCAGCCTCACAAGTAGCTGGGATTACAGATGGTGGCCACTACACCTATTTTTTTTAATTTTTAGTAGAGACGGGGTTTTGCTATGCTGGCCAGGCTGGTCTTGAACTCCTGGCCTCAGGTGATCCATCAGCCTCTGTCTCCCAAAGTGCTAGGGTTACAGGCATGAACCACTGTGCCTGGCCTAAAAATTAGAACATTTTAAGTAGCATTAAATATATTCGTTCCTGAGAGTTTTGCTGGAACTCTAACAGTTTTTGTTCTGATGCTTTTTAATAGAGGAAGGGCTTATTTTTGGTCTTCTTTTTCAATTTTCTTCCAGTTAGGCTCTTGATTTATTAATTTTTCTTCCCTTTTAAAGACTCTTTCTCTTTTTAGAAGTATATTTCACATATGGTAAAGTGCAAAAACCCGAAGCAGACAGCTTGATGATTTTTACCTATGTATAAACACAGGTAACCTCCACACAGAGCAAGAAACAGACATTTCCAGCATCCTAGCAGGCTCTCTTGTTCTGCTTCAAAAACTGTTATTCTAACCTCTATCACATACAGCGGTTTTATTTGTTCTGGAGCTTCTATAGATAGAATCATCCAGCATGTCCTCATTTGTGTGTCTGGCTTCTTCTGCTCATTGAGTTTCTGAGATTCATCTACAGGAGTGCAAAAGTGTTTGCAAATATACAAAGAATTACTGAATATGTTATTGTACCAAATCAGAGGAAAATACCTGAGAAGAGACTATAACCAAAATCGCATTTATCAGAACAGAAAACTCAAGATGAAGTAAAGGAAATAGGAGCAAAGGGGCATGCAATATCTACCAATGCATTCATTCCTCTACATGCATAATCGCTATCTCAGCATACATAATGCAGGGCTAGGACAATGATCCTGGGGTAAAGTACATGCACTGCAAAATAATAATAACGATGATGATGCTAGTCTGGAATTAAACAAAGTACTAAATTTTTGTTAAACCTAGGCATATAACAAGAGAAATAGAAGGGAAATTAAAGCGTAACAAAAGTCTCATTTGGGATGGTGAGATGGAGAAAGTGTGTTGAATAAAAAATGTGTTCTTTAAAAGCCCTCCTTACTGGAGAAAGAGTAAAGGAATGAAAGACCGATGCACTATTGGAGAGAAAACAGTTGATATCTACTTTTTGTGTAATAGTTACATGAAAGATGCTCACTTATGACCTTTGGGAAAGGAAAAATGAATATTTATGAATGGAAAATTACAGCAGCATTCCTAAATAAGAGGGGGAGGGAATAATAAACATTAGAAATAAAACAGACACCAAAAAAGTGCAATATAAACAGACATAAAGATGGAACAAATATAATCAAGAATATGATCTTTATGTAAGCAGACAGAAGCAAACTAATAGATTGGATGTGCAAAAAGCACTAACAAAAGTGATAGACTTCTGGTGCCAATCAAGATGGAATAAGCTTGCCATGCCTATCTCTTCCACTGATTACAATGGAAAATCTAGGTAGATCGCAAAAAACAATGAAATCAGCAACTATGTGAAGAATCTAAAAAGTAAAACAACAGCAGACGTGTGAGGAGGAAAGTGAAGAATGACCAGTAGGGAATGAAATTTCCCGTTTTCTCCTCCTCAGCAAAGTATAAGAGAATGTCCAAGCAAACTATATCATATCATGAAAGAAACATTAAAAGCTACAAAAAATTAAAAACTAATAAAAAAAACCAAATAGAATCCAGCAATATACAAAAAGGATATTTCACAATCGACTGGGGCTTATCTTAGGAATGAGAGGTTGGTTCAGTGTTTCACAATCCATCAACATAATTAATCGTATTAACAGACTACAGAAGAAAAATCCAATCATCATCTCAATAGGTGCAGAAGTATTTGAGAAAATTCTTCATTCATGATAAAAAAAAATTCTCAGCAAAGTAGGAATAGAAGAAAATGTCCTTAACCTCATAAAGAACAAGATACAAGTTTATTAAAATTAATTCAAAAAGAAATGGGAAACTTTAATGGAACAATTATCATAGATGAAATTGAGAAGGTGACTAGTGTCCATTGACAAGGTAATATTAATAGTTAAAATTATACTTATTCTTTTGAAGTTATTTAAATGATTCACTGAAATTCAATGAAAGACTGAGACCAGTGTTTCTCAATTTTAGAAACCCATTAGAATCACCTGTTTGTTTTAACTTAATTAAAAAAATAGTCTTTCTGGTGAGCCCCAGATCATTTGAATCAGAATATCTAGGAGTGAGACCTAAACAATAATATTTTCCTGAAACTCGCCAGGCAATTCTAATGTGCATACTAATTGACAACCACTGTTCTAGACTACTGACAAAGATGGAAATCTCCCCAAATTATTTTATAAAACCAGCTATAATTTTAAAACCTCAAACAAATGAAGAAAACTGGAGACTAACTGCTTATGAATATAGAAGCAAAAATTAAAATATTAGAAAATAGGATCTAGTAATATATGAAAACATACATTTACTTTTGTTGGTATCATGAGTTGAACCATTTGTTGATATAGTGAATTAATTGTTATGCCATCAAATTAGAATAGGAAAACTATACTATCATATATATAGATATATAACAGAATTTGAAGACAAATAGTCATTCTTTAAGAATTCTAAGATAGCAATGGAAAAAGCTATTATAAAAATTGCTTACTAAAATCACTTAAATGGTCTATTTCAATTAAAATCAGGAAATGGATACTGCTACATAATATAGCCACTATTATTCAGTAATATCTTGAATATTTTATAGCAGCATTGCTCAAACTTTACACATAAGTCTTCTGGGGATCTTTTTATTTTTAATTTTTTAAAAAATTTATTTTGTAAATTTTATTTTGGTAACAAAAATTAACATGAGATCTACCCTTTTAAAATTTTAAGTGTACAATATAGGCACAACGAGCACAGCAGATCTCTAGAACATATTCATTTTGCATAATGAAACTTTATGCCTGGTGATTAGCAATTTCCAATTTCCCCCTCTGTCCAAGCCCCTGGAAATGACTGATTCTATGAGTTGAACTATTTTAGATATCTTGTATGAGTGGAGTCATGCAGCTTTGTCCTTCTGTGACTGGTTTATCTTGCTTAGCATAACGTCCTCAAGTTTCATCAATTTTCTTGAATATTATAGGATTTCCTTCTTTTTTTTTTAAAGCCAAATAACATTCAGTGTTTATATGCCAAACTTTCATGATTCATTCATCCTGTGGTGGACATATAGGTTGTTTCTACGTCTTGGCTATTATGAATAGTGCTGTGATGAAACTGGGGTGCTCATATTTCTTCAAGAATGATTATTTTAATTCTTTTGGATAAACACTCAGAAAAGGATTTATCCAGTTCTTTTGGATAAATGATGCAACTGCTATGGAAAACAGTTTGGAGTTTGTCAAGGAGAAATGGAGTTGCACCGTTTTTTATTCCCGCCAACAGTGTATAAGCCTTCAATTTCTTCACATTCTTACCAACACTTGTTGTCTTTCGTTTCTGTGATAACAGCCATCCTAACAGGTGTGAGGTGATATCTCTTTGTGGTTTTGATTTGCATTTACCTGATAATTCATGACTTTGAGCATCTTTTCATATACCTTTTGACCATTTGGAGAAATGTCTGTTCAAATCTTTAGCTTGTTTTTAATTGTTTTTTTTGTTTGTTTGTTTTTGAGTTGTAGGTATTCCTTGGATATTATGGAAAATAATACCTTATGGAATATATGGTTTGGAAATTATTTATTTCCCATTCTGTGGGTTGCCTTTTCATTCTGTTGTTTCTTTTACTATGCAGAAGCTTTTGAGTTTGATGTAGTTTCATTTTTCTCTTTTTATTTTTATTTCCTATTCTTTTGGTGTCATATTCATGAAACCATTGCTAAGACAAATGTCATAAAGTTTTTTCCATGTGTTTTTTTCTAGGAGTTATAAACTGAAATCTGAAGCTGTAAGCTTCAGATTTCGTGTTTACGTCTTTAATCCATTCTGAGTTGGTTTTTGTATGTGACATAAAATAGGGGTACAATTTCATTCTCTTGCATGTGGATATTGTTTTTCCAGCATCATTTATGTGAGATTATACTTTCTCCATTGTGTATCCCTAACACTCTTGTTGAAGATCAGTTGATATGCATATTTCTGCTCTCTATTCTGTTCCATTATGTCTGTCTTCATTCCAGTACCATACTGTTTTAATTACTACTGCTTTGTAATATATTTTATAATCAAGAGAAAGTGTGATGAATTCCACTTTGTTGTTTGTCAAGATTGTTTTAGCTCTTCTTGTTCATGTGTGTTTCCATATGAATTTTATAATTATTTTTTCTATTTCTATTAAAATGCCATTGAG
Organism: Hylobates moloch; assembly: GCF_009828535.3. Lineage (NCBI taxonomy): Eukaryota > Metazoa > Chordata > Mammalia > Primates > Hylobatidae > Hylobates > Hylobates moloch. The sequence continues at coordinate 163,953,340 of NW_026652276.1, read as the reverse complement.
ACTCTTGTAAGAATTGCATGGAATTTGTAGATCACTTTGGATAGTATGGACATTTTAACAATAGTAAGTCTTCCAATCCATGACATAAGATGTCTTTCCATTTGTTTGTATCTTCTTTATTTTCTTTCATCAATATTTTGTAGTTTCCAGTGTACAATTTTTTTCACTTCACTAGTCAAGCTTATTCCTAAGTTTTTTTTTTAATGCTATTGTAAATAGGGGTACTTTCTTTATTTCCTTCTAGGATAATACATTGTCAGTGTATAGAAATGCAACTGACTTCTGTATGTTGATTTTGTATCCTGCCACTTTACTAAATTTGTTTATTAGTACTACCAGTTTTCTTGTGCATATGTGGAGTTAGGATTTTCTATGTATAAAATCATGTCATCTGAAAACAGTGATAATTTTTCTTCTTCTTTTCTGATTTGGATGAATTTTATTTTCTTGTCTGATTGCTCTGGCTAGGACTTCCAGCACTATGTTGAATAGAAGTGGCAAGAGTGGGCATCCCTGCCTTGTTCCTGATCTTGGAGGAAAAGCTTTCAGTTTTTCACCATTGAATATGACATTAGCTGGGGGCTTGTCATATATAGCCTTTATTACATTGAGATATATTCCTTATGTAACTAATTTGTTGAGAGTTTATATTGTGAAAGAATGAATTTTGTCAAATGCTTTTTCTGCATCTATTGAGTTGATATGATTTTTTTGTTCTGTTAATGTGATGTATTACATTAATTGCTTTGTATATATTGAGCTATACTTGCCTTCCAGCTATACTTGATCATGGTGTATGATTCATTTAATGTGTTGTTGGATTTTGTTTGCTAGTATTTTTTGAGGACATTTGCATCTATATCTGTCAGAGATATTGGCCTGTAGTCTTCTTTTGTTATGATGTCTTTGTCTTGCTTTAGTATCAAGATAATGCTAGCCTCATAAAATGCTAGCCTGTAGTCTTCTTTCATTATGATGTTTTTGTCTAGCTTTAATATCAAGGTAATGCTAGCCTCATAAAATAAGTTTAGAAATATTCCTTCCTCTTTAATTTTTTGGAAGAAGTTGAGAAGGATTGGCATTAATTCTGCTTTAAATATCAGGTAGAATTCACCAGTGAAGCAATTTGGTCCTAGGCTTTTCTTTGTTGGTATTATTCATTTTATTTTCATACTAGTTATAGGTTTCTTTAGATTTTATTTTTATTAATGATCCAGCATTAGGTTGTATATTTCTAGGAATTTCTTTATTTTACCTAATTATCCTAAGACTATTAGTGTATAATTGTTCATAGTAATTTCTTATGATGTTTTTAATTTTTGTAACATGAGTTGTAATGTCTCCACTTTTACTTCTGATTTTCTTTATTTGGGTCTTCACTCCTTTTTTCTTAGTCCAGCTAAATGTTTGTCAATGTTTATCTTTTCAAAAAATCACTTCCCTCTTAGTACTGTTTTTGCTACGTCCCATAAGTTTTGGTATGTTGTAGTTTCATTTCTATTTGTCTCAAGATGTATTTTTTTAATTTTTAATTTTTTGAGACGGAGTTTTTGTAGCCCAAGCTGGAGTGCAATGGCACGATCTCGGCTCACTGCAACCTCTGCCTCCGGATCCAAGCTATTCTTTTGCCTTAGCCTCCCGAAGAGCTGGGATTACAGGTGCCCACCACCACACCTGGCTAATTTTTGTATTTTTAGTAGACATGGGGTTTCAGCATGTTGACCAGGTTGGTCTTGAACACCTGACCTCAAGTGATCCACCAGCTTTGTCCTCCCAAAGTGTTGGGATTACAGGCATGAGTCACTGCGCCCAGCCATTGTCTCAAGATATTTTTAAATTTTCTTTTTGATTTCCTCTTTTATCCATTGTTTGTTGTTTAATTTACACACATTTGTAAATTTTCCAATTTGCTTTCTGCTGTTGGTTTCTAATGTCATACCATTGTACCTGGAAAAGATACTTGGTAGGATTTTCACCTTCTTAAACTTGTTAAGACTTATTTTGTGACCTAATATGTAATCCTTGAAAATTTTGTATGTACACTTAAGAAGAATTTATATTCTGTTGCTGTTAGGTGGAATGTTCTGTATATGTCCATTAGGTCCATTTGGTTTATAATGCATAACGCATATAATGTTCAAGTCCACTATTTCTTTGATTTTCTGTCTGGTTGATAGCACCATTATTGAAAGTGGGGGCACTGAAGTCTCCTATCATTATTGTATTGCTCTCTGTTTCTCCCTTCATTTCTGTCAATGTTTGCTTTATATATTTAGGTGCTCTGATGTTGGGTGCATATATATTTATAATTCTTGTATCTTCTCTTTGAATTGATCCTTTTATCACTTTATAATGTCTTTCTTGGTAGGGCTTTTGCTTGAAGTCTCTATTGTCTGATATAATTATAGCCACCTTTGCTTTCTTTTGGTTGTCATTTGTGTGGAATATTTCTTTTCCATTGCTTCACTTTCAGCCTATGTGTGTCCTTAAATCTAAGGTGAGTTTTTTGTAGACAGCATGCAATTAGATCTTATTTATTTTTAAATCTATTCAGTTACTCTATGTCTTTTGACCAGAAAGTTTAATCTGTTTCTATTTAAAGTAATCATTATATAGAAGGATTTACTGTTAGTATTGCTATTTTTAAAATTATTTTCTATTTGTCTTACAGTTCTTATGTCCCTTGTTTCCTCTCTCACTGTCTTCCATTGTGTTTTGTTGATATTTTTCTATTGATATTCTCTGATTCCTTTTTCTTTTGTGAAGTCTTTGGGGTTTTTTTCTTTTGTTTTGTTTTGTTTGAGATGGAGTCTCGCTCTGTTGCACAGGTTGGAGTGCAGTGGCATGATCTCGGCTCACTGCAATCTCTGCCTCCTGGGTTTCAGCGATTCTCCTGCCTCAGCCTCCAAAGTAGCTGGGATTACAGGCGTGTGCCACCATGCCCAGCTAATTTTTTTTCTATATTTAGTAGAGACATGGTTTCACCATGTTGGCTAGGCTGGTTTCAAACTCCTGACCTCAGGTAATCCGTCCGTCTTGGCCTCCCAAAGTGCTGGGATTACAGGCATGAGCCACCACATGCAGCCTTCTTTTGTGAAACTTCTACACATTTTGTGTGTGTGTTCACCATGGGGCTTACATAAAATATCTATGTAATATCCTATTTTAAGCTGATAACCTAATTGCACACAAAAATTCTACTCTTTTTTGCATGTCCACCTCCCCACTTTTGGAGACAGGATCTCACTTTGTCACCTAGGCTGGAGTGCAGTGGTACGATCTCGGCCCACTGCAACCTCTCCCTCCTGGGTTCAAGTGATTCACTGGCTTCAGCCTCTGGAGTAGCTGGGATTACAAGCGTGCGCCACCGTGCCCAGCTAGTTGTTTTGTATTTTTAGTAGAGACAGGGTTTTATATTTTTAGTAGAGATAGGCTAAGGTAAGAGAATAGCTTGGATCCGGAGGCAGAGGTTGCAGTGAGCCGAGATCGTGCCATTGCACTCCAGCCTGGGCTACAAGAGCAAAAACTCCATCTCAAAAAATTAAAAATTAAAAATTAAAAAAATACATCTTGAGACAAATAGAAATGAAACTGCAACATACCAAAACTTATGGGATGTAGCAAAAACAGTACTAAGAGGGAAGTGATTTTTTGAAAAGATAAACATTGACAAACATTTAGCTGGACTAACTAAGAAAAAAGGAGTGAAGACCCAAATAAAAAAAATCAGAAATAAAAGTGGAGACGTTACAACTCATGTTACAAAAATTAAAAACATCATAAGAAATTACTATGGACAATTATACACTAACAGTCTTAGGATAACTTAGGTAACATAAAGAAATTCCTAGAAATATACAACCTAATGCTGGATCATTAATAAAAATAAAATCTAAAGATACCTATAACTAGTACAAAAATAGAATGAATAATACCAACAAAGAAAAGCCTAGGACCAAATTGCTTCACTGGTGAATTCTACCTAATATTTAAAGCAGAATTAATGCCAATCCTTCTCAACTTCTTCCAAAAAATTAAAGAGGAAGGAATATTTCTAAACTTATTTTATGAGGCTAGCATTATCTTGATACTAAAGCTACACAAAAACATCATAATGAAAGAAGACTATAGGCTAGCATTTTATGAGGCTAGCATTATCTTGATACTAAAGCCAGACAAAGACATCATAACAAAAGAAGACTACAGGCCAATATCTCTGACGGATACAGATGCAAATGTCCTCAAAAATACTAGCAAACAAAATCCAACAACACATTAAATGAATCATACACCATGATCAAGTATAGCTGGAAGGCAAGTATAGCTCAATACTGGTCATGTTGGCCAGGCTGATCTTGAACTCCTGATCTCAAGTGATCTGTCTGCCTTGGCCTCCCAAAATGCTTGGAATACAGGCCTGAGCTACAGCACCCAGCCTCCACTTTATGTTCTTTTTTTTTTTTTTTTTTTTGAGATGGAGTCTCGCTCTGTCGCCCAGGCTGGAGTGCAGTGGCGCAGTCTCGGCTCACTGCAAGCTCCGCCTCCGAGGTTCACACCATTCTCCTGCCTCAGCCTCTCCGAGTAGCTGGGACTACAGGCGCCCGCCACCATGCCCGGCTAATTTTTTGTATTTTTAGTAGAGACGGGGTTTCACTGTGGTCTCGATCTCCTGACCTCATGATCCGCCCGCCTCGGCCTCTCAAAGTGCTGGGATTACAAGCGTGAGCCACCGCGCCCGGCCTTATGTTCTTAATGTCACAATTTACATCTATTTGTATTGTGTACCCAATAACACATATTTTTAATCATAGTTATTTTCTTTCTTTTTTTATTATACTTTAGGTTTTAGGGTACATATGCACAATGTGCAGGTTTGTTACATATGTGTCCTTTTAACAACTTTTATATTAGACTTCAAAGTGATTTACCCATCACCATTACAGTAATACATTATCTGTATTTGTCTATATATTTAGCTTTATTAATGAGTTTTAGACTTTCTTAAGCTATTATGTTACTGTTCAGTGTTCTTTATTTTCAACTTAAAAATAAAGAATAAATTTATTCTTTAAAAATAAAAAATTAAAAATGTAAAAATAAATTAATAATAATAAATCTCTTTAGTGTTTCTTGTAAGGCAAATTTAGTGGTGATTAACTCCATCGACTTTTGTTTGTCTGGAAAAGTCTTTATCTCACCTTCACTTTTTTTTTTTTTTCCAAACTGGGCAGTCCCTGAGCCAGAATAGATTCAGAGAGACTCCCTCACCTTCATTTTTGAAACACAGTTTTGTTGTGTATAGTATTCTTGGTTGGTAAGTTTTTTTTTTTTTTTCTTTCAGCACTTGGACTATATTATCACATTTCCTTCTGGTCTTCAAAGTTTCTGCTGAAAAATCTGCTGATAGTTTTATGGTAGTTCCCTTGTCTTTGACTTTTGACAGTTTGATTGTAATATGCTGTCATGTGGATTTCTTTGGGTTCATCTTATTTGGGTCCTCTGGGTTTCCTGGATCTGGAAGTCCATATTCTTCCACAGATTTGGGGAACTTTCAGCCATTATGTCTTTGAATAAGTTTTCTGGTCCTTTTTTTCCCTTCTTCTTTTCAGACTCCCATAATGCATACATTGTTCCACATGATGATATCCCCTAAGTCCCTTAGGCTTTCTTCACTCTTTCTTATTCTTTTGTCTTTTTGTTCCTTGGACAGAATAATTTCCAATGACATATCTTGGAGTTCTTGAACTCTTTCTTCTGTTTGATCTAGTCTACTCTTGAATGCCTCTAGTGAATTTTTTATTTCAGTTATTGTATTGTTAAGCTCTGTGATTCCTGCTTGGTAGTTTTAAAAGTTTTTTTCTTTTTTAATGTCTTTGCTGAAATTATCATGTTGTTCATGCATTGTTCTCCTGAACTTGGTGAGCACCGTTAAATTTTTTTGAATTCTGTCAGATGAATTATATATTTCTATTTCATTAGAGTCAGTTTCTGGAGATGTACCTTATTCCTTTGTTTGGCATATCTTCACCTGATCCTTCGTTTTCCTTGACCCTCTGTACTGGTGTTTGTGCATTAGACAAAACAATCACCTTTCTTAGTCTTTATGGACTGGTCTTGTACTAGAGAGGACACTCACCAATCAGCCCAGCCATAGATTCTGGGGGCTCTCAAATTTCTTTGCAAATCCACTTTTTTGTTCTTTGTTGTTCCTAGGCATCCTAGAGTGTGTCATCAATGTGCTCTGTGACAAGTGAGACTGAGGTCAATAATTCAGACAAACTCAAGATAAATTTGCATGTGTAGTGCACAATTTTCCCTCCCCTATTAGAAGCTGCAAGCTGGATTTTTTGTCTACTTACTCTGTGGTGAGCTGAGTGGAGTGGCTATGGTGACTACTAGCCCAAACTGCATTATCTGTTCTCACTGGTCCTTGGTAGCTAGAGTATGTCATATTCTATTAGCACTTTAAGACAGGCTAGTACAAAGCCAGTTCTCTGGGTAGCACTTGGAAGAGTTGGAACATTGGACACATGGTGTACCACTTTCCCTCCTTGGGAAGAATTTGGAAGCTTGGTGGTTTTGTCCAGATTCTATGGTACTCTGCCAGGGGTAGGGATTATTGCAAGAGTGTATCTCAAATTTTCCTACTGGCTTCAATTTGACTGATTTTACACTTGCCTAAAGTGCAGAAGCCTATTAACTAGTTACTGAACTTCTCAAAAAGGAAATTTGTCTATGAATTGTTGCTGAATTGGTATGTCCATGGCAGATGGGGAGGAAGATCCAGTGCTTCCTATTCTGCCGTCTTGGTCACTAGTCTGGAGATCTTTCTGAAATGCAGATTCTGATTCAGTGTGTTTGAGGATGAGACCTAAGATTCTGCATTTTTTTTTTTATTATACTTTAGGGTTTTAGGGTACATGTGCACAATGTGCAGGTTTGTTACATATGTATCCATGTGCCATGTTGATTTCCTGCACCCATTAACTCGTCATTTAGCATTAGGTGTATCTCCTAATGCTGTCCCTCCCCCCTCCCCCAACCCCGCAACAGTCCCCGGAGTGTGATGTTCCCCTTCCTGTGTCCATGTGTTCTCATTGTTCAATTCCCACCTATGAGTGAGAACATGCAGTGTTTGGTTTTCTGTCCTTGCGATAGTTTACTGAGAATGATGTTTTCCAGTTTCATCCATGTCCCTACAAAGGACATGAACTCATCATTTTTTATGGCTGCATACTATTCCATGGTGTATATGTGCCACATTTTCTTAATCCAGTCTATCGTTGTTGGACATTTGGGTTGGTTCCAAGTCTTTGCTATTGTGAATAGTGCCGCAATAAACATACGTGTGCATGTGTCTTTATAGCAGCATGATTTATAGTCCTTTGGGTATATACCCAGTAATGGGATGGCTGGGTCAAATGGTATTTCTAGTTCAAGATCCCTGAGGAATCGCCACACTGACTTCCACAATGGTTGAACTAGTTTGCAGTCCCACCAACAGTGTAAAAGTGTTCCTATTTCTCCACATCCTCTCCAGCACCTGTTGTTTCCTGATTTTTTAATGATGGCCATTCTAACTGGTGTGAGATGGTATCTCACTGTGGTTTTGATTTGCATTTCTCTGATGGCCAGTGATGATGAGCACTTCTTCATGTGTTTTTTGGCTGCATAAATGTCTTCTTTTGAGAAGTGTCTGTTCATGTCCTCTGCCCACTTTTTGATGGGGTTGTTTGTTTTTTTCTTATAAATTTGTTTGAGTTCATTGTAGATTCTGGATATTAGCCCTTTGTCAGATGAGTAGGTTGCAAAAATTTTCTCCCATTCTGTAGGTTGCCTGTTCACTCTGATGGTAGTTTCTTTTGTGTAGTTTCTTCTGCTGTGCAGAAGCTCTTTAGTTTAATGAGATCCCATTTGTCGATTTTGGCTTTTGTTGCCATTGCTTTTGGTGTTTTAGACATGAAGTCCTTGCCCACGCCTATGTCCTGAATGGTATTGCCTAGGTTTTCTTGTAGGATTTTAATGGTTTTAGGTCTAACATTTAAGTCTTTAATCCATCTTGAATTAATTTTTGTATAAGGTGTAAGGAAGGGATCCAGTTGCAGCTTTCTACATATGGCTAGCCAGTTTTCCCAGCACGATTTATTAAATAGGGAATCCTTTCCCCATTTCTTGTTTTTGTCAGGTTTGTCAAAGATCAGATAGTTGTAGCTATGCAGCATCATTTCTGAGGGCTCTGTTCTGTTCCATTGATCTATGTCTCTGTTGTGGTACCAGTACCATGCTGTTTTGGTTACTGTAGCCTTGTAGTATAGTTTAAAGTCAGGTAGCGTGATGCCTCCAGCTTTGTTCTTTTGGCTTAGGATTGACTTGGCGATGCGGGCTCTTTTTTGGTTCCATATGAACTTTAAAGTAGTTTTTTCCAATTCTGTGAAGAAAGTCATTGGTAGCTTGATGGGGATGGCATTGAATCTATAAATTACCTTGGGCAGTATGGCCATTTTCACGATATTGATTCTTCCAACCCATGAGCATGGAATGTTCTTCCATTTGTTTGTATCCTCTTTTATTTCATTGAGCAGTGGTTTGTAGTTCTCCTTGAAGAGGTCCTTCACATCCCTTGTAAGTTGGATTCCTAGGTATTTTATTCTCTTTGAAGCAATTGTGAATGGGAGTTCACTCATGATTTGGCTCTCTGTTTGTCTGTTATTGGTGTATAAGAATGCTTGTGATTTTTGTACACTAATTTTGTATCCTGAGACTTTGCTGAAGTTGCTAATCAGCTTAAGGAGATTTTGGGCTGAGACAATGGGGTTTTCTAGATATACAATCATGTCATCTACAAACAGGGACAATTTGACTTCTTCTTTTCCTAATTGAATACCCTTTATTTCCTTCTCCTGCCTGATTGCTCTGGCCAGAACTTCCAGCAGTATGTTGAATAAGAGCGGTGAGAGAGGGCATCTCTGTCTTGTGCCAGTTTTCAGAGGGAATGCTTCCAGTTTTTGCCCATTCAGTATGATATTGGCTGTGGGTTTGTCATAGATAGCTCTTATTATTTCGAGATACGTCCCATCAATACCTAATTTATTGAGAGTTTTTAGCATGAAGGGTTGTTGAATTTTGTCAAAGGCCTTTTCTGCATCTATTGAGATAATCATGTGGTTTTTGTCTTTGGTTCTGTTTATATGCTGGATTACATTTATTGATTTGCGTATGTTGAACCAGCCTTGCATCCCAGGGATGAAGCCCACTTGATCATGGTGGATAAGCTTTTTGATGTGCTGCTGGATTCGGTTTGCCAGTATTTTATTGAGGATTTTTGCATCAATGTTCATCAAGGATATTGGTCTGAAATTCTCTTTTTTGGTTATGTCTCTGCCAGGTTTTGGTATCAGGACGATGCTGGCTTCATAAAATGTGTTAGGGAGGATTCCCTCTTTTTCTATCGATTGGAATAGTTTCAGAAGGAATGGTACCAGTTCCTCCTTGTACCTCTGGTAGAATTCAGCTGTGAATCCGTCAGGTCCTGGACTCTTTTTGGTTGGTAAGCTATTGATTATTGCCACAATTTCAGAACCTGTTATTGGTCTATTCAGAGATTCAACTTCTTCCTGGTTTAGTCTTGGGAGGGTGTATTTGTTGAGGAATTTATCCATTTCTTCTAGATTTTCTAGTTTATTTGCATAGAGGTGTTTGTAGTATTCTCTGATGGTAGATTGTATTTCTGTGGGATCGGTGGTGATATCCCCTTTTTCGTTTTTTATTGCATCTATTTGATTCTTCTCTCTTTTCTTCTTTATTAGTCTTGCTAGCGGTCCATCAATTTTGTTGATCTTTTCAAAAAACCAGCTCCTGGATTCATTAATTTTTTGAAGGGTTTTTTGTGTCTCTATTTCCTTCAGTTCTGCTCTGATTTTAGTTATTTCTAGCCTTCTGCTAGCTTTTGAATGTGTTTGCTCTTGCTTTTCTAGTTCTTTTAATTGTGATGTTAGGGTGTCAATTTTGGATCTTTCCTACTTTCTCTTGTGGGCATTTAGTGCTATAAATTTCCCTCTACACACTGCTTTGAATGTGTCCCAGAGATTCTGGTATGTTGTGTCTTTGTTCTCGTTGGTTTCAAAGAACATCTTTATTTCTGCCTTCATTTCATTATGTACCCAATAGTCATTCAGGAGCAGGTTGTTCAGTTTCCATGTAGTTGAGCGGTTTTGAGTGAGTTTCTTAATCCTGAGTTCTAGTTTGATTGCACTGTGGTCTGAGAGACAGTTTGTTATAATTTCTGTTCTTTTACATTTGCTGAGGAGAGCTTTACTTCCAACTATGTGGTCAATTTTGGAATAGGTGTGGTGTGGTGCTGAAAAAAATGTATATTCTGTTGACTTGGGGTGGAGAGTTCTGTAGATGTCTATTAGGTCCACTTTATGTAGAGCTGAGTTCAATTCCTGGATATCCTTGTTAACTTTCTGTCTCATTGATCTGTCTACTGCTGACAGTGGGGTGTTAAAATCTCCCATTATTATTGTGTGGGAGTTTAAGTCCCTTTGTAGGTCACTGAGGACTTGCTTTATGAATCTGGGTGCTCCTGTGTTGGGTGCATATATATTTAGGATAGTTAGCTCTTCTTGTTGAATTGATCCCTTTACCATTATGTAATGGCCTTCTTTGTCTCTTTTGATCTTTGTTGGTTTAAAGTCTATTTTATCAGAGACTAGGATTGCAACCCCTGCCTTTTTTTGTTTTCCAGTTGCTTGATAGATCTTCCTCCATCCCTTTATTTTGAGTCTATGTGTGTCTCTGCACGTGAGATGGGTTTCCTGAATACAGCACACTGATGGGTCCTGACTCCTTATCCAGTTTGCCAGTCTGTGTCTTTTGATTGGAGCATTTAGCCCATTTACATTTAACGTTAATATTGTTATGTGTGAATCTGATCCTGTCATTATGATGTTAGTTGGTTATTTTGCTCGTTAGTTGCTATAGTTTCTTCCTAGCCTCGACGGTCTTTACAATTTGGCATGTTTTTGCAGTGGCTGGTACCGGTTGTTCCTTTCCATGTTTAGTGCTTCCTTCAGGAGCTCTTTTAGGGCAGGCCTGGTGGTGACAAAATCACTCAGCATTTGCTTGTCTGTAAAGTATTTTATTTCTCCTTCACTTATGAAGCTTAGTTTGGCGGGATAGGAAATTCTGGGTTGAAAATTCTTTTCTTTAAGAATGTTGAATATCGGCCCCCACTCTCTTCTGGCTTGTAGAGTTTCTGCTGAGAGATCAGCTGTTAGTCTGATGGGCTTCCCTTTGTGGGTAACCTGACCTTTCTCTCTGGCTGCCCTTAACATTTTTTCCTTCATTTCAACTTTGGTGAATCTGACAATTATGTGTCTTGGAGTTGCCCTTCTCGAGGAGTATCTTTGTGGCGTTCTCTGTATTTCCTGAATCTGAATGCTGGCCTGCCTTGCTAGATTGGGGAAGTTCTCCTGGATAATATCTTGCAGAGTGTTTTCCAACTTGGTTCCATTCTCCCCATCATTTTCAGGTACACCAATCAGACGTAGGTTTGGTCTTTTCACATAGTCCCAAATTTCTTGGAGACTTTGTTCATTTCTTTTTATTCTTTTTTCTCTAAACTTCCCTTCTCGCTTCATTTCATTCATTTCATCTTCCATCAGAGATACCCTTTCTTCCAGTTGATCGCATCTGCTACTGAGGCTTCTGCAATCTTCGTGTAGTTCTCGAAACTTGGCTTTCAGCTCCATCAGCTCCTTTAAGCCCTTCTCTCCATTGGTTATTCTAGTTATCCATTCTTCTAATTTTTTTTCAAAGTTTTTAACTTCTTTGCTGTTGTTTTGAATTTCCTCTCGTAGCTCAGAGTAGTTTGATCGTCTGAAGCCTTCTTCTCTCAACTCATCAAAGTCATCCTCCATCCAGCTTTGTTCCGTTGCTGGTGAGGAACTGCGTTCCTTTGGAGGAGGAGAGGTGCTCTGTTTTTTAGAGTTTCCAGTTTTTTTGCTCTGTTTTTTTCCCCATCTTTGTGGTTTTATCTACTTTTTGTCTTTGATGATGGTGATGTACAGATGGGTTTTTGGTGTGGATGTCCTTTCTGTTTGTTAGTTTTCCTTCTACCAGACAGGACCCTCAGCTGCAGGTCTGTTGGAGTTTACTAGAGGTCCACTCCAGACCCTGTTTGGCTGGGTGTCAGCAGCGGTGGCTGCAGAACAGCGGATTTTCGTGAGACCACAAATTCAGCTGTCTGATAGTTCCTCTGAAAGTTTTGTCTCAGAGGAGTACCCGGTTGAATGAGGTGTCAGTCTGTCCCTACTGGGGGGTGCCTCCCAGTTAGGCTGCTCAGGGGTGAGGGACCCACTTTAGGAGGCAGTCTGTCCGTTCTCAGGTCTCCAGCTGCGTGCTGGGAGAACCACTACTCTCTTCAAAGCTGTCAGTCAGACAGGGACATTTAAGTCTGTGGAGGTTCTTGCTGAGTTTTTGTTTGTCTGTGCCCTGCCCCCGGAGGTGGAGCCTACAGAGGCAGGCAGGCCTTCTTGAGCTGTAGAGGCCTCCACCCAGTTCGAGCTTCCTGGCTGCTTTGTTTACCTAAGCAAGCCTGGGCAATGGCGGGCGCCCCTCCCCCAGCCTCGCTGCCACCTTGCAGCTTGATCTCAGACTGCTGTGCTAGCAATCAGCGAGACTCCGTGGGCATAGGACCCTCCGAGCCAGGTGCGGGACACAATCTCCTAGTGTGCCGTTTTCCAGGCCCGTTGGAAAAGCGCAGTATTAGGATGGGACTGACCCGATATTCCAGGTGCCGTCTGTTTCCCCTTTCTTTGACTAGGAAAGGGAACTCCCTGACCCCTTGTGCTTCCCGAGTGAGGCAATGCCTCGGCCTGCTTCGGCTCGCACACACGGTGCGCTTCACCGACTGTCCTGCACCCACTGTTAGGCACTCCCTAGTGAGATGAAACCGGTACCTCAAGCAGAAATGCAGAAATCACCCGTCTTCTGTGTCGCTGGGGCTGGGAGCTGGAGACCGGAGCTGTTCCTATTCGGCCATCTTCGATTCTGCATTTTTAATGAGCTCCTAGATGATGCCAATGCTGTTGATTTCACATGTTCTGTAGCAAGATTAGCAAATGCAATAAGGCAAGAATTAAATAATGCAAACTTTAGAAAAGAAAAATAAACTAGCTTTCTGCCAAGTATTTAAATTTATATTTAGAAAATCCAACAAACTATACTAAAAGAGTAGTAAAATCTAATAATATCCTAATATTTGGTAAATATACAAAAATACCTGTATTCTATGCTAGTAGTAAGTGCCTAGAAATAAAAATGGGAACAAACTTAAGAATTGCACAAAATCCAATAAAAGAAAACATATAATATTGTTGAAGAACATAAAATCAAATCTGTAGGGGTCAGATTTAGGGTGAGAAGAAAATTGATTTTAGACATGTCTAATGTGCAGTGCTGGTGGGATGTAATGGTTAACACTGAGTGTCAACTTGATTAAATTGAAGGATGACAATATTGATGCTGGGTATGTCTGGGAGGGTGCTGCCAAAGGAGATTAACATTTGAGTCAGTGGGCTGGGGAAGGCAGACCCACGCTTAATCTGGAGTCTGGTGGGCACAATCTAATCAGCTGCCAGCAAATATAAAGAGGCAGAAAAACGTGAAAAGGCAAGACTGGCCTAGCCTCCCATCCTACATCTCTCTCCCATGCTGGATTCTTCTTGCCCTTGAACATCAGACTGCATGTTCTTCGGTTCTGGAACTCAGACTGGCTCTCCTGGCTCCTCAGCTTGCAGACAGCCTATTGTGGGACCTTGTGATGGTGTAAGTTAATACTTAATAAACTCCCCTCTTTATGTTTATATATATATCTCCTATTAGTTCTGTCCCTTAATTAACTCCCATGTATATATATATATATATATATACACACACATATATGTACACATATATATGTATATATATACACACACACACATATATATACACACACACATAATATATATAGGATATATAAATATATAATATATAATAGGATATATATATATCCTATGAGTTCTGTCCCTCTAGGGAACCCTGAACAATACAGATTTTGGTACCAGGAGTGGTTCTAGAGGAACAGAATATTAAGGATGGAGTTCTTTCATTGTTTTGGGGTTTCTGGAGTTGGCTGCTTAATATGATTAGTCCCCAAAATGCTAAAGAGTCTACTTCTAAAAGTGTGGAGAATACTGATAGTCCTTGGTGTGAACTGTTTATAGAGTTTTGCAAAATAAATGCCTTTGACACTCCTGATCCACCGCTACTGAAAGGAGTTTAGTGACTGTATACACAATACCTTTGACTATATGTGGAAAACAAAGGAACATAATGAAACTGGTTGATTGCTCCTAAGTTCAGTGGACAAAGTAATGAAAGAAAATGATGAACTCAGGGATTCTGTTTCCCAGGTTCAGAAGCAGATATTGAGTCTCAAATCTCTAAGACTGCCCTGAGTGAGAGTCTTATCTCCTGTAGAGAAAGGGCTGAAATTATGGAAAAACAGACACATGCTCTTATTATGTGAGTGGCTGACCTGCAACGAAAGATGCATGCACAGCCTCGCCAGGTGTCTACTGTTAAAGAGAGGGCATTGATTGGAAAGAAAGAGGACCCTGAAACTTGGAATGGGAACATGTGGGAGGACTCTGATGAAGCTGGGGACACTGAGTTTGTAAACTCTGATGGACTTTTTTTGCCAGAAGGAACAGCTTCCCCATACCCAGTAGTGGCAACATCCCCTCCCCGACCCATGCTGCCATCAGCCTTTCCACCTTTGTCTGAGGAGATAAACTTTGCACTGCCTGAGGCAACAGTGATGGCCTCTGCTGAGGCAGTTGCCAGGCAAGATAATGTTGATTCTCTTCAGGAGCCACCCCCAATGCCCCTGTTTGCTTCTAGACTTATAACTAGAGGTGAGGTTGAGAGTGCGACCCATGAGGAGATGCGCTACACTCAAAAAGAACTGTTTGAGCTTTTTAATTTATATAAACAAATCTGGAGAACAGGCATGGGAATGAATATTAAGGGTATGGGATAATAGTGGAAGGCACATAGAGTTGGATCAGGCTGAATTTGTTGATTTGAGCCCTCTAAGTAAAGACTCTACTTTTAATGTTGCAGCTCAGGAAGTTAAAAAAGGTTATAATAGTTTATTTGCTTGGTTAGCTGAAATATGGATTAAAAGATGGCCCACTGTGAGTGAGCTAGAAATGCCTGATCTCCCTTGGTTTAATATAGAGGAAGGGATCCGAAGGTTTAGGGAGATTGAGATGTTGGAGTTGATTAGTCACTTGAGACCTACTCATCCCAGCTGGGAGGATCATCCAGAAGATATGCCCTTGACCAATGCCTTGCGAAATAGATGTGTGAAGGCAGCACCTGCATCTTTGAAGAGCCCTGTAATTGCTCTTCTCTGTATGTCAGATCTAATGGTAGGAACTGCAGTCATTCAACTACAAAATGTACATACAGTGGGAATAATTGGATCCCATGGTGGCAAGGGCCAAGTGGCAGCACTCAACTGTCAAAGGCAAGATGGGCGTAGCTACCATAATGGACAGCAGAGGTAAAGTGGCAATCAGAATAGTCTAACTCATATAGAGCTCTGGCACTGGCTAATTAACCGTAGGGTTCCTAGAAGTGAAATTGATAGGAAGCCTACTGCATTTCTACTTAATTTATACAAGCAGAAAACTTATACGTCGAATGGACAAAAGACTAATTTGGATTATAAAAACAGAATCACAGCCCCTCAATCAATTTCCAGACTTGAGCCAGTTTACAGATCCAGAACCCATTGAATGAAGGGGAGGCCAGGTCCCCTTCAGGAAGGACCCCACTACATTACTGACAATTTATGCAGTGAATCTTTCTCCCATCCTTCCCCAAGGAGACCTCTGGCCTTTTACCAGGGTAGCTGTGCACTGGGGAAAGGGAAATGATCTGACATTTTGGGGACTACTAGACACTGATTCTCAGCTGATGTTCATTCCAGGGGACCCAAAATGTCACTATGGTCCTCCAGTTAAAATAGGGGCTTGTGGAGGTCAGGTAATTAATGGAGTTTTAGCCTAGGTCTGACTTACAGTGTCTCCAGTGTGTCCCCAGACTCATCCTGTGGTCATTTCCCCAGTGCCAGAATGCATAATTGGCATAGACATACTTAGCAGCTGGCAGAACCTCCACATTGGCTCTCTTACTGGAAGGATGAGGGCTATTATGGTGGGATAGGCCAAATGGAAGCCATTAGAGCTGTCACTACCTAGAAAAATAGTAAATGAAAAAGAATATTGCATCCCTAGAGGGACTGTGGAGATTAGTGCCACTATCAAGGATCTGAAAGATGCAGGGGTGGTGATTCCCACCACATCCCCATTCAACTCTTTCATGTGGCCTATGCAGAAGACAGGTGGATCTTGGAGAATGATACTGGATTATCATAAGCTTAACCAAGTGGTGACTCCAATTGTAGCTGCTGTACCAGATGCGGTTTCATTGCTTGAGCAAATTAACACATCCCTTCACACCTGGTGTGCAGCCATTGACTTTCCAAATGTTTTTTTCTCCATTCCTGTCCGGAAGGCCCACCAGAAGCAATTTGCCTTCAGCTGGCAAGACCAGCAATATACCTTTCCTCTCCTACCTCAGCGGTATATCAATTCTTCAGCGTTGTGTCGTAATCTTATTCAGAGAGACCTTGATCACTTTTCGCTTCTGCCAAATATCACACTGGTCCAGTATATTGATGACATTAGGCTGATTGGATCTAGTGAGCAAGAAGTAGCAAACACACTGGACTTATTAGTGATACATTTGTGTGCCAGTGGATGAGAAATAACACCAACTAAAATCCAGTGATCTTCTAGTTCAGTAAAATTTCTAGGGGTCCAGTGATGCGGGGTCTGTCAAGACGTTCCTTCTAAGGTGAAGGATAAGTTGCTGCATTTGGCCCTTCCTACAACCAAGAAAGAGGCACAGTGCCTAGTGGGCCAATTTGGATTTTGGAGGGAACACTTCCTTCATTTGGGTGTGTTACTCTGGCCCGTTTACTGAGTGACCCCAAAGGCTGCCAGTTTTGAGTGGGGTCCAGATCAATAGAAGGCTCTGCAACAGGTCCAGGCTGCTGTACAAGCTGCTCTGCCACTTGGGCCACATGACCCAGCAGATCCAATGGTGCTCGAGGTGTCAGTGGCAGATGGGGATGCTGTTTGGAGCATTTGGCAGGCCCCCATAGGTGAATCACAGAGGAGACCTTTAGGATTTTGGAGCAAGGCCCTGCCATCTTCTGCAGGTAATTACTCTCCTTTTGAGAGACAGCTCTTCACCTGTTACTGGGCTTTTGTGGAAACTGAATGTTTGACTATGGGTCATCAAGTCACCATGTGACCTGAACTGCCTATCATGAATTGGGTGCTTTCTGACCCATCTAGCCATAAAGTGGGTCACACATAGCAGCATTCCATCATCAAATGGTAGTGGTATATATGTGATCAGGCTCGGGCAGGTCCTGAAGGCACAAGTAAGTTACATGAGGAAGTGGCTCAAATGCCCATGGTCTCCACTCCTGCCACCCTGCCTTCTCTTTCCCAACCTGCACTGATGGCCTCATGGAGAGTTCCCTATGATTAGTTGACAGAAGAAGAGAAGGCTAGGGCCTGGTTCACAGATGGTTCTGCACGATATGCAGGCACCACCCAAAAGTGGACAGCTGCAGCACTACAGCCCCTTTCTAGGACATCCCTGAAGGACTGTTGTGAAGGGAAATCTTCCCAGTGGGCAGAACTTTGAGCAGTCCATCTGGTTGTGCACTTTGCATGGAAGCAGAAATAACCAGTGTGCGATTATATACTGATTCATGGGCTGTAGCCAATGGTTTGGCTGGATGGTCAGGGACTTGGAAGAAGCATGATTGTAAAATTGGTGACAAAGAAATTTGGGGAAGAGGTATGTGGATGGATCACTCTGAGTGGTCAAAAACTGTGAAGATATTTGTATCCTATGTGAATGCTCATCAATGGGTGACCTCAGAAGAGGAGGATTTTAGTAATCAAGTGGATAGGATGACACATTCTGTGGACACCACTCAGCCTCTTTCCCCAGCCACCCCATCATTGCCCAATGGGCCCATTAACAAAGTGGCCATGGTGGCAGGGATGGAGGTTATTCATGGGCTCAGCAACATGAACTTCCAGTCATCAAGGCTGATCTGGCTACGGCCACGCTGAGTGCCCAATTTGCCAGCAGCAGAAACCAACCCTGAGCCCTCGATATGGCACCATTCTTTGGGGTGATCAGCCAGCTACCTGGTGGCAGGTTGATTATACCAGACCTCTTCCATCAGAAAAAAGCAGAAGTTTGTCCTCAATGGGATAGACACTTACTCCGGATGTGGGTTTGCCTATCCTGCACACACTGCTTCTGCCAAGACTACCACCTGTGGACTCACAGAATGCCTTATCCACTGTCATGGTATTCCACACAGCCTTGCCTCTGAACAAGGCACTAACTTTATGGCTAAAGAAGTGCAGCCGTGGGCCCATGCTCATGAAATTCACTGATCTTACCATGTTCCCCATCATCCTGAAGCAGCTGGATTGATAGAATGGTGGAATGGCCTTCTGAAGTCACAATTACAATGCCAACTAGATGACAATACTTTGCAGGGATGGGTAAAGTTCTCCAGAAGGCCATGTATACTCTGAACCAGTGTCCATTATGTGATACTATTTCTTCCATAGGCGGGATTCACGGGTTCAGGAATCAAGGGGTGGAAATGGAAGTGTCACCACTCACCATCACCCCTAGTGATCCACTAGCAAAATTTTTGCTTCCTGTTCCCATGACATTACATTCTGCTGGCCTAGAGGTTTTAGTTCCAGAGGGAGGAACACTGCCACCAGGAGACACAACAACGATTCCATTAAACTGGAAATTAAGGTTGCCACCTGGACATTTGGGCTCCTCCTACCTTTAAGCCATTGGGCTAAAAAAGGAGTTATAGTGTTGGCTGGGGTGACTGATCTGGACTATCAAGATGAAATCAGTCTACTACTCCATAATGGAAGGAAGAGGATGCGTGGGACACAGAAGATCCATTAGGGTGTCTCTTAGTATTACCATGTCTTGTGATTAAGGTCAATGGGAAACTACAACAGCTCAATCCAGGCAGGATTACAAATGGTCCAGACCCCTCAGAAATGAAGGTTTGGTCACTCCACCAGGAAAAAACCATGACCTGCTTAGGTGCTTGCTGAAGGCAAAGGGAATACAGAATGGGTGGTAGAAGAAGGTAGTCATCAATACCCTCTATGGCCACATGACCAGCTGCAGAAATAAGGACTGTAACTCTCATGAGTATTTCTTCCTTATTTTGTTAAAAACATGGCCGGGCGCGGTGGCTCAAGCTTGTAATCCCAGCACTTTGGGAGGCCGAGGCGGGTGGATCACGAGGTCAGGAGATCAAGACCACAGTGAAACCCCGTCTCTATTAAAAATACAAAAAAATTAGCCGGGCATGGTGGCGGGCACCTGTAGTCCCAGCTACTCGGAGAGGCTGAGGCAGGAGAATGGCGTGAACCCGGGAGGCGGAGCTTGCAGTGAGCCGAGACTGCACCACTGCACTCCAGCCTGGGTGACAGAGCGAGACTCTGTCTCAAAAAAAAAAACAAAACCATGTTTGTGTATGTATACACGTGTACTAAGAAAATATCTTCATTTTATTTCCTTTTCCTTTATCATGTGACATAAGATTTATTAACTTCATATCAGCATTTAAATCTTGTTAACTTTATATAACAGTATTTGAGTTGGGGATTGGTGCATTTCTGGTTGTACGAAGGATAGTTGTATTATGTTAGGTGTAATTATGACCTTATTATAGTCTTTATTTGAAGATTATGATCTCAGGAGATGTGTGTTGGTTCAAGTTGACAAGGGGTAGACTTGTGATGGTTAATACTGTGTGTCAACTTGATTGGACTGAAGGATGCACAATATTGATCCTGGGTGTGTCTGTAAGGGTGTTGCCAAAGGAGATTAACATTCGAGTCAGTGGGCTGGGGAAGGCAGATCCACCCTTAATCTGGTGTCTGGTGGGCACAATCTAATCAGCTGCCAGCAAATATAAGGCAGGTAGAAAAATGTGAAAAGGTGAGATTGGCCTAGCCTCCCAGCCTACATCTTTCTTCCATGCTGGATGCTTCATGTCCTCAAACATCGGACTCCAAGTTCTTCAGTTTTGGGACTCAGACTGGCTCTCCTTTCTTCTAAGCTTGCAGACAGCCTATTGTGAGACCTTGTGATCATGTAAGTTAATACTTAATAACCTCCCAAATATATATATATACACACACACACAAATATATATATGTATGTGTGTGTGTGTGTATATATATATATCTCTCCTACTAGTTCTGTTCCTCTAGAGAACCCTGACTAATACAGATTTCCAATTAAAGATATCAAGCAGGCAGCTTAATTTTCAGGGCTTGCCCAAGAGGGATGAATGCAGATAAATTTTGGGAGTTGTTGGCACAGTGGATCGGAAATACTTATTGAAAGGTTCATTAATAAGCCTCAGAGGGTCCAAGAACATTCTAAAATTATCCAGAAAAAGTATGGTTGTATATTCCTTTTATTTTTCAGGGACAAGGTCCAGAATTTTCATCAGACTCTCAAAGGGGTCCATGACCCAAAAAAGTTTAAGGACAACAGATATAGATGATGGTAGATATTATAGGAATTGGTAAATTACTAAGCAAGAATATGTAGATTGAGAAGATAGCCAACAATGGGTTCTTATAGTAGAACAACACCTACAGGGTAGTTAGAGGAAGATAGAAGGTAGATATAGTAAGAAAACCAGGAGAGTGTAATGTTATAGAAAATCAGTGGAAGAAAGTGTCTCAGGAAAACAGTGTCTCAAGAAGAAAGACATCTGTAAGAGATTGAGTAAGATAAGTACAGAACCCCACCCACCGAATGGCAGCAAGGAGATCACTGGTTACTGGCAAGAGTAGTTGCAGTGTATTTGTTATTAATAGAAAACTTAGTTGGAAGTAAAATTGACAGAACGGCTATAAGCATTTTTGCTGAGAGTTGACTGTGAAGCAGAGGGGGGCACATGGCTAGAGAGAAGGATGTAAGATCAACTGAGAGACTTAAGCGTGTGTATATGCTAATTGGAACAAAATAGCAGAGAGGGAGAGATTGAAGAGATAAGATAAAAAGGAATAATTGATGGAGTTGTATCTCTGTGGATCTGGGAAATGGACACCACAACATAAGTCTAAGGATTAGCTTCAGGAGGATCAAGTCTTCCACTGAGACAGAAAAAGTGAAAAGGACAAGGGTGGATTTAGCTAATGTTATAGATCTGAGAGTGGGGGACTGAAGGAAGTCTCATAGGCTTATGTCTTCACTGTTTCTGAAGTAGAAAGTGAGGTAATGCCTTGACAGAGAGATAGGTTTTGAACATGCTGCCTGAGAAGATTGATGGGGTTTTGAAATTATTATTTAAGGAGAGAAAACTGGCTAGGAATATATAAAGGATTTATAGGTTATGCTGAAAACCAAGCAAAAATTAAAGATCTAGAATGTGAAGGGACACCAAGATGCACTGTGAACGTGTATTCTCTATTATCAGCCAGTAGATCATGGAAGTTAAAGATAGGATTTTACAAGGATAGTGTGACAGAAGGATGTGGGACAAGATTGTGGGGAAGAGTGTTAAAGACGGATGACACGATGGATCATGAGGTCTAGGCTGAACACAGAAGGATGGAGAGAAAGGAGAGAATTGAAGTTCCAGGATAGGCATAGTGGGAATGAGGGAGTTAAAGCTGGAAAGAGCCTGTTATTAGACAGCTACACACTGAAATTCATTACTTTAGAGAATGATGGCAATGTCTGAGGTATGAGAGTAGGTGAGGAAGTGGACTGGGGTTTATAAGGTAGGTAAATGTCACATATGGATATTGATTGGGATAGTTACCTGGACGGGACTTTAGGTAGAGATAAGTATTATGATTCAGGGGCCAAAATTTTTGACTAAAACCATGAGTAGGTGGTTGGTGGTTGACAGTTGAAGGGGAAGAGATGATATGGTAAATTCCATTATTCTCAAGCAACAAACTTTTTTTTAGACTCTAGGACTTGGAAATATTGGTTTGAAAGCTGCACTGGGGAGTGAAAAGAACACAGGACCCGCCTCTTAGAACTACAAAATATGGAGCATAGGAATATGGCCCTTGAGAGGGCCACCACAGCAGTACCCTTGGGAGATGCATCAAATTTCAGTAAGGTGGGAAGTGTAGCATGCGTTCTATGTAGCAGCTAAGAGTAGAGGGAAGTCTGTTTACGCTGAAACAAGTTTCAAAGGGTTATGTGATGTGATGCTTTCGAAGGAGAGGAGGAATTGGGATTGGGTCAGAAGCGGGGAAGTGCAGAGGAGCTAAATTGACTGAAGAGGACAGCTGTCAGGAGAGGCTTACATTTTGAGGTCGTGACCAGGATTGACAGGAATGAAAGGCACAGAATTTGCTGAACTTCATGTACCTGGCAAAATCTGCCTTAGAGTTGTATCAGATGCAGGCTACCTTTCAAGACATGAGTCTCCTGACAGATAGTAGCTTGCTTTGTGGATCTTGAATCACTGTATATTTGTCTGGTATTTTCTTTAAATTATGAATCTCCTTAAAGGGTATCAGTTAATAGATATGTGAGCAAGTACTATGTGCAAAGTACAGAGGTTTTATAAAGTAGTAAGTGAGAGGATCTGACCTCACGGAGCCTACAGACTGTAGATTCTAAGGAGGAATTTATCGTTAAACAAATGTGTAAAATTCTACAAAAGGATTCAACATGTACAGGAGTGTATCTTATGATACTCAGCCTTGTGTGGGGTGGAAATGGTCTGCTTATCTTGCTCTTGTGTATGTAAAATAGGTAGTGTAAAGAAGTGAGAAGCACCTTTAGACAGACTGACCTGAGGTCAAATCTGCTACTCCACCAATATTACTATGTAAACCTGAATTGGTTTTATTAAACTTTGAGCCAGTCTTTTCATTTCTAAATTGTAGACAGGTTGTATGTTGTAGGGTAGTAGTGAGTACTAAGCAAGTTAATGTAAATATAGCATCAAGTATAGTGGTTAGCACATGGTAAGTAAGCAAAATGTTGGTTTCCTTTCCCTAGAGTACTTCCTATAGGCCCTTTATAAAATATGACTAAAACTATAAATGAAGGACTGTATTCTATCATTATTCAAGCTACTTCTTTGGCATTATTATATTTTGATTAAGAAAATTATCATACTCACTTAGGTGACAAATTTTTTAGATGAAATTAAATGTATGGTGAAGGAGTATCTGATGAAACTGACTTAGCAACTAAAAAAAACTGCTACTCTGTTTTTCTTTTATAAAATCGAATGCTTAAAAAAATCTCTGTTTAGGATCGCCATGGGGGTTGTTTCTACTTTTCACTTAAACTGTTGATTTGTCTATATCCACACTGTATTTTTTCAGTGACATGTATAAGTTTCAAGATGACCCAGTATTTAGTGACTTCACCTAATGCTTCCGGTTGAAATGTTTCCCAAGGGAGTCAGCCAACCATTTTTATTTTGTGCACAGTATAGGTAGGAAACACCAAACCAATACAAAACAAAGTTATTGACTAGTTTTGTTGATGTCGTTTTTTGTGACAGGGTCTTCTGCTCTGTCACTCTCGCTGGAGTGCAGTGGCACAATAAGAGTTCACAGCAGCCTTGAACTCCTTGAGCCCAAAACTAGAGTAATTGAGATATCTATCACCTCAAGCATTTATCATTTCTTTGTGTTACAAACATTCTAATTCCACTCTTTTAGTTATTTTGAAATATATGATTGATTATTATTAACTATAGTCATTCTGTTGTGCTGCTGAACACTAGATCTTATTCCTCTAAATGTTTTTCTGTACCCATTAACCATCTCATCTTTATTCCCTCCTTCCCTGCTCCCCTTTCTAGCCTCTGCTAATCATCATTCTATTCCCTATCTGCATGAGTTCATTTTTTTTTAGCTCCCACATATTAGTGAGAACATGTGATATTTATCTTTCTGTGTCTAGCTTATTTCACTTAACATAATGACCTCCAGTTCCATCCATGTTGTTGCGAATGACAAGATTTTATTCCTTTTATGGCTAAATAATATTCCATTGTGTATATGTTTGTACCACATTTTCTTTATCTGCTTGTTTGTTGATGGCATGTGTTGATTCCATATCTTGGCTATTGTGAATAGTGCTGCAGTAAACATGAGGGTACAAATATCTCTTCGATATACTGATTTTCTTTCTTTTGGGTATATACCCTGCAGTGGGATTTCTGGACATATGGTAGTTCTATGTTTAGTTTTTTGAGGAACCTTCATACTTTTCTCCAAAGTTGATGTACTCATCAATCTTTGATGAGTAAGTAGGAAAAGTCCACCAATAGTGCACAGGGGTTTTCTTTTCTCCACTTCCTTGCCAGAATTCATTATTTCCTGTCTTTTGGATAAAAGCCATTTTAAATGTCATGAGATGATAGCTCATTGTAGTTTTAATTTGCATTTCTTAGATGATTAGTGATGTTGAGCATTTTTTCATATGCCTCTAACAAGAATACTTTTGACCTATGTTTCATTTCTTTGATACTTCATAGTAAAACTTTGCAGAAGAGTTGTCTAAAATTGTTTTCTACATTCCTCAGGTGTTTTCCCAGCCCACCTTAATTAGAGTTTAGTTTCCTTTTAAAGGTCATCCATGATTTCTACATTACCAAATCCAATGACCTCTTCTGGGTACTCATCTTCCTCCTCATTCCAACTACTCTTGTCTCATTGACCACTTCCTTCCTTCTTAACTGCCCCTCCTTAGCACTTTCTTCTCTTGGCTCTTAGACCATACTTTCCTAGAGTTCTCCCTGCCTCTTGTTGGTTGCTCCTTTGCTGGATTTTCCTCCTCTGTTTTCCTCTAAGTCATGGGTGTCCAATCTTTTGGCTTCCCTGGGCCACACTGGAAGAAGAAGAATTGTCTTTGGCCACACGTAATATACACTAACACTAACCATAGCCGATGAGCCAAAAGAAAATTGGAAAAAGATCTCATAATGTTTTGGCCAGGCACAGTGGCTCCCTATAATCCCAGCACTTTGGGAGGCCAAAGCGAGTGGATCACCTGAGGTCAGGAGTTCAAGACCAGCCTGGCCAACACGGTGAAACCTTGTATCTACTACAAATACAAAAATTAGCCAGGCATGGTGGTAGATGCCTGTAATCCCAGCTACTTGGGAGGCTGAGGCAGGAGAATTGCTTGAACCTGGGAGGCAAAGTTTGCAGTGAGCCGAAATTGTGCCACTGCACTCCAGCCTAGGTGACAGAGTGAATCTCCATCTCGAAAAAAAAAATGTTTTAAGAAAGTCTATGAATTTGTGTTGGGCCGCATTCAAAACCATCCTGGGCTGCATGCAATCTGTGAGCCATGGGTTGGACAATTCAGTCACTACAATACTTTGCTGATGACTTTTACAAGTCTACCCTGAACTTCTGCCTGGAACTCTAGGTCATCTATGAAGCTTCCAGCTTGACCCCTCTACTTTGATTGCCTGTTTTTCTGTCTTCTTGCAACCACTCTGCTGCCGCCATCATTCCTCTCCCCTCAGCTATTGTAATAGCCTCTTAATTCATGTCTTTATTACAACTCTGGGTACTCTCCTCTCCACCACCCAACTCATCCATTTTCCATACAGGAGCCAGAGTGACTTTCATTTTAAACACAACTCAGAATCTATCTCTTCCTTGCTTAAAATCCTCTAGTGGCTTCTTACAGCTCTTGGGATTTAGTCCAGCTTCTGCCATGGCCTACAAGGTTGGCCCTGCCTATTGGGCCACAGGCCTTCCCTCAAGCCTCAGCTTGTCTGTCTCTCCCCACTCACTGCCCCCGAGCCACTGTGGTCCTCTCTTGTCCTCAATCCAGCCCAGCTTAGGGCCACTGCATTTGCTTTACTTTCTCTCTGGAATGTTCTTCTAATGGCTGGCTTGCTTTTATCATTTAATTCATTTAGTCTCCAGCTCAAATGTTACTTTTTCAGAGGGATTGTTCCAAAGAAATGCCACAGCCACTGTCTACAATATTATCCTGTTTCATATTTTTCACAGTACATTTCTCTGTGGAATATCTAATTTGTTCATCTGTCTGCCTCACTAGAATGGAAATTGCATTAGAGCAGAAGTCATGTCTGCCATATTCACCACTACATTTTCTTCATGTAGAACCGTGCTTCGTACTTAGTAGGTGCTCAAAAGGTTATTTTAAAAAATAAATAAAGGAGTAAATGAGTAATGATAATAATACTGTTTAACTAACATTGAATAGCATTTGATATTTTGGGATGTCCTTTCACTCACGTTATCTGGCTTCCTCTCCATGATAACTTCTGAGGTAGGGACTATTGTTATGGTCATTTACAGATGAACTAAGTCATTTTGTGCCCTTTCACCTCCGCATCTGAAAGGGAAAGAAATTGCACTTTTTAAGCCTCCAAAGAAAAAGAGAGTCAAGGAATTTTGGTAAAATTATTTAATAGGCTGAGCTAACCATCTGTGAACTTTTGCTTTTTGCGTTTTAACCAAATATTAGAAATTGAACTACATGTGTTTCTATCCTGAACACTACAAACCATTCAGAGAAAATGTTCTCTATTATTCCTGGGTCCAGATGCAAGAGGTCCATGGTAGTCAATGCTCTGTAATTAAATGAGATTTTAGGCTGAGTTCCTAATCCCCTGAGACACAGAATGTGCAGCTGTACTAATAATGTGGCCTATTAAATGGAAAGCCAGCCGGGTCCTTATTTCTTTATGTATGCACACACATACACACTCACACACATACATTCACATTTATATTTTTTAAAGCCAACAACAATCTAAACACAAGGTTCTCATTCTGTCTTTAAATAAGGGAAATAATATTAGATTAAGTTAATGTAATCACTAACATCATGTTCTGTAAATTGAAAACTAATGCAGCTTTGTTTTCCAACTCCCAGTCTGCCCAAGAAACCAGAATTTCCAGAATGTCCAGACCCACACTTTCGATGATAAAATATATGTACCCCACTTAGAGTAAGGTGCATAATTTAATATTTTATTGTGTTTGATTTATAGGCTTTTTCAATCCTTATTAAATTTAAGTTTTTACAATTGAGGAAAGGCCTTAAATAAAACATATTTTGTGGTTAAAGACATATCCCACATGTGCTGGGTTGGCAATTTAAGTCAGGATAACTCCTCTCTGGGCCTTCAGAGCACTGCTGAAAGCTCTGATTGTGGGGCTAAGGTTAGTAGGGCTGAAGGAGAAAGGGTCAGTGTTCAGAATCCAGGCTGAGAGCAGTATCTGTTTCTTTGAGGTCTGATGTTGCATCAAAATCCACTTCAAAATCTGGTATGGAAAATTCTTAAAAATTTATATCAAAATTTGGCTTTTGTCTCTTTTAAAAAGAAAGAAACTTTAGGGGGGTAGGGAAAGTGATTTGTACTGATACCTTTGGCAAGCCCTTCACTAAGTACTCTTTCAGAGCAGTAATTCCCAAACCGTCAAAGACCGGGACATGACCTCAAATATCTACAGCTCGAGAAATGTTACTTGGTGCCGCAGATGTTTTCAGGCAGGAATTCCAGTTCCTGATGAACAGATGGAAGTACCTTTCCTTGAAAGCCTCTTCTGCCCTGAGGATGCTGGCCACTGAAAAGGATCCAAGCTATAGGACTGACATCACTGGATAATGGAAATATCCTTTCAGCATCTCTAAACTACCAGTCCCGACTAATCTTAACCAACTCCAATGCCTCTCAAGATGTTTCTGGACCCCTCATCCCTAAGGATTTATTTGCTCATGCCACTCCTGCGTTTTTGAATTTCTATTATGTCAGTGATCATATTCTGTCCTAACTCCTATTCCATACAACAGAGACCAGGAGGCCCTGTACTGTTCTATACTTCATGTCCTCTTTCTCATCTCAAAGTTATCTTTGATTCTTTCTTCTTCCACTGTCACTACTTCTCATCAGTTATGGACTGTTCTTGATTCTCTCTTCTCAATATCTCTTGA
This sequence comes from Hylobates moloch, assembly GCF_009828535.3. Lineage (NCBI taxonomy): Eukaryota > Metazoa > Chordata > Mammalia > Primates > Hylobatidae > Hylobates > Hylobates moloch. The sequence continues at coordinate 163,925,155 of NW_026652276.1, read as the reverse complement.
AATCCTTCTTTTTTTTTTTTTTTGAGACAGGGTCTCGCTCTTGTCGCCCAGTGCAATGACAAGATCTTGGCTCACTGCAACCTCCACCTCCTGGGTTTAAACAATTCTCCTGCCTCAGCCTCCTGAGTAGCTGGGATTACAGGCATCCACCACCATGCCCGGCTGATTTTTGTATTTTTGGTAGAGAAGACGTTTCACTACGTTGGCCAGGCTGGTCTCAAACTCCTGATTTTAGGTGATCTGCCCACCTTGGCCTCCCAAAGTGCTGGAATTACAAGCGTGAACCACTGCGCCCAGCTCCTTCACTTCTTTATATTTCCATGACCCTCTCTGAGTCCAGGCCATCTCTGGCTCTTGCTTTTGCCCTCACAGCAATTGATTTGGCTTTCCTCACTGAAGTCTTGCCCCCAGCCCTCCCTTTACCTATTCTTCCTTACTCTGCAGGCAGAGTGATTTTTTTTACAATGCCTGTATATCTGATCATCTCATTCCCCTGCCAAAACCTTTAGTGTATTTCCACTGCCCCTGAGATAAATTCTCAGCTCCTTACCATGGCTTACCAGGTGCTATCAGCATCTCTCTCTCATTCCCCCTCTTGCACTACACCTTACACTGTAGTCATACTTAACTCCTACTGCTTTCTCAGGGAAGCCTGTGGGGCCTTCGCTTGCCTGGGCATTTCCCTGTGCTGTTCCCTAGTGCTCTTCCTAGCTGTTTACCTGGCTAATTCCTACTCATGCTTTGTTCTCAACTTACGGTCACTTCCACCTGGTCACCTTCCTAGACCTCCTGCTTATCTTGCTCTTCTTTCCCATAGCATTTTGTCCTTCCCTGGCACAGCACTGAAACTTCATTATAATTGTGGTTTATTTTTTCCCTCTCGACTAGAAGGTCCCCAAGGACAGAAACTGTATGTACCTTCTCTCTTTTATATCATTATCACCTAGCTCAGTGCCTGGCAAATAGAAAGGCATTTAATAGCTATTGAATAAATATTCATTGCTGTATCTTCCACACATCTTGGTATCAAGTTGCTATCACTGAGTACCTTGCACACAGTGGATGTTCAATACCAATTTGATGAATCAGATCCAATGGACACATTGTTCAAATTGTCCAATAGAAAACCTAGGTCTATTGAGACACAGAGTAAAACAATAAGCTGGTTTAGGAAATATTAAAAGATTCTTTTCTGAAAGATGAATTTGATTGGCTGACCAATCACATTGGACCACGAAGATGACCAGACAGACCATGTTATGTTTGCTATACTCTTTTTGCAGATGGTGTTTAGTTTTTACTGTCTGTGGCAATTCTATCTATTGCCTGGAAATTGGCTGCTATAGAAGTGGGTAAGAATTAAAAACTACCTTAATACTGATTATATTAATAACTACTAATCACGTTCTTAATGCGCATCAGCTCATTTGATCCTCACAATGATCCTGTGAAGTAGCTCCTGTTATTATTCAACTTTACAGATGAATGGTAGAAAGAGGTTCAGATGAACCTCTGCAGTCTTACTCTGGATTCCATGCTTTTAAACATTTCTCTGTATTGCTGGTATTCTTTGCTGTGATCACTAACTAGAGACATAGCTTCAGAGATAGACATGCATTTATGAGCTATGCAAAAGCCTTAGGAGTCTTTTGCACAGGCAGCAGGCATAATGCTTAGGAAACGAGGTCAGCCTCTTGTCATACCTGCTGGACTTGATTTTAATAAAGCTTTGCAAGCAAGTCATAAGAGAAATGGGAGCAATTTGGAAATAAATTACTTCCATTATGCTGCAGAATCTCCTATATACTGTGGCACTTAGGAATTATTCACAGATGTATGTTTACAGTTAAAAAATCAACTATACTGTGCTCAATTATATGAGGGGAAAACTCTAGTAAACAGTTTTTAATTGGATTGAAATTAAGATAAATTTAGGATAATGAAGGAAAATTTCTTAACAGCAAGATTTATAGACTGTGTGCAAAACTCCCATTGGAAGTGAAAGAAGCCCAGTATTTTGAAATGCAAAATTTACATGCACATGAGGAAAAAACATTATGTGTACAATCAGTTTCTATGTAGTCATGAAATTCTTTTGAAACAGCAGAGTATATATGTATTATTCAATAGACAGATAAGAGCATTCACTGTTACAAAGCTCTATATTTGGTACTATGGGAGGTACAAAATTCTCCGAAATCTAGCTACAGATTCCAAGTAATTTATAATCTACTGAGTTATAGGACTTCTTTATTAGAGGAACTGTATAGTGTATCCATAAAATGTTCACGAAATGTGAGAACCAAATTATAAAATATTCTTTTGGAAGAGATGCTGTATTTGGTAAAAGAGAAAATGAGATCCCAGAAGAATATTCATCCTGAAAGAAGAAGAAAGAATGAAATTTGGTTTTCTTTTCATCTAATTCTAGGGTTTAAATGCAATAAAAGGTTAAGGAACATCCTATATGAAGCTTTAAAAGCAGATTCTTTGAAAATATTAGTAATAGGGGGTGGATTTTCAAAGATGGGATGAGAGCCTACCTTTACAATCACATAAATGACTTGGGACAAACCATGATACATTCTAAACCCTTGCTACTCAAAGTGTGGCCTATGGATCAGCAGCATCAGCATCACTTGAGAGCTTGTTAGAGATGCAGAATCTCAGGCCCATCCCATGCCTACTGAATCAGAATCTTCATTTCAATAAGACCCCAGGTGAAATTGTACGCACAGTAATATTTGGAAGTATTGGTCTAAATAATAAGCCTTTGGCACAAGATATTTTGCGTTTTTGCTCTTTTTGCAACAGTCATTTGCTGAGGTATTCGTCTACCTTTCTAAGATCTTTTCTTTCTACTTCACTCTCCAAACCATTCTCCCCAGAAGCTTTTCTGTCTCTACAGCTTCCTACAAGAGCTTCTCTTTTAAAAAAAGTTTGTTTTTAGTGACAGAGTCTTACTCTGTTACCTATGCTGTTGCATAGTCATGCAATCATAGCTCACTGTAACCTCGAACTCCTGACCTCAACCAATCCTTCAGCTTCAGCCTCCCAAGTAGTTAGAACTACAGGTGGTTGCCACCCTGCCCGGCTAATTTTTAAATATTATTTTAGAGATAGGGTGTTGCTGTGTTGCCATGGCTGGCCTCAACCTCCTGGCCTTAAGTGATTCTCCTGCCTCAGCCTCCTCTGTAGCTGGGATTACAGGTGCATGCCACCAGGCCCAGCAAGAGCTGCTCTTGACTTGATTGCTTTCTACTGTCTTTTTGGCCAAAGCCATATGGAACAATTTGCATTTTCTGAATATCCTATGTTCTTTCATGCCCTCCACCCACGTTACCCTCCATATTCCCATTTGGGCCCATTTGACCTTTGGGACTCAGTGAAGCCTTCTCTCCCTTTTTACTTTATAGATATATATACACCACATTTATTTATCCACTCATTGGACATTTGGATTGGTTCCATGTTTTTGCAATTGAGAACTATGCTGTTATAAACATGCACGTGCAAGTATCTTTTTCATATAATGACTTCTTTTCCTCTGGGTAGATACCTAGTAGTGGGATTACTGGATCAAATGGTAGTTCTACTTTTAGTTCTTTAAGGAATCTCCACACTGTTTTCCATAGTGGTTGTACTAGTTTACATTCCCACCAGCAGTGTAGAAGTGTTCCCTGTTCACCTCATCCACACCAACATCTATTATTATTATTATTTTTAAATTATGACCATTCTTGCAGGAGTAAGGTGGTCTTGCATTGTGGTTTTGATTTGCATTTCCCTGATCATTAGTGATGTTGAGCATTTTTTCATACGCTGGCCATTTATATATCTTCCTTTGAGAATTGTCTATTCATCACCTTATCCCAATTTTTGATGGGATCGTTTGTTTTTTTCTTGCTAATTTGTTTGAGTTCGTTGTAGATTCTGGATATTAGTCCTTTTTCAGATGTATAAATTGTGAAGATTTTCTCCCACTCTGTGGGTAGTCTGTTTAGTTTACTGACTATTCCTTTTGCCATGCAAAAGCTCTTTAGTTTAATTAAGTCCCAACTATTTATCTTTGTTTTCGTTGCATTTGCTTTTGTGGTCTTGGTCATGAAATCCTTGCCTAAGCCAATGTCTAGAAGGGTTTTTCCGATGTTATTGTCTAGAATTTTTATAGTTTCAGGTCTTAGATTTAAATCCTTGATCAACCTTGAGTTGATTTTTGTATAAGGTGAGAGACGAGGATCCAGTTTCATTCTCCTACATGTGGCTAGTCAATTATCCCAGCACCATTTGTTGAATAGGGTGTCCTTTCCCCACTTTATGTTTTGTTTGCTTTTTTGAAGATAAGTTGGCTGTAAATATTTGGGGTTATTTCTGGGTTCTCTTATTTTGTTCCATAGGTCTATGGGCCTATTTTTATACCAGTACCATGCTGTTTTGTTGACTATGGCCTTATAGTAGTTTGAAATCAGGTAATGTGATGCCTCCAGATTTGTTCTTTTTGCTTAGTCTTGCTTTGTCTACGTGGGCTCTTTTTTGGTTCCATATGAATTTTAGGATTGTTTTTTCTAGTTCTGTGAAAAATGATGGTGGTATTTTGATGGAAATTGAGTTGAATGTGTAGATTGCTTTTGGCAGTACGGTCATTTTCACAACATTGATTCTACTCATCCGTGAGCATGGGATGTGTTTCCATTTGTTTTTGTCATCTATGATTTCCTTCAGCAGTGATTTTTAGTTTTCCTTGTCTTTCACCTCTTTGGTTTGGTATATTCCTAAGTATGTTATTATTTTTTTTTGCAGCTATTGTAAAAGTAGTTGAGTTTTTTATTTGATTCTCAGATTGGTCGTTGTTGGCATATAGAAGAGTTCCTGATTTGTGTACCTTAATTTTGTGTCTGGAAACTTTGCTGAATTCTTTTGCCAGTTCTAGGAGCTTTCTGGAGGAGTCTTCAGGGTTTTATAGTTAAACAATCATATCATCAGCAAACAGGGACAGTTTGACTTTCTCTTCCAGCAACAGTTTGACTTGCCCTTTATTTCTTTCTCTTGTCTGATTGCTCTGGCTAGGACATCCAATAGTATGCTGAAGAGGTGTGGTGAGAGTGGGTATCCTTGTCTTGTTCCACTTCTCAGAGGGAATGCTTTCAACTTTTCCCCATTCAGTATTATGTTGGCTGTGGGTTTGTCATAGATGGCTTTTATTACATTGAGGTATGTCCCTTGTATGCCAATTTTGCTGAGAGTTTTAGTCATAAAGTGATGCTGGATTTTATCAAATGCTTTTTCTGCATCTATTGAGATGATCATGTGATTTTTGTTTTTAATTCTGTTTATGTGGTGTATCGCATTTATTGAGTTGCATAGGTTGAACCATCCCTGCATCATTGGTATGAAACCCACTTGATCATGGTGGATTATCTTTTTGATATATTGTTGGATTCAGTTAGCTAGTATTTTGTTAAGGATTTTTGCATCTATGTTCATCAGGGATATTGGTCTGTAGTTTTCTTTTTTGGTTATTTCCTTTCCTGGTTTTGGTATTAGGGTGATACTGGCTTCATAAAATGATTTAGGGAGGATTCCCTCTTTCTCTATCTTGTGTAATAGTGTCAATAGGATTGGTACCAGTTCTTCTTTGAATGTCTGGTAGAATTCTGCTGTGATTCCTTCTGGTCTTGGACTTTTTTTTTCTTTGTAGTTTTTAAATTACCATTTCAATCTTGCTGCTTGTTATTGGTCTGTTCAGGGTATCTAATTCTGATTTAAGTTAGGAGGATTGTATCTTCCTAGGAATTTATCCATCTCCTCCAGGTTTTCTAGTTTATGTGCACAAAGGTGGTCACAGTAGCCTTGAGTGATCTTTTGTATTTTTGTGATGTCAGTTGTAATATATCCCATTTCATTTCTAATTGAGCTTATTTGGATTTTCTCTTTTCTTGGTTAATCTTGCTAATGGTCTATCAATTTTATATTTTTAAAAAACCAGCTTTTTGTTTCATTTATTTTATTTATTTATTTTTTGTTTCAGTTTCATTTAGTTCTGCTCTGATCTTGGTTATTTCCTGTCTTCTGCTGGGTTTTGTTTTGTTTTTGTTTCTCTAGTTCCTTAAGGTATGACCTTAGATTGTCAGTTTGTGCTCTTTCAGACTTTTTGATGCAAGCATTTAGGGCTATAGACTTTACTTTTAGCACTGCCTTTGCTGTATCCCAGAGCTCTTGATATATTTTGTCACTATTGTTGTTCAGTTCAAAGAATTTTTTAATTTCCATTTTTGACCCAATGATCATTCAGGAGCAGGTTATTTAATTTCCGTGTATTTGCATGGTTTTGAGTGTTCCTTTTGGGGTTAATTTCCAGTTTCATTCCACTGTGATCTGAGAGAGTGCTTGATATAGTTTCAACTTCCTTAAACTTATTGAGGCTCGTTTTGTGGCCTATCATATGGTCTATCTTGGAGAAAGTCCTATGTATTGATGAATAGAATGTATATTCTGCAGTTGTTGGGTAGAATGTTCTGTAAATATCTGTTAAGTCCATTTGTTCCAGGGTATAGTTTAAATCTATTGCTTCTTTTTTGACTTTTTGTCTTGATGACCTATCTAGTGTTGTCAGTGGAGTATTGAAGTACCTCACTATTATTGTGTTGCTGTCTATCTCATTTCTTAGGTCTATTAGTAATTGTTTTATAAATTTGGGATCTCCAGTGTTAGGTGCATATATATTTAGGACTGTGATATTTTCCTGTTGGACAAGGCCTTTTATCAATATATAATCTCGCTCTTTGTCTTTTTTAACTGCTGTTGCTTTAATTCTTGTTTTGTCTAATAAAAGAATAGCTACTCCCACCGGCTTTTGGTGTCCATTTGCATGGAAGGTCTTATTCCACCCCTTTACCTTAAGTTTATGTGAGTTCTTTTGTGTTAGGTGAGTCTTTTGAAGGCAGCAGATAGTTGGTTGGTGAATTCTTATCCATTCTGCAATTCTGCATCTTTTAAGTGGAGCATTCAAGCTGTCTACATTCAATATTAGTATTGAGATGTGAGGTACCATTCCATTAATTGTGCTATTTGTTGCCCATATATCTTTTTGTTGTTGTTGTTATTTGTTTGTTTTTATATTTTTGTTTTATAGGTCCTGTGAGACTTATGCGTAAAGAGGTTCTGTTTTGATGTGTTTCCAGTATTTGTTTCCAGATTTAGAGCTCTTTTGGCAGTTCTTGTAGTGCTGGGTTGGTAGTGGCAAATTCTCTCAGCATTTGTTTGTCTGAAAAAGACTGTATCTTTCCTTCATTTGTGAAGCTTAGTTTCACTGGATACAAAATTTTTGGCTGATAATTGTTTTGTTTAAAAAGGTTGAAGATAGGGCTTCATTCCCTTCTAGCTTGTAGGGTTTCTGCTGAGAAATCTGCTGTTAATCTGATAGGCTTTCCTTCTTAGGTAACCTGGTGCTTTTGCCTCACAGCTCTTAAGATTCTTTCCCTCGTCTTGACTTTAGACAACCTGATGACAATGTGCCTAGGTGATGATCTTTTTGCAATGAATTTCCCAGGTATTCTCTGAGCTTATTCTATTTGGATGTCTACGTCTCTAGCAAGGCTGGGGAAGTTTTCCTCAATTATTCTCCTAAATGTATTTTCTAAACTTTCAGATTTCTCTTCTTCCTCAAGAATGCCAATTGTTCTTAGGTTTGGTCATTTGACATAATCCCAGACTTCTTGAAGGCTTTGTTCATATTTTCTTATTCTTTTTAGTTTGTCTTTGTTGGATTGGGTTAATGCAAAAACCTTGTCTTTGAGCTCTGAAGTTCCTTCTTTTGCTTGTTCTATTCTAGTGCTGAGAATTTCCAGAGCATTTTACATTTCTATAAGTGCATCCATTGTTTCCTGAAGTTTTGATTGTTTTTCATTTATGCCATCTATTTTATTGAAAATTTCTCCCCTCATTTCTTGTATCTTTTTTTGACTTCCTTAAATTGGGCTTCACCTTTCTCTGGTATCTCCTTGATTAGCTTAATAACTAACCTTTTGAATTATTTTCCAGGTAAATTAGGGATTTCTTCTTGGTTTGGATCCATTGTTGGTGAGCTAGTGTGATTTTTGAGGGGTGTTAAAGAACCTTGTTTTGTCATATTACCGAGAGTTGGTTTTCTGGTTCCTTTTCATTTGTGTAGGCTCTGTCAGTGGGAAGGTCTAAGGCTGAAGGCTGTTGTTCAGATTCTGTTGTCCCACAGGGTGTTTCCTTGATGTAGTACTCCCTGCTTTTGTCCTGGGGATGTGGTTTCCCGAGAGCCAAGCTGTAGTGTTATCTCTCTTCTGGATCTAGCCACCCAGCAAGTCTACCAGGCTCTGAGCTGGTACTAGGGGTCATCTGCACGGAGTCCTGTGATGTGAACTCTCTGTGGGTCTCTCAGCCATGGATGCCAGCACCTGTTAGTATTTGGAGGGTCTTCTGGGTCCTGCAGGAGCAATCTGTTTCCTTCAAAGGGTCTGTGGGTTCTCTTGGCTTCCCTGATTTATTCCTGCAGTTATTCTGGAACAAAAGTTCATGAGGCGAGCCTCCACATGCTGCTCTGTCTGTCTGAGTGGGAACTGCATTCTAGTCCTGCCTCCCGTCTGCCATGATCTTCCCAAAGTACAAATGGCTTTTCTGGTGCTCTGTTTGGGGGCCCTAATTTACTGATTTGTAATAAGTGATACAGCTTCTGCAGAAAAAGTACCTGACCAGTGTCAAGTGGTCTCACATTTGACAGATACTGTTCAGATGACTCTGAAATACTTCAGAAGTATTATAATATGGGTAAACTGTAGGGGGATGTCCCAGTCTCTACGGGAATCCATGACACTGGCCTGTTTTATGATGTTAAATCAAATTGAAGTCTTTGCAATTTCTCCATAAGTAACCTGCTCGTTTCCCTTCTATGGATAACAACCTCTGAAAACTTCCTAGAAAGAAGTCCAAGTGGTCATTGAAAATCTTTCTGGAAGATTTTTAATTTTGGGACACATGAATTGTAGGGGAAGATCATTTCTGCCAAGACTTATAGGAATTCTGGTCAGATATTTTTTCTTCAATTGTTGCAAAAACTTGCTGATTTTTATGGGATATTGCTTTAGGAAAATGTGGAAGATTTAAAAGTAGAAATATCTTGGAGGAGAATGGAGTTTAAGGAGGTAGAAAGTAGATTCAACATTTTGTGTAATATTGTTTAAAATAGAGAGTCTATGAAGATAAGATTACCATTCACGTTCCGGATGTTGGGTTAGAATTTTAAAAGTCCATGAATCTTTGAGCAATCAAAATGAAGAGAAAAACAGATCACTGAAAAATGTCTGTATGAGCAGAAGTAAAATTTTTATTTGCATGTTCCTCATGAAGCACTTATTCAAAAGATTTGGAGACATAAGACAAAAAGAAAACAATATAGGGTAGCAAACAGGTAGCCGAGGAACAGTAAAAACTGTAACTCTTGGTTTCTGTTGCTGATATAATGGTATTTGTAGGGAGCTTAAAAAGTTATGATCAGATATGGTGGATACAATATTTTTTAAAAAGTAATGTTAAAGGCATAGCTGAGTTGGCAAGACTGTAAAGAAAACCTCGGAGGAAAGCAGAAATCCAGCGAGGGGAAGGAGCACTAGTGTAGGTAGTTGCTCTGGAAGCCAGAGCTTAGGTTTTCAAGAGCTCCAGTGAGGGATGAGTGACTAAGTCAAGTGCATGCCTAAGGTGGGAAGTATGATCCAATATCAATTTTAGAAAGCCTGGACTCCTTAAAATTGAGTGAATGCTGGGGACCACCTACTAGAGAAAGGAAGTGAGTAAACTTGTTTATCTTTTTCTCTGGCCTATGTTGAGGAAATAATAAATAGATATAATTTCACAAGCAGAAGTCTGCCTTCATGTGGATTGGGAACATTATTTATACCGTTCAAGCTGATAATTTACTATAAAATGGTCTACATGTGGAGGTGCCTCCAGGGGTACAGTGGAGGTCAATGTGAACTCTGTTTGAAGAAACCCACCCAAACTTAGGTCTAAAAGAATTACCATTCCAGGAAACACATGCAAGATTAAAACATATACAAGGAAAGAAACCACCATTAGAAAGTTAGCAGAAACAATAAAGACCAAAGCTATTAAAATTATTGGATAAATATAAAAAATAACTGTATGAGATACACTTAAATAAATTAAAGAGACCATTAAAAATATAACCAAGCAAGCAAGAAAAGACTATAAAAAGTACCAAGCTAATTTTAAAATGAACCAAATACAATTTCTAGAACTAAAAATATAGTAATTAAATTAGATAAGCAAAGGGTTAAGCCAATTAGGACAAAAAAAAGAAAAAGAAAAAATGATGCAACAGAAACTCCAACTGAAGAGACTACTATGCTTCTTAGACAAAGATTAGAAATGCGAAAAATATGAGGGATTAATAAGTTTTCACATATGTCTACTGGATATTTCAGACAAAGGATAGAGAAAAGCCAATATCTGAAGTGATAATGTCTGATAATCTTCCAGAACTGTAGAATAACAGGTCACATAAAATGTGGGAAGTTACACAAATCCTAAGTAAAAATTAAAAGTTCTACTTCAAATAAGTCAGAAATGCTGCCAGTGTAACGGTTAAGAGTACAGACTCTGAAGCCAGATTGCCTCGATTCAAATCTAGGCTCTATCACTAACGAACAAATTGCCTGAGTTTCCTCATCTATAAAATGGAAATAACAATACAAGTTGAGCATCCCTAAGCCGAAAGTTCGAAATACTCAAAAATTAGAAGCTTTTTGAGCACCAGAAGTGGAAAATTTCACACCTGACCCCATGTGATGGCTTGTAGTCAAAATGCAGTCAAAACTTTGTTTCATGTACTTCATGCACAAAATTGTTTAGAATATTGTATAAAATTACCTTCAGGCTATTTGTATAAGGTATATATGAAACATAAATGAACTTAAATGAACATAAATGAAATAATATATCATTATGTAAGTGCAAATATTCCCCAATCCGAAAATATCTGAAATCAAAAACACTTCAGGTCCCAAGCATTTTGGATAAGCGATACTCGACCTACAATAGTACCTTCTTCATAGTATGGACATGACAATTAAATGACAGTGTGTATAAATACAGCCAAAAATAGTCCCTGGCACATTGTAACACTATAAAAAAAAGCTTTAACTGCTTATTATTGCTATTACTTATACAGGGACTTCTCTAGAGCACAGTGAGGCCAGAGGAGAGTGGAATGTTTCTACACATTTCTAAAAGAAAATAACTGTAGGCTGGGCACAGTGGCTCACATCTGTAATCCCAGCACTTGGAAGGCCAAGTGGGGAGGATCAACTGAGGCCAGGAGTTCAAGATCAGGCTGGGCAACATAGCAAGACCCCATCTCTACAAAAAAAAGAAGAAAGAAAGGAAAAGAATTATACACCCAGTAAAATCACCTGTTTTGAACAAGGTCAAATTAAAGTCATTTTGAGATTAAAAAAAAAAAGACCTTACTACCAACATCTTTTTATTTATTTGTTTATTTAAACATTTATTTTAAGTCGAGGGGTACAGGTGCAGGTTTGTCATAATAGTAAATTGTATGTCATTGGGGTTTTGTGTACAGATGTTTTTGTTACCCAGGTAATAAGCATAGTACCCGATAGTTAGTTTTTTGATCCTTACCTCCTCCTGTCCTCCACCTGGTGGAGGCCCTGGTGTCTGTTGTTCTTTTCTTTTTGTCCATGTACCGTCAACATCTTACTAAAGAAACTTCTAGAAAAAGTGCATTAGGAAGAAAGAATATGGTCCCATAAGGAAAGCCCCAATATGTAAGAATAAATGTTAAAAATATCAGTATATCTAAATAAATAGAAACTGTATAAAATAATAATAAATGTTTAACATGTAGAGCTAAAAATATAATAAGCAGAAATAGCATATTATTTGTCTATGGAGTGGTGGTATCATTATAATGAAAGCATTATAAAGTCTTAGTATTCCAAGAGAATGCAAAGACATGGACTTAACTTAAATATTAATGTTAATATTTATAGAAAATCATTAAAGAATGGGAATCAAATTTATAATTTTTATACTAATAGAAAAAATAAAATGGAACACATTTTTAAATTGAGGCAGGAAAGAACACGATCAGAAAAAAACAAATAAGCCCAAATGAGAAGACTGAAGAAATGATAACATGGACTAAATATATCACAATTCACAATAAGAGTAAATAGGTTACACCTTCTAGTTAAAAGATAACAACTATCATACCGAATTAAAAAATAAAATCCAATTTGGTTATGTTTTCCCTAAAGGGACACCTAAAATATGAAGACATTCCACCAGAAGTGTTTAAAATTAAAGGTTAACAAAAATATATACTAGGAAAATACTGCTTAAGAGAAAGCTGGTGATGAGAAAGTAATTAATATCAGACACAATAAACTTTAAGGAGGTGGATAATGATGAATGATGTAATTCACTGGGAAGCTTTAACCATTCTAGGTGTATATCAACTTAGAAACAGAGATTTATTTCATCAAAAGGAAATTCTGGTTAAACTACAAGAAGTTGCTAAATTCACCACCATTGTGAGAAATTTAATACATATTTCTGTTACAGTAATTAAAAGATCAAAAGACAAAAATTGCAAAGTATATAGAACCAAACAATACCACCAACACATTTGGTAAAATGAATCTATATAAGAACATTGCTCAACAACTGGCAAATATGCATTCTTTCCAAGCACACAGAAAATTTATGAAAAGTGACCATGTGCTAGGACAGAAAAGTCTGGTATCATACATTCTATACTCTTACAATTAGGTTAGAGAAATGCATACTTGTAAGTTTAAAAACTCCTCAAATAATTTCTGCATCATAGAATTAATATAATGGAAGATACTTGGAATCGAATGATTAACAAGACTAAATATGAAAACTTGAAGAAAAGCTGTACTTAGAAGAAAATGTATTACCTGAGTGCTCATCTTGATGAAAGGTAGAGATTAATGAACTGATCAAACCTGAGAAATTAAAAACAGGAACAGCAGAATAAGTCTTAAGAAACTAGGTCAAAGGAAATAAAAGATCAGGTTGAAAATTAATGAAATGGAAAACATCGATCAACAATTAAGATTGGTTCTCTGAAGAAACTTTGAAAAGGAACAAAATTCTGGCTGCCTGTATTAAGAACAGAAGACGGATCATATTAGGAATGGAAAAGAGGACATAACAGGAGACAGTGAGTGTTAAAGGGGCTTAGCGGAGACCACACGGCATTTTAACTCAGAGCATAGGTTTGGGGGTCAAAGAGATTTGGTTTTGAATCCTAGATCTGCTGCGTTCCAGCAATGTGATCTCAGGCCAGTCTCGTGACCTCAGCGCCTCATTAGAACAATGGCAAAGCTTGTGAATATAAAATGAAACAGAAAGTAAAGTACTTGGCACGTTAAAAACAGGAAAAATTAGCTATACATTTTATTGTGATTTTTTATTCTTGGCATTAGAGATCAGTACTCCTGGGCAGCTTTACTGGTTTTTTGATGTATAAACAGGGCACCAAGAGCAAGAAACAGAGCTGGACAGAGACTGGAGGACATTTCATGGGGGTCAAATGTGAGCAGAGGCCTAGGAAGGGATACACAAGGCCTGAGCAAGTCTCGTAAGTGGAAAAGCCACAGGGTAGAGAGTATGTTTTTTTAACATCAAAAGCTTTGAACACACACAGAGAACACCCACATTTCTCCCTCTATGTACTCCCCAAACACATTCACTAGTACAAGCCTCTGCGCTGGGGACTACTGCCACAGAAGGATTAGATTAAAGCAATAACACAAGGAAGAGAATCAGGCCAGACCACATTTCCATATTAAAATTTAGAATACAAATTTTGGTGTTTTCAATGGCGTAGGCCATAGAGAAGTTGTTTAGACCCTCTGTCCCCCATCAAACTGAATTTTACTTTATTCCACCTAGAGAAGAACCTGGCCTTGTTTAAACACCTAAAAAAATCTAAGGGCTCAAGAATATTGTGATTCTTCACATTCCTGTGTTTTAACCCTCAGGCACTGAATAAATATTTGATATCAAATACTCTAAATAAGTATTTGATAAATGAGGGCAGCAATGAATAACCTGAACACTGATAGTGCCAGACCTTGGACATTTTGTGAATATGTGCATATGGCAATTCAGGGTAGAGTATGCCAGGCTTTCTCAAATGTGTGAACCCTCAGTGAGGTCTGAGTAGCATTCAGTCATTCAGTATCCAGTAATCCTGTCTTGAATTAACACCAGCTTCCCAGATCAATTTCTGACTGGGCGCTTTACATGAGAATCCATTTAGGTCGCACTGCTGCCTTTAGAAACAATCTGGAATTCTGAGGAGCCCAGAACATTTATAATTTCTCTCAAGGGAGACGCCTCCCAGCAGCACGGTGCCAGAAGAAGATACATATCCATGGGCCCACCTCTGGCTTCAGCAGGGCTTTGTCCAGCTAAGCTCCGAGAAAGACGGTTAAAAAAAAAAAACAGAGAAGCCCAGCTGTCTTCACCTAGGGTCCCCCTGCTTAGTAACCTTCCCAACAGGGGCCACACAACCTTCTTCACTGGCTGCTTGTTTCTCTGAGTGTCGTGCCTGGAGATTCCTCCGAAAAAATGTATCCCAAACCTGGGCTGCCTAGGCCTCTGTCATTAGGAAGTCCAGGAGCCCTCAGATACCAGAAGCCTGGTGTTTTGAGGGATGGCTAAGAGCTTTGCCCCTGCTGGTACTGGCAGCCTTTATAGCTGGAGACTGCAGTTCAATGCAAAGGGAGCCATTTGACAGTGTTTGCACCTTATCATTTCCAAAGAATCCCTGCTCTTGAGACAATCGGTGCTCTCAGCTGTCTGTCAAGTTCAAGAACTTTTTGTCTTAAGCATATCTGAGTGTTGGGGCTGAGGAAACTAAAGGAAACTCACCACAAGAGACATTATTTGTGGGGCTCAATTTTCCCCACGGTTGTATCTTTCTGCTATTCTTTTGTACCATGTCAGTCTGGGGACATAATTGGCCCTCTTCCTGTGGAACTGTCTCTTAAAATTTTTTATAATTCTGGCCTGGAGCTGCTGGGAGGTCTCTGTTTTGGTGAAACTGCTGTTTCATGGTGAATCAGTCACTTCCTCCAGGCTGCCTTCTTTCTGTCCTGCCACAAGGTCAGGGACACTGCCATTTGGGGACAGTCAGGGCTTTCATCTATATTTCGTCTGGCATGGGAGACTGGATGGACACTCCAGTCTGAACAAATAGACCCAAGGGGATTGTTGAAGCTGACACTTGGAGGGGATTTCAGTTCTTTATTAAAAACTGTTATATAAAATATATTTTATCCTCCTACCTTGACAAATATACCCTCATAGTGACAAAAAGCAAAGGATATATGTAAAGCTACAGTTTTTATATGTCTGAGGGCTGGTAAAATGTCTGCTAAAGTTATTATTGCATACATCTGGCTTTTCTGTCTATGGGTTGTGATGGTTGAATGAGTAATAAAATGTATACATAACTTATAAATTTGTATTTGTTCCATCAATTAAGTTTTCTTGCCTTTATTTCAGAAAAAGTACTCTGTTGTTATAATCAATATGTTTACATAATTTGTTTTCAACTCATTGTAATTCTTTGAAGGCTTTAAAAATTGCAATTATATTCAAAGTATATTTAAACATATTTTAATGAGAGTATATAAATTAAATAGAAAAATAAAATCTAAGTTATTTTATATCTTTATAAAAGTCTTTTAAAATATTCAAAATGATCTATTAACTTTAAAAGGTAAAATCCAAGTTATAATTAATATATGCCAAAATTTCATTTCATATATTAACATTTTAATTAAATCTTGTTTTTATAGCGATAACACTATTCACAATGTAAATGTTCTATGTCCACCTAGTTACCAATATAAAGAATTGGTACTATGATACACATATGATGCATGCATGCAAATTTAAGGGTAATATGAAATGTTAATATTACAAAATGTTCCTAAATCACCATCTGCAACTTTTCTGAATATTATGTTAATTGAGTAGCATGGGAACCAGGAATGTGAACAAGAAGAGAAGCATGAAAAAGGATTCTTGGCATTATTGAGAAATGACACTTAGTTGTAAAAGAATCTATTGCATTTATGTTATCTTTAGGGAGGAATTTGGTAAGTTTTGTTCTTCTCATAACCCAGCACTATTTTTCTCTTACATCTTCCAAGAATTCCGAAGCAACATCAGCATAATCCCTGATTTTTATCAACTTTCAAATTAGGTCACCTTTTCTTTTAAGGATACAGGGAAGAGATACAGGCGGACACTTCCCTAGGACCTGAACAGTATGGTCATGAGAGTGATGTTAAGTGTTATAGACTATGCTGGGCCAGGTCTGAGTGCCACATCCTGAGTGACAAAGGCATCTGTGTGTTCTTTAATACATTTATTTGTGGGTGATTGTGGTATGTGGAGCTCTGTAAAATATCTCTTGCCCAGATCTATGAAAAGTTCTTGATATATCACCCATCCAAATGTATACATCACATTCTCCGGGAGAAACTACTGCCAACATTTTGGAATATTTCCTTCCAGTTATTTTCTGTCCCTTGATTTCACATAGGACAATATACTTTACATACAATCTTGTATCTTACTTTCTTGCTAAATTTACCAGTGGAAAGAGATCTTCACTGACTGACCACTTGGTGCAGGAATTCCTGTCAGATGGGTCAACCAGCCTTACAGAACTAAATTCTTTAAACGTGGGGGCAAATGTTGCCCGGTCATGGAGGCTTACACCATCGGTGTTGGAGGAAGGATTACGTTGTTTTCCTAATGGATATGGCAGAAATTAAACATAAGAAGCATTTGAAACAATTAAATAAAGATCCAGAAATACAGCCGACGCACAGTGTTAGAGGCAGTAGAGGATATTCAAAGAAATACAAGACAGTTTCTGTCTCTCTAGAGGTTTGCTTACAAACAACCAGGCTGGCTTTGTTCTCAGCAACAGGATGACTGATAGCCAAACTCTAAGAAGAAGGATGAATAGGCCATTGCAATGGATTAGCCTGTTCTGGATTAGCTCAAATTTACAGCGGAAAGTTGGGATTTTTAGAGATAATATGGTCCTAGAGACTGCTTTGGAAAATGACATGGCTTTGTCCATTTCCTTTGTGTTAGTAAGGCTAACTACTGTTTACTGAGGATATTATGGACTAAATAAATACTTCATAGGCATTATTTCATTTGAATTTTCATTTAAATTTAAAATTTAAGTACTCGTTATTTAATTATTTCATTTGATCAATAACTCCATGAGAAAGGTCTTATTTACTCCCACTTTTAAAAGGGAAAACTGAAACGTGAAGAGGTTTAGTAGCGGGCTTTATGCCACAAGAAGTGATAGAGATAGAACTATTTCCAGAGGCTGCTGCTATCTAATATTAAGATATAACAGGGAAAACTCTGTTCCTCATCACAGCAGAAGTGGAAAGACTTCTGTTGTCAGGTTAGTCAATGATAATCATATTTGTTAGGATAGGTAACGATGTGCTGCAGTAGCAACAAACCATCAACCTGAGATGCTTAACCCAACAAAAGCATTTTCTCACTCACCCTACATGTCCATATTGTATCAGCTACAGACTCTACTGGGCTCTATTTTCACTCTGGAACCAGCCTGATGGAGAAGTCACTGTCTGAAACATTGTCAGTTGTGATGGCAGAAGGAAAGAGCACTAGAATATGTATTAACAATTAAATGCTTCTAATCATAATTCATCCGTCTGAACTTGTCATGTGACCCACCAGCCACACAGAAAGCTAGGAAGTATAGTTCTACCATGTACCTTGAAGACAGAGAGCCAGGGATATCTGGTATCAGCATGTTTACTTCAATAGATGTGGGCACCATATGACCAGACTTCCATCTCTGCTACTGATATGCGGCTAGCAAGTTCTTTCTGCCGGGGCCAGATTGTAGAGGTCACCCGAATGGCAGACAGGCAAGCAAGAACAATCTTCACAGTGCTGGCACCAAGGATGGTGGGGGGCTCAGTGGAGCAGTAGGAAGAGTCAGGGACCTATGAAGAAGAATGATAAATGCTGTGGGCCAGGAATCATTTGATTACACTTCATGCATATTAACTTATTCAATCTTCACGACAACCCTATAGGATAGATCCAATCATCCCCATTTTAGAGATGAGAAAACTGAGGTACAAATGTTAAGTAAGTTCCCCAAAAAAAGATAGCTAGTAAGTGGCAATGTGGGATGCAATCGCTGGCAGAATAGGTCCAGAGGTTATGCCCTACAGAGTGTACTCATGTAGCCACTGAGTACATTCTCCTTCCTGCCTGTGGTCGCTGCTCAGAAAGGAATCTGAAAATCATATGCCTGTTTTCAACTTCATCTTCACCACAATGACTTTAACTCTCTATAGAGTGAAGTTCTTTTTCAAAGGCACATCAAACTATGGCATCTCTCTTAACTGTGAAGATGAATGAGCAGCTCTTCATGTGAACCAGAGAAGAGAGCCAGAAACCATAAGGTAAAATGCTAAGTGTGGCTACATGTGTCTCACTCTAAGTCAATAAATACCTGAAGAGAATCACAGGCATGGCTTTATGGATTTGAGTTATCTGTGTGTGTATAAACCTTGTTGATTCAGACTCCACTGGAAAGTATAAACACATCAGTTCCATAACCATTATGAACAGAAAAGGCACGGCCACAAGTAGACACAGAAGCCAGCATGGAATTGACAAGAAGTTATTCCACTCACCTACCAAAAAGTGCCTCCCAAATCCTAACTCTTCCAAATGACTCAATTTCACTGGCATCACTGGGTGCCTTAAAAATCCTGTTACCCATTTATATCCGTTTATATATTTGTTCCATTACCTTGCCCACTTCTTTTTTCTTGAGGTGGAGCTGTAAATACTAGATTTCATGATTCAAGTCTCTGGAATCCAGCTTTCTAAATTGTCTTACCCTAGTGGAAATGGGAACACCATATCCTACAGTCAGCTGTTATTCCTGTTGAGACTGACAAAAAGCATTTATTAAGTGCCTCGTAGTATATAGCACTGACATGGGTACTGCCAAAGTGTCAGGCCTGTGCACTATACCATGTTCAGCTCAAACAAACTTTGAGGTCCTCCAAATACACAGCAAGTAAATGTTTTGCCAGCTTTGAACATTTGCCACCAAATCACTTGCAAGACAAGGTCATTGCTTATTAAGTCTAGGCAAAATTTTTTAAAAGTCAGAATGACCAGTGTTAACCCATTACCAACTATATTGGTTTCCTATTGCTACTGTAACAAATCTCCATAAACTTAGTGGCTTAAAACAAGGCACATTGATTCTCTTACAGTTCTGGAGGTCAGAAGCCTAAAACATGGGTGTTAGCAGGACTGCATTCCGTCTCAAGGCTTCAGGGGATTCCTTGACTTTTTCAGCATCTAGAAGCCCCTCCCTCAATCCCTCCAGCCTCTTGCTTTGATCTTCTCAACTCCTCCTACTCACTCTGAGCCTCCTGCCTCCATTTATAAGGGCCGTTGTGATTGCTTTGGGCCCACCTAGACAAACCGAGCTAATCTTCCCATCTCTACATTCTTTTTTTTTTTTTTTTTTTTTTTGAGGTGGAGTCTCACTCTATTGCCCAGGCTGGAGTGGAGTGGCGCGATCTCAACTCACTGCAACCTTTGCCTCGTGGGTTCAAGTGATTATCCTACCTCAGCCTCCTGAGTAGCTGGGACTACAGGCGCATGCCACCATGCCCTGTATTTTCTGTATTCTTAATAGAGACGGGGTTTCACTATGTTGGCCAGGTTGGTCTTGAACTCCTGAACTTGTGATCTGTCCGCCTTGGCCTCACAAAGTGCTGGGATTACAGGCATGAGCCACCAAGCCTGGCCTCCCATCTCTACATTCTTAATCACATCTGCAAAATCTCTTTCACTCTGTAAGCTAACATGTTCACAGTGTACAGGGATTATAATGTGGACTTTTTGTGGGGGGTAAGGGGGACATTGTTTAGCTTACCACAGCCACCAAGGTTTTTCTTATATGTGATAAGCTGTATAACACTTTATTCTAAAAATCATTATGTATAGACCAGGGAAGAATTGGAAGAAAGGAAAATATCACGTGTAAAGATTACGGTTGAGAATGTCACAATGTTGCTGGTCTTTAGTTTTAGTATCTCGTGTCAAAGACTTACAGAGTTAATTTTTTTCTACCTTTTTTTTTTTTTCCTCCTGTGGCTGTCATCTGCTTACCTGCAGACCCAGGCTCACTCTGTTGTAGCTCTGGAGTTGGGCATCTCCAAGTTTATCTGTTGCTTTGCGAAGGCCGATGCTTACTCTCATGGATCCAGGGTCCTCTGTCCCGCTGAGCTCGGTTTCTCATGCGGGGTCTCCCCCTTTTTATGCCATGCTTTCTTCCCACTTTCCCTCCTTGTACAGCAAACACAGCACAAATGTTGGGGTCCTATAAGAGAATTTGAAGGTGTTATCCTAGACCTTTCAGGCTGGCAGGAGGTGAGGAGGTGGGCATCTATTCCACCTGGCCCTGTGTCTTCTCATTACCGGATTTTAAGCTGCCTCCTTGAGTGAGGTGGGGAAACCAAAAGCAGTGTAAGAGCAGGAGCTTCTTTCTGCTCAGCAGATCACCCCTCTCCCCAATCCTCGGGCCTCTTTTTAATCATTCCACTCCCTGGTTACTAGCTACCCAGTGTGGGTGTCACTTATTCTTGCCTCCAGCGCAAGGGGACTTGGTAACCTTGGTATATAATACTAGCCTTTGAAATAAAAAGCTGCACATGAGGCAACTTGCAAATCCCAACTTTTCTGGGACAGGTGTGTGGTTGCAGGAGGAGTTCTTCCTTAAACAAAGGCAAATTTTCCAGTTACGTCAGTTAAACTGGTTCTCACACCAAATATCCCAATGAAGAGCTCTTCTTCTGTGCCCCTGGGAAAGGAAGGCCCCTGAAAAGCACTGTGCGCATGCCTGTGCCTGCCTTATGTTCTTAGGACCACATTCCCACCATTCAACAGGCAGAATTTAGCTAGGATGCCAGCAGGGCTTTTTGACGTGTGCATGCAACTATTTGAGGAAATGTTGGCGCTGGGAGAGTCCAATCCTGGTAAAAATGACAACATGCATCTGCACAACCTATTCTAGATTATAGGGCTGGGACTAGGGAGAGACCAGTGAGTTACTAACCTGAGGTGCAAATTTTAAGGGGGTATCACACAGTAATCAATTAATCAAGAAAATAATATTTTGATGGAAGCACTTTTTAAAAATCAAAGTTAATGCAAAATATCTACAGTAAACACAACATCAAATTTTAAAATAAATATTAGTAACAATGCCATGCTATCCTATGAGTCTGAGGCCAAAAGAAAAAAACTAGTAACACTAACCCAAAATATCGCAAGTGTTGATGTTTTGATCATTATGGACTTTTATGCAGTAATTTTTATTTGAAAATATTGCATTAAAATATTATTTATCTTGATTATGGGTTTTTTGGGACCCCCTTTAATTTTGTGCCCTAAGGTGAGTGGCCAACTCACCTCACTCTAGTGCCAACCCTGTAATACAAAGGGCAGTTTGGAGGCTTTAACTCATTTGAGCCTTATGACTATTCTCTAAGGTGGACATGGCAAGTATTCTTACCTGCATTTGACAGTAAAGGAACTAAATCCCAAAACTAGAGGCACAACTTGCCCAGGACTACATGGTACATGGTGAAGACGAGATTAAAAATGAGGCCTAACAACTCTGAATCTGGGGATCTTTCCATGACACCAGAGAGTCTCAATCTCCAGTGTACCAAAAAATAATCAGGAGAGTTGTTAACATTCAGAGTCCTGAGTGCCAACCACTGAGACTCTGATTCAGAAGGTCTGGGGTGGAATGCAATAGTCTACATTTCATTTAACAAACATACTAGCTGATTTTGACATCAATGAGCTACCAACCAGTTGGGGCAACTCTGTAAGGACTCCAAGGCAGATGTCCCCAAGCTATGTCTGCAAGAGCTTGCTGTTCTTATCATTCACATTTCTTCTTGTAAGAAGATATCTGTACTTCATGTGGGTTAAAATATTACTTTATCTAGTAAGGGTAACCTCAGCTAATTAACAAATAGCAATCATCAACCCATCATCCCTATTGTTAACCAAGGGAGAGCATGGTCTTCTTAATCCACAAGACCAATGTACTATGAGGCATGAGAGAAGAAGAAAAATCTGAAAAATGAGGGACCGCTCCCATTAGATGGGAGTCCTGAGCAATCATGGGTCTGCTTGTGGGCACTGGGTGCGTGGGATGAGTACCTCAAAAAGAAAGGGAAAGGGACTTCAAAGACAAACTTGGTCTACTTAATAATTTCTCTTGTACTGGTTAGAAATGAGAAGTTAATTCTTTCTGTCAAGGTAGTTTCTACATCTAGATCGAGTAAGAGAAAGAGTTGTAAGAAAAATTAGTACTTTTTACCTTAATGCTTGTGGAAATGGTACCTTAAGTTGACAATGCAATAGTAGGACCATAAAGGCATAAGAGAAAGTTGAGCTGAATATGTGACTACAATGCAAGTAACTTGAGAAAGAATGTTGTCAGTGCTGCCAGGGAAGACTTTCTGCTTGAGGTCAGAAGGATGAAAATCAAGCAAACAAATAAAAATATTTAAATTGGATTCTTAAGCCATTCATCTCTGAAAAAAATAACATCTAATATTTTCTTTTCTATCAACTGCCAGCCATGTGGATTTTACCAGTGCTTTTCATCAAGGAGGACAAGTTCCAGTTACCCCATCCTTAGTGGTTACTGTAGCCTCACATAGCTTGATTCTGGCAAAGAGCATAATTCCATGCCAAAATGAAATGTATTGGCCTGTTTTGTTCTTTGGGCTGTGGGTAAAAGAAGTGGCAAAGGGAGCCAGTTTTCTAATAATTGAAGTGAAAAGAAGTTGGCCTCAATGAAGTTTTTCATCTCAGGTGTTCAGATTGCCCTCCTTCTCTGCCTCCTGGGATGTGCGTACAGATACAATCTTAATGTAGAGTCTGGGTGGCTATAGACCTGAATAGTAACAAAATTGTCAGGGCTGCCTGCATATTTGAAATCAGTATGTCTTCAAAAATTGCACTTGGCAGATGATCGATTGGACACATACCTCTAAGCAACACCAAGCATGATGTTGACATTTTCAGATGTACTGTCACAGTGCCGCCAGAAGAACACATGAACACTCCTCCCTTACTTTCTAAAATATGCCTGCCTATTGCTTTGCTCCATTCCTGTTCACTGATTATTTTCCATTGCTCCCTGGATCCCCTATCAACCAGAACAATGGTTCTCAAACATTAATGGCATCAGAATGACCTGGAGCGCTTGTTAAGCTACAAATTGCTGGGCCCTACCCCTAGAATTTTTAATTTGGGAAGCCTGTGTGGGGCCAGAGAATTTTCATTTGTAACAAGTTCCCAATTGATGCTGATGCTAATGAAGACCTTGAAAGCCACTAATCTAGGGTGATGGGTCTAAAACATTAGAATCACCTAGGGAGCTTTCATAAAAATACTGATGCCCATGTTTACCCCAGGCCAATTAAATCAGACTGTTTGAAGATGGAGCCTGTATAGTTTTCTAGGGCTGCTGTACCAAATTACCTCAAACTGAGTGGCTTTAAACAACAGCAATCTCTTCTCTCACAGTTCTGGAGGCTGGCAGTACCAAGTCAAAGTGTTGGCAGGCCACCATCCCTCAAAGGCTCCTGGGAGGGGGCTGCTTGTAGCTCCAGCTGTGGCCAGCAGTGTTTGGCCTTCCTTGGTTTGTAACTGTATCACTCCAGTCTCTGTCTCCACCTTCACATGCACACGGCCTCTGTGTATTTATGTCTGTGCGCCCTCTCCTCTTTTCATATGGATGACAATGACTAGATCTAACTCTTACCCTAATCCAGTATGACCTTTTCTTAATTTACGCCTTTATTATATCTGCAAAGACCCTATTTCTGAGTAAAGTCATAGTCTGAGGTTCTTGGTGGACATGAATTGTGCAGGGGCATTGTGAGGAGACACTATTCAATCCTGTACAGAACGCTGACTTGACTGTAAGATCCCTGAGGGCCAGATCCATGTGTGTCCAACTGCCTTGGAGAGTCTGGAACAGAATGGGATGAAAAAAAATTTCTTGAATGGATGAGCCTGTATACCCTCTACTTCCAATTCACAGTCATCACAACGTAACAGATGAAAAACACTCCTCATTTGTCTTAAAAGCTTGTTAAACTAACTGCAGATTTCAAGGACTTTAAAGCGTTTATCTGTATGACTATTCAACTCTAAATTAAAGACCTTTCCTCAAACAACAAAAGATATTGAAGGTATTTCTTTGTAGAAAGACCTCTATTCTGTTCCTCAAGGCATTTTATAGGGAACATACCTATAAAGAGCCCAGATTACACACTTTTGAGAGCTCTTAATGATAAGAAACAATGTTTTTGAACTTCCCATTATGAACTAGAAATAATATTTTCACATGAAACAAAAATGCTAAATTATTTAACTGCCTCCCTAGAGTTTTAAGTTTTGTACAGTGTAAATGATTGTTTTCCAGGAATTAAGACCACAGGGGTGTCTCTTTAAAATGCCTGCAATATAAAGCAGGAGGCAGGATGCCTGTTGTCTGAACTTCAGTTGGAGAGGTGATTATTCATGGGGTCGGTGTGGGGGTGGACTAACATGCAAGCCACAAGCCCAAGCCAAATGTGGTCACATTGGAAGGTGTGATGTGGATTGTCAGTCAGTTGGAAATCAGAGCGAGTGAGGCTTATTTTGGATGAGGTGGCATCTCAGGATCACAATCAAAATTGTCCAAATGGCTTTATTTTGGATCCGTTATGCCAATATCGGATATGGGGGTGGTTTGTGGGGGGTTCTTTGAAGACCACTCTGTGACCCCCTGCAATGGTAGTGGATACAGTGGGACATAAAACTGAACTCAGGATTAGGAGCCCTGGATTCTGGTCTCGGCTCCAGCACGCAGGATCTCTGAGATTACTTGCAGTTTTTAAGAACACTGATGTGGGCTATACAAATGTAATGAACGTCTACATTCATGTATCTCGCTTTGCATTGCTGCATCTGCTTTACAGAGGTATCTCTTTTTTTCTTTTAAAGAGAGAGGTTTGGTTACTTATTTAGATTGTTAGAAGTATTTTCTCATCAGTGAATTCTGGCTTTGACTCCTTTTTAATAAAAAAAATTCTTCTTATATTAACCAGGAACATGATAATGTTTAGAAGTTATGAAAATATCTAAGTGTTTTTATAACATTTATGATATTTTAAAAATTCTTTCTAACCACACGCTAATAGTTATGATAATTTCCAGTTTTCTTTCTTAACCAGAGGCAGTGGTGGCTTTTCAACATGTCTTACTTCTCCCTTGAACCTCCTTCTCTATCAATGAACTGAGAGGACTGAAATCATCTGGGCATTTGTGAGCAAACTGTCAGCTTTCTGAGAACTTGGAAGTTTTCTCACATCTTATTAGTTTATTTAGTCGTAAAGATTCTTTAAGATAAAAATCAAACACAGTCAAGTGTATGTGACAGATGTTTCTGGGATTTGGGCTAGAGGCACAGGCAGGAAGGGAAGCTGTCAGTCAAAGGCAGCCTCATATTTACTGCTGCGTTTTCCTGATTTTTAGACTTTGCATAAGGAAAGGGGTGCCCTTCCTGCATGAGCGAGGCATGTCTTTGCTCTCTGACAGCTGCTGTATCTCTTCTTTGAAGTTATTCTCTGGCATGCAAGATACACAGGAATATATCTGAAGTCTAACTCTGTCCAGGGAAAAAGTTCAAATTGAAGAGTAACTTTTTTTAACTGTAAAGAAAACTAATATTTGTGGAGCACCTACCAAGTACAAAAAGAGTGCTACATGTTATTTCTTTTAGTTCTCATCATTGCACCTTTTTACAGACAAGAAAAAGAGGCACACAGCTAGTAAGTGGCAGGTACTATGTTTGAATTCAGGTGTACAGATTCCACTTGTTTCTTGGAAGCACTTACTTGGTTTGACCTCAGTGTTTACATAGTCTTTGTTTATGACATTCATTTTTCTATTTGGAAATATACATAATATAAACTTAACCATTTTAGCCATTGTTGAGTATACATTTCAGTGGCATTAAGTACTTTCACATTGTTCTGCAACTGTCACCACCATCTTCTCTAGAATGCTTTCATCTTTCCAAACTGAACTCTGTACCCATTAAACAATAACTTTCCATTCCCCTCTCCCTGCAATCCCTGATAAACTCCATCTACTTCCTGTCTCTAGGCATTTGACTATTACAGGTACCACATATAAGCGGAATCATACAATATTTGTCCTTTTGTATCTGGCTTATTTTACTTGGTATAATGCCCTCAAGCTTCATCCATGTTTTAGCATGTATCAGGGCTTCATTCCTTTCTTTTATTTTGAGACAGGGTCTCACTCTGTTGCCCAGGCTGGAGTGCAGTGGTGTGTTCACAGCTCACTGGAGCCTTGACCTCCCAGGCCCAAGTGATCATCCTGTCTCAGCCTTCTGAGTGGCTGGGACTACAGGTGTGCGCCACCATGCCCGGCTAATTTTTTGTAATTTTTTTTTTTTTGTAGAGACAAGGTTTCGCCATGTTGGCCAGGCTGGTCTTGAACTCCTGGGCTCAAGCGATCCACCAGCCTTGGCTTCCCAAAGTACTAGGATTATAGGTGTGAGCTACTATGCCTGGTGCATTCCATTTTAAGGGTGAATAATATTTGCACGTGTGTGCGTGTACACCCCATTTTGTTCATTCCTTCATCCTTCAATGGACATTTTGGTTGTTTCCATCTTTTGGCTATTGTGAATCATGCTGCTCTGTGAACATGGATGTACAAATATCTGTTCAAATCCCTACTTTCAATTATTTGTGGTGTATATTCAAAAGTAGGAATGCTAGAGCATTAGAATGTTTTATTTGTTTTGAGATGGAGTCTCACTCTGCCACCCAGGCTGGAGTGTGGAGTGCAGTAACACAATCTCGGCTCACTGCAACCTCCGCCTCCTGGGTTCAAGTGATTGGCATGCCTTAGCCTCCCAAGTAGCTGGGATTATAGCCACATACCCAACTAATTTTTGTATTTTTAGTAGAGACAGGGTTTCACCATGTTGGCCCCGCTGGTCTGGAACTCCTGACTTCAAGTGATCTGCCCACCTTGGCCTGGGATTACAGGCATGAGCCACGATGCCTGGCCTAGAATGTTTTTAAAATATATATAAAAATGTTAATTGAAGCTACCATACTCTCAAATACATTTTACATTTTTTTGAAAATGCATTTCCTATCCAAGTTACCAACTTTCTCATTTCTCTGGGTGATACCAGCGTTCTTCCAGCTTTCCAAGCTTGAGATCATGATGTCACCTTGGACAATTTACTAGTGCCCTTCTCCTGTAGTCTGTCATATACCATTGTTTATTTCTTCAAGGTATCCTCAAGATTGGGTTATTTTCATTAACTCTGCCATAACCTCAGCCCAGGTCTGATCACTGTGGATCACTCCAACAGCTGCTTGATACAGCTCCATGCTTCCAGACCATTTCCTACCAAACCTCCAATATCATTGTGGGAGTGGTTTTCCTAAACACTTCCTTCATCATGTCACTCCCCACTCAAGAATCTACAGTGGCATTAAGTTCAAGTAGTAAATTAATTGATTCCCTCTCATCTGTGCAACACTATTTTACACATCTTCCTTGCCTTCTTCTCTACTCCAAGGGCTCTCTTTAATACTAGTCTTATAAGCCAAGTTATTTCCCCAATCTATGCCATTGCTTTCTACTCACCTAATCTCACAAAACCATTTCCTATTGCTCTTCAAAACATATAGGTTCTCCACTTATTTCCTACATTTATTAGTTTTGCTTCCCCCTAACCACATGCTGAACTTCTTGAGTATAGGATTTTTGTCCTGTACTTTTTGTGGGAATCCTAAGATTCTGGATAGATATGTGCTTGCTGGCTCATGAAATAAGACAGAGTAACAGGAAGACACAAATTGCAAAAGGTGGAGACAGAGTTATCAGAGCCCTTAGGAAGAAACTGCTTTACACCCAGGAGGAAATCTCTCATAGTGGTTGTCAAATAACAGAATAGAAAGAGTTCAGCTTAAGTAGTTCCTTATGCATCTTTTGCATTGCGGTGTACAAACTCGGGCCAGTGAATTTTCAAGGCAAAATGCTACCCAGGTGAGTCTGTTTCTCATTTTAAATAATTCTCAAAATATGTGAAATACTTAATAAGTGTTCCTGCTCTTCTCCTAAGCATTTTGATTACATCAAATCCTAGAAACACAGCATTGTAAGAAATTTGAAGTGTTCTTACTACTGTAAAGTTTGGGAGCTTTTCTCAAAGTAGCTTTTTGGTCCCGTTAATAAAAAGATTTTTTTTTTACTTGAGAAGGGCTTAGGAGGGACAGTTTCACACCTTATAGTAATTTCATAAATGCATAATTTGACACTAAGTTGGGAATACAAATCATTTTTCTGTAAGCAGACATGACATCCAGAAAGTTAACCCCAGAATCTGGCATGCCCTCCTCTTACATTAGGACATGGGTGTTAGGATCACAACATTGACCAAATCAAGTTTAAGAACAGAATATGTCACAGAAGGTCAGATAAGTGAGAGCTACAAAAACTCAGAGAATATGTCACAGAAGGTCAGATAAGTGAGAGCTACAAAAACTCAGAGAGATAATGAGAGAGAAGGGGGTGAAGAGAGAGCAAGAGGGAAAGAGAGAGGGTGGGAGAATAGCATTGGAAGAATATTCTAATGATATTTCAGGCCATAGAAATATTGTGAAATATAACATTAATTAAAGACAACCAGAATTTTTTGGTTATGGATAATGAATAAATAAAATCATGCAGCCAAATTAGCTCATTTCCATCTCCTATTTATAGACATTGTATTTAGATAGGCTTTTTCACAAATAAATACCAAATTTAGAGCTAACATGACTGAAGGCATGTCTGCTTTCTGTTCTCTTCTCTTTCACTGCTCTTAGGTGAGTCAAATAAGCTCTCGGGGCCTTTACTTTAAACTGATATTCTTCTAATTCCTGTTAATGCAATCTGTAAGAGAGGCATTAGCAATGTATTTTGAGGACTCCTGATAGTAAAGTGCTGTTCTAGCCACTACTGCAGTTATGAAAGTTAAAATTTAAAAATATCCACCATTGTACCAACATTTAATTAACAATACTCTATCACTGTCAGCACCAGAGGGCCTTGAATAAACTATTGTTGTGGCTTGGTTGACAGACAGCTTGTCAGGAAATGATCAGTATTGGCCATGATTTAGGGCTAATTTCATGGATGTTTTCCAGTTTCCTCGATCTTCCTTTCCCCTCTTCCAAACAAAAGTGCTTCTGAAAATTTCTGTTTAACATCTTTCACTTTGAATAAAGAAAACACAAAACATACCCCTTGCAGCTGGTATTGGTGAAATTACTTCTCTGGAGAGACCAGCAGATGAGGGTCTTGTTTGAGAGGCACCAGGCAGAGGTTTCATTCTGTATCAGAGACCACACTCAGACCTGCAACCTGAGATCTGTCTCTCCCCCTCCCTTCACCTACCTACACACACATACACCACCTAAATGAACACAGATGGCTGGCACCCAGAGTAGGCATCTAGGAAAACAGCCGCAGGCCTCTCTGTTTGCTGTCATTTCATTGTACAAACAGACAGCCTTCGAGATGCTGGTGTTGTTTCTTAATCTGAGATCATTCTTGTTTGGAAGTTTACCCACTTCCTGTTGAGAAATACAGCAAAAGCATCACAATACCCAGAGCTCGATTTGACTAAAACCAAACGTTCATTTTAACTTGTTAGATAGTTAAAATCATAGTCATAGTACACTCAAGGTATACTAACTCATGTAGAGGATTATATTTAACGAAAGCCATATATTGATACAATCCATATCAGTTCCTACCTGGCAATATATGTTCTTCCTTCAGAGCTGCATAGCATCATCTGATGTGTTTGTTTCTCTGTGTGAAATAAATTAATTATTCAAATGTAATATAAAAGAGTGTAAAGCCAAACTTCACAAATGCTGAAAAATAATCTAAATCTTTATACCTCCCCCCCATCAAATGGAACATATGTTTTCTCCTATTTATTTCTGTATAAAATATGTAAACAATTACCTGGATTTGGAGGACATAATTATGAAGAGGTAGATATCTAAAAGGTTATTACTGATTTATAGAACTCTCTAGTTTAATAGAAGACAGATTTAGGAATAAGAAAAAAAATACTGCTTTCTCCAGGAACAATAAATGTCTCAAAGGGGAAATGTAAGATTTAAGAGTAATTTTTATTAGACATATATACTACAGCTTGTGAATCTAGGAGGTGTTTCTCATTTAAACAATTTCTATGTAATAAAAATTTTGTAGAGCTATCTCACACTTTGTAGTATATTTTATATGTCTCGAAATGCAGTGATTAAATTTCATTTCAAGGGCATTTTTTTAAAGTCTGAATTCCTCAATTTCCCTTCATGGATTTATAATTCTCAGCCTGAAGATTAAATACCTTATTAACAAGTATGAAATATTTATTTAAGCAAGAAATTGAGCTTAATTCTCCCTGGCATGTGTGCATATTCTTCCTGGGTCTCCTATACACACACACATGCACAGGAGCATGTACACACACACACACACACACACACACTCTGTCATACACACACTTTCTACAAATTCATCTAATGTTGAACAATGTAATAATGCTTAATATTAGTATGATTCTGCATAATAAAAATTAAACCTTACACTTGGGAGGATCTTAATACTTTACTTCATAGGTTGTTAAATTACAGTTGCAATGTATTTATGCAAGAGTAATCTAATTTTCAATATTCAGAAGATTGCATGGCTCAGAAAAAAAACAAAAAAATCAAATTTTTTTCTTTTAGGGAAAATTTTAATTTACCAAGTCATTCACAAAAGCCTTAATCATACCTTAAGCAGGATTTTAAATTATACAAAAGCTTCCTAACTTGTGGCTTTTCATAAAGATTGGCCCAGTGTCAAGAATTCAAAAACCAAATATTTTCAGAAGTGAAAAACAAAAAGAAAAATAAAATGGTACATGCTTAAATCGATACATGTATTTAACAACATCCTATAACCACATACATAAACCTGTATAGTCTGTAATGTATCACATTTGTTACTCATTTTAATCTGTCTTACAGCTGAGGACTGCTTTATAACTAAGACTGGCTTTCAGATATAATAATAGCCAAAGACTTCAACTTCTGGCTAAGACGGAGTAACGTAGACTGGATTTATCCTCCCACCCTGAGCAACTAGAAAACTGGACAAAAAATGTAAAACAGCAATTTTTAGACATTGGACAGTAAGGAGCACAGGACTCTCATCCCTGAGAGAAGAGAAACAAACAAGGTGAGTCCTATGATTGCACCAGTTTAATGATCAAAGTATTTCCAGACTGGGAAATGACAAAGATAAGGGAACTAACAGATGATGGAACTAACAGATGAGGACTTCAAACACTTATTATGTTCTCTATGTGCTAAAAATTTTAGAGAAAACACAAGCCTGATGAAGAGAGAAATAGAAAATATAAAAAGGATCCAAATAGAACTTTTAGAGATGAAAAATAGAACATCTGTAATGAAGAGTAATAATAGCTAAAATTTAATGAATTTTAAACGTGACAAGGTGCCAGGCCCTGTGCTGAGTGTTTTACATGGAGCATCTCATTTAACTACAGCCTTTCTCCTATAAAGCAGGGGTTACAGATGAGGATGCCAAGGATTAGAAAAGACAAATAATCGTACATTGTAGAGCTGAAACTTGAAACCACATGGCCCACCTTCTAGGCTCATGCTTTTAAGCAACATTCCTATTGTTTATAGCAATGTTTGCAATAAAATATAATTTAGTCTAAAGAATGAACCTTATCTACAGATGTTTATTGAAATTCGTAGAGAATCTCACTAAAAATGACATGTCATTTTGTGTGTGTGTGTGCACGTGCACATGTGTCTGTGTAAGTGTGCACACACACGCATGTGTGCATGTTGGTATAGATTTGCTAGAGATCAGATAGGTTTTTCTGAGAGTCTTGTAAGGTTTGAGATGGAGAATGATTGAACTTATTTCTATTCTGCTGTTTTCTCAGGAAGATACGATAGAGATGAATTGAGGGAAACTTGCAACTTAATGGTAGAACAATACAATATAAGATTGTTCAGAGCTTTTTTCTTGCTGTTAACGTATTCTGCAGCTGATATTTCAAGTGTGCCAATAAGAAGAAGAATATAATATTAGCTAAAGTTTATCAAATGATTGTTGTGTGTCCTGCTCTGCTAACATGCATGTGTTACCACATTTAATTCTTTGAGGTAGCTTCTATTCTTATTTATAGCATCGAGGAGCAGGGAGATGTTACCTGACTTGCCCAAGTAACCCTGTAACCTTGACAAGGTTACATAAAGGTCATACAAAGTATTTCTTGTAGAGAATCATTCTTGAAAATGAGTTTAATAATAGTTTCTGTCCAATTATAACTTTTCTATATAAGACGTTTATTTTAATAGGTTTTCTATAAAGTCATTTTATATAAAGATTATGTAATAGACTAGCCTTAACTATAATAGGCACTATCCAACTGATAAAGAATGAAGCACATAGATTTTTCAAAAAGCAAAATGTATTAATACTCTGGTGTGAATACATCAATGAAGTAATCATATTTGTTCTCAAAAGTACCTTAACTTAAATAATGGGTTTATCCTGAGATTAAAATATTTCAGCTTCACAATTTTTGAAGTCCATAGTTATGTCAAGAAATTTCTGTTCCTGAATAATGCCTACATACCTAATTCAGCCTAATGTCCTTATACTAAGACTATTAGGTAACAACAGTAATTTGCCACTTTTCATTCCCTGCAAGTAACATAGAAAGTCCATTTGAGTGACCATTTCAGGTCACAGAATAAGTCATTAATAAAATTGAGACTGAGACTCTCATAAGTAGATTCTTGCTGTAATACTCCATCCCTTTATAAGAGCTACTTTTCACTCACAGAAAGTGAGTAGCCCTCTGCCAGGTGGCAGTTGGCTGAATGTGACTCACAGCGGGCAGGAGGGAACTGCATGAGGGTTCCTTATGTGTCTTGAACAAAGTGAGTAAATTTTATTCCAACGAGCATTTACTAAATGTGATGCTGTGCACATTCTAAGTTAAAGATGGAACTACTAAGTCCTGGTGCTATCCTAATTGTCTAAGCCAGGCATCTACTTAACAAATAAACAAACAAGTCAGTTGTGCCTATTTTAGTTCCAACTCCACCACAGAAAATCAGTCACATGAGTAGTCACTAGGCATAGAGTGGAAAAACAAACATTTGATCGGATTGTGGCAGTCACTTGTAGGCTAGATGCATTTCTATTGAGTATATCAGGAACCAATTCCTACAATTTGGATTTCATGGGCTAGAAAAAGGTTTTTTGTTTTTGTTTTTGTTCTGTTTTAAATTGCAGACCAACGTAGATCAAGTAGAATAAAAACCAAAGAACAAACCACCATCAAATATCACCATCAACACATACTTTGTTTAACATCAAATAATTAGTAGGGGTATAATCTTTTGTCCTTATCAGAATAAAGGATAGTTACTTAAATTGAATAGATTTAGTTTTGTGAAAGAAAATTCATTTAATTTTCCCTGTTCTTCTCATTTTTACATGAACCATGAAAAACCTTGTCAGTCTGGCACCCGTTTGCAAATAGGAGTTTAAGAACCCTTTCCACAGATAAATTTTAGTTTCCATGATATAAACAACCCTGGACTAAAAAGAGAGAGGCGAAGCCACACACCCAGGGCAGTCTTGAGGATACAGTGTCAGCAAAGGGGACACTGGCCTGCTGATCAGGCCTTAGTCTCTTTTGGTGGCCGCATCGAAGGCAGGTGGCTCTCAGGACCAAGTGGGTCCTCTTTGGATATGAAGAACGGCAACCTGTGAAAATGCTGTGATTTCACTACTTACTACCTGTGTTTTTTTATGAGTTCAAACGTTAAGGAAATATGTCTCATGAATGTAACTACCAAATAATCGAGTCTATATGAACTTCACTCAGGCCAGTCGTCATACATTTTTTTGGATGACAAACTACTTTGAGAATCAGATGAAAGCTATGAACTTTCCTCGCAGAAAACTGCACATATGTGTTCACCTAAGAATATTTTGTGCATATTCCAGGGGGACCTCTGAACTCCGTAAATGGATTCCAATTTAGAGATCTCAGCTTTAGTGCGTGAAGGGATTTGAGGTCTTCACCACTGCTGTTCCAACTTATCTATGCTTCCTTATACTGCTTTAGTTTCTACGTAATTCTCAAAAAGCCCTTCATGATTATCTTTGCTGCAGCTTCTTCTCGTATCCTCTAGCACATGTTCCCAGAGAGGAGGTTAGATTTTCATCCTGGCTCCTGGATTTCACTCCTTCCAGCTCCCTGCCAGGCCTGGACTACATTTGGCTGTGGTCCTGAAAACCTTTCTAGCTCTTAACATCTTTCCTTCAAAATCTGGATCTTGTTCTTACTCCTTTTGCCTCAGATTTATACCTAGCTACAATTGGTTTTTGTGAAAAAAGTCTGCCTCTTATAATGAAACCCCAAAGAACCAAGATGTTACCATCAGTTGACCTTTACATATTACTGTAGCCTAAAGACTATTGTGGTGCTCTTGGCAGAAATCAGACTTCTTGAATATCATGGCAAGTTGGAATCAGACCTAAGGTCACTATTACCCCTGTGCACAGTCTAAGTAATGGCCAAGATTCTCAGTTAGTGGGTAGAGCTAGTCTGTCCCCTCTAGTCCTGGTTTACTCTTTTCTCCATCCTGCCTTGCCACAGAAGTCTCAGTAGGTCTGAAAGTTACGATGACATCCAGAGTTGATGTTAAGTCCACGTCTCTATATGGAAATAAATGGTCAAGGCAGGCTTTAAAATGTTTTCTCACTGACCTTTAGTAATATTAACTCCTAATTAGCAGGGAGTGGATCTGAGCAACATGTAATTGGCTAGCCTTCTTCAACTCTCTGATTTAGGGCATCTTAGTAGTATATAGACCTTTCACACACACACACAAAAAACCAATCTTTTTTGATTAATCATTAACTTGAGGCTAATGAAGATTGTTCCACGAAGTTATTGAATTCAATGATGATAAATACATGCCTTAATGTTAGGAAAGACTAAAAACCATCCAAATGTGGTGGACATCAAGCTGTCATTGAGCACACTGAACTATGTTAACTAAAATTTACTGGATGTTTAGTAAGTACATAATAGCTCAGTAAACATGTTAGTATTTTCATTATTATGTGTGCCAAACATACTAAGTGCTTTATGTGAATTATTATTATTTTTTAATAATTTCGACTTTTACTTTAGATTCAGGTGGCACTTGTGCAGGTTTGCATAATGCTGATGTTTGGGGTACAATTAATCCCATCACCCAGGTACTGAATGTAGTACCCAATAGTTAGTTTTTCAACCCTGACCATCCCCCTCCCTCCCACTTCTAGTAGTCCAAAATGTCTATTGTTATAACCCATCTTTATATCCATGAGTACCCAGTGTTTAGGTCCCACTTACAAGTGAGAACATGTGGAATTTGGTTTTCTGTTCTTGTGTCAATTTACTTAGGATAATGGCCTCCAACTGCATTCATGTTGCTGCAAAGGACAAAATTTCATTCTTTTTAATGGCTGCATAGTAGTCCATGATGTACTTGTGCCATATTTTTTTTATCCAATCCTCTGTGGACTATTTTATTTAATTTTCAGAAATGCTCTCTGAGGCAAGTACTATTATCTCCAGTTTAAAGTAAGCTTAGAGAGGTTAACCTGCTTATGATCATTAGTAGAGCCATAAATCAAATCCTGATTCTGGGGCCTAGGTTCTATACCACTGTAGTATATGGCATCTTTATCCCACAGAAAATTTTCCTTGTAAGATCCTCTCAGAGTAATGTAGATCTTTAAACAAGGCCTTTGTTCATTTGCTGTGGATAGGTAGTGGCAGTCTGGAACACTGGTAAAGACTGCAGATCCTGGAGTCAATCAGAGTAGGTTTGATTCCAGGCTGTACCACTTACCAGTTATAAGACTTACAGTATATAAATTTAATTCTCTGTGCCTCAGTTTTCTATTTGTAAAAATGGATCATGACACCCATCTTACAAACTTATGAGAATTAACACATGTAAAATGTTTATAATACTCCCCAATTTACAGTAAATGTTCAAAAACACAAGCTACTATTATTTGGGTTATGTCAAAATAGCATAATACATTCTCCATTCCTTTATTTTCTGATGACAGAGTAAATTCCAGAATAGAAAATTTCTCTAGCTAACAATTTCATGCTCAAATTCACTGATATGCTGCAGTAATTCATTCAACACATGTTTGAGTTCCTTCTACATGTAAGGCATTGTGCTTGGCCCTGGCCATCTTGTTCTGAGGTAGGGGCCAAATGCATGTGGACAGTCATATAACTTCACCATAAGAGGCATTCTATAATAGGTGATTAATTCTGTTTCAGTCTGAGAAATGGCTTGGATCTCTCAGTTTCTCTAGGAGCCTCTCCCTTTTTCAGGCCAATCTAAGACCCGGCAGTGCTGATTCCCTTAAATAACGATTGGCAAGGTCTTCTAACACCCAAGCATTGATCAAATGCTGAATAAAATAACCCTGGATGGTCAGCAACAGAATACACTGGTCATTATTTCTCTACTAGAAGCATAAGCTTATCTTTAGATATGCAAGCTCTCCAAAATGGCTATGATCAGCTCAGTTGTTAAAAACATGCCTATTTAGTGAGTTGTTAAACTCTTTGATCCCCATTATAACCTCCAAGGACCTATCAATCTATATGCTATTCTGTTTTATAGTTATTATTATTAATGAACAATGAGCATTTGGCATCTGAGAGCTCTGGAACTCTGTCTTTTTGAATATAATAGCACAGACTTGAAAGTAAAAACCTGCTTGCTATTCTGAAAGCCTCTTCTTGCTGGTTGCCCAAGTCACCACTGCAACTTTTTTCCCAGCAGGCAAAAAGCCCTGATTACCTTTTGTAGGAGAAAAAGGATTAGTCTAGGAAAACTCACCACTTTTGTTTTCATCTCGGAGACTGCATATCATGAATTGCATAAGTCACTGAGACGAATAAATCATTGAGAGAAGCTAGTCAATGTCCCTGGAAGTTTCTATTTCATCTTCTCTTAGATATCTGGTGTGCTGAAATAACACAGGGTTTCCTAAACCTTAGCCTCATTTATTTTCGGCATCAGAAGGACCCTTAATGACAGGGCCTTTATGAAGCATTAGAAAATTCCAGGGCCAATAAATATTCTGAACAGAAAGTGCTGACTTGAAAATTCCCTAAACTGAGGATTGCTGCCGTTACAGCTGCGTGAGCTCTGACAATAGTTGTTGGTAAAGTGCCTGGGGTCAGGGTTCACCATGACCTTTTCTTCAGCTAGAAGAGTAAGGGATGACTGACCACAGATACAACCCAGATACTGTGGTACTGACCAAGTATCCAGTTCACAGAGATCCTGCAGTGCTCACAGCTCCTCACTTCCTATTGGGTTGGCCATGGAACCCATGAGTATAAATCCTTTCTGTTTTCATTTCCCTGCTGCAGGTAGTAGTTCTTAAAAGTTCAAGAGGAAAGGGTTCCGTTTAAGGGTCTGATGAAGCTTTGCATTTTCTTCTTAGAAATATGCACATATGGAGAATATCTTAAGTACAACTTCAGGGAATTTGAAGACTTTCTGAAGTCCATGTCAGCACCCCCTGGGGTCCAAACATCAAAGGTATGTTGTTTGAACAAGTACAGTTCCTGGAATTTATTTTTATGGTTTTCACATCATATCCTTTCCTAAAGTGACCCCTTTTCTTATAGAATCTGCAACTCTTGTCTTAGAAAAACTACAAGCAGAGACTCCTAAGCAAAGCTTGGTGTCTAAATTCCTCTTCCCCACTTTATTTTTCCCCAGTTAGGTTTTTTCAAAAACTTTTTATTATGGAAAATTTCAAACATATAAAATAGTATAACAAATCCCTATGTTCTCATGAACTGATTCAACAATTACCAGGTTATGGCCAATTTGATTTCATTTACGTCTATACCTCTCCTCATATTATTTCATCAATTAGTTACTGAAGTATAACATATGTTCTTTCCTTATTATCTTGAATCAAAACCTATATACTAATTCATTTATAAATACCTTATTTACATAAGAAATCATGCAAATTATAAGAAAAGCTACAGTACCATTTTCAAACCTAAAAGCATCAAGCAATTCCTCATATCATCATACAGTGTTCATATTTTCAATGATCTCATAAATGTCATAAAAGCGTTTTAATGGTTCATTTGATTATATCAGAATTCAAGTAAAGTTTCCATGTTATGATTTCTTGGTATGTTTCTGAAGTCACTTTTAATCTGTGAATTCTCTCTCCTTTCTTTCTGCTTGTAATTTACTTGTTGAAGATACAAGGTTGTTTTTCCTATAGAATCTCCTTGAGTTGGGGTTTTGCTGGTTGCATCTCCGTGGTGTAGCTTAATATATTTCTTGCATATGCTTTTCTTCTGACTGTATTTCCCGTAAATTATTAGCTGGATCTAGAGCTTTCTTGGATTTAAGTTTGATTTGTTTGTTGAGGCTATTTCATCAAAGTGGTGGTTTGTATTTCTATCAGGAGTTATTTATTTATTTATTTATTTATTTATTTATTTTGAGACAGAATCTCACTCTGTCCCCCAGGCTGGAGTGCAGTGGTGCCATCTCAGCTCACTGCAACCTCTGCCTCCCAGGTTGAAGAGATTCTTCTGCCTCAGCCTCCCAAGTAGCTGGGATTACAGATGCACACCACCACGCCCAGCTAATCTTTTTCTATTTTTAGTAGAGACAGGGTTTCACCACATTGGCCAGGCTAATCTCGAACTCCTGACCTCAGATAATCCACCCACCTCAGCCTCCCAGAGTGTTGGGACTACAGCCATGAGCCACTGTGCCTGGCCTTATGAGGAGTTATCTCTATTTGTGAGATGTTAGCAGCTATTGTTAATCCATTAGTTCATGAAAGGTTGCAAAATAGTACTATTATAATTCTATCATCTCTTCTTTATTTATTAGCTATGACACTTATTCAAAGAGCTGTTTTCTTGCATTTCCTATTTTGTTGCTGTTTTAGTCTGTTTTGGCTGCTATAACAAAATACCATATACTTGGTGGATTATAAACAACAGAAATTGATTTCTCACATTTCTGGTGGCTGGGAAGTCCAAGATGAGAGTGTCAGAAAATTCAACGTTTGGTGAGGGTCCACATGGTAGAAAAGGAGAGGAGTCTTTCTGTGGTCTCTTATAAGGGCACTAATCCAAACTCTTGAGGGTAGAGGCTTCTTAACCTAACCACCTTGCAAAACCCTCGCCTCTTAATACCATCACCTTGGGAATTAGGATTTCAGCCTGTGAATTCTAGGGGGACACAAACATTGAGACCATAGCAGTTACCCATTGGCATATAATATATAGGGAAGCTGAGATAAATATTTGATTCTTTCCGTTTGTTTACCTATTTCCAAAATTATGAGTTGGCTTGCATTCTCCAAAGGTGACCGTGGATTTAAACATATTTGATCAGTTTTAATCCATTGCAGTTTTTATCTGAATTGATGCATTACTTATCCTATTTCTGGTCAGTTGCAGCCTTTTTATTTTGGTTCCTGAGTCCTTTTGAAATGACCATAGAAGTCTTTTGATAGTTTACTTGAAATCTATAGGACAAGATGTTCCCAGATCATCTTGTATATTTCTTGTCACAGAATCAGCCACTTCTCCAAAGACCTCTGGTTCTTTTCAGGGGAAATTTTATATGGACACATTAATCTTACTTCTGGATGTGTTCATTGATTGAGCCAAGTCTGGATATGGGCTTTTAACATTCTAATAAATTAATTGGTAAGAATATGTTTGGAGTACTGTTTAAATGATAAGACACACCTATCTTTTCTGTGATGTAATTAAAATATTATGGCCTTTTCTTGGTTATTATATATGTCAAATTTTATATGATCATTATATTCTAGACTCACTTTTAGAAACCTTCAAAATGTCACCAAAGGAAACTCCAAAATTTAAATGTCAGAGGATGGTCCAGTCCTATAAGTTATTACAAATGCTATTATTAGGTTATGGATCCCACTTATTAAATTTATTTAATATACTTAGAACATCTAGTGATGCTGTTGAGAACTGCATCTTCAACAATTCCACAAGGTCAAACAGAGCCTACCCATTTGGGGATTTGCAGTTAGATAGAAGGGATGACAAGGGAATTAGGAACTTGCACATATAATTGTAAGTATTGAGAAGTGGTACAAATATTTGATAAAAATTCAAGAACAATGTTGAGTACAAAGGGCACATTTAAGAAAGATATATATGGAATAAATCAATACTTATAAATTTTAAAATACTCAACAGTATTGTATATTAGTTCAGGATGCACACAGATGCAATTAAAACTTAGAACATGAACAGGAAATATGCACAACTTTGGACTACTGGTTACCTCTTAGGAAAGAGATAGGAAGAGAAAGAAATGAGATCAGGGAATGATGCCTAAAGGACATAATTACACCTGTGATACTTTATCTCTTTATTAAAAAAAAAATAGAGGAAAAGACAAGAAAAGACAACAGAAAAAGTATGAAAGCCTCTGAATATATGAAATGCAGGAAGCAGTTTGACCTATTAAACTATGTGGTATGTGGCAAAGCAGTAATATTAAGCTTTCAGCCACCTGCCTGCTCCATTTTTAAGATAAAGAGTATATATAATGTTTTCAAATGTGTGTGTGTATATATATATCCATATAGTTGGGAATTACTAAACTGCCTGAGTTTTGTGGCAGTATTCAGGTCAAGGAAACATGGGTCTTTATTTTTGCCAATAATATTTTATTGCTGTAAAAATTACTAAAAATGCTAACTCTATCCTGAATCACTCAGCATATAACTACTGCAACACAAAAGGAACAAAAAACACAACCCCAAACAGCACATTCTGGCCAACATAACCAGTCTCCAACCTTCTCCTTTCAGCCTCTTTGCCAACACGACCTAGGAAAAAATTAAGATTTACCCAGGCAAGATGACCATTCTTAGTCCCTTTCAGCCCAATGCTGGGCCTCTTCAGTGATGCTCTTTCTAAGGGGGAGGAATGCTGTGGATAATGGCTAGTACCCCTAGTCTTCTGGCACTTTTAATTGTGGATTTACCTTCTTCATTCCCTACCATCCTCTTCCTCCTGGTGAGGTTAGATGAGGCAGAAGAGTGTCCCCATGGATGTGAAATCAACCTGGGCATCTCTTTGCTGAAAGTGGGGATGACAGCAACCCAGAAATGCAAAGATCTCTGATTCTCGAGGAAATCGCAAGCTTCCTTGAGAGGGCCTCTCAGAATTCTCAAGATAAAAATTCTGCTAACTACCTGCTTGATAGGATGGGATGCATTGAGAGCAGTTTTCAGTTCACCCAAAATCCAATCCCACAGATCCCTGGGACTCTTCCGTTTTCCATTCTGTTTCCTAGTTTGCTTTTTGTGTTCTCTATCACACTTCACATATTTCTCCCCTTGCCTTAGTGTATTTTAGAGGAATATTTTATATTGGGAATATCTTATATGAAACTCAAGCTGGTGTAGGTATGAAAAAGAGGGTAGTGTAGAAATGGGGTGAGACTCTACAATCAGAAAGTCAATGAAACAAAAGCAGATAGGAAAAAGAACAAGATTAGGAACAAGAGAATGAGAGTTGCTTAGAAATAGAAAAGTGGAGATTCAGGGGGAATCAATATTCTCTGTAAGTTTTTGAAAAATAATAAAATGTATTTATGTATTGCTCATACGATAAAAATTTAGTACAATTTATTAAGAAATAGGGAAGATGAGGAAAGATAAGAGAAATAGAGGGAAAGAAGAGAGGCAATGATATCATAACAATGTAGTAAAACACTTCTGGTGGCAGGGCAGGGCAGGAAGCAGTTTGGGGTCAACAAGAACAGTGCAATTACAAAATACTCCACTCATGTATACATGGCCTAAGTGATGAAGCCAAGAATAAAACCCAGATTTCCCGATTCCTGGCCCTGGGCCTTATGTATTAAATCATGTTGCCTCTGCTGTCAGATAATTATCTTGCATCTGGAACATAAATACAGCCAATTCAAATATGCATCTTGATCTTATCATGTGGTTAGCAATCCACACTGTTATTACTGTCAATAGGACTGCATCCCATTAATACCATGTTCACTTTTTGGCTACAGAGCTAGTGGCATAAGGTGGATAAATACAATATAGAATGTGGTCAAAGAAAATCACCCTCATTCCAAATACTACAAGATATAAGAGGAAGCTCCCAGGTAGAGCTACTGTGGAGAATCTTCAGGAAGCCACATGGAAAATCTGGAAAAATTTATTTTAAATAAAGATGTATTCACTAATACATCTTTACTTGATAACTCTAAATCAGGTGGGATTTGAAAAAGTGTAGTGATTTGATTATGAATCTATTTTTAAATTAAATGACAATTTTTACTATAAGAAACACAACCCTTTTTTTTTTTCTGACAGTCTTGTTCTGTCACCCAGGCTGGAGTGCAGTGGCACAATTTTGGCTCACTGCAACTTCCATCTCCCAGGTTCAAGTGATTCTCGTGCCTCAGCCTCCCAAGTAGCTGGGATTACAGGCATGCACCACCACGTCCAGCTAATTTTTTTTTTTTTTTGGTATTTTTTAGTAGAGACAGGGTTTCTCCAGGTTGGCCAGGCTGATAAACTCCTGGCCTCAAGTGATCCACCTGCCTTGGCCTCTCAAAGTGCTGGGATTACAGGAGTGAGCCACCACTCCCAGTCAAGAGATGCGATCTTTATTATCATCTGTGCTCAGGTAAAATTGCCAAAATCCCCATTTAGATTGCTTAGATTTTATTTTCACATTAATAAGCACCAGTTGTTACAAAGACTGGAGGATTGATTATCAGAATTAGTTATCTGATGTACGATGAGTTATCAGCATCAATGTGGATTTTGACACTGAATCAATGGAAGAATAAACTCTATAGCTTGTGCTTCTCCAAATGCATTGACCTCATGTTCAAAATGCTAGATTGTCTCAACAACCTAAACTACAATTTGGACATCCATGTTCATAGCAGCATTATTCACAGTAGCCAAAAGGTAGAAGCAACCCAAGTATCCAAGAATGGATAAGTGGATAAACAAAATCTGACATATATATACAATGGAATATTATTCAGCCTTAAAACGGAAGAAAATTTTGGGGCATGCTACAACATGGATGGACCTTGACAACATTATGCTAGGTGAAATAAGTCACACGCAAAAGGACAAATATTGTATTATTCCATTTAAATGAGGTATCTAGAATCTAAGGCAAATTCATAGAGACAGAAAGTAGGATGGTGGTAGCCAGGGATTGAGGGAGGGGAGGAACAAGAAATTCATTTTAATAAGTACATAGTTTCAGCTGGAATAGATGAAAATGTTCTGGAGATGGATGGTGGTGATGATTTCACAAAAATGTGATATACTTAATACTGCTGAACGATGTATTTTAAAAATCTTTAACCGAGATTGCGCCACTGCACTCCAGCTTGGGCGATAGAGTGAGACTCCGTCTCAAAAAAAAAAAAAAAAAAAAAAAAATCTTTAAAGTGATAAATTTTTTGTTATATATAAATTACCAAAATAAAAATCACTAAACTACATTTTATCAGTCACTTTAAATTTAAGTCTATTGTATACACCCTTGGGTTTCCACAGGAAATCTGATTTAGTTATTTCTGATACTGATATTCACATTACAATAGTTTCTTGATAGGTGCATCACCTTTGAAGTACAGTCGTGTATCACTTAACAATGGGGATATGTTCTGAGAAATGCAATGTGTGTGATTTTGTCCTTGTGCAAACATAGTGTACTTACACAAACCTAGATGCGATAACCTACTACACATCTAGGCTATATGATTAGCTTATTGCTCTTAGGCTACAAACCTGTACAGCATGTTACTATACTGAACACTATAGGCAATTGTAACACAATGGTTATATATTTGTGTATCTAAACATATCTAAATATAGAAAAGGTACAGTCAAAAGACAGTATTATAATCTTATGGGACCACCATCATGTATGTGGTTCATCACTGACCAAAGCACGGTTATGTAACACATGACTGTACTTGCTTAAGCAAAGGAAACCAAATCTAATCTATCTCAAAAGAGAAGCTGTATGTTGGATCACAGTTGGTACAATCTGGTGTAATCTGGATTACCACATAGCATGCCAATATCGGGGAAGGTAAAATTAACATGATATAATGTTATAAAATAAAGTCTGCTTTTGAAGTTAATGCCTGAAAATGCTATTTCTGAAGATCAAATGAGAATCTCTGCAGGTGGTCATTGCAAATAGTTTGGGCATTTCATCCTCTGGCTGCAGCTATATGCATCTCT
Source organism: Hylobates moloch (assembly GCF_009828535.3). Classification (NCBI taxonomy): domain Eukaryota; kingdom Metazoa; phylum Chordata; class Mammalia; order Primates; family Hylobatidae; genus Hylobates; species Hylobates moloch. The sequence continues at coordinate 163,880,389 of NW_026652276.1, read as the reverse complement.
TCTCATCAATGCTCCTTTGGGATCTTTTTGGATTAAAAAGATTATTTGGATGAAATTATGTCCTGAAAGCTGATTGACCCTCAGTAACTGTGTAAGCTAGAAGGGCTGTCATGAAGAGATTGCCTCTCCTAGAGGGCCTGGCTGCCCCTGCAGCCACTGGAACCACCATCAGTCTGGGTTTGATGTAGGCTGAGGAAGGCTGACATTGTCTTCTGGTTTTGATTCAAGCAAATGTCCTTGGTAGACTCTAATCACTGCCTGAGAGTGTTATATGAGATGAGATGATATGAATACTACCACCTCAGGAATTAGAAAACAAATAGAATCACAGTTTTTAGAACAGTCCTCGAGGAATAATTTGGTGATGTCCTGACCACAGATTCATTCATTCATTCAGTCAGTTATCCAATTGTTATTAATCACCTGCTGAGTATTTAGGCACTGTGCTAGTCCAATCGAGTGGAGAGAAAGTGACTGCCATAAAAACAATATAATCAGTTTAAGAGAGGAATACAATTTAATAAAGATTCCGAGAGAGATTCTTTTTGATTGAAGAATTATAAAAAGTCTTCATGGAGATGGACACTGAACGAGGAGAGTGTGAGAAGTCTATGCTAGTATGTCCAATAAGGAAGAACGCATGGTGTTTGTCCAAGGATTAGCAAACACACCTATTGGACTGATGTATATAACAGAAATTGGAAGAGGAAATATGGCTAGAAATTTAGGTTGGAATACAATATAGAATGTCATATTGAAGATTTTTGGGAAATACACAGTGTTTGTGAAAAGAGGAGTAATTACAACCAAAGGATACCCAGGTTCTTACATCAAGGAGCATCTAAAAAAGGGGTTAAAATTGATGGTAGCATGAAGAGTAAGTGCATAAAATGGACATTACTTTTTTTAATAAATTGTGTTCTCTTTTATTGCTTTCTCACTGGGTTGCACAGTCTGTCCACCGATGTGAACATTACATGTGGAACCTACTGACCATTGTTTTCACAAAACTTCCTTCAAAGCAGGGCTTCTCAACATTTTAAAATGCATACAAATCACCTGACATTCTTGTTAAATTTGAGATTCTGACTTAGTAGTCTGGGGTGGAGCCTTAGATTCTACATTTCTGAAAACCTTTGAGGTGCTGCTGCTGCCATTCCTGGGAGGACATCTTGATTAGCCAGACTTTAAAGTCTTAAGTTTTCACAACCATTTCATCAAAAGACACAGCTTTTGGACACTGTGCTCCTGGGGCACATAACCATTTCTACTGTACCCATGACTGCTTCCTGTCACCACTCCCAGCCCAGGATCACCATTATTTAAGGCCCATATCGGGAAAATGAATTGAGTTTTGAGAATAGAGTAAGGAGAGCCTGACATTGGGGACTGCAGTCTAGGTGAGATGACAAAGGCCTCTTGATGAAGAGAAACATATATAACATGGGGTGCTTGGAAGAAGTGAGACTCTTCTGACTCGTGGTATGATCCATCTGACATTTATAACAATTTTAAAAATCAGATTAGCAAGCACACACGAACTACTAAGCTAATGAGCCCTCACCACCTGTCTGTTCCACCTCTGGTTGCAGGTAGCCTGTGAACAGGCTTGGATCAATTAGTCAATATAATTGAAGCCAAATGTAATTAATTATATAATTTCTGGCTGTCCAAGTTTAATTCACTAAATCACATTATGAAACTAGGGCATTATGAAGGATTAGTGAGAAAAGGGAAACGAGCTTGAGTAAAGCTCTCACAGGAGCTATAATGCATATATTATTTCTTGAACTGCTATCCTTAGGAATGAAGCAGAGGCTCTAAACTCCCACTATTATTGATACAAATCCATGTGTCTTGTACACTCATGGGTTTGTGATCAAGTGTCACTAGTGTAAAAGCATAAAAAGTCTGTTATACCTGATGGGAGGCGCCACTGGGTAGGAGAAAGTTCAGGAGGAAGAGTCAGAAAGGCTGCTCACATTTTGATATTTACAAAGAAAGCATTAACAGAAACATAGAAGGGAGGCAAAGAAGTTGATGTAGGAGTGAAGAGCATAAACCACCTTTTCTTAATTGCTTTCATTACATAATTAACACCATGGATTGCAGTATACTGCCGCTCCCATATACTGAAGTCCTCATTCCCAGAACCTGTGAATTGGATCATATTTGGAAATAGGATCTTTGCAGATGATCGAGTTAAGATGAGGTTATTATGATGGGCGCCAGTCCAATATAACTGTGTCCTTATAGAAATGGGAAATTTGGATACGGAGACAGATACACAACAAGGGAAGAGGATGGGAAGACATCAGGAGAACACCCTGAACAAGCAAAGGATCCCTAAGGCTGCTGGCAGTTAAGAGAGAGGCATGGAATGGAGTGTCTCTCACAGCCCCAAGAAGGAACCAACCCTGACGGCACCCTGATTTCAGATATCTAACCTTCGAAAATGTGAGGTAATAAATTTCTGTTGCTTAAGCCACCCAGTTTGTGGTACTTTCTTACAGCAGCCCCAGGAAACTCATACAAAAAATATATGATTACTATTTAAAAATCCAACACTAAAGAAGTATAAAGTACAGAAATAAAAGGGGAAACTTTTATCCTTATCTGATAGCTTTAGGGGGTTGATATGTTTCTTTCCAGGTCTTTTATCTATTAATATGTATGTAAAGAATGTAGGCTGGGTGTGGTGGCTCACACCTGTAATCCCAGCATTTTAGGAGGCTGAGGCGGGCAGATCACTTGAGGTCAGGAGTTCCAGACTAGCCTGGCCAACATAGTGAAACCCCATCTCTACCAAAAATACAAGAATCAGCTGGGCATGATGGTGTGCGCCTGTAATCCCAGTTACTTGGGAGACTGAGGCAGGAGAATCACTTGAAACCAGGAGGCAGAGGTTGCAGTGTGTGGAGAGCATGCTACTGAACTCCAGCCTGGGCAGCAGAGCAAGACTCTGTCTCAAAAAAAAATTTGTTATAAAAATGAGATTATACCATAGATATTACTATGTAATATTACTATAGTAATATTGTTACAATGGATACTACTATGAAGCTTGCTTTTTTTCATTTAATAAATATATTGTGGACATACTCCCATATCAATTCATACAGATCTACTCTTTCATTATAATGGCTACATAGATTTTATTTTATAGATTATCAGATGATTCATGATATACATTTGGAGAAAGAAAATTTACTATTACAAGCAATGTTGCTACAAACATATTTATTCAAATATCCTTATGCTCTTCTGAGAGTATTGCTCTAAGATATATTATAGAAGTGGAATTACTAAGTCAAGTGTACTTGTGCTTAACGTCTTGAAAAAAATTGTCAAATTGTTCTTTAAGATGTTGCAATTACCTTTTTATTTATTTATTTATTGTAAGAAATGGAGTCTTGCTATGTTGCCCAGGATAGCCTTGAACTCCTGGGTTAAGCAATCCTCCCATCTCAGGCTCCCAAGTAGCTATGACTATGGGCACATGCTACCACACCCAGCTGCAACTACCTTTTCAACATCATACTGGAAGTTCTAGATAATGCAACAAGACAAGAAAAGGAAATAAAAGATATACAGATGGGAAAGAAGAAATAAAACTGTCTTTCTTCACAGATGACATGATTGTCTCTGTAGAAAATCTTAAGTAATTGACCAAAAAAACTCCATAATAAGTGATTATAGCAAAGTTGCAGGATGTGAGGTTGATATACAAAAAGTCAGTCACTTTCCTATATACCAGCAATGAACAAGTAAAATTTGAAATTAGAAACATCATACCATTTATGTTAGGACCTCCAAAAATGAAGCAGTTAGGTATAAATCTAACAAAATATATACAAGATTTATATGAGAAAAACTACAAAACTCTGATGAAGGAAATAAAAAAATTTTTCTAAATAAATGAAGAGATATACCATGTTCATAGGTAGGAAAACTCAATTATTGTCAAGATATCAGTTTTTCTCACCTGATCTATACCTTCAATGTAATCTCAATCAAAATCCGAGCAACTTATTTTGTGGATGTTGACAAACTGTAAAATTATATGGAAAGGCAAAAAGACCCAGGATACACAACACAATATTGACGGAGAGCAAATATTACCAACCTCAAGACATATTATAAAGCTGAAGTAATCAAGACACTATGGTACTGGTGAAAGAGTACAAAGAGATCGATGGAAAAGAACAGGGAACCCAGAAAGAGCCCCACATAAATATAATCAACTGATATTTGACAAATGGGCAATGTCAATACAATGGAGAAAATACAGTCTTTCAACAAATGGTGCCGGAACAACTGGATATCCACATGCAAAAAGGATGTCCACATGGGCAAAGGATATGAACAGACACTTCTCAAAAGAAGACATTTATGCAGCCAATGGACATATGAAAAAATGGTCATCATCACTGGTCATCAGAGAAATGCAAATCAAAACCACAATGGGATACCATCTCATGCCAATTAGAATGCTGATCATTAAAAAGTCAGGAAACAGCAAATGCTGGAGAGGATGTGGAGAAATAGGAACACTTTTACAAGGTTGGTGGGAGTGTAAAATAGTTCAACCATTGTGGAAGACAGTGTGGCAATTCCTCAAGGATCTAGAAATAGAAATACCATTTGATCCAGCGATCCCATTACTGGGTATATACCCAAAGGATTATAAATCATGCTACTATAAAGGCACATGCACACGTATGTTTATTGCGGCACTATTCACAATAACAAAGAGTTGGAACCAACCCAAATGTCCATCAGTGATAGACTGGATTAAGAAAATGTGGCACATATACACTGTGGAATACGATGCAGCCATAAAAAAGGATGAGTTCCTGCCCTTTGCAGGGACATGGATGAAGCTGGAAACCATTATTGTAAGCAAACTATCACAAGAACAGAAAACCAAACACTGCATGTTCTCACTCATAAGTGGGAGCGAACAATGAAAACACAGGGACGCAGGGCAGGGAACATCACACACTGGGGCCTGTTGCAGGGTCAGGGACTGGGGGAGGGATAGCATTAGGAGAAATACCTAATGTAAATGATGAGTTGATGGGTGCAGCAAACCAACACGGCACACGTATACCTATGTAACAAAACTGCATGTTGTGCACATGTACCCTAGAACTTAAAGTATAATAATACAAAAATCTTTTTTAAAACAAAAAAACAAAAAAAGAACCTAAAGAAAGGCCTTATATATGTCACAAAAATTACTCAAAATGGATTTATAGACCTAAATGGAAAGTGCAAAAGTATAAAACTCCTAGAAGATACCATACGAAAAAATCTAGATAACCAATGACTTTAGAGATATGACACCAAAAGCATGATCCAACAAAGAAAGAACTGATAAGTTGGACTTCATTCGAATTAAAAATTTCTTCTCTGCAAGACAGTCTCAACGATGAAAAGACAAGTCACAGGCCAGGAGAAAATATGTTTTTAAGAGATACATCTGATAAAAGAGTGTTATCCAAAATAGACAAAGAGTTCTTAAACCTGTTAGTCAGAAAACAACCTAACTAAAAAATGGGCTAAAGACCTAAACAGACAACTCAATAAAGAGGGTATTCAGATAGCAGATAAGCGTATGAACAGATTCTCCACCTCTTATATTACCAGGGAAGTGTAAATTAAAACAACAGTAGGATACTACTACACACCTATTAGAATAGCTAAAATGCAGAACACTGACAACATCAGATGCTGGTGAGAGTGTGGAGAGCCAGGAACTCTCATTCATTGATGGTGGAAATATAAAATGGTACAGCCACTTTGGAAGACAGTTTAATGCTTTCTTACAAAACTAAACATACTCTTACCATAGGATCCAGTAATCACACTCTGGTATTTATCTAAAGGAGTTGAAAACTTATAGAACATGCACATACATGTTTATAGCAGCTTTATTCATAATTGCCAAAATTTGGAAGGAACCAAGATGTCCTTCAATAAGTGAATGAATAAGTAAACTGTGTTATGTAAAGACAATGGAATATTATTCAGTACTAAAAAGGAATGAGCTACCCAGCCATGAAAAGATGTGGAAGAAACATAAATGCATATTTCCAGTGAAAGAAGCCAAACTGAAAAGCTTACATACTGTGTGATTCCAACTATATATGGCATTCTTGAAAAGGTAAAACCATGGAGACAATAAAAAGATCAGTGGTTTGTAGGAGCTCTGGGAGGAAGAGATAAATAGGTGGAGCACAGAGAACTTTTAGGGCAGTGAAAATACTCTTCCATGATACTGTAATGGTGGATACATATCATAATACATTTGTCCAAATGCATAGAATGTACAACACCTAGAGTGAGCCTTAATGTATACTACAGACTTTGAGTGATAAAGTATCAGTGTAGGTTCATCAATTGTAACAAATGTACCACTCTGGTGGGAGGATATTGATAGAAGGGGATGCTATGCTTGTTGGGGGACAGAGGGTAAATGACAAATCTCTGTACCTTCCTCTCAATTTTGATGCAAAGATAAAACTGCTCTAAAAGAAAACTTTAAAAAATGTTGCCATTACACTCTAGACATGGAGTTTGAGATTGTCCCTTCCTCTACATTCTTTTCAACATATGTATAGTTGAACTCTTAAAAGTGATGAAATTCTTTATCTTTCAGGTTAGATATGTGTTAAAAATTTTAGCACATATGTCTATAATCACTAGCAAGATGGGGAAACTTTTCATATTTCTGGACATTTGAAGTTCTTATTTTGAGAATTGCCAATTTACATACTTTGCTGTTCCCTGATAGCTGTCTTTTTTAAAATTAACATAAATATTTGTATGCTTGGGATAGTAACAAATAGTCATGGTGAATATTTCCTCCCATATGTGTTAAGTTTGGTCTGTTAAATATGTGGCAAATATATTCTGCCAATATGTTGTATGTTTAGTTAACATTTATTATGTTAAGATAATAAGATTACTGTTTTTCAGTCTCTAGTATGTTTGACAGTAGTCAAATCTGCTAGTCTTTTCATTTGTGATGCTTGCCTTTCATGTCTCACTTAGGCTAAGCACAGGTATATATGTAGATGGAGAGGCATACTTTCATTCATTTTAAAACACGTAAGAACGTTTACTGTGCTTAAGAGACAGAAGGCATTAGGCCAGATGATACAAGGACAATTATCATATAGGATGGATATAGCATTAGAAATTAGAGAACACGCAGTATAGGCTAGTGCCAGAATGGTGAATTCTGTGGTTGAGGCAAATCACAGTTTACATAATTTGTATAGATCGTAATAGTAATCCATTCTCTAATGCCATTGGCAATGGCATTGGATGCATGTATTGAAGATATAGTGTTGAGGGAAAGTCACCCCATATTATTCTTACTCAAATTCGGGATTGGAGTGGAAAGGTTCTGACATTATTACCACTTAGCAATGGGCATAAAATATAATCAACCTATATCATAAACTGGAAACTTATAAACTGAAATTTTAATACGTAAAGTCCATGTGCATATTAAAATAAGAATGAGTGAAAGAGCGATGAGTATAACAAAAGTATAATGTTATCATTAAGTCAAGAACAAGAGAATTAAGGCTGACAGCCTATGCCACTGTGTCTGTGGCAGGTGTAGGCTGAGGGTACTGTGACCACTGATGTGACCATTTTGTCCACTGTCCATATCTCTAATTACTGGAGTTGGGGTATCACTGCTGCCAGTTAGTCACTACCAATTTCCTTTTCTCTGAATTTATATACATCACGCAGCCCTTCAGTTCATAATTTAGTTTCCCAAGCAGACTGCCTTACTGAGAAGGCAATGATCAAGTGAACCAGTGTCATTATTCTGATTAGCTTGGCAGCTATGTATCTCTTTGTGAATTATTCAGTTCTTTAGTAAATGAGGTGATGTTTTATATCATCCCCCCACTCCATCATTCCCCTAACAACTGGTTCATATGGTAAGGGAAAGTTTACAAGCTAATACTGTACATGCAATGGCCTGCATGGCCTAGTATGTGCTGCCATTATCCAAATACCTCCACCACAAATGATTCTGTCCTTATGCTTGCAAACATTGAATAACTTTTCTTTTCCTTACTTTTACCCAGTGATATCTACTGACCTATACACAACATTCCATGTAACACACATGTGCTGGCAATTATTGTGACAGAAAGTAGAGAGCAGGGAGAAGGGTCACAAAGGATGGAGGGGGTGAAGCATTTCACATTTTATCAAGCTATGAAAACTGGCACCTAGATTTTTATGCACTGGAAATAATTATTGGTCTCATGTGAAGAAACTAGTGATTGGCAGAGAGGAATGGGAACAATCTTGAAGGTTGAAGAAGGGAGGTAATATTTACAAAGGACTGAAATTTCATTGATTCAACAAAACTTTTTTTTTTTTAGCACTTTCTATCTGCCAGGCATTGCTTTAGGCATTTAGGATACATCAGTGAACAATAAAAACCCAATTTCCTCTCCTCTTAGGACTTAATTCTAGAAAGAATAGTCAGACCAATAAACAGCAGACAGACCAGATGAGTAAATTACACAGTATTTTAGGAGGGGATACATACTATGGAAAAAGAAAGGGTAGATCAAGGTAAGTGGGATTGGGGATGGGAAGTGGGAGTGGGTGGGTTGAGATTTTTTAAATAGGTTGGTGATGACGAAGAGGGATCACTGAGGAATAAGCTGGAGTGAAGACTCGAAGGAGGTGAGGGAACAAGCCATGTTAATATCTGGAGACAGAACACTCCAGGCAGAGGGAACCATGAGGATGAGACCCTCCACATAGCTGAGATTTTGAAAGTTTCCTGTGTTTAAGACAAAATGAAAAGAAACAAAAACCAGTGTCCTGAAAAGATCTCAAAGCCTTCCTATGCTAGCCAAAAAGGTAAAGGTGTGTATAGGTACACACTTATCCACCCAGGTGAGGGTTATTCCGAGAGTTTCAGATCACATGCAGAGACTAAAAAGAGCAAGCTTATTTGGTGATGGAGTGAGAAGGACCACCTAACAGTCATGTACTTGCAAGGAAAGAAGATGGGGGAAAGAAGGGGCCTCTTGATAGACTTCTTAATTAGCAATTCTGCTCCTATCTCATGGGAAGTGAAACCTACTTCAGTCCAAAATGGTCTGCCAAGAAGATCCTGCTGGAAAATATTTTGATGGATTGCAAGGGGGGAAGTTTGAGGCAGCCAAAAGAAAGATGTTATAATCATTCCAGTTGAGATGACCAAAGCTGAAGTAGGATCATACATACATATGTACAGATGAAGATATGATGACAGAGTATGCCAAGGGTCAGTCATCATATTGTGTTATTTTGCAATGAGATAAGACTTTGGCAGGAAACTGTGTAGAATGACAAAATTCCACTCTTGCTCTGCCACATATTTCTGTGATTTCTGGCTACAAAATCAGGTGGGGGCTCAGTTTTCTCATCTGTAGAATTGGGGGATAACACCTGCTTGATCTAGTTCATAGAACTTTTGTGAGACTCAAATGATGAAACAGCAGAAACTGTTGGGTAGGTAATTAAATGCTATACAAAGAGGAGACATTCTCAAAGCTTTTATTCTCACCAAATAGCTGATATAACACTTGACTTCTTTTAGTTCACACCTGAAAATAATCTGCATTTTCAAGACCAAAGTAACCTCAATCCTGGTGGGTTACTCTCTAGTCTCTTCCTCCTTCTCCTTGGTCCCCCACTAAGGCTGGAAGGCCAACAGGTAGGGAGAAGTTTCAGAAGAAAATCTAGCACCATGGTATAGGTTAAGAGGCAACATAGGAAGAAAATCCATCCTCTACCTCTATTTCTTTTGGAACAGAAATAAAAGGGTATGGTGTCTGTGTTCCAGCATCTGCTCCCAGGTTTTGATTTTTCTGTGACTCAGGAGAAGACAGAGGCTAGTAGGCAGGCCTCCCCGATGCCCAGGCTCTCCCCTTCTGGGTTCTTATCAGAGAGAGTCTGGCCCACTGATCCCAGCCACAGGCTTGCTTTTCTCCTCCATGGCTGATTGTCCCGAGAGCCCCGTAATTCTCAAGGTCAGACCTTCCCATGCAATGCCAAAGTTGACAAATGTAATATCTCAGGCAAACAGGTTATTTTGCTGCAAAACCTCACAAAAAAGGGGAGGGACATTCCCCTTGGCTTGAAATTTTAAGCTACTTTGAGTCTAAGCTCACAGAGCACCTCTATGATTTTCTTCGAGGGGGCCTCAGGGCAAAAAAGGAGGGCCTGCCATCTCTTATTGAATATCCCCATTTCCATCCTCAGTCAGACCACTCAGAACACACTCTCTCCAGCTTTTATCAGCTTAAACCCGGAGCAGACATGTGGTGTGTGAAAGGATGTAGGTTGTTATTCAGTGCCTCTGGCATATTGTGTTAAGATGAAAAACACAAGTTTACTACTTAAAGGGGAACTGTCAGTCCAAGGTCATCATTCCCCAGCAGGCCATGGTACAAGCCACACCACAAATACCCATTCTGGGTGTGGGACAAGCGTCTGGTTAGTTTCTCCATTTGAGAGAAGCACAGAGAACAGCATTTCCTCCAAATACCAGATCAATCATTTAGGGGCAATTCATCTTTTACTAAAATGATCTCAAGTTCACGACTAATAAGACCACAGCTGCCTTTTTTATGGCTGAGTTACCCACACACAACTCGGCACCGTATTTTCGGTCAGATCACAACTGCGTAATGGGGCCTCAAACTTGGCAGTTTCATGTTCTTCTGTCTTTTCCTTTCCCAACCCACACTGAATTACACGCTGACCAAAGCTCCCCTGGAGTCACATGGAATGAGAATTTGGCTCCAAATATCCAAATTTGCAGCCCAAAATGGAGGCGTCCCTGGGCCGACTAAGTTTTTCCATTTCACTGCCTGGGATTTGCCATTCTCTGTGCAGAATTCAGGCTGCATTTTCCTGTTGATGGTCCAGGTTATGCAAATGTAGATAGGAGAGTCACAACAAATGTGTCCAGATGGCCCTTACACTATAGAGTTACCCCAAATTCAAGAACAAAATGAGACACAATTATTTACAGCATGAACTTGAACTGTAAGGAGTACAGAGGGAAACAGATCTTAGAGAAAGAAAAGAAAAAAGTAAATAAAATTTTGTCTTTGTTTCCCCTCTTTTCAAAATCAATTTTGCCAAATTGTTAATTACCCTCAAAAGGATATTAAGGGCACTCAGGAGGAAGTCAATGTTAGTATTTTGGATATCCTGGCATACATCACGTGTAGTCCCTGGGACATCCAAGATGACACAGACTGACATGTTGCTCCAGGCACATGCTCTATGTTACCATTATATTTGCGTAACTGATCCATTCCTGGCATATATAGCCCTGACCTCTGGGTGCTGAAGGATTAAAATATCAGTCACGGGGCTCAAACTGTTGTCCTCATGTAGATGAATGTCAGCTTCTCCTATTTGGCTGTTTGTGTCCTAAACTTTTAGTTTGCTCTAACAATGATTGCCCAAGTCAACTAGTAGGCACTGTTCTGAGGACCAGGTCATTGAAATTTACTGCTTTGCATTTTTGCCTTCATAGTTCTACATTGCATGATTAGCACTCCACCATGGGACTACTGCCGTGCCAGGTCCATATGCAGAGCTCAGCACAGTGCTTTGTGCAAAAAAAAAAAAAAAAAAAAAAAAGATGTTGTTGGGGTCAGGCACGGTGGCTCACACCTGTAATCCCAGCACTTTGGGAAGCCAAGGCAGGCAGATCACCTGAGGTCAGGAGTTCGAGACCAGCCTGACCAACATGGAGAAACCCCGTCTCTACCAAAAATATCAAAAAAAAAAAAAAAAGTTAGCCAGATGTGGTGGTGCATGTTTGTAATCCCAGCTACTCCAGGGGCTGAGGTGGGAGAATTGCTTGAACCCGGGAGGCGGAGGTTGCAGTGAGCCAAGATCACACCATTGCACTCCAGCCTGGGCAACAAGAGCGAAACTCCATCTCAAAAAAAAAGAGAGAGATGTTGTTTAAATGATACTGAGGTGCTGATACCATTCTTCTTGGATCTCATTTTATCATGAATCCATCCTCCATGTTGCCACTAGGCTGCTTCTGCTTAACAATCTGTGAAGATGAACTGTGGCTCAGCTTTGTGTTATTTGCCTAAGGATGTCTTCATTCAAATCTTTGACAAAATAATGAACAAGAAGACACAGAGGGCAGAGCTATGTGATGTTTCACTATAGATGTTCTTCTAATTTTCACCTAAACTTATAGATCCAGCCTCTCTCTATATATTTTTGCTTGCAAGAATCTCAACCAAACTTAGTTTGACATAAACTTATTGAGATCTAGAAACTGGAATAAATGAGGAAAACATTGTTCCAACTTTCAAAGGACTTCCAGTCTGACGAGAGTATATATGGTGTATCTGATGGAGGCAGTGGTTGGGGATCAGGGAAGTTGGTAGGGAAGAGCAGTAAGAGGCGGGGCTTAGATTACTACATAAATAGTCACAGTTCAAAGCATAAAAAATTTTACCTGAGGAGTGCAAAGTGCCCCAGGGTTCAAAAGAAGGAAAGATTACATTTTACTAAGGAAGTTCAGGGCGATGTCGTAAATCAGCATATTTCTTGCTTCCCCACATCACTGTGATAATCGTTCTCCTCTCTTTACAGCTTTTATTGGGGTTCAGACCATTAGCTTATTCAACATTTCCCTTTCCTGACCACAGCCACCCACCAACTCCTGGATACTCTTCCACCTTCAGCACCTGCCCAGTCTTCTCCCTATCTTTTCTACCAGCTAACATCCTCAAAAACTATTGAATGTTGTTGACATTCAAATATGCTGGCTCCTTCATTATCGACTCCAAACTCAGCTACCCTCTGATGTAGTCAAAACTTAGCCTCCATCACCCCTTGAAATGGTTCCACCCCAATGACACAAACTTAAACATTTCTCCTGTTATTTCTCTTATCAGATGATGCATCTCACCCCTCTTTCATTTCTCACTTACGTTTAACAAACTATGTTTTGTTTGTTGCTTTCATTGTGATCTTCATTTTTGCCCTTGGACGTTCACAATATGCTTCACCTCTGTCCCCTTTTGGGTTTGATGTCCTCTTCTTCCCTAACCTGGAGTTTCTGGTTAGCCTATTAAACAGGGCACTTCTTATGTAGACTTTTTGGACATGCTGCCATGCTCTCTCTCTGTCAATCTTCAACTGCCTCGCTTTTGTGAGGGCTTTCTGGCTACACTTCCAATCCTTCTACTCATCTCTTGTAGATGCCCTGAAGCATTTCTACATCCACCATTTCATACCTTTATTTCTCTCCTCTGAATTCTCAACATCACCCCTAGGACAGGACCTCTTCTCTTAATTCATTGAAAAGATATAGACCAAAGCTGCTCAATAGAACTCCTGTGATGATGTCAGTGTTTTATATTTGCATTATGCAATATGGTAGCCAGTAGGCACGTACAGCTATTGCACACTTAAAATGTAGCTAGTAAGACTGAGGTACTGGATGTTTTATTTTATTTTATTTTAATTAACTTAAATTTAAATAGCAACGTATAGCTAATAGCTACTCTATTCCATGCCACAGGTATAAATCAGTGCTATCCAATACAAACATAATTATTTCATATATCATTTCAAATTTTCTAGTAAGTACATTAAAAAATTAAAAATGAACAGGAATTATTTTTATATGATTAATAACATTACTTTAATTAATATATTTAACCCATTATATTAAAAAATTATTATTTCATTGTGTAGTCAACATAAAAATTATTGATGAGATGTTTTACAATCTTACTTCATGCTAGGTTTTCAACATCTTGAATATATTTTATGCTTCTAGAACATCTTAATTCAGATACTAGATTTTCATGGGAATTATTTGATCTGTATTTAAATATCATAAAACTTACAGTTGAAAACACAGATTTATACCAACTTGTTCAAAGCATACTTAAAATTTTTCATTAACTGAATGAAATATCAGTTTTTCCATATTCATTTCAATTAATTAAACTTAATTAAATTAAAAATATATGTCCTCAATCAGATTAGCCATATTTCAATTGCTCAACAGCTGCAGGCCGCTAGTGGCTGCCATATTGAACAGTGCACTACGGGTGGCTGATTCTTCTCCAGCCTCAAGTCTCTGAATGTCTTGACTCTGGCCCTTCCTTTGCAAGTTTGTCCAAGGAAGACACATCTTCCTTAACCACCCTCATCCCCACTGCTCCTTTAAACCTTCTCTGCGTGCCAGTCTCAGGCTCTTATATAAACAATTACCCCTCCCTTTTCTTATTCTCATCATTGATCTTGTCTAGTCCTGGCTTTTTTTTTTTTTTTTTTTTTTTTTTTTGGTTAGAAATGTAATTCTGGGCCCTGCACCAGACCTAAAGAATCGGAAACTCTGTGGATGGGACCCAGCTGTCTGTGTTTTAATAAATCCTCCAAGTGATCCTGAGGCACTTGCGAGTGCACTTGCAGATTCACAAAAACTAATAAAAGTGGTTACTTCTGTATAAGAGTGGAGGCCGGGTACAACTCGGATAGAGAGAAGACTGGAAGTGAGTTCTTTTACATTGTTGTGATTTTGAACCATCTGAATGTTCAACTCAGATTTTTAAGAAGAAGGAGGATATTTAGAACATACTGATGGCCCCCCTCACCTCTTTTTCATTTGATCTTTGGTAGGGCTTGGACCTTAGTAAAATTAAAAAGGTCTCCAAGTGATCCTATAAAGCAGGGGTCTCCACCCCTGGCCCCAGGCTGGAATTGGGCTGCATAACAGGAGGTCAGCAGCAGGCAAGCCAGAATTACCGCCTGAGCTCTACCTCCTGTCAGATCAGAGGGGCATTAGCTCCTCATAGGAACGCCAACCCTATTGTGAACTACACTTGCAAGGGATCTAGGTTGTGCGCTTCTTATGAGAATTTAACTAATGCCTGATGATCTGAGGTGGAACAGTTTCATCCCGAAACCATCCCCCAGTCCATGGAAACATGGTCTTCCACAAAACTGGTCCCTGGTGTCAAAAAGGTTGGGGACCACTGCTGTAAAGTGCACAATGCAATGTATTCTAGTATATTCACAGGGTTGCACAGCCATGACCTCAATTCATTTTAAAATCTTTTTATCACCCCCAAAAGAAACCTCATACCTATTAGCAGTCATTCCCATGACCTCAAACTAACACCTGTCCAACTTTATTATTTTTAAACAATATTTCTTTGCTAGCAATGTAGAAAATAATATCACTCACCATTATATATTAAGGTGAAGTGTATTTTTCAGACATTGATATGACTTTTGACAGTGATAAAACAGTTCTCTGGGCACAGGTACCTCCTTAGGCCTAAAGCATTTATTATTATTTTTTTAATTTTCAAAACCATAAGAGTATGCAAAGTTTCTGCAAACAATAGACAAAGTTGCTTTTGACTTGGAGGTGAAATGAGTCCTCAATATAAAGAGAAAAGGGTCTCTTCTTATTCCCAACTACCAGTAAAAGATTCCCAATTTACATGGGGGAGGGGGAGGCATAGAAACAAGTCAGGAAGTTCTCAATGAAGACCACCACCCAAACTAAACCAGAAAGAAAAAGAAGGGTCCTGGCAGCTTCCTTTGACTCAGACCATGCTGAGTATCCTAGGAAAAGGCAGGGAAAGCCACCAGGACAAACAAAAGACTTCCTTGGAGGCAACTTTCCAAACAGTGCCTTCCTTGATCTCTTGGGGCCAGAGGATGATAAAATGGTTTGTGGGCTCTGGCTGGTGCCACAGTGATGAGAAGCTGCACATGACTCCCCCAAGCCCTCCCCTCTCCTTTCTCCTTTCAGAGGGTGGCTTTGTTCTTCCCAGCCCCTGGGGCTTGTGTTCTGTGGGAGGTTAGGACAGTTTTTGTTTATCGAGTAGACATATGAGTTTCAATGACAGTCATCCTCCTCCTCCTTAAAAAAAAAGAGTTATTGCTCATGATTTTGTCCCTTGCTCTAAAAAGGTAAGCTTTAAAAGGAAAGGAAGAAGACGTGGGTAAAAGAAAGACAAGAATATACCAACAGGGAAGTAAAATGATGACCCATAAACCATCCCTCGACCAGCGCCACAGAGTTCTCTTCCAAAACTCTGTGAACATAAAGAAACGTATTTCCTCGTATGTGCACCAAGAAAGTTAACTCAGGTTGGTACATAAAGAGCCCTGAGATGAAAGATGTAGAATGCACACCTTGAAGGGGAAGAGAGGGAAGGGAAACATGCAATGAAGTGAAATGAGAAAGGAGGATGGTGGAGGGAAAGGGAAAAAAATCCCTAGCTAATAACGTGTTCTTGCCTTCCTTCCTAACACAATGACACGTGACTTAATGAAGCCAGTGAGTTCTGAGACTGATGTAAAAGTTCCAAAAAATATATTCTGCGGCAAAGGCCCCTGGGTAAACGGTGTCACTTCTAATTTCTCTGGTTCCCATGATTTAGAGCAGACCCAGGATCTGAAATTCACACCAGCTTTTTGTGTACCAGGGTGCGGGTAACGAGGGCCCAGGCTTGGGGAACAGAGACACGGGCTTCCTATGTGATTTTACCACTGCAGCCCTGCTTTGTCTCACATTTAAAATAATTTGCCAGGTAAAAATAAACTTCTCAGAATCATAGAGTGAAAAATGTACTTAACAATTCAATCCCTGTAAGTTTGGGATTGACAGAGAAAGTGCAGCCAAGGCTAATTAAATTACCCAACGTGTATTTGAATGGTGGTTTCACTAGCAAGTTTATTAATTCACATCGTTATCATTGTTATTATTGCCACAACTGGTAAATTATGCTTTTCATGAGATAACAAAATGTGCAGACTGTTAGCTCTCGGTTATACCCTGCTTAGCTGTTGGTTTCTTTCCTGAGTGCCATTCTTAGAAAGCAAACCTCATTTGTTCTAAATTCCACATCCCCAGATGGCATGTTCTGAGTTCTTTTTTGTTGTTGTTGTTGTTACTCTTTGGAAATAATTAAAATCTACAAAGCGTTTTTGTTTTCTTTCTGCTTTTTCCAGTAATTCTCACAATAGGAATATGTACGGTTCATGATATCAGCTCCTTGCAGGATGATGTTTCTGTATTTTGCTGATTTGTAAAACTCATACTCCCAGGTTCAAATCCAGTGGAATCAGAACTGCTTTTTAATCTCTCAGGGACAATTTATGGTATATGTATAGAAGTTTTGTGCAGTCAGATTGGCTTCATGCTATTAAACCTCAATTGCCAATTGTACGTATGCTCATTTGCCCAATAATTTTGTGGGGTTGTTTTGTTTTGAGACAGGGTCTCACTCTGTCACCCAGGCTGGAGTACAGTGGCATGAGCTCAGCTCTCTTCAACCTCTGCCTCCAAGGCTCAAGCAATCCTCCTACATCAGCCTCCCAAGTATCTGGGACTACAGGCGTGCCACCACACGTGGCTAATTTTTGTAATTTTACTAGTGACTGGGTTTCACCATGTTGCCCAGGCTGGCCTTGAATTCCTGGACTCAAGCAATCTGCCCACCTCAGCCTCCCAAAGTGCCGGGATTATAGGCATTACCCACCATGCCCAACCCTGCCCAATAATTCTGGACAAATTTGAGAAGACTGAAATGAGCAAAACTTAGTTGTAAGATACGTCAGACAGGTGTGCCATCTTGATTCAAAAACAACCTACAAAATTTGTGCAAGACACTTTCTAAATCAGAGATAAAACAATTTTGACATCTAGGCTTGCTACTTTAGGTGTGGTCCCTAGACTAGCAGCATTCATATCACCTGGGAGCTTGTTAGAAATGCAGAATCTCAGACCCATCCGAGACCTACTGAGTCAGAATCTGCAGTCATCAAGATCTCCATGTGATGCACATACACATTAAAGTGCTAGAGTACGGAGGAGAGAGATGTCTTCTCATCCTATACCCACCAGCAGCATCCTACCACCATGGCTTTCTGCACTAAACATTGAAATATATACCATTTGATAACCTTAGATATTGTATTCTAAAATATATTCCCATACCTAATAAATGTAATGCAATTTACCCAAAATATATTTCAAAAACTTTAGCAACACAAATGAAACATCTATTGCCAATACAGTCTATCCTGCAACTCATTTTGGTTTGGAAGAAAGAATGAAGTGTATTGGATGGTGATTAGATAACTGACCTCATCCCTTATGACACAAAATCACTTTTTTACTCCATGTCCCAGGGTTTGGCTAACACGGCATAATGAGAAAAGTTTTCAGGATATAGCGGCTTGTAGACATTCCTTCCCTCCTCCCAATCTTTTTAGAAGACAAAAGAAAAAAGAAAGGATAAAAGATTGTATAACCTAAATTTTTAAATTAAAAATGTTAATTTATAACATAAACAAAATGCCAATTTGAAATCCACTTTTTTCCCTACCATGAAGGCCTCCTTGAATTTCATACCATATAAAAAGTAGCTTATTTACGAACTACTTCCACTAATAATACCATTGTGTATTTATTTGCTGGATCATAGTTACAAAGTACTTTTGTATATTGTAATAACATTTCTCTTCTAATTTTCATCTCAAACTAAAAATCAGTTATCTCTTCCTCATAAAAATATTCATGTAAAATAATTTGGTATTTCAATTATCATAAGTATGGCAAAAATTTTTGCATTAGGAATAAAATGTATGTCACTCATACTACTTCAGCTCTTGATAAAAAAAAATGATTGCAGTTCTTGAAGAAGGGTTCTCACTTAGAATTATTTGGAGTACAGAAAAGTCTCATTTCCAAAAAAGACCATCACTTTACAGAAATAGTTTTCCAAGTGTTTTACACTCACCTCAGCAATCGTTGGGGAGATACAAATAAAATGTTTTTCATGTATAGTAACTGTGATCCTCTTCTAAAAACAAATACACATTTTGGGCTTAAAAATTATCTTGGTGATATGTAAAGGAAGAGCTTTCACTGTGGTACTAATGCATTCTGAAATACAGTAGAGGAGCTCTAGGAATCCCTGGCTCCTAGCATAAAAAGAGTTGTACAACTCCCTTCCTGAAACACTGTTCAGAAGATGCTACTTAACTCATGGGAAAACGCTCAACTAGCATTCATGGATATCTGAGGATGGCACAATTTGATTTGTTTTAGACCTGATTCTAGGTGGTGGTTCTTCCTGGCTCCAGCTGGTGTTACCATTGTAACATGACAATGAGGAAAGGCCAAGATTACAGTGGATCTAGCCCCTGGTGCTGAGGAAGGGCAAGATTGCTAGGAAAGGCCATAGCTTGTCTGGACTGGGTGGGTGGCAATTGACAGCTGGTGGTGTCAGGGAAGCAGCAGAGAGGGAATCAGCAGGAACTTAAGGGGATATGGTGAAACAGTAGCTGCTGATGGTGGAGGTCAAGGTGCACTACAGCATAAAACAATGCCTGAAAGTAGCAGAGCTTGGCCACATCCACCACAGGTGAGGGCCCCATGGAGGTCTCATCTAGGGAACCTGGGAACTGAAACCAGGTCCAGGAAAACAGAGTGAATGCTATGATCCCAGGAAGTGGTTGTAAGAGGTCTGCCAGAGAACATGAGAAGCACATTCCTAGTTTGGGACCTGCTGGGAACAAAAAGGAGCACAAGCCCCAGGAATTTGCCTGGAAGTCATCTCAGGTATCAGGGGCATAAGGGTCCTCACAAGGGATAAACTGTCCCAGTGATGCCTCATTCCCAGTGATTCCTTTTCTCTAGTGGCCAAAGCCCAGAAAACAATTCAGTGTAGCATTCTTAAGCAGGATTCCACCAGAACTTCTGATGGAGCTGAAAAAACATTGATCCATTATAGTGCCTGTAAGTTGCCTAGGAGTGGATTCAAAGCATCTGAGAAGGATACAGAGTAGGCAAGAGTACAGAAGAGTTGACACCGGGAGAACAATCCATGTGGGTTGGGGTGGGGAGAAGGGATTCCTTGTTCTGCTAAGTTGAGCTGGGTCTTAAAGAACATGAGCATCATGAGAGGAAGAGAAAAGGAACATTTATTTAACACACAGTTGGTCAGGAGCCATGCTCAAAACAATCAAAACTGTTGCCGTAATCTGGATCTGGATCACAGAATTTAGCTATAGGGGAAGGGAGAAAGACTATCTTCTAGAGATTTTAGTTTCTAAGAGCTAAAAGACATGTTGGAGATATTGTTATGGATGAAGTAAGTCATAAGGGATAGAAAGATGACTGTATAAACATGAAAGCACTCTGAAAATTATAAATATGGAATGCACATATGAAAATTTATGCTCTAATAGGAAAAATATGAATGAAGATTCTTTGAGTGAGATCAAGGCTAATGGCTTTAGATTGAAAATGCACAACAGGCCAGGTATAGTGGCTCACGCCTGTAATCCCAGCACTTTCGGAAGCTGAGGCAGGAGGATGGCTTGAGACCAGGAGTTCAAGACCAGCCTGGGCAACATGGTGAGATCCTGTCTCTATGAAAAATACAAAAACAAAAAACAGAACAAAACTAAACAAAAAACTAATCAGGCAGGGTGGTGTGCATCTGTAGTCCCTCCCAGCTACTCAGAAGGCTGATGTGGGAGGATTGTGTGGGCCCAGGAGGTCAAGACTGCAGTGAGCTGTCATCATGTCACTGCACTCCAGCCTGGGCGACAGTGAGACTCTGTGTGGAAAAAAAAAAAAAGGAAATGCACAATAATTATTCATATGTCTATCAATCTTTGAAAGAAAACTTCCTAAGACTTAAAATAAGAATACATGACAAGGATCAGAACATGTAGATGCTCAGTGTTAAAGAAATTTTAACATTTACCCTATTATTACTGGTAGTTAATATGGCAAGAATCTAGACATTTCAGAATTTCTATGTGCATTTCTAGAAAATATTATGAATGGCAATACTAAACACCTTCTCTATAAGAATCAAGGTACTATTTAGTTCCCAATATTTTTATCACTTTCATTTTTATCCCTATTAAGTATTTTTACAGATCTAATTGAAGTGTCTTCGTCTGCTCTGTGAAGACTACCTCAATTCTTCTAGAAAGTTAGACTTCCTTTTCTTGGGATCCTATGGCCTCTGCTCAGTCCTCACTGGGACATTGTAAGTGATCTACCCTCTGTTTGCCTCACCCATTAAGTTCTGAGCCCCTCGATACAGGGGCTGTATTAATATATCTTTAAGGTCTGGCAGTATGTGGCAGAATACAGGCTTTCATTTTTCTAAATCTAAACAAGCTAAAACATGTTTTTAAAAAAACATTAGTATTAAAAAAACTTTTCTGAGATGAGCCCGAAGTTCTGTTTTTATTCACTTTTCCCAAATTAATTTTTTACATTGCCAAGGCAATATAAAAAGACACAGAAAAGTTTGAAAAAAACCCTCTGATTCCACCTCACACTCACTGCTAATAGTTTGGTAAGAGTAATAAGCATTCAGTATTGTCTTGGACACCAGATGACATTTGAGGTTGTCTTCATGGAGCATTACAAAATAAACAATGTTTACTATGAGAATTTGAGTGTTGCTGCTCAGCTTTTCTTTCATAAGCCCTCAGATATAATATTTCTTAACCTTCTTCATTGGAGAACATTTAAAAATGGTGCATGTTCATTGTTGCCAACATTCCTGACTGGTAAATTGATAAATAGATCTTCCTGTTGTAGTTCTTGCACCTGCATGAGGCTGTCGTCCATAACATGCTTAGCCAGGGTGTAGTGGATGCATCTGCTTTATGAGTTAACTGACAGAATTTGTTTATAAACCCACTGAAGAGCTAAATGAAGCAAAATGCATTATCGTACTTGCTAATTACATTTCATTTCAGCTGAAAGCTTATTACAGATACAGCCTGAAAACCCGACTTTTTAATTTTGTTTACAGTCACTTCTGCTTTGACTTCAAACCCTAGAAGATGTTTTTCTCTACAAAATTAAGGAGGATCAAAGCTGGCTGGAAGACTCTGTGGTATTGGTTAATATCTCCTGAACTGCACTTGCTAATAAGAAAAGACTTTTACTTCCGCTACAGATTGGTATCACTACTTGTTCTAATGGACTCCTTAAACATCCAGAAATGCACAATATTTTCACTTGCCTTTAACTCACCACTTTCTGGGAGGAATTTCCATCTCTTATACACCCAGCAATATGACTGTAAGCACAAAACAAGCTGACCCCCAACACCACACATATCTGAACTAGCCACATTCTTAACACTGTCACGTCAGCTCAAATGTGCTCTCCTCCTTTTTCATCAAAATGAAACTGTCCCCAGAATGTCATTAACCACTAGCTTTGTGTGTATTCAGGAATGGCAAAACCCATGCTGACCTTGGCTCCATTGCTAGTTGACCCTTCCCACATTCCCCCTAAAAAGCAATTTTCTCCTCCCACCATCTCCATCAATCTAGAGTCATCAAAGATGATCATTACCTCTACTACCTTCTAGAAGAGTCACCTGCAAAATTGCTGTTCTGTATAGTGACCCTGAATCTCTAGGCTGTTTAATTTAGTTCACTTCTTTATAATTAAATTAGACTGTCTTATATTTGTGTATTATAGTTACTTCTTCCTTAGCTTCTCCATTCTACCACAGCTGCAGATGCTACCTCAGAAATCCATCATAAGCTTGTGAAGGTAGCAGAAACAGCAGGCGCTGAATTATCTGGATATCGCTGACAAAGGATTTGTTATTCCCTTCTTTGGTGTCCCTACAGGGCAGTTTTCAAAGTCTCTGGAGTCCTCTGGGGGTCCCTAAGATACTTCAAAGGGGCCATGGGTTCAAAAGTATTTTCATAAAAATACTAAGATATTATCTGCCTTTTTCATTGCATCATCATTTGAACGGATGGTTCAAAAGCAGTTATAGCTACAAGTGCCAGTACCTTAGTTTGAATCAAGGCAGTGGCACCAAACTGTGTAGTAGTCCTAATTGTCATCACTGTGTACTCACAGGAGAAAATCCAGTGTAACTTAATAATGTCCTGGTGAAGCAGTAAAAAAAATATTAATTGTATTAAATCCCGACCCTTGAGTGCAACAAAATGAGAGGTATACATAAAGCACTTTGCTGCTTACTCAAGTACAATATACAGCTATGCAGATATCTGAGTTGAGAGCTAAAATAGCTGGGGTTTTCTTTTCATAGAACACCATTTTGCTTGAAAGAATGACTGACAAACTAAGGTTATTTATACTTAGGTGTTTGGCAGACATTTTGTCAAAAATGAACAAAGTGAACTTGTCACTTCAAGGAAAACAACTGACAGTATTTGTTGCCAACAAAAAAAGTTGAGCTTTGAAACAAAAATTAGAATTTTGGAAAACTTGTAACTGCCACTGTGAGCTTGACAGCTTCCCCGATACTTTAAGGCTTTTCTGATAAGACTGGTGTGATAGTAATGAATGTGATCTGTTGATACTGTCTTATGAAATGTGTCAACATTTGGAAAATCTATTTAACTCAGTGAAGCAACATTTTCCAAATGACCAATGCATGATGTTACAAAATCAGACATGGGTAAAAGGTCCATTCAAAGTGCAAAACAGACTAGTTGATCTTAAGTTAATGGTATGACGAACAGGAAAATTCATTGATAATAGTTTCAGATTCTGCATTGCAATTATCTTTTAAGAAACTGCTACTTGTGGAGTTTTGGTGTAGTATCACAGAATAACAATTATCCACAAAGGTTACTAAATACTCTTTCTCACTGTAAGAGGCTGGGTCTTCTTCATATACTTCAATCAAAACAATGTATCACAATAGATTGAATGCAGAAGCAGATGTGAGAATCCACTTACCTTGTATTAAGCCAGAAATTGAAGAGATTTACAAAAATAAAATATCGTTCTTCTCACTAAATGTTTGTTTTTGAAAATATTGTTACTTTTTGTTAAAATATGTTAACATGTATACTTACTGCTTTTTAAGAAAAAAATCTTTTTAACATTTCTGTTTTAATTTCTAATATAATAGATACCAATAAATATAACCCATATAAATGAGGGTTCTTTGGAGTTATTGACAATTTGTAAGAGCGCAAAGGAGTCCTAAGACCAAAAAGGTTGAGGCCTTCTGTTCTAGTTCATGCCATGGTTTGCATAGAAAAATTATCTGTTGTCTAACTCATAAGTTAGACATTACTTCAAAGTAGCCATCTGCACACAAATGTTTTGTATTTGCATGTATGGCAAAAAATACACTAAATTTCTAAAATTTTGTGTACCTTAATAAGCAAGCTCTGTAAAGTTAAATTTGTAAAATTTTGCATTAAATAAACTAAGAACACCTGTTTTACAATGGTCTAGTGTCCTAGACCACCAAATTTTTCACTATGTTGAATATAATCATTCTTACAGGCAAAAATCTTTAAGGAAAAGACATATGGTTAACTTTGTGTTTTTTTCTTTTCGAATATATGTATTTAATGCTATAAAATATCCTGTAAGCACTGTTTTTACTGCATCCTACAAATTTTGATGTTATATTTTAATTTTCTTTTTTATTACATATTTTAACTTTATTTTAGGTTCAGGGATACATGTGCAGGTTTGTTATATAGGCAAACTCATAACTCGGGAATTTTGTGTACAGATTATTTCATCACCCAGGCACTAAGCACAAGCATAGTGCCCAACAGTTTTTTTTCTCTGAATATCTCTCTCCTCTCCCCTTCCTTCCTCCCCAGTATCTGTTGTTCGCCTCTTTCTGTCCATGTGTTCTCATTATTTAGCTCCCTCTCATAGGTGATAACATGTGGTATTCGGTTTTCTGTTCCTGTTTTAATTTACTTAGGATAATGGCTTCCAACTACATCCATGTTGCTGTAAAGGACATGATTTTGTACTTTGTTATGGCTGTCTAGTATTCTATGGTATACATGTACCGCATTTTCTTTATTCGGTCTACCACTGATGGGCATTTAAGTTGATTCCATTCCTTTGCTATTGTGAATAGTGCTGCAATGAACATACAAGCACATGTGTCTTTATGGTAGAATAATTTATATTCCTCTGGGTACACACCCAGGAGTGGGATTTCCGGGTCAAATGGTAGTTCTGTTTTTAGTTCTTTGAGGAATCACCACACTGCTTTCCACAATGGTTGAACTAATTTACACTCCCACCAACAGTGTATAAGCATTCTCTTTTCTCTGCAACCTCACCAGCATCTGTTATTTTATATTCATTTAATTCAAAATGTTTTAAAATTTCTCTTGAGACTTCCTTGACCCATGTATTATTTAGAAGTATGTGATTTAATTTCTAAATACTTGGGGAATGTTTTCCAGCTATCTTTCTGTTACCGGTTTCTAGTTTTATTCTATTGTGATATGAGAACATACTTTTTATGATTTCTATACTTTTAAGTTCTCTGTGGCCCAACATGTGGTATTTATTGGTAAATGTTCCTTGTGATCTTGAGAAGAACGTGTATTCTGCTGTTATTGGTTGGAGTATTCTATAGATATCAATGAAATCAAGTTGATGGATCCTGCTGTTCAGGTCACATGATCAAGACTGATTTTTCTCCCTGTTTGACCTGTCAATTACTAACAGAGGAGTAGTGAGGTCTCCAAATACAATAGTAGATTTGTCTGTTTCTCCTTGCACTTCTATTAGTTTTGCCTCATGTACTTTGATGTTCTTTTGTTAGGCACATACACATCGAGGATTGTTATATCTTCTTAGAGAACTGAATAATTTTTCATGATGTAATGCTCCTCTTTCTCCCTCATGATCTTCTTTGTTCTGAAGTCAGCTTTGTCTGAAATTAATATAACTACTTCAGCTTTCTTTTGATTAGTTAAATGTGGCATATCTTTCTCCATCTCTATATTTTTAACCTATTTTTTACTTTATATTTAAAGTATATTTCTCATAGACAACATATCTGAGTCTTATTTTTCAAACACTCTTAACGATCTCTGTTTTTACTAAGTGTATTTAAACCAGTCACATTTAAAGTAACTATTGGTACAGTTGGATTAATATCTACTATACTAGACACTTTTCTATTTATTTCATTTCGTTTGGTTTATTCTCCCTCTTTTACTGCCTTCCTTGGTTTTAACTTAGAATTTTATGTAATTCCATTTTGTTTCATATATTATTGTATCAATTTTACTTTAAAAAGTTAGTAGTTGCCCTAGAATTTACAATATACATTTTTAACTAATATAAGTCTACTTACTTTCAAATCACACCACCACTAATGATTAGTATAGGTGTCTCATTACAGACTATTCTCAATTTCTCTCTATGGCCCCTTGTGACATTGTTGTCATTCACTTCTCTTATGCGTATGTTATAATCACCGAATGCATTGTTAGCTTTGTTGCTTTCAACACTTTTTTTAGATCAATTACAAATAAGAGAAGTAAATGATTTTACTTCATTTATTTTTACTTTGACACTTCTGTTTTCTGAATATAGAATCAACTTTCTAACTTCTTTATTCCTGAAGACGTCTTAACATTTTTTTCAGGGTATGTCTACTGGTGATTAATTGCCTCGGTTTTTGCTTACCTGAGAAAGTATTTCTCCTTCACTTTTAAAAGATAATTTTGCTGGATATGGAATTCTAGATTGGTGGTTTTTTTTTTTCTTTCAGTACTTTAAATGTTTACTTCCACTCTGTTTTTGCTTGCATGGTTTTCAATGGGAAGCGTGCAGTAATACTTGTCCTTATTCCTCTATAGTACAGTGTCTTCCTTGCCCCACTTTGGCTTCTTTCAGGGTTTTTTCTTTGTCCTTGTTTTGCTGCAGGTTGATTATGATATGCCTAGGTTTTTTGTTTGTTTGTTTGTTTGTTTGTTTGCTTTTCTGGGTTTTTTGGTTTGTTTTTTGTATTTATCCTGGTTGATGTTCTCTGAACTTCCTGGATCTGTGGTTTGGTGTCTCATTAATTTTGGAAAATTCTCAGCCATTATTACTTCAGATGATTATTCTGCCCTGCCCTCAATTTCTTCTCCTGGTATTCCAATTATGGAGATATTATACCTTTTGAAATTTTCCCACATTTCTTTGGGGTTCTATTCTGTTTTCTTTCTTTTTTTAACTTTAATTCTTGTTTCTTTTTGTACTTCAATTTAGAATGTTTCTATTGACTTATTTTCTTCAGGCTCACTGACTCTTTCTTTAGTTGTTTTGAGTGTACTTGTAAGCCCATCAAAGACACTTATAATTTCTTTAATAGTTTTTTTTATTTCTTTAGATTCTTTATTAGACTTTCTGTCTCTCTGCTTACATTACTCAAATATTCTTGAGTGTTGTTTACTTTTTCTATTAGGGTCTTTAACATATTAATCATAGCTATTTTCAATTCCGTCTGAATTTAAATTCCCAACCCTAATTCCAAAAGCTATGCCATGTCTGAGCCTAATTCTGATGGTTGTTTTGTCTCTTCAGACTATGTTTGCCTTTTATATGCTTTGTAAATTTTTGCTGAAAACCAGACATATTGTGTTGGGTAATAGGAGGCAAATAGGCCTTCAGTGTGAGGATTTATGCTAATCTGTTTAAAAGTTGGATTGTGTTTAAAATTTTCTATAGCTATAGGTGCAAAAGGACTCACCTTCCTCTAATGTGCTTGTTTTTTCCCCATTTGACTTTGGGCTTCCCTAAGTTCTACTCCTCAAAGAGCATCTATGTCTTGCAACTCTTTCAGCTATTATCTACTATTATACTGGAGCCCTGTTGATGTGGTGGTGAAGTGTGGAGGAGGGGAAGCATTGTAACATCTTACAATATACTCCCATTGTTTAGGCATGTGTCTCTGAGTTGTGAACTTCAGAAAAATATAGCTCTATCTTCTGACCTCACTTCCCCCTTTTGGTGAGACAGAAAGGTTAGAGGGGACTGGAATGGGAGAAATGCCCTTTCCTTAGCTGAGATAAAGCTGCAGTAATGTCTTTGCCCCTGGACAGTAGTTCTTTGCTAAGAAGCTGGTCATATTTCACAATGATTACTCCTCTTCTCTAGTCAGAACCATGAAGGATCTTTCTCAAATTTTCAATATGAGAACCTGCTATGGTTGCTATAAATAAAATCCATGATCCCCTTAACACTGCTACATAAGATTGTGGTTTCCTTCATGTTAGCAGGCACTCCCTTTTGTTTTCTTTGGTAAAACAAGCTAGCATGTTCAAGGTTCCAATCTGGCAAGATACCGAGAATGACCTGTAGCCATCAGCCCTCAAGGAACTGAATCCTGCCAACAACTGTATGGATGAGCTTGCAAGTGGATCCTTCCCCAGTTGAAACTTCAGTTAAGACCACAGACTCTGAGCTAACACCTTGATTATAGAGTTTTGAAAGCGCATGAAGCAGAGAATCTGGGTAAGCAATGGCCAATTCCTGAATCATAAAAAGTGTGAAATAATACTTACATGTTGTTTTGAGCTGCTATTGGGAGTAATTTGGTATGTAGCAATAGATAACTAATATAATATACACCAGAAATAACAAGTTGAAGAAAAAAATTCCATTCACATGTTTAATGAAAGTAGAAATTTATCCACTCAACAAGATTTTGTTATTGTGTTGCTCCTACAATATGCCAGATCACTGAGTGAGCCACTTAAAATATAATGGTAAGCTAAAAGCAAACACAGTATAAAATTCTAGAAGAATTGGAAATTCTATTTCCAACTGGAAATGATGGGATCCATATGCATAAAGTTATTGCATTGAACAAAAGCCTTACTAAAATATATAAAATATGATTTAAAATATGTGTTGAAAAGGATGCAATACCCTTGGATAAGCCAGAAATAAGCCTCCTGGGGCAAAAACTTTGGATTCATTGCTGCAACCTCAGCACTCAGACCAGGACCTGTTTCATGATACGTGCTCAATAAATACTTGTTGAATAAATGAAATGTTAAGACAGTTCTCCCAAATGAATTCATGGGCTTAATGTAATCTTGATACATTAAGATTTTATTAAAATAATTTTATAGTATTAGGCTGGTGCAAAAGTAATTATGGTTTTTGCCATATAAAAGTAACAGCAAAACCAGCAATTACTGTTGCATCAACCTAATAAACTATATTATATAAATAGGTTATAAAGATAATAAGATTTATAAAAATAATTTATAAAAATAATTCAAAAATCATCATGAAGGATAAATTTACAACTTATATAAAAAATTGAAAAAGAATTCTTAACACTGTAAAACTAATAATACAAACAGTAGCACTAGTACAGAGAATCAATCGGCAGATCAAGTGAATGAAACTCAAAACTCTGAAAACAACCTAATATTTATTTTTTCAAACTTTATGACAAAGAAAACATCACCAATTAATAAAATTAGGCTGCATTTGAGTGTTGAGAAAATTGGATATTTAAGGAAAAGAAATTAAGACAATGTTGGGTTCAGACAATATACAAAAATAAATTTCATATGATTAAATGATTAAGTATTTAAAAATCAAACAAGTTAAAATAGATATTCAACTCATCTCAGTATATAAAATGGCATTCTAATAATAAAATTAATAGAGGAAAATAATCAATATTATGCCTATAAAAATGAAACATTCTTGAACCTGAAATATGATCAAAAAGCAAACTTCAAATTTACACAAATATTTATAACCAAGGTGACAGATAGTGATAGCTAAACTTCACCTATAAAGATACCTTTGTAAATCAATAAGAAAACACTGTTACCTTTTAAAAATAATTCCAACTTTTATTTCAGATTCAGGGGGAACATTTACAGGTTTGTTATATGGACATATTGTGTGATGCTGAGGTTTGAGGTACGGATGATCCTGTAGCACAGGTAGTGAGCATAGCAGGTTTTCAACCCCCCAGTAGTTCCCAGTGTCTATTATTGCCATCTTTATTCCATGAGTACCTAATGTTTAGCTCCCACTTATAAGTAAGAAAACACAGTATTTGGTTTTCTGTTCCTGTGTTAATTTACTTAGGATAATGGCCTCCAGGTGCATCCTGGTTGCTGCAAAGGACATGATTTCATTCTTTCTTATAGCTGTGTAGTATTCCATGGCATATATGGACCACATTTTCTTTAATCCACAATTGATGGGCCCTTAGATTGATTCCATATATCTGCTATTATCTGTGAATAGTGCTGTTATGAACATGTGAGTGCATGGGTCTTTTTGGTGGAATGATTTATTTTCCTTTGGGTACATATTCAGTAATGGGATTGCTGGGTTGAATGGTAGTTCTGCTTTACGTACTTTGAGAAAGAAATCTCCAAACTGCTTTCCACAGTGGCTGAACTAATTTACATTTCCACCAAGAGTGTATAAGCTTTTCATTTTCTCTGCAGCCTCGCCAGCATCTGTTGTTTTTGGACTTTTTAGTAATTGCCATTCTGACTGGTGTGCAGTGATGTCTTGTAGTGGTTTTTATTTACCTTCCTCTGATGGTTAGTGATGCTGAACGTTTTTTGTATTGTTTGCTGCTTGTATGTCTCCTTTTGAGAAGTGTCTGATCATATCTTTTGCCCACTTTTTAATGGGATTATGTGTTTTGTTTTGTTTGTTTGTTTTTGCTGAAGTGTTTAAGTTCCTTATAGATTCTGAATATTACACCTTTGCTGGATGTATTATTTGCAAATATTTTCTTTCTTCCATTCTGTAGGTTGTCTGTTTACTCTGTTGATAGTTTCTCTTGTTGTGCAGAAGCTCTTTAGTTTAATTAGGTCCCACTTACCAATTTTGTTTTGTTGCAATTGCTTTTGAGGTCTTAGACATTTCTTTCCCAAGGCCTATGTCCAGAATGGTGTTTCCCAGGTTTTCGTCTGGAATTCTCACCATTTGAAGTTTTATATTTAAACCTGCAATCCATCTTGAGCTAATTTTTTTATATGGTGAAAGGTAGGTGCTGTTTCATTCTTAAGCCAGCTATCCCAGCACCATTTACTGAATAGTGAGTCCTTGCCCCATTGCTTATTTTTGCCAACTTTGTTGAAAATCAGATGGCTATAGGTGTGTGGCTTTATTTCCGGGTTCTCTGTTCTGTTTCATTGGCCTATGTGTCTTTTTTTTTTTTTCCAATACCATGCTGTTTGGGTTGCTGTAGCCTTAGAGTGTAGCTTGAAGTTGAATAACATGATACCTCTGTCTTTTTCATTTTTGCTTAGGATTGCTGTAGCCATTTGGGCTCTTTTTTTTTTTTTCTTTTTTTTAATTCCATAAGAATTTTAGAATATTTTTTCTAATTCTGTGAAAAATTACATTGGTAGTTTGATAAAAATAGCATTGAATCTATGGATTGATTTGGGCAGTATGACCATTTTAACAATACAGATTCTTCCAGTCTATGAGCATGGAATATTTTTCCATTTGTTTGTGTCATCCATGATTTTGTTTAGCAGTGTTTTGTAGTTGTCCTTGTAGAGATATATCACCTTATTGGTTAGATATATTCTTAGGTATTTTGGTTGTATGGCTATTGTTAATGGTATTGTATTCTTGATTTGGGTCTTGGCTTGAATATTACTGGTGTATAAAAATGCTGCTGGCTTTTTATACATTGGTTTTATATCCTGAAACTTTACTGAAGTCTTTTATCAGCTCTCGCAGGATTTTGGCAGAGTCTTTAGGGTGAAAGCCCTATTATCTTGATTTTAAAATAGGAAAAAGGACATGAACCGATGATTCATAATAGAAAACATGCAAATGGAGAATAAAAATGATATAATTTAATCTCAGTACTAATAAAAAGCTTTGTTAAATAAGTAGATAGCATTATTTTTATCTTTGAAATTGGCAAAATTAAAGAAAACACACATGGTAATATTTAATGATAATGAGGGTGTAGGAACTGGGACATTCATATATGGTTTGTGAGAGTTTAAATTGCTACAAATTTTGGGGGAAAAATGAATAATATATATATCAGGATCTCCATAAACTCAAATACTCTTTGTTTAAGTTAGGTCTATTCATATGGACAAAGATCTGTATGCCACTGTTATGAGAGCAAAACAAATGAATAAAACAATGGCAAAATTACCTTACAATGTAAAATTTCAAGAATATGGAAAGGATTGAATTTTTATGAATATTTAATTTTTATGTTGCAATGTTATATAGCTTTTGAAAATTATGTTTTCAATGATGACATAAAAATGCTTACAAGGCTGGGCGCTGTGGCTCACGCTTGTAATCCCAGCACTTTGGGAGGCCGAGGCGGGCGGATCACGAGGTCAGGAGATCGAGACCACGGTGAAACCCCGTCTCTACTAAAAATACAAAAAAATTAGCCGGGCGTGGTGGTGGGCACCTGTAGTCCCAGCTACTAGGAGAGGCTGAGGCAGGAGAATGGCGTGAACCCAGGAGGCGGAGCTTGCAGTGAGCCGAGATTGCGCCACTGCACTCCAGCCTGGGTGACAGAGCGAGACTCCGTCTCAAAAAAAAAAAAAAAAAAAAAAAAATGCTTACAATACAATGTTAAGATGAGGTGGAGAGGTGGGAGTGGAGGATGGAAAATGGATTTTTGTGTGTGTGTACAGTTACCCCTCCACATTTGGGGGTTCCACATGTGTGTATTCAAGCAACCTCAGATCAAAAATATTTGAAAAAACAAATTATGGACATGTACAGACTTTTTTGTGTCATATTCCCTAACAATACAGTATAACAACTATTTACATTTATATTTTATTGGGAGTATAAGCAATCTAAAGATGATTTAACATATACAAGAGGATATGTATAGGTTATATGCAAATACTACACTCTTTGATATAAGGCACTTGTATCCTTGAATTTTGGTATTTGCAGGGGTTCCTAGAACCAATCCCCCACGTATACTGAGAGACAACTATATATTCATAAGCACATGCTAACAGATAAATAAATAAATATATATATGAAACTGTTTACTATTTAGTCCAATGTTTAAAATGTTTATAAAATAAATATATATGTATTTTAACAATAAATCTTTAAATGCAAGTTACATTGTTTCTTGTTTTCTGTCAATGTGAATTTGAAAATTTTCTCAATTTTGTATTGTCACTTTTTTCTAAATATAGTGGTCTATGCATCATAGCATTAACCTAAGGAAATAATGTACTCCTAGCTCCCATATTCTGGATTCATCAGGTTTCTGTTCTGTTTTTTAGAATTTCTTAGTAACCTTGTTGCATTGACTACCAAATACGTGCAGACTCGTGATTGGAAACAGAATATAATCAATGAATCAGAAAATCCACATGCTTGGTGGTAGCAGTAACATTTCATTGTTTTGGATTTGCATTTGTGATCATAACCCTTCATTTAGCTAAGAAGCTACCAGGGCCAGCTGGCACAACCTGTGCATTCACACTGGGCCCCATGCTTGGCTTAGTGCTCTGTGATCACCATCTTGAAATTCTTAATTTTTAAGTAGGAGTGTCCCACAAATTATATAGCCAGTCCTGAGTTTTACAAATTAGTTTAAATTCTGGAAGGGGCCAATGGAGAGCCAATCCCTAGCTAAGGTGGATTCATCAGCCCATCAGCATTAAACCATCACAGAAAAATGAAAATCTCTTAATGTTTTTAAAGGCCTTTAGGAAAACACAATTCCACAACCACTTTTGCTAGCCTGTCCTTTATTTCATAATTTCTAGTATTATAAATTTTGCATATGTTTAACATAAACATCTCAGTTCCAAATAAACAATTTTTTAAAGTTTTCATCTCCAATAACAGAGAGTTATGACACATCAGTTGCAGCACTGAGCACCTACTATGTTTCTACCTCTGTAAAATTTGTTAATATCTACCCCACTTTTTTAAATAGGATTTTTATAAGGATCAGATGAACATTATAAATATAAAGTGCTATAGAGAAATAAGCTGTTGCTTAAATAACATATCTTTGTTTTCTCATTATAGATGTTTAATAAATTCTTTAAAAATAGTATTGAGTACTCTCTTACTTATAAACTATCTTTAATGTTTAATGTTAGTGAATATTAGCATACAATTGACACTTAAACAACATGGGGGTTAGGAGCACTGACCTGCCTTGCAGTTGAAAATCCACACATAACTTTTGACCTTTCCAAAACTTAGCTACTAATAGCCTATTATTGATCAGAAGTCTTATCAATAACATAAACATTTGATTAACACATATTTTATATATGTATAATATACTATATTCTTACAATAAACTAAGCTAGAGAAAAAATGATATTAAGAAAATCACAAAGACGAGAAAATATATTTACTATTCATTAAGCGGGAATGAGTCAACACAAAGGTCTTCATTCTCATTGTCTTCACGTTGAGTAAGCTGAAGAGGAAGAGGAGACCTTGGTCTTGCTGTCTCAGGGGCGGCAGAAGCAGAAGAAAATTCAAGTTTAAGTAAACCCATGCAGTTCAAAACCCCTGTTATTCAAGGGTGAGCTGTCTTTTAAAGGCTTATCTGTGATCCCTTACTCATAACCACTTCTTCATAACTTACCATTGGCTCATTCTCTTGTAAAGCCTTCCCTGACCCCTCTGAAACCTCTGTATTTGAGAAGAATCAGGAATTGGATGCATCCCTTTTTAGGTTCTTCCACTTATGGTATTTGGGGCTTTTGTTATGATCCCGAAGAAAATCTGACTCCCAGGTCCTGGGGTTGTGGAGCTGTACACGTGCTATTCTTTCTTTGAACTGATATTTCAAAATTTTGTCCCATGTATTCTAACTTTCTTACTAATTTTATTTAAAGATCAGTAATGGTTCATAGTTTTTGAGGGAGACACAGAAAGATTAAATGAAGGAAATCACAAGCTGCCCAGAATGCCAAAGGATTTGAGAAAAGCAGTTCCTAAAGCTGAAGTAGTAAAACTCAACAACTTGCTAAAACATTCCATATGAGGGGAAAAAAAAATTTAGGACCGAGGAATTAGTGTGCTGCCAGCATAGAGACTATTTGCTAGCACTTGGCTAGCACTAAGTTTTATGTATTGCTAACAAGATGCTGATAACGTGGTTTCTGAAAGATTTTCAATGCTTGGCAAATACACTTATTCCTTAGTGTTTTATACTCAACATTTTCAGAAAAATCTAGGTTTCTTAAACATATATCCCAGTTATTTTAGCGTTATGCATAGAGCCCTGAATTTTCACTATTTAATACACATTCCAAAGGCTGTCCATATTTGGCCCATGCAGATAAATGCAAACAATAGGATGGATGTTTCTATCCTGTGCTATAAGTCCTCCAGCTTAACATTTTGAGTCTGGACAATAGATATAGCTGAAAAAAGATTTGGATCCAGATTGTCTACCTTACATTCTCATAGTTGATATAACAATGCTGTCAGCTGAGGAGTTTGAAGAGCCTAAAAGATTCTCTTCCTCCCTCCTTCAGAAATGGTGCTGAAGAATGAGACCTGAGAACCTAATTTGCTTGCATATTTGTACCCCATCTTTGAATCAGCCTGTAAGCTAAGCAGCTGCTCTGCAGGCTTCTCTGTTTCTCTGAGAAGAATCTTGCTCAATTTCTTGGGGAGGGGGTTGCTTCTTAGCCAAATCTGCCAATCATGTTGAATCTTGAAGCGATCAATGAGGCAAATTCAGATAAAGAGAACCCAACAACTGCCAAGACTGATCGGACACCTGCTGCTAAATGTTGGAGATTCAAAGATGAATAAGATGATTCCTGCCTTTAAAGAACTCACCATCGGAGGGGAAGCAAATATGTAAAGAATTACAGTAAAATTTAAAAATGCTACACACAGTTCCTCATCTTGAACTGAATATACACTCCTCATACTCTCAAACCAATTGTCACATACCTTCTTTTGCTTACACAAGCATCTCTAGAACTTGTGAAGTAATACAATCTTTGAAAAATATTTATATAATCCTCCACATCTTTCACACGAAGAAAATGCTGATCATTTTCAGTACCTACCTCTTAGGTGTTGAGGAAAACCAGCAGAGTTCTCACAAGTATTTCTGGATTTATGTTTAGGTTTGACGAATTAATTGAGCAGGAGAAAGAAGGATTAGTCACTATATAGTTTTACAATTCATCAGCAATTTCAGGGCTCCATTAGCCAAAGCTGGAACATTCCACAGGAACGATCTTCATGAGGATATTGAACAGGTTTTATTCTGTGATTTGTTTTGGAATGAAATTCTACTCACTCATTTGTGAATGAATGCTGTTCAACACAATTTAAATATTTAAAAACAGCATTGAGGGTGTGAGCTGTTGTTTAAAGATAAACTGTCATGCTTCAGCCTAAAGCACATTTTCCCAGTGGTCATTATTCTACACCTAGTTGGTTAGAAGCCAAGGAGTTTGTCATCACCGGTAGCCACCTACCCATCATGAGGGAAAAAGCATCATCTTTTTGGTTGTAGCTGGCATGAGGATATATATGTATCACATGGGCAACCTGCAAATTCTCTAATACAGTTTGCAGCTGAGAATGCAGAAATGTGAGCTTAGGCTACAAGAGCAGATGAAGTCTTCTCTGAACACCTGTTTGTTATTGAGACAGCAATTACTGTATAGTTGAGAGGGAAACCAGGGAAGATACCCCAACCCACTGCAGCTTGAATTTTTAAGCTGAGCCTATATAAGCATATGCATTTTAGATTTGATGCTTCTTATATCTCCAGTGTTGATGAATGTTTCCTTGATTGATGGTCTAGAGGACATTTAGGAATCTCTGTCAGCAAAACAGATCCTTTAAAGTTTCTTAGACTAACAATAGTCTTTTAAGTATGAACAGGGGGTTGTAAGCTTTGATTATGCTTTGCTTTATCTGAGAAGAATCCTGGGAGTGAATAAGTACTGTGGTCAGTTTAGTCCCATGCCATTCATAGTCCAAAGGCAAAAACGTAGTGTTGTCACATTTGAAAAGTGGCATATGTTTTCCTGGTAATTACATCTTATATGTTTACTATTCAAAAAATGCAGGTGTGGGTTTTTGAACGGTGTCCAGTGACAATGTGCCTGACTGGCAGCAGTTCCTAAGTGAGTCATGTTTCACTGTCTGTCGTTTTTTATAACTGTTTTCACCACTAATTTGGTTCTGTGATGCAGTGTGCAATTAGTTCTATTATGAAAGCAGCTGTCTTCAGTTTTACAATGGCACTTTCCCCTTTGGCTTACAGAGAGCTTGTTGTGGTTCTGCTGATGTGATGATAGGAGTTGTAAAGTGGTACCTAGATGAGCCGCACTGGGCCCGGATCTTCCCTGTACACAGGATTCTTGCTTACTCACTGCTACTCTACTGCTGTTTCTCCCAGCTCAGTTAAAAAGAGGGTCACAAATTAAGTTGCCTCTTGCAAGACATGTCCTGTAAAGATTGGTGACCAGGCCATTTGTACCATTGGAATCCTGTTGTTTATAAAAATTCTATTTGAAAATGATGTATTAGGTCAAAGTTGAGATGGGGAGGTACACTGGGCAGAAAAAAAAGGATTGTTGTGTTTGGTTCACTTTCAAACATGAGGTATGATATTTAAGATTCCAAATGAAGCCTGAATGTAGCAAATGCCAGTATATGAACAATAAAAAATTGAACATAATGTTTGTAGTTAGTTGGGGTGTTATAATATGCTTTGGATTTTCCTGCTCTCTGAAAGAACATCCTATTTTCACAGGAGTTTCCATGATTTTTGATTCTTAATCCCAAGTCTCTTCTGACATCCAGAATTCTCCAGGAGACCTAGAGCAATGACCATTCTGAGCCCATCTTTCCTAAGAGGAGCCAATAGTTTGAGCTTTCCGTTACAAGCATAATTCCCTACTAATATCTTTAGAACATTGCTACGCAAAGTATGGTCCCCAGAATTGGAGTAACACATCATCTGCAAGCCTGTTAGAAAACAGAATCTATGGCCCCACCCCAGGCCTACTGAATCAGAATCTGTATTTTAACAAAATCCCCAGGAAATCTGTAAGTATACTAAAGTCTGAGAAACTCTACTTTAGAACTGTATTATTTGCTCCCAAAGCCACAGCTATGTCTGGGAACCTGACTGCTACTTATTAGTGATTGTTTTTTTTTTTTTTTTTGAGACGGAGTCTTGCTCTGTCGCCCAGGCTGGAGTGCAGTGGCGCAGTCCCGGCTCACTGCAAGCTCCGCCTCCCGGGTTCACGCCATTCTCCTGCCTCAGCCTCCCAAGTAGCTGGGACTATAGGCGCCCGCTACCACGCCCGGCTAATTTTTTGTATTTTTTTTTTTTTTTTTTTAGTAGAGACGGGGTTTCACCGTGTTAGCCAGGATGGTCTTGATCTCCTGACCTCGTGATCCACCCGCCTCGGCCTCCCAAAGTGCTAGGATTACAGGCATGAGCCACCGCGCCCGGCCTTATTAGTGAATTGTTAATGAAAATCACTGAATTTTACTGAATTTAGAGAACTTACGATCAACTGACCTATCTGGTTCTTTTATTTTTTTTTAATTGTCCATTTCTCCCTTTTTAAAATGTAAGCTCTTTGAGCACAGGTACTTTCCCCGTTTTGCCCGTTAAAGTATCTGTAGCAAGTAGCAGAGTGCCTACCGCATATTTAGCAATCAACAAATATTTGTTGAGCTGAACAAGTGAACAAATGACTCATGATAAATAAAATGTGTGCTCAGCAACAGA
The DNA here is from genome assembly GCF_009828535.3 of Hylobates moloch. Taxonomy (NCBI): domain Eukaryota; kingdom Metazoa; phylum Chordata; class Mammalia; order Primates; family Hylobatidae; genus Hylobates; species Hylobates moloch. Next base: position 163,841,771 of record NW_026652276.1, on the reverse strand, counting down.
AGCAGATCAAATTCCATAATCCCATGGTGTTTACTCAGAACCTTAGCACATCAGTGCCTGGGGCAAGAGGTGAGGCAGAAATTGAGACAGGGAGTGCAGGAGTTCAGAACCTGTACTGTATTGATAGTCACAGAGGACACCTGGGCTGTCTAGGGAAGAAGTGGCAACGCTGAAATTTTTTCCCCCGATATTTGGCAAGTGGCAGGGTTATGAGTCTTGCTGGCAAGATGTAATCCACTCCAGTTGAATCAAAATCTTCCTTGAGAATACTATCCCACATATACTGCTGGAAAAGCAGTAAGAGGGGTCCAGGAACATGAGGGTTGGTAGAGTGACCAAATCTTTCTGGTTTGCCTGGGACTGTCCGAATTTTAGGACTGGTAGTCTCACATCTCAAGAAGCCCCTCAGTCTCAGGCAAACTGAAGTGGTTTCCCTACTTGAGTGTTTGCCATAGCACTATGTCTGCTGAGAGCCCCTGCCGAAAAGGCGGAGGACTTGGGGCCTTTGACAGACATTTAGATTTTTAGGGCACTTTCATGATCCAATCAAGAATGTCCAATAACAGAAACTTACCTTGAGGCAGATCCCTTATGTTCATCCAGTGGCTTAAATCCCACTAATTTCATAAAAGCGTTCTTTAATTTTGTCTTTAGTTTAATATGAGCAGGGACAGACTTTTTCCACACAAAAGGATGGCTCACTTAAAAGCACCATCTTACAAATCTTAGTTTTGTACTCTAAAGGTGCTAATATTTGAATTGTCTTGGAGGTACACTGCTCTAGGACCTGAGTCATACCTTGTCAGACATGCTTTTACACATTAAAGCCACATGTGTTATTGTCTTAAGTATTTCCAGATATAATTTGACTGCCATTTCCAAATGTTCTTATTTAGTTCTTTTTTCTTCCTAAAAACAAATAAAAAGATGGACAGGGTGGGGTGGGATTGTGGCATTATAAAACCAGGTCCAGATTGTTACATTGTAAAGTGCTTTAGTTTGATGAGAATGCTTTTACCTAAGCACAATAATATTTCAGCTATGTAACTAAATGGTATTACTTAATGGTTTAATCTATAAATAAAGAGTTTCACACTTTTGCCATGAATTTACTGTCATGGTGGTCAGTGGTCACTATTTTAAAGAACATGGGATTGTTGGAAGCTGGACTTTCTTCAATTAAAAATTAGGTTTTCATTAATAAAAATGTCTAGGGTTTAAATATTTTAATTTATTCATTAAAATAAGTTCAGCAAGATAGTATAGAAAGTTTGAGAAATAGTGAGGGAAAGTAATTTAGTGCAACTGTTCTATTACAACTGTTGTAATACAATTCTTTAAAATACTATTGTCTCATAGAGTTAATATAGAAAACATTGAATATGATACATGGTTATAATTGAAAAAGGCTAAACAAAGCTATTCCCCAGACTCATGTTTGATTGTTTAACATACCTAAGTGACTTTAGAATAGCTAAGTACTATATTACTGAGCACTTGATAATGGCAAATGCAATTACCAACTGAAGTGCATTAATATTTTCTGAACTGCATTTATTATTTTGATTGCAAAATCATTTATGATTCCATTCATAAAGCATGATTTTATTATTTGCACTCATCTGTTGGACACTCTTGTAGGCTGTGTTTTCTTATATTTACAGCAATATTCTTAACTGATATTGCAACGTACTGGTTTATCAGAATTCATTAGGAAGTGTGTTGAAAGAAGTTATGACTAGCAATAAGAAAACAGTCCAAAATTTACAAATTATTTGCTTTTAAAAATAAATTAGAGTAGCTCCAGATTATCCAAGTCTTTTTATTATGCTGCGCTTCCTTGAGTGAAAGGCAAAAGGAAGGGGTTTGAGCTAGTGGGGCAGGATCAGCTATGCCCTGCCTTCTCTGCTTTTGTACAGCAGTCTGAGGAGTGTGACACACGGGAAAGTAGAAAAATATTAAGAATGATTGGCGATGTGATCAAAAAGGAAGAACCAGGATGCAGGAAAATTAGGATATTGTCTACAAAATTCAGTTTATTCCTGTTTTGAAGTGTAATGGAAAGAAGAAACCCTTGCACTAATGTTCATTCAGAAACAGGTATTAAGCATTCAACAGATACTATGTGCATCAGTTCAGGTCCTCTGAGAAACACTCACCAAGAAGAGATAGACATGCAAGAGATTTATTTGAGGAAATGCTTATGAAGAATAAAAGGAAAGGAAGTAGGAATATACAGGAGAGCACTTAAGACAATGCAGGTCTGACCCACGTGAAAGGAGAGAGGGAAGAGGGTTAGATAGGAAAGACTTTGACGACAGTATAGTTTTGAGGACATTTTGGCCACGTTTACCAAAATTCCCTGAGCATAATAGTTGAATGATGCACCCCCCCACACCCATTCGCCTAAAGATATGTTCACCCAAGACCTTGCATACGACCTTATTTGGAAAAGGGCTTTGCAGATATAATTAAGGTTCTCAAGACAAGATAATTCTGTATTATCCAGGTGGGCCCTAAATCAAATGATAAGTGTCTTTATAAGAAGACACAGAGGCGCGGTGCAGTGGCTCATACTTGTAATCCCAGCACTTTGGGAGGCCAAGGCTGGTGGATCACTTGAGGTCAGGAGTTCAAGACCAGCCTGGCCAACATGGTGAAACACTATCTCTACTAAAAAATACAAAAATTAGCCAGGCATGGTGGTGCGCACCTGGAGTCCCAGCCATTCGGGAGGCTGAGGCATGAGAATTGCTTGAACCTGGGAGACAGAGATTGCAGTGAGCCAAGATAGTGCCACTGCACTCTAGCCTGAGCAAGAGGAGTGAGACTCTGTCTCAAAAAAAAAAAAAAAAAAAAAAAAAAAAAAAAAAAAAAAAAAAAAAAAAAAAAAGAATTACAGACACACAGAGGTCATGTGAAGACAGAGGTAGATGTTGCAGTTATAAGCTAAGGATCAACAAGGACTGCTGGCAGCCACCAGAAACTAGGAAAGAAGCATGACATGGATTCTCCCCCAGAGCCTCTGGAAGGAACCAGCCCTGCCAACAGCTTTATTTCAGGCTTCTGGCCCCAAAGCTGTGTGATAGACTGTATTTCTGTTGTTTTATGCCACCTAATATGCAGTGATTTGTTATGGCAGTCACAAGAAGCTTGTACACAGAGTTGAGGTTGCCCCTCGCAGGAGTCCCACATCCCACAGGAATGGTCCAGCACCAGCACTCTGCCACGTTCATCATTAGTGGGGAGTAGTCCAGGGGAAGTGTGGCCTCACCATGAAAATGGTAGTACATTCAGAGGGGTGGGAGCTGCTGCTACCATTTAACTACACTTCCTACGGGAGTTTCTCTTGAAGGAGACCAGCTGATGCATGTCCATGGCTGCCACATTATGAAACAGAAAAGAAGCAAAGGGCAGAGAATACAGTCTTTGCCTTCCAGAAGTTTAGTTGGGTAAACCAATGGGTGTTACACATGTGAGAATACAAGCATGCATGCGATGGTGCCGGATTACGATATGCAAAGATTCTGAGGGAGTCCCAAACCATCAAAAGGTCAACCTGGGATGAGTTTAATCAGCTGAGCAAAGTAGTAAACTTAGATCAGTGCACAGAAGGTGGAACAAATGGAATGGGTACAGGCAGACAGGAGAGGAGCTGCAGCAAAGTTAAAGAAGAGAATGAAGAGCATGGCCTAGTTGTTTCTTAAAGAGCTGTCTATGAAGACAGAAAAGAAGCAAGGAGAGAGGGAGTTCACAAGGCAGAGAATAAATATGAAGTGAAAAGTGGGTAGAAACATAAAAGAGGCAAGGAGGTCTTCCTAAACCGCACATTTGTTTATTTTGTTTAAAAAAGACATCTGAGTAACTTCTGACTCAGACCATGATCTGCATGGCAAGAATCCAGGAAGCCTTAGTCTGCTGGAATGAAAAACATTTCATCAGGATCCAATAAATTATTGCATTTATTAAAGAATAAAAAAGGGACATGGTATTTGGAGTTGGTAGACCCTTGCAGCCCTGCTTATGGACTAATATTGGGTAAGTCACTTAAATTCTGAGTTAGATTTTCATAGGTTAAATGGATATAATAAAATCTTTATGTCAGTGTTATTAAGAGGATTAAATGAGCCAGAATAGTTAATGGGCAGTGTAAATTCTAATGTGATCCACAGAGCTAGCTACTATGCTTTAGGGATGTGATCCACAGTGCTAGTTACTATGCTTTAGGGATACACACGTTAACATCTAAATTTTAGTTAAACAGACTTAGGTATCCATAATTCCATCACTCAAAAACAATTACTATAACTTTTTAGTATATAAATTCTTTCATATTTTTTTCCATTTCTATCTAAAGATATATATTTGCATATTTTTCCTGCCTGTGCTTTTACTCCCACCCCCTAAACAACTGAATTATTTTTTGAGACAAGGCCTCACTCTGTGGCTCAGGCTGGAGTGCAGTGGCACAATCTCGACTATTCCAACCTCTATCTCCCAGGCTCAGTTGATCCTCCCACCTCAGCCTCCCAGGTAGCTGGGAATACAGGCATGCACCACCACACCTGGCTAAGTTTTTGTATTTTTAGTAGAGATGGGGTTTCACCATGTTGACCAGACTGGTCTTGAAATCCAGAGATCAAGCGACCCACCCACCCAAAGTGCTAGAATTATAGGTGTCAGTCACTGCACCTGGCCCAAATGAATTATTAAAACATGTTTTGTTCTTCTCTCTACATAGTGTATTGTGGACAATCTTTTGTGTTAGTAAACAAAGATCTATAGCACTTTTAAAGGCTACATGTTGTAGAGAGTACTAGAGCTCACCCATATCTTGTTATCTTCTTCCTGGGCACAGAGAAGGACACACAACCTAGTTCCCTTAAGTTAGGCAGGGCCAAATAACTAGCTCTGGCCAATTAGCTCTAAATGAAAATGTCACTTATAAGTGGAGGCAGTGACAAGCGTGTCACTTATAAATGGAGGCAGTGACAAGCCTTTGCAAGTCCTGCTACAGTGGCATTATACAGAAATGCTGGAGCTATGGGATAGAAACACCTTGAAGAAGGTGCTGCCCTGAGGAGGTCACCAGACACTCAATAGAAAAACCCAAAAAACTTTTAGATGTAAAACCTCCATGACTTCAGAATTTGTTTGTTACGGCAGCATAATCTAGCTTATTCTGAATAATACACTGGACAATAATCCACATGTGGCACGTAGGTTGCTTCAGATTCCTATTATAAATAGTTCTGCAATGAACATCTTTATTTTTTTCAAATATATCTGATTATTCATTTCCTTCGAATAAGTTCCTGGAAATAGAATATCTGGGTCAAAAGGTATGCACACTTTAACTTCTGATACATATTGATTAATTGCTCCTTCTCAGAGTTTGCACTCAAGTTGCAAAGTCACCCACAGTATATTAGAGTACCATTTATTATACGTGTTTGACAAAATGATACATTTTAATCAACCAAATTTTTAAAAATAAATATGCTTTAAATGCTAATGAGTTAGGCTTTTTTCATAAATTTATTGGCCATTTAAATTTCTTTAGTAAAGTACAATTAATGTCTTTTAGTATACTTTTCTGTTTGGCTTTTTGTTTTATAGTACTAACAGTACTTGATAGGATAAGAATGTCAACCTTTGTTGGCCTATATATTCCAAATATGTTTTTTACATGTTGTCTTTCAATCTCACTTTTAATATTTTTGTCATATGATAACCACTTTTTATATAGTTAAAATTGTTTCTTTTATGGTTTCTGGTTTTGATGTTCATATCAGCTTTCTAATATTTTCTGTCTCAAGTTTTTTTAAATTGTATTTTAATCATGTGCTTATAGGATTTTGCTTTTTATATTTAAATTATTAACTCCTATGGCAGTTGTGTGATAGGGCTCCTATATCAAATATGTTGAATAATTTATCATATTCCATTTGATTTTAAATAACTCCCTATCATATAATAAATTCCCATATATATATTTAGTATTTGTGCACTCCTTATTCAGTTGATCTAGCTGCTGTTCCTAAGCCAGTACGTGCTGTTTAATTTAATTTAACTTTTTAGAAACAGGGTCTTGCTATATTGCCAAGGATAGCCTCAAACTTCTGGGTTCAAGCCATCCTTCTACCTCAGTCTCCCCAGTAGCTGAGACTTCACGTGTGTGCCACTGTGCCTGGCTCTGCTGGTTTATTTACTGTAGGTGTCGATTTTATTAAACTTACTGCAAACCCCTCTTACCATTACTCTTTTTGTAAGAAAATTTAGAACTTTCATAGCTATATTTTTATATTAATTCAAGATCATTAGAATAATTTTGCAATGTTCCACATGACAAAATATTTATTGTTTCAAATGAAATCTGCAGAACTACTGCAGTTGAAGCAATGGAAAAGGGGGTGAGGGTTGAAATCCCATCTACTTCTCCACCAGCTGGATCTCTGGGACCACTTGTCAGGAACAACTCAGGGAACTGCTGCTCCAGAAATTTCTCCTGCTGTAATGGACATCCTGTCCCATCAGCAAAGAAACAGAGGCTTATGTTCATTTTTCTAGACTGATGCCCCTGGTCCCCCCACAAAATGGCAGAGGCTCCCAAACCTTCGACGCCTATAACCTGCTGCTGCTCCTCACTGGAGTCACTTTGGCTGCAGGTGCTGAGCATCATGAATTGATTGCCCCTACTCTTTTATCTGCTTTTCAGCTGCCCTAAATAATATCTTCATTGCCTCAGTACTTGAACATCTGTTCCCTATTTAAATATTTTCACTTAACAGTAGCTTTGGAATGATTTAAATAACTACTCATTTCTATACTCAGCTGAAGGGAATATAAAATGTGACCCATTAAAGATGTGTTATAGATGGAGAGGTGACAAATATGTGGAGACTTACTTTCCCTGGGTAAAAAGGAGAAAGCTCTGTGGTGGCCCCAATATCTCAAGTTACTTTTTTGTCCTTAACACCTAGGTGGAAAAGTCAGGAATCCACCCTTCTAACTATTATCATATATCTAGAATATTTGTATTATTATTATTATTATTATGCACTAAAAGGGATAGAACACTTACCTTTGGTTTCTTTTTACAACTATAGCACAGAATAAGGAAGGCTTGGTTATTCACTGTTTAGTGAACACACATTCTAAGTCCGGTAATGATCAAATGTGGATCTAATTATTCCACTAATTATAATTCCAATGACCACATGTAATTCATTTTGTCGAGTTAAAGTTTAGAGAGAGTTAAATGGAAAGCCATCTTTCTCTTGCCATAATGACTTTAAAATACATACAGTGTACATTTAAAAATCATATTAATTTGTTAAAACAGGGCAATGGAACATGTGTCTTAATGAGAAGGTTGACTAACCTTTATTGGAATTTGTTAGAAGTAGATGAGAAGGCTTCCCATTCAGTTATTCATTCATCATTTGTTAATTCATTAATATTTTGTGACTGTCTAATATAAAGTACTGTTCTATGTATGAAGGATACAGTGCTATGGATATATAGCAGCAGAAAACTTATGCTATAATGGAGTAAAAGTTTAGCAAGGAGAGAGAAAAATTGACAAATAATATGTAAAAACTATGTCACCCACTGTATGATAAGCGCTATACTAAAAATTAAAAAATAATGAGACATGATAGAGATTTCCTCCTTTGGATTGGATGGTCAATGGAAACTTCTCTCTGAACTTGGCCTTGAGCCAATATATGAATTTCCATATTCAAGGGAGACACTCATATGAATATCACAGAAAGAACATTACAAGTGGATAGAAAAACTGGAATAAAGCCATAGGGTGGGGAGAATTTTGGTAAGCTTCAGGAGGCCACTGTTCCAGAATATAGTGAACAGAGGGAGTGTGGTGCAAGATGATTTTCAATAGATAGGTAGGAGGCAGACCAGGTGAGTGCCACCATGCATGGCTCTGTTGTTTTATTTACCATAGATGTAGATTTTTCTAAACTTAGTGCAAATCATCCTCCAATAGCTTTCCTTCGTACATCCAAACTAGAGGACTTTGCAAGCTAGGTTAAGGAGTTTGAATGCTATCCCAAGTATGAAGGAAAGCCATTGGAAGATGATAAGGTGTGAGTAAAATGTTTTAATAGACAGCATGCTGATTGCTAAACAGAGAATTGATTAAGAGGGTCAAGATTCAAATGATGCAGTCATGGGTGGGGGAAGTGATGATGCTGGGGAGAGAGAAAATTTGTTGGAGAAATGTTCCTGAGTAGACAAGAGGTGATGTGCAAAAGGATGGCCTTAGAACAAACTATTCATTCATGACAGGAAGAAAAACAGGTTAATCTAGATACAAGGAGGTGGGTAGAGTGGCATTAGGAGGGTTGGGAAGGTATATTCTGATTGCTTCTATTTTTTCAGTGAAATAGGAAGCAAAGTCATTATTGAGAGTGAGGATGGGGAGGGATGTGCTGGAGGTTTGGGGAAAAAAAGGAGAAAATATAAAATAGTAACCTAGGAAAATGGTCATGGCAAGTATCATGACTGCCAGGCAGCACAAACAACACTCTTAAAGCTAACAATCATAAATATAAAATGAGACCAGTCAATATGACTATATTTTTCTCCAGCCAAATTCAACTATACAGAGGTACATGGGGAATACAAAACAATTTGGAATTTATCAGGATTGATGTTTGTTAAAACCAGGGAGGGACAAGAGGGTTCAGGATTTATGCTAGTCAGTGATTTTAATGATGGACCATGGAATATTGTGCGAAGATAGGAGACAGGACTCATTAACATTAAGGTTTGTTAGACATCTGTGTTAGAACAGCACATGTAACCATTAAATGAATAGATACAAAATGGTTAACTCCGAAAACAATGGAGAAGGAAAAATGGAAAGAGAAAAAACTTCAAACAAAAATTCGAACCGTTAATACTCACCTTCTTGTATATAAAGAGAAATCCACCCAGATTAACCTATAAATTCAGTAAAAAATTCATATTTTTTCTGACATTTTATAAGTTTCAGTTAGATTCATAACTGCCTTCCAAATCTGATTTTACTTTGTTCTGCTCTTTCACAAGTTCTGGCATACAGGTTTTATTAGCCTCATGCAGTGAGTGGAGTGACAGTCCTCTTTTTCTAGTGTCTGAGACACTATATATAAAATAGAGATTATTTAAAATCAGAGAGTTTCCCTGTTTGGGCTGAATGTACTTTCTTGAACATAGGAAAGTTGGTGATAAGTAGACAAAGATAAATTAAACTTATTAGAAGTTATTTATTATATTCTATTTCACTTTGAGTCGATTTTGATGATTTACATTCTTCTGAAAATTTTTCTCATTATTTCTAAGTCTTTATCTTAAGGCTGATCTTCACCTTACGATTTTATAAATCAGGGTAGAACAAAGAAAATCTCAAAAATACACCTCCTATGTTAACAGTGGTATGAGAATGAGCACCACTAATAGGAGCAATGGGATTTAGCAAGCCGAAAACGTAAGATGGGATTTTTAGTTGGCGATGCCATCCAAAAAAAAAAATTATTTCCCAGCTCTCATTGCAAAAGGATGTGTAGTCATGTGACCATGTTCTGGAGATTAGTAAGTAAGTGGAAGTGGTATGTTTATTCGTTAAAAGGAAGAGCCACGTTCTTTTTTCCGTTTCCTTGACCCTGCCGGCTAGAAAGTGAATGTGATGGCTGGGGCTTCTTTCTTGGATCATTAAGTGAGAATGGATCATGCACAGAGGAACCAAAAGGTGGAAGGGACCCAATTTCCTAAGTACTTTATGTAACAGATCCACTATCTAGTCTTGGACACCCTATGTCTGGATTTTAACATGAGAGAAAAATCTTATACCCTTTTGATGGCTCTGCTATTGGGAGTTTTTAAAGTACTTAGGCGCTTATATATGTTATACAGAAAATATTGATAGAAAACCACAAAAATTTATATGGTAAGTCTATTTTTCATCCTTATTGTGTTTGTATTTTCCAAATTTTACAAAAAGTTGCATTTAAACTTTAAATATAATTAATATATGTTTGTTGACTTGAACTTTAGAAAATATAAGCAGAAGAAAAAAATTAGTGATATTCTCACTACTTAATTACTTAAATTTTGATGTACATTTTCACAGAGAAAGATAGATTACACCAAACAAAACCTAGTCCTCCAGTCCTCTCCCTACAAACTCAGAGAACAATCCAGGAATCCTCATCAGAGCAGGAGGTCTTATCTGGTGGCCTTTAGGGTTTCAGTCAAACCATTATCCTAGAATATTACACCTTTTTAAAATCCCCTTTTCTACTCAAAGATAAATTTGGTTTTTAAAAAATGTCATTCCATATACTAAAAGTCCCCAAAATAGGCTAATGGTTTTGGATTTTGGTGGAGAAAGTGAATTTACAAGCAAAGAGTTAGGTACTTTGTGCTCTAAAACTTCATAACCTTTACTTGTAGGTTGGAAGATTAGAAGGTATTGCCCTATAAGTTGTAATGGCCCGGAGGAAGCCATTATAGTCTAAAGGTCAATGCTCTGTGAGGCACAATTTTAGTAAGTGGATTCTGTGATTTGAAAAAAGAAGAAAGAAGAAAAAGAAGAAAAAAGTAAATTCTCTGGTTCAGCTTCAACAGAGGTGCTTTTTATGTTCCAGAGATAAATTCCTTGAGTCCCTTAGTTCACTGCAACCAAACAGAACAAGATATACTCTTACCCTCAATTAAGGTTTTGTAATTTAATAGTCTGAAGCTTGAGTAATGATTACACACACTTATTCACACACACAGCACTAATTTTACCAATGAAAAAAGGCTTTAAAAGGCTTTAAAAAGCTTTAAAAAGAAGACTTTTTAAAACCCTAGCTCTGTCAGAGATGCTTGTTAAAAACAAAGGTGTCACAAGTTGCTTCCTATCTCTATTAGTAAAATACAAAAATAAAAAACAGTGCAGAGAATAAAAATATCAACCTCTCGACAAGTGTTCCCACAGATCTTCTTCACAAGATAGCTCATGTACACATTATCCTTGTCATGTTGGATTCTCTGACAAAAGCTTAGAAAGAATAATACGAATAAATGTCAACAATATACCTTTTGTCCAAATCATATAGCACTTTAGTCCAAATCATATAGTCCTAGGCTTTAATGAAACATCGGCAGTTTGTTGTGTGACATTAATTAATCTATTTAATTTTTCTGGCTTCAATTTATATTTTAAAATATTATTTTATTCTGTAAAAGTGATACACACATAGTTTAAAAAGTTAAACATACAACATAGTATGCTGTAAAAAGTACATGCTCATCTCATCCTTGTTCCCTGGTTACCTTACAGAGGGCAAATACTATTAACATCTGAGATGATTCACCCTGGAGAGATAATATGCAAATACAATCATACAGGCATGCATGTTTTAGTATGTCAATCTGATAGGTTTAAATTATATATTATGTTATTTTAATAAACATTTCTTTAATGGTTGACAAGGCTGAAAATGTCTTCATTTTATTTTATTCAACTTTAATTCATTAAAAGTTGTTTGAACTTATTTTTCTATAAACTGCCTGCTCATGTCATCCTCCCATTTCCTTACTGGTTTTAAAATATTTTTTCTAATTGATTCATAAGAATTCTTCATATAATAAGAAAGATAGCCCTTTATTATATATAGCATATTACAAATATTCTTCCTGCTTCGTCAATGCCATTGAATTTATAGTATTCTATTGCTATGCAGAAAATGTTTAATTTTTATGTAGGCAAATTTATCACCTTTTATGGCTTCTAAGCTTTGTGCCATGCTTAGAAAGGCTTCTCTCATTACAAGATTAATTTTTAAATTCTCGCATAATTTCTTTCAGTAGTTTTAGAATTTCCTTTTGTAGTGATAAAATCTCTGATATTTGATTTCATCTTGGTATAAATCCATCTGGAGTAAAAATTAATTCATTATTTTTCCAGAAGACTAGGCAATTGTTCATGACTAGTTATTAAGTAAATTTGTTTGGGCATGGATTTGAAATACTTCTTTTATAACAAGCCACATCACCATGAGGATTTTGGTATACATCTCAACTCTTCATTTGGTCTATTGTGTTTTGTTTCTATGTGCCAGTAAAAGTGTGCTTTAATTAATATAACATTTAGTACCTTGTAGAACTAATGTCATGTCAGAAATTTATGTGTTTCTAAATTGCTGCCTACTCTAAAAATTATCTGTGAAGTAATTTCCTTGGAATAAAATTAATGTATAGGTAAATACAGAGAGATCTGCCTCCTTCAAAATATTGAGTCTTCTTATCCAATAAAAGGTATATCATTATATTTCTTCAATTCTTGTTTTATCCCTCATTCTTTTAAAGTCCCTTTATATATGTCTTGAACATTTCTTAAATTTACTCGTATTACATTTTATCATTTTGTTCCTATGACAAATACTGCCTTTATCCCTTTATATTTTAATGTAACTTTCACTTATACATAGGAAAATAATTGGTTTGTTTGCATTAATGTTATTTTATTGTTTGTGGTGTTTTCCAGCTGCACAATTTAATCGTATATGTAAATAATGATAATTCTGTGTCATCTCTTCAAACCTTTGTATTTATTTTTCCTTTCCAATTCCACATTTATAACCTCTAAAGCAATGATAAGTAATCATCGTAATGGTGGACATCATTGTCTTTCTCCTGTTGAAAATATTTTGAGTAGTTTCACCACTTAGCACAATGCAGGTTTTGGCTGTCAATTAGATGGATATTAAAAATATCTATTTATTATTCTTTTATTAAGAGTCTTTTAAAAACAATGGATTTTGAACTTAAATACCTTCATACCCTTTCTGGGCATAATAATATAAATTTTCTCTTCTGATATAATAGAAACATAAATTATATTAGTAATTTTTCTAATAATCTTCATTTTTTGTCTTGGTTATGATATATTCTTTTAAAGCAATATTGGATTCTGTTGGCTAATATATTATTTTGGATCAATATTCACAAAATGACTGATACACACACATACACACACACACACACACACTCACATACACACACACATTTAGTATCCTGTCAAGTTTTGATATAATTATTTTGATGGGTACATACAAAAAATAAAAGTTTTTCTTCGACCTCTGCTAGAATCATTTCAATAGCATTGAAATTTTCTGAACATTGCGTTGACATTTTGGGTAGGCTTCAGGTGTAACATAATCTGGGCCTGATGCCTGCAACTTTTGAACAACTTTTATAATTTGTCAGAAATGCCCTAGATTTTCTATCCCTTTTGAAGTCACTTTTGGTGATTTAAGTTTCTAGAAATGTCAACCATTTTTTTTAGATTTTTAAAATCCATATGCATGAAGTTAAGCAAAGACACATTTTAAATTTTAGTTCCCCCTCAATAACTGCACTAAGGTTCTCAACTTAATTTCTCATTTTAAATATTTTTGCTCTCTCCATCTCTTGCCATTTAAAAACTTATGTTAATGGTTTACCTATCTAATTAACCTTTTAAAAAGGACAATTTTTAAAATTCATTCATTTCACTCTTTTTTGTAGCTATTCAGGAATTTCACACTTTATTTACTAGTTTCTTAATTCTTATTTCCTCAAGTTTATTTTATTGGTGATTACAATTTCTTATTTTGAATGTTTAATTTGTTCTTATTCCTTCTTGACAGTTTTTCTTTGAAATTTGATTTCTCCTCGATCACCTTTTTTTGCCTCCTACGGGTTTCAGTATGTATTGTTTTTAGTATGTTGTTTGGATTTCTTTTCACACCTGATAGTGTTGTAAAACAGATTAAAATTTTCATTTAGCTCCTAACATTTTAAGATTTTTTATAATATAGGTATTTATTACTAATTTTATTTTACTGTGGATAAAATAAATAAAACTTGTGTTTTGAAGTGCATTACGATTTTTATGGCCTAATAAATGTTCATTCCTTAAAAAGTTCTATGTGTATTCATTTTATTCTGATCAGAATTTTTAGCAAGATGTTAAACTTTTGTTTCTTGAAACTAGTTTGTCATAACATATTGTACATGATTACAGTATTTATTTTCTAGGACTATTGTGAATGTGCAGACTTACATTTACTGCTAAGGAGACTATTTTTATAAAATAATATTAAATCCAGTATTAGCTGTCTATTTCAGACACTGAATACTTGCAGAGATCTAGTTTTTTTAAGATGCGACCTCATTGTTGAAAGTAAATGTATGCTTTGGATGTGAATATTAGCGTCCCAATAAGGATGTGATGATATTAAGGTGGTGGTAGTGGGAAGTCAATCTTGATTCCTTTGGAAATTTTAGATTTTTGTAAGTTTATTGGAAAAATAATTTTTCCTGTACTGTTTCTTCTTGGTAAACAGATCTTTTGAAAAGAAAAATAGTGAAGGAGAAATTGAGGTATGAATACATTTCCTCAAATAACCAGCATTGTATTTGTGAATACTGTGTACTTTGCAGCGAACGGTGTGGAAGCTGTTCATTTTTTATTCTGAAGTAAAATACTTTCCCCAAAAAAGTCTATGTGTGTTTAAAAAGAAGGCATAATCCGTGTATGGTGTGTAATTTATATCAATAATATCTACTCTATTAATTTTTAAATATTTTATCTTTTCACTTTTCTTTTTTAAAATATACTTTTATTCTTATAGATACAGGGGGTACAAGTGCAGATTTCTTACATGTATGTATTGCCTAATGGCAAAGTCTGTTTTTAGCGTACTCATCACCTGAACAGTGGACATTACGACCAATAGGTAATTTTTCAACCTTCACCTTCTGCATCTTTTTTTAGTCTCCAGTGCCCATTATTCCACTCTAGATGTCCATGTTTATCCTTTGTTTAACTTCTACTTACAAGTGAGAACATGAGGTTTTGACTTTGTTTCTGAGTTATTTCACTTAAGATAATGGCCTGTAGTTCCATTCATGTTGCTGCAGAAGACATGATTTTTTTTATGGCTCAGTAGTATTTCATGGTATATGTATGCCACATTTCCTTTATCTAATTATCACTGATGGAAACTTGGGTTGATTCTTTGCTATTATAAATAGTGCTGTGCTAGAAATATGAGTGCAGGTACCTTTTTGATATAATGATATACTTCCTTTTGGGTATATACCCAGTAGTGGGATTGCTGAATTGAATAGTAGTTCTGTTTAGTTCTTTGAGAAATCTTCATGCTATTTTCCATAAAGACTGTACTAATCTGCATTCCTACCAAGAGAGTATAAGCATTTCCTTTTCTCTGCATACTTGCCAGCATCTGCGTTTTTTGACTTTTTTTTTTAAATACTTTAAGTTCTGGGATACATGTGTAGAACGTGCAGGTTTGTTACATAGGTATACATGTGCCATGGTGGTCTGCTGCACCCATCAACCCGTCCTCTACATTAGGTATTCCTCCTAATGCTATCTCTCCCCTAGCCCCCCCACCCCCTGACAGGCCACGGTGTATGATGTTCCCCTCCCTGTGTCCATGTGTTCTCATTGTTCAACTCCCACTTACGAATGAGAATACGTAGTGTTTGGTTTTCTGTTCCTGTGTTAGTTTGCTGAGAATGATGGCTTCCAGCTTCATCCATGTCCCTGCAAAGGACATAAACTCATCCTTTTTCTGGCTACATAGTATTCCATGGTATATATGTGCCACATTTTCTTTATCCATTCTATCGTTGATGGGCATTTGGATTGGTTCCAAGTCTTTGCTATTGTGAACAGTGCTGCAATAAACATATGTGTGCTTGTGTCTTTATAGTAGAATGATTTATAATCCTTTGGGTATATATCCAGTAATGGGATAGTTGGGTCTAATGGTATTTCTGGTTCTAGATCCTTGAGGAATCGCCACACTGTCTTCCACAATGGTTGAACTAGTTTACAGTCCCACCAACAGTGTAAAAGTGTTCCCATTTCTCCACATCCTCTCTGGCATCTGTTGTTTCCTGACTTTTTAATGATCATCATTCTAACTGGCATGAGACGGTATCTTACTGTGGTTTTGATTTGCATTTCTCTAATGACCAGTGATGATGAGCTTTTTTTTTTCATATGTTTGTTGGCTGTATTAAATGTCTTCTTCTGAGAAGTGGCTGTTCATATCATTTGCCCACTTTTTGATGGGGTTGTTATTTTCTTGTAAATTTGTTTAAGTTCCTTGTAGATTTTGGATATTAGCCCTTTGTCAGATGGATAGATTGCAAAAATTTTCTCCCATTCTGTAGGTTGCCTTTTCACTATGATGATAGTTTCTTCTGCTGTGCAGAAACTCTTTAGTTTAATTAGATCCCATTTGTCAATTTTGGCTTTTGTTGCCATGCTTTTGGTGTTTTAGTTATGAAGTCTTTGCCGATGCCTATGTCCTGAATGGTATTGCCTAGGTTTTCTTCTAGGGTTTTTATAGTTTTAGGTCATACATTTAAGTCTTTAATTCATCTTGAGTTAATTTTTGTGTAACGTGTAAGGAAGGGTTCCAGTTTCAGTTTTCTGCAGACAGCTAGCCAGTTTTCATAATGCCATTTATTAAATAGGGAATCCTTTCCCCACTGTTTGTTTTTGTCAGGTTTGTCAAAGATCAGATGATTGTAGATGTGTGGCATGATTTCTGAGGCATCTGTTCTGTGTGTGTATATATATGTACATGTATACATATACACACACATATATACACATACATATGTATATATGTATGTGTATACATATGTGTACATATATGTATCCGTATACATAGATGTATAGGTGTGTACATATATGTATATATGTGTACATGTGTGTATATGTGTGCATATATGTGTATATGTGTACATATGTGTATATATGTGTGCATATATGTATATATGTGTATATATGTGTACATATATGTATATGCTTTGTATATGTATATATATGTATATGTTTTGGTACCAGTACCATGCCGTTTTGGTTACTGTAGCTTTGTTGCATAGTTTGAAGTCAGGTAGCATGATGCCTCCAGCTTTGTTCTTTTTACTTAAGATTGTCTTGGCTACACGGCCTCTTTTTTGGTTCCATATGAAATTTAACGTAATTTTTTTCTAATTCTGTGAAGAAAGTCAATAGTAGCATGATGGGAATAGCACTGAATCTATAAATTACTTTGGGCAGTATGGCCATTTTCACGATATTGATTCTTCCTGTCCATGAACATGGAATGTTTTTCTATTTGTTTGTGCCCTCTCATTTCCTTGAGCAATGGTTTCAAGTTCTCCTTGGAGAGGTCCTTCACATCCCTTGTAAGTTGGATTCCTAGGTATTTCATTCTCTTTGTAGCAATTGTGAATGGGAGTTTACTTATGATTTGGCTTTCTGTTTGTCTATTATTGGTGTATAGGAAAGCTTGTGATTTTTGCACATTGATTTTGTATCCTGAGACTTAGCTGAAGTTGCTTATCAGCTTAAGGAGGCTTTGGGCTGAGACGATGGGGTTTTCTAAATATACAATCATGTCATCTGCAAACAGAGACAATGTGACTTCCTCTCTTCCTATTTGAATACTCTTTATTTCTTTCTCTTGCCTGATTGCCCTGGCCAGAACCTCCAATACTATGTGGAATATGAGTGGTGTGCTGGTTTTCAAAGGGAGTGCTTCCAACTTTTGCCCGTTCAGCATGATATTGGCTGTGGGTTTGTCATAAATAGCTCCTATTATTTAGAGATATGTTCCATCAATACCTAGTTTATTAAGAGTTTTTGCCATGAAGGGTGGTTAGATTTTATTGAAGGCCTTTCTGCATCTATTGAGATAATCATGTGGTTTTTGTCACTGGTTCTGTTTATGTGATAAATTACGTTTATTGATTTGCATATATTGAACCAGTTTGCATCTCAAGGATGAAGCCAACCTAATCATGGTGGATAAGCTTTTTGATGTGCTGCTGGATTCGGTTTGCCAATATTTTACTGAGGATTTTCAAATCAATGTTCATCAGGGATATTCGCCTGAAATTTTCTTTTTTTGTTGTGTCTTTGCCAGGTTTTGGTATCAGGATGATGCTGGCCTCATAAAATGAGTTAGGGAGGAGTCCCTCTTTTTCTATTGTTGGGAATAGTTTCAGAAGGAATGGTACCAGCTTCTCTTTTAGAACTGAGCTGTGAATCCGTCTGGTCCTGGGCTTTCTTTGGTTGGTAGGCTATTAATTACTGCCTCAATTTCAGAACTTGTTATTGGTCTATTGAGGGATTCGACTTCTTCCTGGTTTAGTCTTGGGACGGTGTACATGTACAGGAATTTATCCATTTCTTCTAAATTTTCTAGTTTATTTGCATAGAGGTGTTTATAGTATTCTCTGATGGTAGTTTGTATTTCTGTGGGATCGGTAATGATATCCTCTTTATCATTTTTTATTGTGTCTATTTGATTCTTCTCTCTTTTCTTCATTAGTCTGGCTAACCATCTAGCTATTTTGTTAATCTTTTCAAAAAACCAGCTCGTGGATTCATTGATTTTTTGAAGGGCTTTTCGTGTCTCTATCTCCTTCAGTTCTGCTCTGATCTTAGTTATTTCTTGTCTTCTGCTAGTTTTTGAATGTGTTTGCTCTTGCTTCTCCAGTTCCTTTAATCGTGATGTTAGGGTGTCAATTTTTAGATCTTTCCTGCTTTCTCATGTTGGCATTTAGCACTATAAATTTCCCCCTAAACACTGCTTTAGCTGTGTCCCAGAGATTCTGGTATGTTGTGCCTTTGTTCTCATTGGTTTCAAAGAACTTGTTTATTTCTGCCTTCATTTCGTTATTTACCCAGTGGTCATTCAGGAGCAGTTTGTTCAGTTTTCATGTAGTTGTGCGGTTTTGAGTGAGTTTCTTAATCTGAGTTCTGATTTGATTGCATTGTGGTCTGAGAGACTGTTTGTTATGATTTCCATTATTTTGCATTTGCTGAGAAGTGTTTTGCTTCTAATTATGTGGTCAATTTTAGAATAAGTACGATGTGGTGCTGAGAAGAATGTATATTCTGTTGATTTGGGATGGAGAGTTCTGTAGATGTTTATTAGGTCCACTTGGTCCAGAGCTGAGTTCAAGTCCTGAATATCCTTGTTAATTTTCTGTCTCATTGATCTGTCTAATATTGACAGTGGGGTGTTAAAGTCTCCCACTATTATTTTGTGAGAGTCTAAGTCTCTTTGTAGGTCTCTAAGAACATGCTTTATGAATCTGGGTGCTCCTGTATAGGGTGCATATATATTTAGGATAGTTAGCTCTTCTTGTTGCATTGATCCCTTTACCATTATGTAATGCCTGTCTTTGTCTTTTTTGATCTTTGTTGGTTTAAAGGCTGTTTCATCAGAGACTAGGATTGCAACCCCTGTTTTTTTTTTCTTTCCATTTGCTTGGTAAATATTCCTCTATCCCTTTATTTTGAGCCTATATGTGCCTTTGCACATGAGATGGGTCTCCTGAATACAGCACACTGATGGGTCTCTACTCTTTGTTCCATTTGCCAGTCTGTGTCTTTTAATTGGGGCATTTAGCCCATTTACATTTAAGGTTAATATTGTTATGTGTGAATTTGATCCTGTCATTATGATGCGAGCTGGTTATTTTGCCCATTACTTGATGCAGTTTCTTCATAGTGGTGATGTTTTTGCAGTGGCTAGTACCAGTTGTTCCTTTCCGTATTTAGTGCTTCCTTCAGGAGCTCTTGTAAGGCAGGCCTAGTGGTGACAAAATCTCTCAGCATTTGCTTGTCTGTAAAGGATTTTATTTCTCCTTCACTTATGAAGTTTAGTTTGGCTGGATTTGAGATTCTGGGTTGAAAATTCTTTTCTTTAAGAATGTTGAATATTGGCCCCCACTCTCTTCTACCTTTTAGGGTTTCTGTGGGGAGATCTGCTGTTAGTCTGATGGGCTTCCCTTTGTGGGTAATCCGACCTTTCTCTCTGGCTGCCCTTAACATTTTTTCCTTCATTTCAACCTTGGTGAATCTGATGATTATGTGTCTTGGGGTTGCTCTTCTCGAGTATCTTTGTGATGTTCTCTGTATTTCCTGAATTCGAATGTTGGCCTGTCTTGCTAAATTCTCTTGGATAATATCCTGAAGAATGTTTTCCAACTTGGTTCCATTCTCCCCATAACTTTCAAGTACACCAATCAAACATAGGTTTGGTCTTTTCACATGGTCCCATTTTTTTAAATTTTTTTATTATACTTTAAGTTCTAGAGTACATGTGTACAATGTGCAGGTTTGTTACATATGTATATATGTGCCATGTTGGTGTGCTGCACCCATTAACTCATCATTTACATTAGGTATATCTCCTAATGATATCCCTCCCCCCTCCTCCCACTCCACAACAGGCCCCGGTGTGTAATGTTCCCCTTCCTGTATCCAAGTGGTCTCATTGTTCAATTCCCACCTATGAGTGAGAACATGTGGTGTTTGGTTTTTTGTCCTTGTGATAGTTTGCTGAGAATGATGGTTTCCAGCTTCATCCATGTCCCTACGAAGGACATGAACTCATCCTTTTTTATGGCTGCATAGTATTCTATGGTGTATATGTGCCACATTTTCTTAATCCAGTCTATCATTGATGGACATTTGGGTTGGTTCCAAGACTTTGCTATTGTGAATAGTGCTGCAATAAATATATGTGTGCATGTGTCTTTATAGCAGCATGATTTATAATCTTTTGGGTATATACCCAGTAATGGGATGGCTGAGTCAAATGGTATTTCTAGTTCTAGATCCCTGAGGAATCGCCACACTGTCTTCCACAATGGTTGAACTTTACAGTCCCACCAACAGTGTAAAAGTGTTTCTATTCTCCACATCCTCTCCAGCACCTGTTGTTTCCTGACTTTTTAATGATCACACATGGTCCCATATTTCTTGGAGGCTTTATTCATTCCTTTTCTTTCTTTTTTCTCTAATCTTGTCTTCATGCTTTATTTCATTGAGTTGATCTTCAATCTCTGATATCCTTTGTTCCTCTTGATTGATTTGGCTATTGATATTTGTGTATGCTTCATGAAGTTCTCGTGCTGTGTTTTGCAGTTCCATCAGGTCATTTATAGTCTTCTCTAAACTGGTTATTCTAGTTAGCAATTCCTCTAACCTTTTTTCAAGGTTCTTAGCTCCTTTGCTTTGGGTTAGAACGTGCTCCTTTAGCTTGGAGGAGTTTGTTATTACGTACTTTCTGAAGCCTATTTCTGTCAATTTGGCAAACTCATTCTCCGTCCAGTTTTGTTCCCTTGCTGGTGAGGACTTGTGATCCTTTGGAGGAGAAGAGTTGTTCCAGTTTTTGGAATTTTCAGCCTTTTTGCACTGGTTTTTCCTCATCTTTGTGGATTTATCTACCTTTGGTTTTTGATGTTGGTGACCTTCAAGTGAGGTTTCTGTGTGGATGTCTTCTTTGTTGATGTTGATGCTATTGGTTTCTGTTTGTTAGTTTTTCTTCTAACAGTCAGGCCCCTCTGCTGCAGGTCTGCTGAAGTTTGCTGGAGGTCTACTCCAGACCCTGTTTTCCTGGGTATCACCAGTGGAGGCTGCAGAACAGCAAAGATTGCTCCCTGTTCCGTCCTCTGGAGGTTTTGTCCCAGAGGGGCACCTGCCAGATGCCAGCCAGAGCTCTCCTCTACGAGGTGTCTGTTGACCCCTGCTGGGAGGTGTCTCCCAGACAGGAGGCATGGGGGTCAGGGACCCACTTGAGGAGGCAGTCTGTCCCTTAGCAGAGCTCAAGTGCTGTGCTGGGAAATCCACTGCTCTGTTCATAGACAGCAGGCAGGAACATTTAAGTCTGCTGAAGCTACGCCCACAGCCACCCCTTCCCCCAGGTGCTCTGTCCCAGGGAGATGGGAGTTTTATCTATAAGCCCCTGACTGGGGGTGCTGCCTTTCTTTCAGAGATGCCCTGGCCAGAGAGGAGAAATCTAGAGAAGCAGTCTGGCTACAGCGGCTTTGTGGCACTGCGGTGGGCTCTGCCCACTTTGACTTTTTAATAATAGCCATTCTGTAACAGTCAACAGAGTAAACAGACAACCTATAGAATGAGAAAAAAATATTTGCCAACTATGCATCTGACAAATGGTTAATATCCAGAATCTACAAGGAACTCAAATAACTCACCAAAAAAGGAAATAACCCTTTTTACTTATTTTGATCTACTTGAAGAAGACGACACATGTGTATCTACTATTATATTCTGTGTATCCATTTATCTTTGTATATGTTGAAGTTTTACCTTAGGAATCTTTACGCTATGCTATTTAGTAGATAAGTATTTGTGATTATTGCACCTTCCTGTGAATTATAGCATTTGTCATTATACAATGCCCTCTTAGTTTTATGTAATATTTCTTTGCTGTGAATTCAATCTTGTCTGATATTATAGCCCCTACATAATTTTGTGTTTTCATAGGCATGCTACAGTGTATTTATCTTTTTCCTTTCAACCATCTGAGACACTTTGTTTTAGAAGCATTTCTTCAGTTCTGCAGAAAGTTGAATTTTTATCTGTGACTTATTCTGAAAGTATTTTCCTAGGTGAGTTCATAAGATTTATCTTTATTGTGTATTTTCATTCTGCCATCATATCTTAATTCTGACATTTAGTTACCCTTGACTTTTATGTTTTATTACATTGTCAGGTTTACTGCGCTTTGTTTATTTGCAAGTATTTTCTTAAACTTATGTATTCTTTTGTCTTTTAGGCTCTGTCTGTGTTCGCTTTACTTTGCTTGTGTGCATGCATTTTCCTCCTAATAATTTGAAAGGTTCATCATCTTTTTTATGGTTTACAGTGCTTACTTTTATAATTTCACATGTTTAATTCCATTTTAAATACATACCATCTTGCCTTCTACTATGAACAATAAATACATATACTTGCCTCTACCTCTCTTTCCTCAATTCCACCATTCAATTTGCTTGGCTATTTTATTGTCCTTTGTTCCTGAGGTAGTTTTCTTTCTATGTTTAAATGCAATTCTGAATTCTGTTCTAGGTAATATGGCAAACAAGCCATCATAGAAACCTTCCTAATATAGAACAATTAGAAATGATGGATACAGGCTGGGCGTGGTCACTTATGCCTGTAGTCCCAGCACTTTGGGAGGCTGAGGCGGGGGGATCACCAGAGGTCAGGAATTTGAGACCAGCCTGACCAACATGGTGAAACCCCGTTTCCACTAAAAATACAAAATTAGCCAGGCGTGGTGGCATGTGCCTGTAATCCCAGCTACTCAGGAGGCTGAGGCAGGAGAATCTATTGAACCCAGGAGTCGGAGGTTGCAGTGAGCTGAGATCGCACTGCTGCACTCCAACCTGGGCAACAAGAGCGAAACTCTGTCAAAAAAAAAAAAAAAAATGGATACAATATTTGATCTTTAAGTAAATAACTGAGCTGGCAAGAAATCGAGCCCTAACCATGAGAAGGTATGGCCACATAGAGTAAACAAAGTACTGTCACTGGAAGCTGCTTTGAAAGCATCCAACATCTGCTGGTGGCCTAGAGCTTGGGCCTTAATGGACCATAACTGTTTAGAGGATCAAAGAAGGCTAAGCCTGCTCAAAGAAGAAGGCTTGGATCAGAGATTCCTGTGTGAACCCAAAACCTCTCAAAGTGACTCTTTGGGTGAAAAGGTAAAAATGTTACAATTAATTATAAAATTATTTATTATAAAATTATTTATAATTCATAATGTATTGATTAAATAACAAAACACCCAGCAGAGAGAAATATAAAACAGATGTTTGCTATCTTAAACTTGGCTCTTGGTGGATGGGTTTGGGAAAATGTTTCCCTGAGAATTCAAAACCACAAAGAAGCCTTTACATGGGTTTGGGGATGGATTTCAAAGAATTCAATGCCCTTGGAAAACCCAGAGCTCAGGATTTAATTTGAACTGGTTCTGGTTATGTAGTGCTCCTAGGTGACTGATAGAAGCAAAAATAAATCATATCTAAGGAAAAACACTTTAAACTTGAGCTTCAAAAAAATTCCACAGCCCAAATTCCAAGGAATGTGAGATCAAAATTTAAACTATCATATTAAGCGAGGAAATAAACCACCATGAGCAAGAGTCAATAGAATGGAAGGAAAAAAAAAAAAAAACACCACCAATACATGTTAGACCCACTAAGATTATAGGAGTAGAAATTACTATATGCAGGATATAAAATAGGTATGTTTAATATGCTTAAAGAAATAAGAGACTCTTTAAGTATTATTAAGAAGTAAAAGACTATGAAAAATGACCAGGCTAAATAAAAAAATGAACCAAAGAACTTGTAAAAATAATTAGAAACTCAATGGACTAAACAGTGGATTAGACTTTAACAGCTGATTGGACAGAATAAAATCAGTGAACATGGAGGGTAGGTCTAACAAATCTCTAATCAAATTTCCTGAGGGGGATAATAGAATTGGGGAAAGACACAATTCAAAATGACATTGAGAATTTTGCAGAAAAAATAAAAACACAAACCCTTAGATTCAATATCCTGGTAAGAAACAAATAAGATAAAGGAAAAAAGAAAAAGACATTTAGATACACAATGAAACTGCAGATTGCCAAAGAAAAGAGAGGTTCTTAAACGGGGATAGAGAGAAAAAACAAAAACACTAGATAACTTAAAACAAATGACAATTTGATTGAGACCCTCAGAAGATGGGATAATATCTTCAAAATGCTAAGAGAAAATAACTGTCAACCTAGAGTTGTATAGCCACTGAAACATCTTCCAGTGTGAAATTAGCACATTTCTAACAAACTAAAAGATCTATTTTCTAAAAAAACAACAACAACAAAAAAGAAATTCTAAGAGAAGAATGTCAAAGCAAAGAAAAAGTGATCCCTAAAAGAACTGAGATGTAAGAGAGAATGCTAAGACAAGACATTGGTAAAGATATGGGAAAATCTGTATTAACAGCAATAATGTCTTGGTTGTAGTGTAAAAAACAGAATTCTTTTCATAGAAAGCATCTTCTGAGACAATTCTATTTTATGAAACACACTCAGCAAAATGCTGCTAATTAATGCTAGGCTGGGTGCCAGAGCCAGACCCTTTGCTAGTATAGTTAGTGAGTACAGATGCCCACCCAGCCTCTCAATTTCAACAAAGCTTTGTTCTCTATTTATTGTGAAGAATTCATTTTATGGATACAATTATTGGTTATAATAGCAATCACCAGCCTGCAGATCTAATAAGTTCAACATTTTGTTGAACTATGAATGTCACAATTATGCCTTATAAGAAACTAGGAACTGTAACCACACTAAAACTGTGAGAATTGGTCTCTTAAATCTTGACATATTTGTATTAAAGACCAGAGGAAAACCTGGCAAAGAATACAGTACAGTTATATCATCATTGAATTTTTATTTTTCTAACTACCATGATGAGATTCCAAGTTTCTCTCTTTAAAAAAAAGAAAATCATTATGATGCCATCATGAAATCATTTCTAATCCAATGGTGCCAGTCATTACTACCATTTGAAATATAGTTATGCCTTTCAGCTGTGGCTTAGTAATGATATTAAGTCTGAATTTTCCTGCAAAAGCAATTTATTCATGTCACCACTTACTGCTGTAAGCTTGTTTATGGCTTTTTAAATGGGATCTGTTTCACCATTTGGTTCTTTCTTCAGCACATTTTGCCTTTTGTAAAACACATATATTTCCTCCAATGCAATCATAAATGATGACAGAGGAGAAGAACTGAATTAGAATGTAAAGCTACTTCCTAAAGTATTTACATATGATGACCAGATTTACAAAGAGGAAAGGAGAAGCACATTGCAGCCATAGAAGAGATGTTCAGAATCTTATAAAAATCCTGAATTATGATGTCAAAACCCTGCCTCCAGTTGTGAAAATTGAAGTATAATTACTAAAACTAATATTCATAGTAATGTGAACTCTTTTTATAAGACGGCCTCTTGAAAAGAGTAAAACAGGTAAAATAAAGTGTTTCACTTTATATCTTAATTTTGGTGGTGAAACTACACATGTGATTAAATAACTTAGAACTATATATACCCTTTCTACCAATATGATTTTGATATCGAGCTATAGCCACCTAAGATGTAAGCAATAGGGGAAATTGGTGAAGGGTGCATAGGACCTCTCTATTATCTCTGCAACTTCTTGTGGATCTATAATTATTACTAAATTTTAAAAAATTTAAAGCTATTTCCTCACCTTTCAATTTTTAAAATTATTTGGGTTTTAAAAAATTATTTGTAGAGATAAGGTCTCGCTATGTTGCCCAGGCTAGTTTTGAACTCCTGGGCTCAAGTGATCCTCTCACCTTGGCCTCCCGAAGTGCTGGGATTACAGGAATGAGCCACCATGTCTGGCCAATTCTCAATTTTAAAAAGGATGAAGACGGGAATTTTTCACGACTCAAGGAAAAATACAGTGTATGCTTGGCTTTCTGGTCTCCATTACTAGAGCTTACCACCTCTCTGAGATTTTTCCTTCCTACAGAATTCCAGCTGCCAGTGGTAAGAAGGATTCTTCCTGCCTGAGCTCACAGACACAAATCCCAGAGCCTGTACATGTCCCAGCAAAGACGATATTGAAAATGTGTGAAAATGGGTAAGAGTCCCAACTCACCCTATTTATATTACCTGTCAGTTCATTCCCTCCTACAATGAAATAGCCATAACTGCTACTAGCCATTAGACCACAAAGTTCTTTACACATGTAATCTCACAGAATCCTCTCAACCCACCCTGGGTCTGGTAAGATCATACTTACATTTGACTATAGTTCCAGACATCATGTTGCCTTGGTCAGAGATGTGGTATTCATTTAATCTCTATTCTCCAAAAACCACTTTAGTAGCCAGATAAAAACTCTTCCTAGAGTATTTACAGAAGAGATTTGAGGCTGGATTCTTTAGGTTTTTTGTTTCCCATGTGCTGGGCAGAATGTTATGTGTTTTATAGGAAATATCTCATCTGATACCTCCCAAAAACTAATGAAATAGGTCCTGTTATCTTTATTTTTCCCCCCTTTTGACAGATGAGGAAATAGAGGCATAAAGAAGTCAGGGACTTTGGCAAGGCAGGTAGAATACCTGAGATTTGAGCCCAGGGATTACCCAATTCAAAGCTCCTGTTTTTAATCACTTCGCTATTCTGCTCGTTACAAGTGCATTATGGATGTCTTCAGGTACCATTGAGGTGTTGATATTATCCATATTCAGGTTTCCAAACAACCACTAACCACAAAACACAAGAGTCCACAGCTTCATCCACTCATACAATTGGGAATGTTACCAGGTGGTCTAAAAAAAACAATATCATAGTCAAATAAGTGTGAGAACACCAATATTAAACATGAATACATTTATTAACAAGATTAAAGAGATTTTTTTTAAATAGGAGCTCTCAGAAATTGTAATGTTTAGGTATGCATTGTAAATCTCCAAGATAAGAGTATTTGTATTTCTCAAGTATATTTGATCACAGAACCTTCTGTTTCCCCATAGTATCTTTCATATTTTAGGCACTAATTTCCATAGATCTCAGAAAAATAACTTTCTCCCTCTATTCTGATAAAGGCTTCTGTTCTCTTTCTTGGAGCAGCCTTGATTTTGTGCTGTCAGTTCTTCTGACCCATTACCACCCCTGCATTCCACTGTGCTTTGAGCTGTTGTTTCTTTTCATTTCTTGCTCTCTCTTTCCCCCATGTAGGGAATATTTCTCCAGTTCTCCACTTCAGACAACCTCAGCAAGCAGTGATGTGTGCCTTGCTTCTGGTTGGTGCACAGCGAGGTGACAGATCTGTTCTCACAGGGCATCTTGAACTTTTTTGCCTATTTTTTCCTATTGCATTATGATTAAGACTTTCTTGTTTTTTTTTTTTTTTTTTTTCCCCAGGAAAATAGACATTCTGAACTTTTCTAAAGCAACTGATAGGTGATTTTACTGTTGCTGATAACATTAGAAAGTAGGATAGTTTATGGTAAAATAACATGTTTTTAAATATTAGAACACACGTGTACACATACATATGTACATAGATGTAATATACTCACTTATATTATAACCTTGTTCAATAAATTTAACATCTTCCCACAGACACTGAAGAGACATTCAACACATACTATTGAACACTGTAGAAAGCTAGATAAAATGAGTTGAGAAAAACTTTGTACCAATAGACCTGGTACCTATACTTTGTCATGTTAACAACGAAGTATTATATGTTATAGGCCCATTGTTCACCCCTTAGAGCACCTAAAAGGAGTAGTTTTCATTGCCGTACACCTCATCAAGCCAACTAAGAAGAAAGGTGGCTGGGTCAGATGGCTCAAGCCTATAATCCCAGAACTTTTGGAGGCCGAGGTGGAAGGATTGCTTGAGCCCAGGACTTTGAGACCAGCCTGGGCAACATAGTGAGACAAAAAATTTAAAAATTAGCCAGGTGTCGTGGTGCATGCCTGTAGTCTCAGCTACTTGGGAGGCTATAGTAGCTGAGCCCAGGAAGTTGAGGCTGCAATGAGCCATGATCACACCACTGAACTCCAGCCCATGCGACAGAGCAAGATCATGTCTAGAAACAAAAACACATACACACACACACACACACACACACACGAGAGAGAGAGAGAGAGAGAGAGAGAGAGAGAGAGAAGAAAGGTATATCATTTTGGGAACTTCAAAATTATAGTGACAACATTAGTTTTGACATGATAGGTATATTATTTGACAATAAAAGCTCATTTCATCATAATAACAGAAGTACCAGTACTCTCTTTTCTTTCCATTTTGAACTCTATGTATTTAAATAATAAGGAAGAAAAAAAGACAGTGAGGATTATTAAGAGACAGACATTAAATATAAAGAAAAACTAGGCCAGATGTGGTAGCTCAGGAGGCTGAGGCAGGAGGATTGCTTGAGCCCAGGAGGTGGAGACTGCAGTGAGCCGTGATTATACCCACTCCAGCTTGGGTGACAGAGCAAGACCCTGTCTCAAAAAGTAATAGTAAAGAAAGAAAGAAAAATAAATAAGAAACATTCCAATTCATACATAGGATAAATATTAGCACACAGATGATAAAACTTGAAATGTGTAAAATTCTTATAATCAAAATAATTTGCAGCACATAACTATATGTAAACCATTTTTTTAATTGGCTTATAGTATAAAATTTGTGAGGAAAGAAATCACAAGGAGAAAACGCATTCAACTGACTTTGTAACTACAGTATTTTTCTAATGATCATGAGCCATAAAAGTAAAAGTTTTCTGATGATGGCTGTTGCCTCTGATGATGGCTGTTGCCTGCCCGAAGGCTGCACCCAGGTGTGGGAACCGCACTGCTTAGGGCTCGTGGCTGGGAGGCCCGTTGACCCGGTCTCTCAGCTCCTTCCACCTGCTCTCTGCTGCCTTCCCATTGTCTTCCCCTGCGTTTAGGGTGGGGTGACTCATTCTGCTTGGCTGCCTCCATGCCTGGACAGAGTGGCGCCTGCTACCAGGCCCTCCAGGTGGTTCTGGTACTCAACCCACTGGGAGTGGAAACGGCCCATCCCCGGATTAGAGCGCACATTGAGGCTTGGGTTTGAATCCAGGCTGTGCTGTTTGGTCGCTGTGTGTGCTTCTTGCTGAGCTGATCTCAAGTGTAAGACCACATAAGTAACTACCTTTTAGGGATACCCCCAAGGCTGAAGTGAGACCACAGGATGAACCATTTTCAAAGCACCTGGCACTCCCCGTGTGTAACTCCATTGTGTGTCCCCCACCTGCTGCCACTGCTGAGACATCCAACCCTGGTTCCTTTTGCCATCTCCAGTGACATGAGGTCATTTACAACCTACATTTATAATTTATAATGTCTACAGGTATTAAATTCCCATCCACTAAAAAAGGTAAAAATTAGAACATTATGTACTGAAATTATGATTTTGAAAAGAGATTATCTTGGACTCTGAAAATTACCTGAGGTATTTGTTTCCTAATATTTTTCTTATGACAGTCCCAGTTTAAAGCAGAGTCTCTTCTTCCTCAAACTGAGCTAATTTTAATCAGATTACTGTTTCTCCATTTGCTATTCTCATAAGGCTTCACCAGTTTTGAGTGACTGCAGATGACTTGAGTAATGGAAAGTGTTTTAGAGGGTCATGCACAAAAATAACAAATGCTAATTCAGGCAGAAAACAATGGAGTTTTCACATTTATGCATACAGAGAAAATTTATATTTTACTAGAACACAAAAAAAGGCATGAAACCCCCATTCAGGCTAATATTTCTTGCCAATTATATTTTATTTTTTACCAATTATTTAAATTAATCATCTCATCTTTCCCCAATATCAAAATTGAAATATAACTCATTCATTTCCTGGTAAAATATTACTCATAGAAACACATAAATATAAATCAGTTTTGGCTTTACTCAACTTCAGGGTTCCCATCTAGATAAAATACAGAGTGCCTACTTAAATTTGAGTTTCAGATAAACAAGAAATTTTTGTTAGTATAATTATGTCCCAAACATTGCAGGGGACACACTTATACTAACAAATAGTTCATTTTTATTAGAAATTCAGATTCAGCTAGGCATGTCGTATTTTTATTTGCTAGATCTGGCAACTTAACTCCTTTGTCGTTTTTATTTCTACAAGTCACAGGAAACTCCACGAACAAGCACTCTTTTTTGTTATATAAAAATACAGATACAGAAAAACCAGTTATATATACAGACTATGCTTAAGGAAGCAATGATTATATATACCGGGGTCTGAAACTGCGGGATTCTTTAGCCATTTGTAATTGGGTCATGAAAGAATTCTTGAAAACAAAGACATTGCTTAGGATGTAGTAATTGATAAAAGTTTAGCAGCTTCATTCTAATTTAAATTAGAGTGCCTGAGAAAACTAGCAGCATAATTTGGCAAGATCTAAGGCAATTACTTAAAAAGAGGAGCAGGTGTAATTGAGCATGCAGGCTTGGTCATCTTGTCATTCCAAGAGCAGGTAGATTCGCCATTGAGGAAGTGTGGCTATGCCAAAATCATTTGTAGAAACTTTATTTTATGTGTGTGCTCTGTGGAGGAAGATTGTCAGAGGGAGGGTCGGGGTTACAAACATAGGAATGTGGTTCCCTAGGTGAATGCATATGAAAAAGGACCCCAGCCAGTGGTGAAAAGTAACTTTTCTTGATGAAACTATCTAAAGTAAACGAATATCAGGACCAAGAGTTAAAAGGCAGAAGAAACATTACTTGTTTAGAGAAGTGATCAAGATTTTTAAAAAGATGTAATATACTTGGCAATTTAATTGTAACTGCTTGTCAGGTGTTCCTGTTAAGTCTACAATTTCTCCCTTGTGTTTTTCATGGCTTTTAATCTTAATTTTCTCTAACTACACAAGATTCACAAAATTAAGCTGTTTGGTAGGACTGCAGTATTTATTTTGCTTGATTTCCTTTTTTGATCATTTCTTTACACGAACAGCAAATCTCTTCAGCACCACCTGAAAAGATTTACCTACACTTCACAATAAAAGACTTTCGGTTAACTTCTGAGGTTTTAAAACAATGAACTGTCAACCACCAGAATAGCGAACTCTGAACCTCAAGCAAACTGAAGAGAAAGTTAGCACATCTGCCTCCCTCTAACAGAGTTAAAAACACTTTCCTTGAATTAATATATTCATTATATATTTCCAAGGAGAGTCAAATGACAGGTTCTACAAAAGTTGCCTTAACTGGAGTACTTTAAAAAGTTACTTAGCAAGAATATAGCTAGCTCTACACATGCACTCCATATAAAACTGATGATTTCATTGGATGGCTTCTACCCAGAAATTCACACATTAGCGTCAGTTTGGGTCAACACTTTGCTTACCCCTGAATAACCTGAGTCCTTAAACAATTTATAGTTCCTTACATGGGGTCTTTGTTGGGGCCTTTCCTGAACATAGAGGGCTATTCCTTTTTCCTTCAAATGTATTCTAATTCAAATCCCTTCTTCACTGAAATGGCATGAAACAAACCTCCAGGCAACGGAGTTTTTTTTTTTTTTTTTTTTTTTTCCCTTTCAAAACAACAGACATTTGCTAAATTTCAGAGAAGCACCTGTATTAATTGTATTTCCTGCTCATGTGTTGCTTTTGTTTACAATAAAAGAATTCATCTCAGGTGAGTTAACCTTGCTTTTTAGAGAGGGCACCTGCAGTTATCTTGGTGAGTATTGTAAATCAAAACATGTTGAGCCTTTAAAGAGGGAAATAAAGAGGTGCTGACAAGAGGGGATGCCAGTAGGATTAAGCGACTTTCTCACCACTTGTATTATCAGGACAGAGAACAACTGAGTCACATTAAATTACAGGGGGGAGAAAGAGTCCCAGAAATTCCACAGATGGGATGACTGGCTTACCTAAGACAGCAATCAATGGGAGGTTGACTGGCGTCTTAGGTAAGCCCGGGAAGAGGAGGGGTCTGTGAGGAGGTATGAAAAGACAACTCCCTCCTTAGCCTCGGGCTTCGATAATTGACCAAGATTTTTCAGCTTGTGATTTGATCCAGCCAAACCCTGTTAGAGGCACTTGCCCCCAACTGAGACCAAGACTGAAGTGAATAAGAATTAGATGACTCACTGGTATGTACAATACATGCACTCACATCTATTAGGATAAATGACACGTCGCTCACTTTAAGCACAGGCAGCTGGAGATTGTCATATTCTGAAAATGACAACTGTTATTTATTTATTGAGAATATTTATACAGGTTCTTCCTGGGCATGGAGAATGCATTTTTCAGCAGCACCATGACACCGGCTGTCACGTGTCTGCAACGGAACACAGAAAACCATTAGCACAAGCAAAGACAAAGCACACGTATTCGGGGCAGCAATCTGTAGGAGCAGAGATTTAGAAGGTTGAAGGTGGCAGGTTTTTAAGTATGGCCTAAGTCATTTTCTTAACAGTGTTTCAAGCTCCTCTGAGGAGAAAAGGATTGTTTTTCCACACAGCATGATTTCGGTAACTGCCAGAGGACCAGTTTTGAGGCATTGATTAATTTGGTCGAAGGGTTCACATTATACAACTCACGGGGCATGTTTGTCAGCTGGTAAAGAAGGGATGGAGAAAGTTTAGGACCAAAAGCAACCCTTCTTGTCTCTCCACATATTACTGTCCTTGAAGCTCTAGAGAAGGCTCTTCCCTGCTCTCTGCTGTAATTCTCCCCATATTTAAAAAAGAAAAAAAAGGGCACACTTTCTTAAAACGTCATTTCTCCAAGTAGGGGCCCCCATTCAAATTGTCCATTCCTGGGCCACATCATAGATTTACTGAATCTGAATATCTGCGAGAGACCTTGGAATGTGCATTTTAAGAAGTTTCCTCAATGTTTCTTTTGCATTTTCTTCCAAGGATACAGTAAGGTTATGTAAAAGAGCGCATTCTGAGCTTCCCAGATTCTAAGTGCTGGTTGATGTTGCATTCACAACAACAAATATTGCTTGATGGCAACTCAAATCACTGCAGAATATCTACACATACCCCACATTTCTTAGGGGGTGCTATATTTTCTTAACTGTACATATAAGTGTGAATGACTAAATATAACCTTTCCCAGAGAATACATATACATACCTCCTAGAAAAATTCAATTAAACATAAAACATTTCTCTTACAGCCACCTGGAACTAATTTTTTGGTATGTTGGCCTATTCCCCAATCAGACGAAATTTGCAGAACCCAGTGTGCCATATGTGAAGTTGACCTCCCTCCTCTTGCTGTAGTAAATGCTGGAGAGTAATCTTCTTAGAAATAGATTAAGACCTCTAGAAAATGGGGCTTTAACATGAATATCAAACTGCATATACAAATTTAAATTTCAGATAATTATTTTATTGGCAAAGACTAAAGAAATCCAATATCAAAGTGATATTTTCCTCATTTGCATTAAAAATTTTTCCCATTACCAAAATGAAAGATGGTCATTAGGAAAAAGAATGATATGAATAAGCATTTTTTTTTAAAGAGAAGTTTCAAATCTTACAATTCTACTTGCCCAGAGACAAATACTCTCAACACTTTGGTACTTATAACATCTATATTGCTATATTGACTATGTAGATAAAGAGTTGTTTTTTTTTTTTAATAAGCAAAACTGGAATTTTTACCCTTCATATTGTTTTGTATCTATTTTGTTTCATGAAAAATATATTATTAACAATTTTCAAATCAATAGATATACTGTAAGGGAACATTTTGAGACGTTGCGTGCATCCATTTTGTGGATATGTAATAAGGCATCTAACCAACACTTGGCTTTTTTATATTTAGATTATTTCTAATTTTGCTGTTATAATTAGTGAGATAATGTCAGCCCCCAAAAATGTGCTGAATATTCTGTCTCCTGTGAGAAGCAGATTTATGCAGTTGGCAACAACCAAATGCCTGCCATTAGAAGTAGAATGTAAATAAGCTTGTAAGTCCTGACACCAGGCTGAAAAGTGGACAGTCTTAAAGAGCCATTTCTTCTCATTTTTCTGCCACCCACTTCCCACACCAAGAGCTCCTTCCCACTCTATTCCCCATCCCACATCCTCTGAGGATTCTAGGAATATGAAAACCCCCCACCATTAAAAAAAAATTAGCCTGAAGCTCCTGTTTCCAAATTTAAATTGAATGACTATGTCTTTGGCAATAGACTGTATGGAGCAGGGACGCATAAATAAGTGAGTCCTGTCTATCAGCTTATCTCCTAATGGCCCAAAAGCAGATTTTTTTTATAACTCTAATGAAGCTTAAGCTTCATGGTCTCTTACTTGCTTGGGCACCTTCCAAATATTAAGTGTTTTTTGTTAATTGGCAAAATTATTCTAACATTGAGAAACAAATTTGGTAAGATGTTTTGAAATGCTTTAATAAAACAAGTGAGAATTTCTTTTCAGTATTCTCCTGATTTGAATGCTTTTGAGGGCTACCATTTTTATCATCTATTAATGTATTACAAAACTAAAAGAAAATTCAGAAAAAATAATGGAATATGAAACCAAAAACACTAAAAATGAGTGATGAAATCAATAGAAATTATTGTGATACAGAGCAACATAAAAGAATTTTCAGATTAAAACAAAAGTAATTTATTAAGAAAGATATATTTCACTGACATCATCTATAAAAATGAATATATTTCAATTCAAAGTGTACTTAAGATTAGTTACTGCAAAATAAAACTTAAAATGCCCTGAAATATTATAGCTCATGTATACAAAATTTAATAAACATTTCCCCAAATTTGACAGAATTCTAAAAATTTTTAGAATTTACATGAAGCTGAAAGGAACTTTTCTCAAACAAGGTAGTAATTTTTTTTAATCAATGCTGCTAAATAAAGTCTGAATCATCTTTCTTTTCTCTATATAAAAATAGTTAGGCCAGGCACAGTGGCTCACACCTGTAATCCCAGCACTTTGGGAGGCCAAAGTGGAAGGATCACTTGAGCCCAGGCATTTGAGACCAGTGTGGGCAACATGGCAAAACCCCATCTCTACAAAAACTTAAAAAAACTGTCCGGCATGGTGGTGTGCACCTGTAGTCCCAGCTAACTGGGAGGCTGAGGTGGGAGGATGACTTGAGCCCAGGAGGTCAAGGCTGTGGTGAGCCATGACTGCGTCACTGCACTCCAGACAGAGTAAGACCCCGTCTCACAAAAACACAAAACAAACAAACCATTGTCATATGAAAAGGCAATCAAAGACTGTTGTCCCCAAAGTAAGAACAACAGCATTATAGGAAAGTCGGGAAGTTAATTTCTAAAAGTCATGTTGTTCTTCTTTGTTTTGTTTTTAGATTTTTAGATTATTTTTTAGGGCCAGATGTTTATAGATTTTCAGCTTTTAAAAAGTTGTTTCTTATTCCAAATATTCATTTCTGTGCCTAATTTTATATTCATAAGTGTTCTATTCTTTTTGTGAAAGAAGACTTTCCCCCTAACTTGTATGAGCTTCAGACTCATCATAACCTGAAGTCAACGCTGAGGTTGTCCAAACTCATAAAACTCGGTTGCATCCATGTTCATTTACACCAAGAAGGTGCTTGTGGCCAACAAAGAGGTGTGTAGCCCTGTTACACACCTCTTTGATCAAAGACTAGAACAAGCTATGCAGCCTTTGTAGGCATAGGGTGGAGGGGAGGAAGTTGAGAAGGATTCATGGAGAAACTGTTCATAGGATGCAGTGGACTTTGGATATTCTTTGCAAACAGGTTAAGTAAGTTTCCTAAGCAGTATGTTAGGTCTCTAAGTGGTGCTTAAACGTATCACAAAGGTAGCAGATGAAGGATCAGATTGTTAGGGAACAACTTACTTGTAAAACCCAAAGAGCAGTGGTTGATCTGATAACTGGTGGATTCTTAATAGCTCAACACAAATAAACCACTTGTAAATGCCCCTGGGCTGGCCTGCCTTACAACCCTTTTCACATGGCAGTAATATATGGCCAGTAATTACCATAATGAGCCACCAGAAGGCATCTATTTGTTAGCCCTGGAAGAGCTTGCATCTGGCTTTTAGGTGTGAAGCAAGGAGAAGCAAATGACAAGAAGCATTTGAATATACATTTCCTCCGGGCAGCTACTTATTTGAACAGCTGCTTATGAGGCACACAGCACCATTAAGTCAGTCCAATTCAGGAGGCCGTGTGCATCTTGATTTCTATTTTTTTTCTTTGAAGTACAGGACCAGCCTATTTTCTCCCCGGGTAATAATTTCTCCAAATTAAAAGTGGTTACCCGACTTAAAACCTGTGACAAGTCTATTGTGTTGACCTCTA
Organism: Hylobates moloch; assembly: GCF_009828535.3. Classification (NCBI taxonomy): domain Eukaryota; kingdom Metazoa; phylum Chordata; class Mammalia; order Primates; family Hylobatidae; genus Hylobates; species Hylobates moloch. The sequence continues at coordinate 163,804,998 of NW_026652276.1, read as the reverse complement.
CAGCTGGGAGAGTGTGGAGGTTGCCAGGGAAATGGGCTCTAGAAACACATGGAACACAGAAGTCACATGCTAAATTGTTTGGTTTTAGATTAAGTTTCACTGGAAAAATGATCCAGAGCTTGCTTTCTCTCTCTTTTTTGTCTTTGTCAAAACAAAGACTGTATAACAAAGGCAACATTTTTTAGCCATCTGCTGAAAATACAAAAATATTTTCATCAAAATAACAAATTGGTGGTTTGTTGTGTCAGCTTGTACATTTAATAATTCCAGTGATAAGCATTCCTCAGATATCAGAGGCAAATATGCCATCTGAAAAAAGAAAGGAATCTAGGTACATAAGAAATGAGCTATAAAATTACACTGAAGCTGGTATTGTAACAGGAGAATGGGGAGTGTTTTGAGGGGAAACTAATGTAGAAATGGACAGGAGGTGAAAGGCTTTGAATCTTTGTAATGCTATGGCTAGGAATCAAACTAAAGTGTTTTCTCCTTTGCCACTGAGCATACTGTCATAGTCAGGACTGGATTATTCAACGCCTTAACATCTCTGCTTATGAAAAGATATTAGAAATGCTGTGTATTTCTTGAACTATTAGGAGTATATGTGAAATAATGCATCTAAAACACTCAGGAGCATAAAACAAAGGTCCCTGGTATTTCTTACTGACCCAAAGTTTACCTTAGATAAAGAGATTTATATGGAACTTGGAAGAGGCATATCAGAAGTTTGCCTTGACATTTGTGGATCACTGAGCATTCCAAATGCCCTTAAGAAGATTATCAGGTAGTTGTGTTTTCTGAAGTTTCCTGATCTCTCCGTTTACCTAGGGGTCAAACTGTAGGCATTTCGTAGCTTACCCTTGAGATATTAGCAAGACACAAGATGACAGGGTCTGCAAATAAAATATAGGTCAGTATTATATATTCTTCCCATAGATTCATCAGCTTGCAATTTTTTTGGACTCCTGCACTTTATTTATGTTTTGGTTTAGTGAAGAACTTTACAATTATATATAAATTTCTCATATAGTATATATGAATATATATATATATATACACACACACCACATACATATGCACACACACGTAGTCACATGGTTAAAGGATCTAAAACTGTATACAGTAAAATGTCTCCTCACTTTTGTACCCAATCCACCTAGTTATCTTCTGCCCATTCTTCATGCCCCAAATATTGTTATTGGTTTCATGTGTGTTTCTCTTATATTTCTTTTTGTACATCCAAGTAAACAAACACATATACATAGTTCTCACCTATTTTAATGCAAAAGTCAATATAATCTGCATACTGTTCTGCATCTTACTTTGTCACTAAACATATCTTTGACTTAAATTTATCTCAGTACATGGTTTCCTCAGTCATTTTCATAGCTGCATAATTTCTTGTTGTTTGAATGAATTATAATTTATTTAATCCAAATCGCAATATTTTAAAGTCCTGGTCACTTTTAGAAACACCATACAAAATATGCTGAGCCAAACTATCAATACTTGCATTTGAATTAAACTTTAAATTTTTATCTACCTGCACCCTGAATTTTAAAACTCAAAAAAAAAAAAAAATGAACCAGTAAGTCAGGGATTATTAGAAAGAAAAATCTAATTTATGAGTTTGAGCTGGATAGAATGCATAGAATTAGAAGAGGCAAAAGCCAACTGAGAACTAAATATTGTATGGGGTGTTATGGCTACCTTATTTTTTTTAGATATTGTATAAACATTCAGACTTGGATTTTTTTTTCCCAAATAGAGAAACAGCTGCCCTACATGGCTTTGTCTCTAAAACTACAGAACTAATGTTTCTTTAAGGTCTTCCAACCTCTCTGATCCTACTTTTACATTTAATTAAGGTAATCCTTCAATCTACATCCTCTTGCAGACCCCATTCTCTTTTCTTTCTAAGTTGTTATCCATGTTCCACCTGAAGCAGGAGATCGTATTGCAGTTTTGGTCCTAAGCTCATTAAAGAAGAATGCATCTGGCATTTCTCTGGGAGGAAAATGGGCTTTCAAGTTCTAATTGGAAAGATCTGAAGAGTGTAGAACTACGATGTCTTTTTGACCACAGGCCCCAGACCACTGAGTTTATATGCTCACTTTGTGGAAAACGTTGGGTCTATGATGTTGACTGAAGTTGTTGTTTGCCTGTTAAATAAAGTTAGATTAAAATTTTTTTAAACTTCCATCCTGATGTGAGCAAATTTGTGTAGGTATGTGCAGTACCTCCATAATCTCTCTTGTTGAGAAAATTGCACGAGGTTTGTGGATAAACATAAAGTATTAGAAAAGGTCAAGCAAAGGGAGATACGACCAAGAGGGAAGCTGTGCCAACAGAAAGGGAGAAAAACAGAAAAGAAATGAGAAAACTAGAGGGGCAGAGGGAGGGAGGAAGGAAGGAAGAAGGAAAGGAAGGAGAAAGGAAAGGAAGGGACTCTCAGCTGAGATCGCTTGCCTTTCTCTTTGCGGCCTGTCAGAATGGAAGGTTTAGGGCTTTATCAGGTGTGGAGTGCTAAAGCATAGTAGCACTTGGTTTTGCCTGAAGGAAAAAGCTAATGAACAATTATTTTTTTGCCTTTCTCTCTCTGTCTCTCTCTCTGTCTCTCTCTCTTTCTCTCTCTCTCTCCAAAGGTATTGGTGACTGAAAGCCTTTTCTTGCAGAAACTGAAGGGACAGAGGACTAGAAAAAACCAAACCAAAACAACAAACAGCAAAACAAAACCCAGAGTAATAATAAACAGTTCCCTGCCAACATATTTACCTAAATGTCTGGGGTCACTCCAACACTCCTCTATGTGTCCATCTGCCTATCGGCTGCTTGCCTCATTCCCAAGGATACCTAACAAATATTTGCTGATGAGACTGATATCAGGTTGTATTAGGTCCCCACTAGCTTCTACACATAACATGATAATGTCTCATCTTTATAAGTATTGTAAGTATTAAGTTATCTTTCTGACAATGCTTCCTTTCTCAAGCCCTCTTTTAAAAATGACATGAATTTAGTTCTTACAAGACTTTAAAAGAGAACAAGAGGACTAGCAGATTCCCTTCCTGCCCTTCTGACCCACACCCATCCTGAGGTCAGCGCCCTGGCCTGTCTTTATATAGTCACTAGAAAATAGGTGCCAGATTCTCTTCTTTTGACTTAAACCCTGGCTCTGCATGTATTTATTTTCACCGGTTGGAGAATGCAGTTCCCCTAAAGTATTGAGCCAAATATACAGATCCATTCTGAAATCATCATAAAAGGATTTATTTCCCTAAGAACATGTTAGCTTATGTAAACATCTGCTACTCTAAAGTGATTACTTGGGAATTTCCAGGTCACACAGGAACACGCGAGTCTGTTGCTACTGGATTAATTTAGACAAAAACCAGCAACCAAACCTTTTGGGGTGGGACAGAGAGTGCTTTAAAAATTAGTCTGGAACTTTAAAAATGTGAATTTATATACTTTTAAATGCCATTTCTGATTTGCCTTTATTTTAATCAGTCTATATATTTGGTCTTTGTGCTGAAGTCTTAGGTAGCAAATATACAGAAGCCATGAAAGTCTCTGAAAAGGTTAACTCTTACGTAGCAACAGCAGTATTTTTAAGTGAGGGAGAGAAACACAGAATTTTAAAGAATGTTTTGGAGAGAAATGTTTGAGAATAGACTCCAGAATTTAGGAAATATTTATGATATAGGCAGTAGATTCAAAGAAAGCTATAATTTTGCTGAAAGTGATTTAGCAGAAGGGGAGGAACCAAACTTTCTAGAATGAGTTAGCAAACATTTGGTTTGGTGGAAAAAAAAGAAAATATCAAGCATCTACTATATGCCAAGCATTTGGCATTTATTATCCCATTGAATTCTCATCTATGATGACTCCTCTCAAACAGACGAGGAATCTACAACTCAGTGAGTGTGAGTAAGGTGTCCACAGTGATGGGCAGAGGCAGAATTTCAACTGGGTCTGTTTGCTCTGGAATTCACCATGCCATGTCACCTTTGTTTTCAACATTGAATGTAAAACATGATTTAAAGCAATGGTAATGACATCCTGACAGGTGAGTGCTCTGGCTACTGATGCTCAGTTCTAGCCTCAACAACAGAGGAGGTAGGTAGGCAAGTATTACAGTGGGCACATTGCATTCTTCCTGGATTTCTCCCTCAGCCCTGTCTCCAGGATGGAGTCTGCAATGTTGTTTTCTGGATGGAGCAAGTTTGGAGACAGCAGTGGAAGAAATAGGAGGCAGAGAGGAAGTCAAGGATATGTCTAGACCCAAGACTCCACACACACTAATTTTGTATACTATTTGCTTTTGAAATCTGGAATAGAAGAAGAGATGCTTGTACAGATTGGGTAGACCAGAGATATTGGAGGAGTAAGGATGAAGGGGCTGCTCTGCTTCTCAAAACCAGAGATCACCAGTAGGTTGTGCATAGGCTTGACCTGTGGGTTCTTTTGTTTGGCCCACACACTTTGTATTTGTTTGTTTAAATAATTCCCAAGTTTTAAAAATCCATTCAACAATTATCTATTGGGCATGTACCAGGTACTGTTTCAGGAACGTGGAGTTCGTTAAGGAACCAGACAAAGCTGCATTCATGGAACTTACATTCTAGCAGGGAGAGAAAAACAATAAATAACAGACATACTAAATGATTAACATATAGTATCTGAGGAAGTGAGTGCTAAGAAAAAAAGTCAATTGGGGTAATGGGGTTTAGAAGGAGGATGGGGTGGGCTATGGGATGCCTTGTTGAGGAGGAAGAATTTGAACAAACTCTTGCAGGAGGTGAGGGTGTCAGCTGTGTAAACATGAGCAGTGAGGATGTTCCAGGCTGAGGGAATGGCCAGTGCCCAGTCTCTAAGGTGGGAGTTAATTGATGAGGGACGGGATGGTGTAGGGCCTTATGAGCTTTTCTAGGGGCTAACTTTTACTGTCACTTAGATTGGGAATCCTGCAAGGTATATAGCAGATGACCTGATTTAACTTATATCTAAATATAATTACTCTGGTTTCTTTGTTGAAAATAGGCTGTAGGGAAAGAGATAAGGATAGACTCAGGAAGACCAAATAGAAATCTTTTGAAGTACTGCAAAATGAAAAATGATGCTGGTTAGGGAGGTACCAGTGAAGGGTATGAAAAATTGTGGGAGTGTGAGTGTTTCAAAAGGTAAACACAAAAAGATCTATTACATTGGATGCAGAAAGAAGTGAAAAATGACTGCGGAGTTTCTGGAATTTCTGGCCTGAGAATGATACTGCCATCAGGGAGATGGGGAAAGCTGTGGGTAGAGAAGCTTTTGCAGGAAAGATCAGGAGTTCAGTTTCACCATGTTACGTTAACAATGTCTGTTGGACATCTCAGTGGAGATGTCAAAGAGGATAGCGGATATGCAAGTCAGAGATTAGGAAAGCTTCTTGGTTGAAGATATAAATTTGGGAGCCATTGGTAAGAAGAGGTGTTTAATGACATGACCCTGAATAACAGTTCAAAAGAATGAGTGGGGATAACAGAGTACCAGACTTTAATGTTAAGAATTTTGGAAAATAAGAAATCTGTCAGAATATCCAGATTTCTGTCCTCTGTTGAAAATGGAATGATGTGGAAAATATGACCCCACCTTTCTGCATGGCATCAGCAGCTGGGGCTGAATAATTGATTTGTATTCTCCTCCCTGTACTACCTCCACCCTCCCTAACCTGATCCATTTAGACAGGCTATGTATTCTCCAGCTCACCAATATCTCCGTCAGACTGGTTTTACTCATTCATATCACCTGCCTATACTCCAAAGGCGTTCAAGTTTGCCAGTCCTGTTATATGCCCATGCATACAGATATTGCCAATATTTCTACCTCCCACTGATGGGTAGTAACCCCTGCCTTGAGCAAATCTAGTTTTTCCCCTAATTGTATTTGGGAAATTCAGCCAGCATTTTCATGAGATGATATTGGGTCCATTGGTAAATCTGAATCTGACTTTCTCACCTAGAGAAATAAGGGGACAGATGGTACTGAGACTGACAAAGAAATTTTAAAAAATTGATTTGTGATTATTTCAACATTTTCGTCCATTTAAGAAATTAATGGAAACTTCCTCAATCTTGCTCAGCTTTGAAATAGTAGCAAACATTTTACGAATGATCAAATAGAAGGTGACGTACAGCCAGAGAGAAGGCAAATAAATCAAGGGGAAAAGGATGGAGAAACAATCAGGATAAAGTACTCAGCTAAATCTGGAAGGACTGAGGTCCCAGGCATCAATCATGATTACTGTGCCTTCATAGCAGCATAAAAATGTGTATTAATTGGAACATAAAAAATAATAAGTTTAGTTTTTAACCTGACAGTTCACTTGGAAGGTAGCTCTATGCGTTGAGTGAATAGAACTTGCAAATGAGCCATAACTTTAAAGCAATATGCTGGGCTGCCTGGCTTTGAGCAAGGCATATTTTTCTCATTTGGGATTTCAAATATACCCTCCTGCACTGAGATTTCGTGCTCATTGGTCTTAAAGGCAATGATAAGAAACTTCTAAGTGGGAGAATGGTTGACCAGTCACCAAACACACTGAGTATACCTACTATGTGGTTCTTTAGGCTTGTTGAAAAGAAAAAAGGAATTGCAGTCAAGGTTTATGATCATTCTCAAGATTGACTTAGGCAGTGGCAGTGAGCTATGGAGGAAGATGTGGCTGTCAGTCAGGACCTCCCTCTTGTTTAACACATGACCACCTGCTCATTGAGAGAGAATGGTCACCATATTTTGGGAATCTACCTCCCTACTCCCCACTCAGGAATCCCTGAGAAAATATCATCTTCTCAAGTGTATGCACATAAAAAAGGTAGTTTTTTTCTGGTGCCAGATCCCATTGTTTTCTCCATTTGTTGTTTTTATTTTGTTTGTTATTCCTGTCTTTCTTGGGAACTGATATCTTGAGCAATTGGTAAATGGTTCCTATAGCAACAGTCACCAAGTGAAATCTCTCCCAACAGTGCTCCTTCCTCCCTCCAACCCCACCTCAACATTTTTTAACTTTTCAGTAGTTTACACAAATGTGTTTAGGTAAAATCTCCCACAGAGAGATTTCAAAACTCATTCACTAAACTTACCTTTCTCACATTTAATGAACATTGAAAGTTACAGGATAGTTTTGTTTTTTTTTTAATACAGAGAAGCTTCAGGCCCAGCTACCATAAATTTTGTATTTGTGGCTGAATGTAAAATTGTAAGATAACACTTCATAACAGAATAGAAATATTAAAGAAAAGTTATTTTAAGTTTATTTTACCATTTTAAATTTTGATTTCAAAATATTCATTAGAGGACAGATGGGGTGTAAAAAGTCAAGACATGAGCGAAGAAGTAATGCAATGGAGACAGCCCAGCATGAATACATGCATGAGAAGGCCAGTGGGACCAGAATCTATTGACCATTCTGCACTTTCCATCACCAGCAGTAGGAGCCACCAGCTGTGAAGACCTATTAATGATCATTAAAATATGACTTCTGTAACTATTATGACATATGATAGGGACATGAGACTTTTTGTATGGAATGAAGCTGGCTTCCACATGTCTCTGGTTTGTCTGGAACAGGGTCTCTAAAGCAGAGTTTAGGAAGACATTACGGTTGCCCCCTTTCATCAACATCAATAGGTTGATAACTTCTGATGTCCTTAGTGTCATTTCACGTAATATTATGAATTTAACATTCATAAATTTAGCATTCATGCCTATTTATATTTGTAGCCACACCTTCATGTAAAGAATTTTATATACTTTGTAAGTATTCCAACTTATAAGATGCTCCAACTTATATTCCAAGCTGAGTTTAATTCATTGGGGGTCATCTAGTGTATGGTGAATATCATGAACTCTGGTGCCAGAATAGCTAGAATCAAGGCCAGGTGCGGTGGCTCATTCCTGTAATCCCAGCGGTTTTGGAGGCTGAGGCGGGCAAATCACTTGAGGTCCAGAGTTCGAGACCAGCCTGGCCAACATGGTGAAAACCCGTCTCCACTAAAAATACAAAAATTAGCCAGGCATGGTGGCGTGTGCCTCTAATCCTAGCTACTCAGGAGGCTGAGGCTCGAGAATCTCTTGAACCTGGTAGGCAGAGGTTGCAGCGAGCCGAGATTATGCCACTGCACTCCAGCCTGGGCAACAGAGCAAGACTCCGTCTCAAAAAATAAACAAACAAAAACCCCAACCAACCAACCAACCAAGCAGAAAGAATAGCTAGAATCATATCCAAGATTCGCCACTGTGAGGCTTAAGCAGTTTACTCAATCTTCTCATGTGAAATGGGGATAATAATTGCACTTTTCTTATAGACTTGTAATGTGGATTAAATAAGTTAACATAAAAATTACATACAATTCATGAATTCATTAGTTTTAATAACCCTTCTAAACTCTTGCTTTTCCATGTTACAATCCTAATTTAAAAGACAATTAACCTAGTGAGGAAGGTCATCAGTTCCTGCAGTCATCCTAGTTGCTCTTCAGCCTTTGGCCCTATTTTGGCATTTATGAGGTACAGATGCCAAAACTAAATCCAACGAACTACGGTGTCTTGAATTATTTCCCCAAAATAAATATTTCCTGGGAAAGCCAACAATGAAAAACAATAGGAAAATCATATAAAAGCATAGATTTTCAGATCATAGTCTATTGACACAAAAGTAACTCTATTTTTGGCACTGGGTGTTAGATAGCAATATTTGGGGAGCTGGCCAGGAGTTACCCTCTGACCTCACTCTGTCTGAATTGAATTTTAAACAAAGGCTCTCCAGATATAGGCCAAGGTACATTTAGATTGGGACTGCTTCCAACTTTGGGTAAACTATTTATCTGCTTCTCGAATCTGCTTTCAAGTCCTTTTACCAGTTGAATTGATCTGCATCTATTTTTATGCAGGATGGGATAAGGGAATTTTTTTTTTCTCTTGAAATAGAGTTCCTACTGATACTTGGGGTTTCTTTCATTGCAATACAGTAGTCCCCCATTATCCGTGCTTTCACTTTTTGCAGTTTTAGTTACCCATGGTCAACCGCCATCCAAAAACATTAAATAGAAAATTCCAGAAATAAACAATTCATAAGTTTTAAATTGCATGCTCTTCTGAGTAGTGTGAGGTAATCTCACACTATCCTGCTCCATCCTGCCTGGGAGAGAATCATCTCTTTGTCAAGGGTATCCACATTGTACATGCTACCCTTCCACTAGTCACTTAGTAGCCATCTTGGTGATCAGATCAACTGCTGCAGTACTGCAGGGCTTGTGTTAAAGTCACCCTTATTTTACTTAATAAAGGACCAACAGTGCAAAAGTAGCAATGTTAGCATATTGTTATACTTGTTCTATTTTATTATTAGTTATTGTTGTCAATCTCTTACTATGCCTAATTTACAAATTAAACTTTATCATAGGTATGTATGCATAGGAAAAAACATGGTATACATAGGGTTCTAAACTGTCTGCATTTGCAGGCATCCACTGGGGGTAATGGATAAGGGAGGACTACTCTAAATAGAAGCCTACTCAAGCCAACTTTAAGTAAACTAGATTTATACAGAGAACAAGGGCAAAAAATATGGATAGTAAATACTGCTCAGATTCTATTTAGCTGTAGCCAGAAGGGCATTGGGTCTGTCTTATTCAGAGCAGCTGAGCCTACCATAGCAAGAGTTGCAGAAGCTCTTCCCGCAGAGAGGACACCCTAACTGTATCACCCAAACTGAGGCTATGCCTACCTTTTTGGCAAGAAGATGGGCCCACATCCATACACAACAGGCTTGAATGGAGGACATAGAATAAGAGTAAACAAAATTGTAGCACAACTATTAGAAAAAAAAATGTATTTATTTTTCAGATATATTTTTCATCCAAGTCCAGAACTGCATAATTAAAGTAATATGGGACTCATTTCTTTCACTGCATTAAGGTTGAAGCATAACTCTTGGGCATAAAGTAGGCTACATTCAACAACTCCTTCAGATTCTCTCCTGGTTCTGATCTGATTGTCAGGAACCATTATCTTGTAGGCACATTTGTACCATTTTCCCGTAATGTGTTATTATATCATCTTACATCAGTCTGCATGGAGCTTATTTGCTATTTTTCTGCCTACTCACATGTCCATGTTATTTTCTTTTACAGTTTATTCTTATTGCCTTGCTATGTCACTGTACAGAAGAGCTTTGTGGAAAATTTTATTCTAGTAGGCATTTTCTTTTTATTACTTATAACAATGTTAAGTAAGATTGATCTGGCACTAATTTCTGGTGTTTATACATTTCCATACCTAAAAGTCTTCTCTCCCTCCATCCCTCCTTTCTTCTTTCCTTGCCTCTCTTTATCAGCAGGTATTTATTAAGTACCTATTATGTGCCAGAAACTGCTGTAGGTGCTGAGGATACCTTGGTGAAACAAACAGATAAAATTCTCAGCTCTCATGGAGTTTGCATCTTACAGGGAAAGATAGTCAGTAACAAATAAACAAATCGATATATAATATGTCATGTTGCTATCATGATAGGCAGTTTTGTCTTCACTTAGTTTCATGATTTGAGTTAGTTCTTCAATGATAACATATTTTCTCTCAAACCCACAGGATTTATCTCAAATTGGAAGGGAACCACTTTCCTGTGTTTTACATTTCATTTTGAGAGTTTAGAATATATTGAATTAGCAAAAAGGAAATAGACTGTTCACTCTTTTTGAGGAAGAAATATTTAGGGTAAAATTATCTCATTTAACAAATATTTTTCGGAGTATCTATGGAACACATAAAAAAAGAAATTTTAGTGCTTACCCTTAAGGACTTTATAATTCAATTGAATAAAGTAGACAAACAACTAGGTAATAATAGTAGCCGGCCACTCCCACCTCATATACATTGACTGTGCCATCCCCAGCTGCCCACAATTGGGCCCACTGAACTTCCAGCAGCTGGTCATGGAGATACCCTCTTCCTTGAGTCACTTTTGCCCATTCCTCATGTAGACCCTGCTTTGGGAGGCGACTTCCACACAGCTTTCCTTTCCAATGGGATTTTGACTTTGGACTTAGTTTCTGAGTCCCCTGATCTTAATCTCTAGGTGGTGTTCCAGTCTACTTCTGGGGCACCTTCCCTTTTTATCCATTCAGCAAGCATGGGTTGAGTGTCTGCCTGGATCAGACATCTTGTCAAGTGCTGGAGATATTAAAATGATAGAGAAATTGCCTCTCTCATTGAGGGACTCAGAGGCTGATAAGGGGGTGTAGTTATAAAAGTATTGATGAGCCAGATAAAAACACTCTGATGATGGTATGTGTGGGGTGCTTTTGGAACTGAAGAGGAGAAAGCCCTTAGCATCGTCTGAAAGAGAAGAGAGCATAGGAAATAACTCACAAGAAGTGGATACCCGAGATGATTCTCAAAGGAGGAATAAGAAGTTACTTGGTAGGCAAGAAGGAAAGGACATGTTGAGCCCAGGGAAGTACATAAGCAGAGGAATGGAGATTTGTGAAAGAGCTTTTGTTAGTACCCCACCAGGGAGACTGGAGGTTCTAACTCTGAATTTGAGTGTGTTGGTTGGAACCCTACTTCCGAGCATCAGTGCTCTTCCCACCTGTTGGCACAAGGCACTACTTCCATTTTTTTTTCTTTTTAAGAATGATCCTTTTGTATTTAAAAAGTCATTTTATTGAGATAATTTACATACCATAATTCACCTGTTTAAAGTGTACAGTTCAATGGTTTCTAGAATATTTACAAGGTTGTATAACCATTGCCATAATCTACCTGTTTAAAGTGTACAGTTCAATGGTTTCTAGAATATTTACAAGGTTGTGTAACCATGGCCATAATCTAATTTTAAAGCCTTTCCATAATCCCATAAAGAAGCCTTGTACCCACTCGGAGTCCAGTCTCCATTTTCCCTCCCTCACGTACAGCCCTAGGCAACCACTAGTCTACTTTGTGTCTCCAAATATTTGGACATATTACATAAATAGAATCATACAATATGTAGTCTTTTCTGACTGGCTTCTTTACTTAGCTTAATGTTTACAAGGTTCATCCATGTTGTAGCATGTACAATACTTCCTTCCTCTTTATGACAGAATAATATTCCATAGTATGTAGATACCGCATTTTGTTCATCCCTTCATCAATTGATGGACATTTAGTTGTTTCTACTCTTTAGCTATTGTGAATAATGCCATTGTGAACATTTGTGTACACATTTTTGTGTGTACAAATGTTTTCATTTATCTTGGGTATATACCTAAGAGTGAAATCGCTGGTTCACATGGCAAACAGGAATTGTATAAATACCCAATCGTATTTAAATTTTTGGGTAGCTGATGAAGTATTTGCCAAAGTGACTGCACCATTTTTCATTCCTATAAGCAATATATGAAGGTTCCTGCTTTTTCACATCCTTGTCAGCATTTATTATCTTTTTATTATAGCCATCCAAGTGGATATAAAGAGGTGTCTCATAGTTTCTGTTGATCTTTCCTTAAAGACTCATGATATTGAGCATCTGCCTGTGCCTATTGAGCATTAGTGTGCCATTGCTTCTTAATCCAGTGATGCAAACATTATCTGAACTATGACATAGATGGTAGTGGTGTTCTGTGGGCCCAGCCTAGCATTAAGGGCAATCATAGTTCATCAGTGTTCCAGTGTAAGGTTAAAGCCCCTCCCCATACCATGCACTGAGATATGAAAATACCTTTTTATCTTTATGGTAATTTACAAAGTAATTTCTAATGCATTACTTCACTTGGATGTTAAAATGTATATATGAGGTAGACATTATAATCATTTTATCGAGATTTAAGAGAAAACTGAGGCTCAGAGAAGTTAGAGAATTTGCAGAGAGTCATACAGCTAGCAAATCTTAGGATAAGAACCCGAATGTGAGTCTTCTTAATTTAACTACAATACCATGCATGCCATTATGATACAGCATTTGACCAAAAATGGTAAGGGGAATGTAAATATTTGTACAAAAGTAATTGATACCTGAGGATTGGAGGCAGGGGACACTTCTTGTAAGAGAAGCCTCAAAGCCTTATAAATAAATCAGGAGGGTAGCCTATGAGGAAAGGGACAGAGACAAAAAGAAGCAAGATGTGTAAGGAAATAATAAGGAGAATGGATTTTAATTGGGAATGGTGAAAGATGAGATGTGCGAGTATGATTGATACCTGTTGTTTTGTCTTGTTTCTCCTCCCATTCCAACCACATGGTTCAGATGGAAGAATCTGTGTTTTAATGTAACCTCACCTTCATTCCTGACTAAAGATAATTGGTCTGGATATGATCACCTGATCCAGGCTGGACCAGTTGGAGAGCTTTCCCAGTAATTATGAAACTGAGAAAGAAAAAAGCATGTTAGTCTCTCCCCACTAAGGGAAACCATAAGTTATAAATTCCAGCAGGTGGTTTTTTTTTTTTTTTTTTTTTTGAGACAGAGTTTTGCTCTTGTTGCCCAGGCTAGAGTGCAATGGCATGATCTCAGCTCACCGCAACCTCCGCCTCCTGGGTTCAAGTGATTCTCCTGCCTCAGCCTCCCAAGTACCTGGGATTACAGGCGCATGCCACCACTCCCAGCTAATTTTGTATTTTTAGTAGAGATGGGGTTTCTCCATGTTGGTGAGGTCGGTCTTAAACTTCTGGCCTCAGGAGATCTGCCTGCCACGACCTCCCAAAGTGCTGGGGATTACAGGTGTGAGCCACCACGCCCGGCCTCCAGCAGCTTTTGATAATCAGTTTTCCTATCCTGAGGGGGAGAATCATCTGCTATGAAGGTGAATAATATAGACACCAAAGATACTCTAGGTAAGAGACAAGAGAGGTAGGCAAAGTCCTGCTGTGCTCAAATATCTGGCTTTAATTGTTCTTCAGATTCAGCTACTTGTGTCAGTGACAATATATCTTAAATATGAAAGATAAAATGAATTTCTAAAATTAATCAATGCCATAGACCTTGCAAAAAAGTAAGACTCATTCTCTTCCAATATAGAATTGGAAGTTTCTACAGTCTTGGTCAATGGCTTAAGTGGTTCAGAAAGGTTACCAGAGTCTACAATCTTTTGCATAAAATACTGAGCCTTGGGGCAGTGGGAGATTCAAAAATGTTCACAGCGTTGCTGTTGGCCCTAGACTGCTTATCATTGAAGGAGTTCAGGACATATCATCCTGAAATATGCTGCTTTGGTATATTGATTATTTTGAGCTGAAGGCACTTGAAAAGCAGCAAATGCTGGGAGAGACTTTCTCTAAACATCCCTTATTTGCCTAAGGGTAGGTCCAGGTCCTCCAAAAGGAAATCAATTGTCTTAATTCCCCTGACCCCCAGGAGTTTCATCACCTAGGGAAGATTGACTCATCACAGGAGAGGAAATTAGAAGTCGAGGCAACACCCAGACAAGCTTTGTTACAAACCATCCTATCTCCCATATATTCTTCTAAGGACTCTCATTTTTTCTAAAAATCATTTACTCTCTCCTAAATGACCTACATGCCTCCCTCCCCTTTCTCCATTAAGATGGTGTAGAAGCTCTCAAATCTCATCACTCTTTCAGAGATTCACGTGTTTTCCCCCGTGATGCCCCTGTGCATGTAATGTTAAAAATGAATAAATTTGTGTACCTTTTCTCCTATTGATCTCCCTGTTGACAGTTTATTGGATAAACCCAGCTATCAAATTTAGGAAGGTAGAGGGAAAGTCTGTCCTCTCCTACATCACCTAGGAAGGAAGAGACAAAGTTGTTAAAAAGGGCTGGCAAGTCCTCCACGACAGTCATGCCATGGAATATGAGCAAAAGTTACATGAGTGTTGAAGACCAGAAGTTTTGCTTAGAGTTAAGAGGAAGGAGAAACAGTTGTGACTTGTGATGGGCAATAAAATAAAGATTCATGGAGGAAGAAAGCGGATCTGGAAAATGCGTAGGATTCAGATAGCCATAGAGGACGACAATGAAAAGTCATAGAGATGAGTTTGATGAGTACCGTATGTTTTTGAGAATTTCACTTGTTTATTTTCATAGGAACATTTGGGTCAGCCTAACATACCAAGCAATCACAGAATCCCCTTTAAAGCAATTGGATCCCATTATACTCTTGAACAACTCCTAACAGTGTGGAGCTTTTCCATCCAGTGCTAGCTGGCCCAACTGTATTTTAATATAAATTATTATCTTGTTTACATGACTGGGTACCTAAGCTGATCAGATCTACTATCTAAAAGTCAATTCATGACTCTTAGGTTTGGCTAGGTTTTTTTCCAAACATATTTTTATGCTTCTAGGAAAGAGCCTCATTTTTTTCCTTGCTCTCCATTACCCCCCCCAATAAAAAAAAAGCATAGTATAATTTCTAGCATATCTCTAATTTGCTATGTATAATCGGTTTGCCAAAATAATGACCAGTACTAATAAGCATTATTGCAACATTTTATCATTGAATAGGCACTTCACAGTTTATAAAGCAGCTCCAAATACATTCTCACAGTAGCCTGTGATGTAGACAGGGCACACATAATGAGGCTCAGAGCAATTAATAGGCCTGCCCAGACATTGCACTGGATGACTGTTATCCTAATTCTGCTCCAGGGAAATGGTAAATTCATCTGTAAAAAATGTCTGGCACCTGATATTTGCATCCTGCCAACCTAGACATAGAATGGGCTGCTGTGCCTTTCTTCTCTGGGTTAAGCCTCTAGCCTTTCATTAGCCCTTAGCTAACCTAGGCCTTGATCCCATCCTTGCCACCAAACTGGGAAACAAGGGCATTTGTTGTGAATCTCAGAGTTGGGAGGAATGTTAGTTACCATCTAGTAAAAGTTTCCCAAACCAGCTGCACATCAGAATAACCTTGTAATTAAAAAATTGCAAACCTTAGACCCATCTCCAAACCTACAGAATCAGAATCTGGAGTTGAAAGGTGGTGAGAATATCGTTGTTGTTGTTGTTTTGATACGGAGTCTCGCTCTGTCGCCCAGGCTGGAGTGCAGTGGCACAATCTCGGCTCACTGCAAGCTCTGCCTCCTGGGTTCACGCCATTCTCCTGCCTCAGCCTCCCCAGTAGCTGGGACTACAGGCGCCCGCCACCACACCCGGCTAATTTTTTGTATTTTTAGTAGAGACGGCGTTTCACCGTGTTAGCCAGGATGGTCTCGATCTCCTGACCTCATGATCCACCTGCCTCAGCCTCCCAAAGTGCTGGGATTACAGGCGTGAGCCACTGCGCCCAGCCAAATATGTTGTTTTTAATTTAAAAAAATAAAACTTTTTTAAATGAAGAAAAGTACAAAAGAAAGTTTTTTTTGAAAAGTCATCTGTATCTGCAAACTAAAGTGAGCTAATGTTAACATTTGATCATGGTTATAGAGAGAAAAAGTTGTGTTTTAATGGAAAACCATGCATTGTCTAGACTCTAGAGAAGACCTCTTGGGGTTATTAAATTCTGATTCTATGGAGATATTTTATAACTCTGTATATTGTAGATAACTGATAGCTATGTAAAATAATTCTTGTCTATAGATATAAAAATTCTGTCTCTTTTATCCCAGAGAAAAAGTTTGCACACATTTTAATATTCTTGATTTATAAATGTATCCGTTCATGGATTCTCTTTTGAGCTCATTGTAACATCTGCCTAGTTTTCTTATTACATTAAAGAAAATCTATAACACGTTTATTTTATATGTATTTGAGAGTCAGGAATTCATTTTTTGAAAATTCTCTTAGGTTTTTTTGAAATTTTATTTTTAATTGACATATAATTGTGTAAACATTGTAAAATAATCAAATCAGGCTAATTAGCGTATCTATCACCTCAAATATTTATCATTTCTTGGTGGTAATACTATTTACAATCCTTGCTTTTAGCTATTTTAAAATATACAATACATTATTATTAACTATAGTCACCATGGTCTGCAATAAATCACCAGAACAGGAAGACCTGTCCAGCTGAAACTTTGTACTGTTTAACCAATGTCTCTCCTTTCTCTGCCTACTCCACTCCCACCCAGCCTCTGGTAACCACTGTTCTATTATCTACTTCTTTGAGTTTGACATTTATAGATTTGACATATAAGTGATGTTATACAGTATTTGTCTCACCATGCCTCACTTATTTCACTTACCATAATGTCCTCTAGGTTTATCCATGTTGCCAACAAATGACAGACTTTCCTGCTTTTTAAAGGATGAATAGTACTCCATTTTGTATCTATACCACATTTTAAAAATCCATTTGTCCATCAATGGGCACTTCTGTAGTTTCTATATCTCGGCTATTGTGAATAGAGCTGCAGTGAACATGGGAGTGCAGACATCTCTTCAACATACGAATTTCAGTTCCTTTGGATATATGTGCAGAAGTGAGGTTGCTTGGTTTTTTATTCATATCCATCTACTGTATTTTCAAAATTCTCTTGCTGGGTAACATTCTTATCTGTATCTACTTGAGGATCTTAAATATTCTTATTTTAAAGTCATATAGAGATTGTTCCATTGTTTACATTTTGCCATGTGTGAATTTATCTATTTATCTCCTTATACTTTGTTTTCTTAGTTTCATTCTTAACATTCAATTTCCTAATATGCTCTTAAATTTCGGTTTGTAGTTTCACCTTGAATAGAAAGTGTTTTTATTGTTTTGTGGTTTTGGTCTTTGGTCTCACTCTGCTCTAAGCAGTTTTCTAGATAAAGTTCCTCATCCCAGAAGTAGAATCAGGTCCTAAATTAGCTCCCGCTTCAAGATGAACTGTGAATATAAAGATCCATGCACTCAGCCAGCAAGAAGCTCTTTCCAGACCTGAATGTTCTGATTGACTTTTGCTGCTACTTCTTGCTACAGCTTATATTTTATGCAAGCTATAGCCGAAAACAGTAGTATCAGTTTATTCAGCCTTCGTTTCTTGAACAGAGAAGCACTCCTTAGCTCCTGGTGTAACAAAATGAGTCCAGTTCAGGTCTCTCACCATGGTGTGGAAAGCTTTGGGTTGTCTATTGTCTGTCTTCGTCTCCTTCTGCACGTGATACCTAGTGCATATGCTTCAACCCAACTGATAGCTCTGGGTTTCTATTCCATTTCTGATCCACAGAAGTGTTCATATTGCCTTTTGCACAAATATATGTCATGTGCACACACATGTGCACACACACATACACACACACACACACAGACAATTGCTTTGTTTAGAGAGAAGGAGAGTTTATAGTATAAGGTCACAATTCTTATTGTTTTTTCTTATGAGCCTCTATCAATAGTCAACAAACTACAGCCCAAGGACAAAATCTGACTTGTTAAGTAAAGCATTGTGGCAACACAGCCATAGCCATTTTTACGTATTGCATATGACTACTTCCATGTGACAAAGGCAGAATTGAGTATTAACTAAGACTTTGGACAAATCCCATTGCCTTTCTGAATCTCATAAAAATGAAAAGATTTCAACAGGTGATTTCACAAGGAATTTGATTGCATTTATCAGTTTCCATCACTTTTCATCATCCTCTTCTGTGGACTGTTGGGTTATTTTTTGAGGTATCTTTTTTTTTTTTTTTGGAGACAGAGTCTCGCTCTATTCCCCAGGCTGGTTGGAGTGCAGTGGTGCGATCTCGGCTTACTGCAACCTCCACCTCCCAAGTTCAAGCAATTCTTATGCCTCAGCCTCCTGAGTAATCCTGGGATTACAGGCGCCTACCACCATGCCTGGCTAATTTTTGTATTTTTAGTAGAGATAAGGTTTTGCCATGTTGGCCAGGCTGGTCTCAAACTCCTGATGTCAGGTGATCTGCCCGCCTCGGCCTCCCAAAGTGCTGGGATTACAGGCCTGAGCCACCACACCCAGCCCAACTCATATGATTTTTTTAAGAGTCCATCATCAATTTTTTATTTAAATTTTTATGTATTTAGGAGGTGCAAGTGCAGATATCTTAAATGTGTATATTGCATAGTAGAGAAGCCTTGGCTTTTAATATACCTATAACCCACATAGTAAACATTGTATCCAATAGGTAACTTTTCAATCCTTAACTCACTCCCACCTTCCCACCTTTTGTAGTCTCCAGGTGTCTATTACTGCATGCTGTATGCCTTTGTGTACACATTGTTTAGCTCCCACTTATAAGTGTTAAGTTTCTAAGTTATTTCACTTAGGATAATGGCCTCCAGCCCAAAAATGTCTTCATTATTTTCTATGGCTGGGTAATAAATATGAACATTTTCTTCATATAATCCTCCACTGATGGACACTTAGGTTGATTTCATATCTTTACTATCGAAAATAGTACTGGGATAGACATACAAGTGCAGGTATCTTTTTGATATAATTTCTTTCCCATTGAGTATATACCTAGTAGTGAGACTGTTGGATCGAATGGTACTTCTCTTTTCAGCTCTTTGAGAAACCTCCATACTATTTTCCATAGAGATTGTACTAACTTACATTGCCACCAAGAGTACATAAGCATTCTCTTTTCTTCACATCCTTGCCAACATTTGTTGGTTTCAGACTTTTTAATAACCGCCATTCTAACTGGTGTGTGATGGTATCTCGTTGTGGTTTTAATTTGCATCTCTTTGATGATTAGCGATGCTGAACGTTTTTTCATGTTTCTTGGCCACTTGTATGTCTTCTTTTGAAAAATGTCTGTTTATTTCCTTTGCCCACTTTTCAATGGTTTTTTTTTCCAGTGTTTGTTTTTTTGTTGAGTTGTTTGAGTTCCTTGAAGATTCTAGATATTAGCCCTTTGTTAGATTCATAGTTTGCAAATACTTTTTCCCTATTCTGTTTGCAATGTTGATTGTTTCTTTTGCTATGAAGAAGCTTTTAGTTTAGTTAAGTCCTGTTTGTCTATTTTTGTTTTTGTTGCATTTGCTTCTGGGGACTTAGTCATAAATTCTTTACCTAGGCAATGTCTAGAATAGTTTTTCCTTGGTTTTCTTTTAGGATTTTTATATTTTGGGGTCTTTTGTTTAGGTATGTAATCCATCTTGACTTAATTTTTGTATGTGGTCAGAGGTATGGGTCCAGTTTCATTATTCTACATATGGCTATCCAACTTTCCCAGCACCATTTATTGAATAGTATGTCATATCACCACTGCTTATTTTTATTGACTTGTCAAAGATCAGTTTGTTGTAATCATGTGTCTTTATTACTGGTTCTCTATTCTGTTCCATTGATCTATGTGTCTATTTTTACACCAGTATTATGCTGCTTTGGTTACTATAGCCTTGTAGTAGAATTTGAAGTCAGGTAAAGTAATGCTTCCAGCTTAGTTCTTTTTGTTCAGGATTGCTTTGGTTATTCAGGCTCTTCTTTGGTTTCATATGAATTTCAGGATTTTTTTTCTAATTCTCTGAAAAAATGTCATTGATAATTTGATAGGGATTGCATAGGATCTGTAGAATGCTTTGGACAGTAAGGTATTTTAATGATGGTGATTATTCCAATCCATGAGCATAGGGTGTTTTTTTCATTTGTTTATATCATCTACAACTTCTTTCATCACTGTTTTGTAATTCTTCTTATAGAGATCTTTCACCTCCCTGGTTAAATCTATTCCTAGGTATTTCCTTTTTTTTAGCTGTTATAAGCGGACTTACCTTCTTGATTTGGTTCTCAGCTAGATCATTGTTGTGTAGAAACACTGCTGATTTCTGTACATTAATTTTGGACAGAAACTACTGAATTTATTTATCAAATCTAATAATTTTCTGGTAGAGTCTTTAGAGGTTTCTAGATATAATAACACAATCTGTAAACAGGATAATTTGAGTTCCTTTTTTCCTATTTGGATGTTTTTATTTCCTTTTCTTGCCTGATTGCTCTGGTGAGGACTTCCAGTACTGTGTTGGATAAGAGTGGTGAAAGTGGGCATCCTTGTCTTGTTCCAGTTCTTAGAGAGAATGCTTTCAACTTTTTACCATTAAGTATGATGTTGGGTATGGGTTTGTCATATATGGCCTTTATTATGTTGAGGTATGTTTCTTCTATGCCTAGTTTGTTGAGTACTTTTATCATAAAAGAATGCCAGATTTTATCAAATACTTTTTCTGCATATATTGAGATTATCATATATTTTTTGTCCTTAGTTCTGTTTATGTGATGTGTCCCATTAATTGATTTGTATATGTTGAACCATCCTTGTATCCCTGGGATAAATTCCACCTGATCACGGTGTATTATGCTGTTGGATTCGAATTGCTAGTGTTATTTTGAGGATTTTTGTGCCTGTGTTCATCAGGGATATTGGTTTCTTGTTTTCTTTTTTGTTGCATCTTTGTCTGGTTTTGGTATCAGGGTGATATTGGCCTCATAGAATGAGTTACAAAAGTTCCTCCCTCCTCATTTTTTAAAAATAGTTTCAGAAAGATTGGTATTAGTTCTTCTTTGCATGTTTGATAGAATTCAGCTGTGAGTCCATCTGATCTTGGGCTTTTTTGTTGTTGTTGGGAGATTTTTTTTTATTACTGACTCAATCTCGCTATTTATTGTTGATCTGTTCAGAAGTTTCTATTTCTTCCTGCTTCAATCTCAGGAGGTTGCATGTTTCCAGAATTTATCCATTTCCTTTACAGGTGATTTGATGCTTTTCTCTTAAAATTCCTTTTTTCACTTTGACATTAGATATTCTGAATACAACATGCTGTGGGGAAATACTTTTTATACTTGCCTGGGGATTGCTGAGCCTCCTGTATCTAGCTGTCTAACTCTCTGACAGGCTTGGGAAGTTTTCATCAATTATTTTTTGAAATATTAATTCATCAATTATTTTTAGATTTTATAAACTTTTTGATCCCTTTTCCCCTTCAGGAAAACCAATAACTCATAAGTTCAGTAACTTTATGTAGTCCCAGTGTCTCAAAGACTTTGTTCATTCTTTTTTATTCTTTTTTCCTTATTTTTGTCTGAATGGATTATTTCCGAAGACTAGTCTTCAGCGTCTGACATTCTTTCTTCTGCTTGGTCCAGTCTGTTATTGAAGCTTTTACACTTATTTTGTATTTCCTTCAATTAATCTTTTATTTCTAGAATTTCTGCTCAGTTTTTTAAAGATATCTATCTTAGCTTGGGTGAAACCCTATTTCTACAAAAAATTTAAAAATTAGCCAGGTGTGGCTGGCATGCACCTGTAGTCCTACCCACCCAAGAGGCTGAAGTGGGAGGATCGTTTGAGCCCAGGTGTTCAAGGCTGCAGTGAGCCATGATTACACCGCTGCACTTTGGCCTGAGCAACAGAGAAAGACCATGTCTTAAGAAAACAAACTATCTAGCTTCTTGTAAATTTTTCATTCATATACTGAATTGATTTTTGATTTCTCTGTATTGGTTTTCAGATTTCTTTTTCATCTAATTAAGCTTCTTCAAAATCAATATTTTTAATTATTTATCTCGCATTTCAAGGAATTCTTGATTGGAAACTGTTGCTAGACAATTGTTGTGGTCCTTTGGTGGCATCATATTTCCCTGCTTTTTCATATTTCCTGTGTCTTTCCATTGATATCTGCACATCTAACGTAGCAGTTGTCTGTTCTAATTTTTTGAAATTGTTTTCGTAGTAAAACATTTTTTCCTGAGTATGTATGTATTTTGTTGATTAAGATACTTTGGTTTTGGCTTTGGGTGCCAGCAGTAGTGTGATCTTTGTATAACTTCTTCAGTGGTACACAGGATCAGTGGTATCTGATTTCCTTAGTGACTTAAGGCATAGCAATTAGCTGCGGTTGTGGTGAAGTTTATCTGGGGACTTGAATGGCACATGAGCCAGTCTTTGGGCTCCAGTGGTGGCAGCAGCGGGGTGAGTGTGCCTGTTTTAGGCCCCAGAGCAGTTGACACTGGCACCATGTTACTGGATTCTAGAGGGCTTCTTCTTGGTCCCCAAGGTGGCTTGCTTGGAAGCTAGTAGTGGGAGCAGTGGACCAGCTATGTGGGTGTGTTCTCAGACCTCTGGGCAGCTGGTGTGGTGTGGGTGATGAAAGTAGCAGTAGAAAAGCAACCACCGGGACCCAAGCAGTCTGTGTTGATATTGCTGGAAGCTGCAACAGGCTGAGAAGCCTAGTCCGTAATCCCACAGCCACCCATAGCAGGGCAGTGGGTATTGTCCTAAGTGTGCTCAGGAGAGACTGGTATCCCATGTTCTTCCCCTAGATGGGTGGCAGGTGCAGCCATGTCAACTCGAACTTTGCCCAAGGGCAGGGGAAAGCCTAGCATTAAACTCTCAAAATGGCACCTTGGTCTTGCAACCAATGAGGGCAGTGAGGCCCCTCCCAAGCAGGTAGCATGGGCAAGAAGCTGTGGGGAGTGTGGTCCACTTGTGTCTCAGTCTTATGCCACTCATTCCAGAACAGTGGTATTATTCTAGATATGCTTAGGAGAGCCTAGTTTCCCTGATCCTCCTTAGCAGCAGCTGCAGCCATGGCGGCCTGAACTTAGCCTGAGGGCAGGACACAACCCAGCGTTAGACTCAAAATGGTGCTTTGGGCCTGCTTCCAGGGTCCAGGGAGGGTGGGGCACCTCCCAGGCAAGCAGTGTAGGCAAGATACCAGGGGGAGTGCAAGTGTAGTCTACTCACATCTCAGTCTCAACAGCAGCTTGCGGCAGGGCAGTAGGGACCCTCCGGGGGGGTGCACGGGAGTACCCAGCCTCTCCCTTTGTCTCCTAGAATCAGTGCAGCAGCAGCCGCCGTGTCTGTAGAGCCCTAGTATCTAGACTCTCAGAATGGTGCCCAGCTGAGGCTGCTCTTGGCTTGGAGGCATGTGGGGTTCCCTTTCTGGAGCAATGTCTCTGAGCAGTCTTTAGGCACCTCTGTGTATCAGGCCTGAGGCCCTAGTGGGTTGAGGGATTCTCTTGTAGCCAAGATTGTAAAAATCCATTTCAGAGCCCTGAGGTTTTCCCACACCCGGGAGCCTCCCCTGGCTCTCAGCTCCCTGCCAGCAAGCTGTCCCAAACTCTCTCCTTACTTACTTCTGGTGCTTCCCATGTCTTCTCTGGTGAATTCTCTCCTGGATGATCTGTTTGGAGTATCTGCTTACTATTCTGGTTCCTCTCCATGGAGGGCACATGTACTTCTTGTGTCTAATCAGCCTCTTTGATCCCTCTCCCCTTCCATTATCTATTGTACTCATGTTTTTTTTAATTTATATTTCTGCATACCTGTTTAGAGACCAACTTATTTACCTGTTTATATTTGTATGTTTTTATTTACCTGTTGAGTGATTTTGATAGTTTGGGGCTTTGTGTGTTTTGGGGCAGTTGGATTTGGTGGTGTCACTCCACATGTCATCATCTTCCAGGATGCCCTCTGAGGTCTGCTCCAGATTTGACCCATCTTATATGAACACACTATGTATGACCAGTATAAAATTTGTATTCATTATGTTCCCACCAATGAGAATCTACTGTACATAATTATGTATTGTTAAAATTAAGAAAATATGGAATAGAAGTAGATTGATTGTCCTGGAAGAGCTGTCCAGGAAAGCTTGAAATGTTGCTTTCCTTTTCTTTAATGATAATAAGCACAAGAAGCAAATAAGTAATAAATAAGTATAATTAAGCAATATCAAACACTCTTTAAAAATTGCTCTTTGCAGCATCCACGTAATTGATGAGTTGAATTGTGAAGCATTGGTAGGCTTCACAATTCCAAAATTGGAAGTTTCCATTTTGTTCTGGATAATTCAATACCTTTGTTCAATCTTTCCTCAATGTAAAATATTATCTTAAAAGATATAAAAAAGGATTGTAGAGTAGCCTGGGGTTTGGGGAATGTAGAAGCAAAATGAAAGAGCAGCTGAGCTTTTTCCATTGGTGAGGACAGAAGTGTGTCCAGGCTGCTTGTGTGTCTCCAACTTCAGGGATTTTGTACTATCACCCTCTTTTCTATTCAGTGCTTCTCCAGTTCGCCCTCTATCCAAGACACTGCTGCAGAAGTTAATGAATGAGTGGACAACAAAAAATGAAGTGCAAGTATTTATCAGACATTACCGAATACATACATTATTGAAATAAAAAGCATGAGAAATTATATTAGCAAATGCATTTGGAGTTTAGGGACCTCTAATTAAGAGTACAATACATTTGGATTCTCTCTCTTTTAAAACAGATTCTCCATGTATTCCTAAATATGACCCATCTTCCCTGGCAGCTAAATGTATTGCTGATGTCTTATTAAAGGGAACTCTGTAGCTTCTTCGCTATAGCTCAGGTAGACAGCCTCAGGTTTGAAGTTCTGCATAGAGCCAGTGTAGCTGTTAGTGGCAAAATGACCCCCAGAGTAAACAAAGAAACATGACCAGTTACCCTCAGAGGGGATTACTTGTCTCACTTGTAAACCAAGTATCGGGAGAAGTAAGCCAGTAAGTGTGAAGTCAACCTCACCAGGGAGTATGGCATGGAGTCTTTTCCATAACTTAGGCTAGACATTCTGCTATGTGTTATGCCTGTTGATGTTTCCTTATCTTTATGAGAAAAGGAAACATGCCAGCCTTCTAGTAAAGGCCTTTGGATTAAATTCTCTGAAGGAAACTGGCCTCACCTAATAAACTCACCAGAACATAAAAGGACATGGAAAAAAAAATAAAACTAATGTGCTAATCAGTTCAATAAATGCTTGAAGCTGGCCTTAAATCAAATAAAAGACAGGAAAAGATGCCTTATTTCAGAGCTTTGAGACACAGAATGATAAGAAAAATTTCTCTTGTATTTGAATCACTGAGGGGAAAACAGTAGTCGATTCAGGAGAAGTCGAGAAATAGCAGTGGCAGTTTCTAAATAGTAGTATTTTCCTTTCTATCTTCTGCCAAAGTTGATGGAAGCTCTCATATGGCAAGGGGCTTGGTAACTTTGCCTTCTTTCTTATTAGCTGCATGACCAATGTGAAGCCTGACTCCTGAGTATTGGCAATTCTCCCCTCTATTCCTCCAGTTCACTGTACCCAGCCCTGGAAAAATTAGAAAGTAGGTGAAGGTTTTCTTTGTCAAACACCTATTAGCCTCAAATCCTGTTTGACCATCTGATCAGTGGAAAAGCCATGTAGATCATAAAATCACTTAATACCACTGTGCTAGTTATGTAATGCATGCACCTGTCTAGAAATGTGGCATTTTCAAAGGAAGCAGGGAAAACTTACATAAATATAGACATTTCAAAAGGTGAAATTCTAGCCACAGTGAGCTCTGCATGGAATACGAATGCTTTGGGGTCAGTGACAGTCTTGACGTCTGTGATGGTTAATTTTATTTCAATTCACCTGAGTCACAGGGTGCCAGGCATTTGGCTAAACATCATTTCCAGGTATGTCTATGAGGGTGTTTCTGGATAGAATTAGCATTTAAATTGCTGGATTCAGTAAAGCAGACTGCCCTCCCCAATATGAGTAGGCATCATCAATCCACTGAGGGCCTGAATAAAACAAAAAGCAAAGGAAGGGAAAAATTTTCTCTTGTCCACCTGCTTGATCTGGATCATCAGTCTTCTCTTGCCTTTGGACTAGGATTTATACCGTCAACTTCTCTGGTTTTCAAGCCTTCAGATTCAGGCTGGAACTTTAACATTGACTCTCCTGCTTCTCAGGCTTTCTGATTCAGGCTAAACCACACCACCAGCTTTCATGGGTTTCCAACTGTAGACAGCAGATTGTAGAACATCACCTTCATAATTGCATGACTGCATGAGCCAATTCTTTATAATAATGAATAGAATCTTCTTCTTTTTCTTCTTCTTCTCTCTCATTTAAATTATATTAATTTATATAATATTAAATATTAAATATATAAATAATTTATATATTTAAATATATAAATTTGTATAAATATATACATATAAAATATACATATAAATATATTCCTATATACTTGTTTATATAAATATATTATTTTATATAAAAACATGTACTTGTTTATTATATATAAATATATACTTGTTTATATAAATATATATGGAATTCCTGTTAATTTTGTTAGATGTGATCATTTTATTGTCTATATATGGAAGAATATCCTGATTTTGTTGGTGATGCATACTCAATCATTGAAAGGTTGTACTTGTTCCTAGGTCTGCCATAACAAATCACTACAAACTTGGTGGCTTAAAATAACAGAAATGTATTATCTCAAAGTTCCAGAAACCAGAATTTTGACTGAAATGATGTTGGCAGGACTGTGTTCCCTCTGATGGCTCTAGGGGAGAGTCTATCTTTGCTTTTTCCAGCTTGTGTTAGCTCCTGGCATTCCTTGGCTTGCGGCTGCCAAGGAACTTGTATGTCAAATCTCCCTCTGGCTTTCTCTTACAAGGATGCTTATCCTTGGATATAGGGCCCACTGGGATAAGGGCCCACCAGGATGATCTCCTCATCTAAAGACTCTTAAGTTAATTACATTTGCAAAGACACCTTTTCCAAATAAGGTAACATTCCATCTTTTAACATATAAGGTAATATTGATAGGTTCTGGAGATTAAGGCATGGCTATATGTTTTTGGAACCACCATTCTATCTACTAAAGGGGTGACATATAAGAAGATCTAAAATTTACTTTTACGTGACTCAATAAAAATAAATATGGATGAAATAAATAAGACAAAAAGTTAATGGTTGATAAATCTAGGTGGTAGATATATGGGAGTACATTGTATTAGTCTAAAATTTTGTGCTTAGGATTTTCATACTAAGCCAAGTTTAAGTTCCTCATTTTGTCAAGAGAGTCTCATTTAGGGAGCTCTTTTAGTGTAGTGGGTCGAGTGGGTCGGAGCATGGGCTCTGGGGACAGAATGCCTGAGTTTGCATCCCACCAGGATTGACTTTGAATAGCTGTGGGATCTTAGGTCAGTTACTTACTATTTTCTTCTACAAAATGGGGATAATAATAATAATACTAGTTTCATCCATGTCCCTACAAAGGACATGAACTCATCATTTTTTATGGCTGCATAGTATTCCGTGGTGTATATGTGCCACATTTTCTTAATCCAGTCTATCGTTGTTGGACATTTGGGTTGGTTCCAAGTCTTTGCTATTGTGAATAGTGCCGCAATAAACATACATGTGCACGTGTCTTTATAGCAGCATGATTTATAGTCCTTTGGGTATATACCCAGTAGTGGGATGGCTGGGTCAAATGGTATTTCTAGTTCTAGATCCCTGAGGAATTGCCACACTGACTTCCACAATAGTTGAACTAGTTTACAGTCCCACCAACAGTGTAAAAGTGTTCCTATTTCTCCACATCCTGGTGGGGGAAGGGGGAGGGACAGCATTAGGAGATATACCTAATGCTAAATGACAAGTTAATGGGTGCAGCAAACCAACATGGCACATGGATACATATGTAACAAACCTGCACATTGTGCACGTGTACCCTAAAACCTAAAGTATAATAATAAATAATAATAATAATAATAATACTAAATTCAGACAATTGTTATGAGAATGAAATGAAATAATGCTCATAAAGTGCTTGGCACATTGAAAGGACCTGATAAATATTAGCCACATTAATAATTATGCTGAGTCTTTCGGGATGTCCCCTTCCAACATTCCACTATTAGCTAGGAGAGACTCTCTTAGAAAGGGGGCACAGGGGATTCCCAGTTTGTGCGTGTGTTTGGGAGTGGGGAGCAGGAAGGGATGTAAGGTGTAAGGTATTTACACAGGTCACATGGGCACAGGACAAACCTGGGGCTGCAATGGGGTGACAGGGAGATTCTAAAAGCAAGGGGAAACCCTTGTAGACTTTTAGCCAATCTTCTACTAGCTATTGCTCAGCCCATTTCTTAGCCATAATGCTGATAGAATTAATGCAAATTCTAAAAATATCTATCATATCTAGAAAGCTGTTTCAATGCTAAGTGACTGACTCAACCTAAATGAAAACGTTATTTAACAGGACTCTATGCTTCTTGAAGAACAACTCCCCCTGCTCATAAGGAGGTTGCTGCTTTTGGAATGTTAAAGGAGGCTCAGGTGTAATTTTGCCATTAGGGAATCCCATTGTTCCGACAGGGAGCTGAGCCAGCCTGCTCAGGTGAGTACTGTGGCTACTGCTGCCTTCTCCTCCCACACCTCAGGGTGCCAGCGCATCTACAAGAAATTCACACTTTATATTTAGGGTGTCATTTCATTTTTACATTAAGTGCATGAAGGCTTTCACTTGCCTCACATCTCACTTAGCATCATATTTCCCCTCAACCTGTTGCAGTCACCAAACCTGTGCAAGACCAGGAACAAAATAAATGAAAGAACTACAACAAAAAACGTAAAGATAAAGTTAGCAAGAGCAAAAGGGATGAAATGACATCCCTGCAGGGACATGTGGCTTTCTGAAAAGTCCAGATGCTCTTTTGAAACAAATCTTTGGAATTACTCCCTAGTGTTGTCACTGCTCCCCACTACATGAATTAAAACCGTAAGCAAAATAACAAGTCTCAAAGTTTAGGGTCTAAGCTACAAGGCTGAAACCCCTTGCGGAAGCAGTGCTACTATAATGGAACAAAGTCATCTGCATATATGATAAATCTGAGATCAGTTTTTCTAACAAGCTTCCAGGTTATAACAATGCTGCTGAACCGCAGACCATACTTTGCAGGAGCGTAGAATAGCAGTTCTTAAATTTGGCTACACTTTGGGTTTACAGGTGCTGTGCAAAATAAAACTGATGCCACAGAGGTTCTTATTTGCCTTTAAGTGTGACCTGGTCATCATAATTTTTTTAACTTTTAATTTTAATTTTTATGGGTACATAATATGTGTATATATTTATGGGGTACATGAGATGTTTTGATATAGGCATAAAATGTGTAATAATCACATGATGTAAAATGGGGTATCCATCCCCTCAAGCATTTATCCTTTGTGTTACAAACAATCCAATTATATTCTTTTGGTTATTTTAAAATGTATGATTAAATTATTTTTGCCTATAGTCACCCTGTTATGTTATCAAATACTAGGTCTTATTCATTCTTTCTTTTTATTGTTTTTGTACACCTTAACCATCCCACCTCCCCTTCCAACCCCCCATTGACCTTCTCAGCCTCTGGTAACTATCCTTCTACTCTATATGTCCATAAGTGCAATTGCTTTGATTTTTAGATCCCGCAAATAAATGAGAATATGAAAAGTTTGTCTTTTTGTGCTTGTTTTATTTCACTTAACATAATGACCTCCAGTTCCATCTATGTTGTTGCAAATGACAGAATCTCATTCTTTTTATGGCTGAATAGTATTACATCGTACGTAAGTACTACATTTTCTTTATTGATTCATCTGTTAATGAACACTTAGGTTGCGTTTGCCATATACGGCTTTTATTATGTTGAGGTATGTTCCTTCTGCACCCAGTTTTTTGAATATTTTTATTATGAAGGGATGTTGAAATGATCATATGGGTTTTTAAATCATTTATTCTGTTGATATGATGTATCACATTGATTGGTTTGCATATGTTGTACCATACTTGAATACTAGGGATAAATTCCACTCAGTCATGATGAATGATCTTTCCAATGTTTTGTTGAATTTGATTTGCTAGTATTTTGTTGAGGGTTTTTGCATCAATATTCATCAGAGATATTGGCCTGTAGTTAGTTTTCTTATATTGATGTATTTGTCTGATTTTGGTATCAGAGTAATACTGACCTCAGAATGAGTTTGGAAGCATTCCTTTCTCTTCTATTTTTCATAATTGTTTGAGTAGAATTGATATTAGCTATTCTTTAAATTTTTGATAGAATTCAGCAGTGAAGCCATTAGGTCCTGGGCTTTTCTTTACTGAGAGAGTTTTTATTACAGCTTTGAATTTATTACTTGTTATTGGTTTGTTCCAGTTTTGGATTTCTTCATGGTTCAGTCTTGGTAGGTTTTATGCATCTATGAATTTAACCATTTCTTCTAGGTTTTCAACTTTATTGGCATCTAATGATCTTTTCAATTTCTGCAGTATCAGTTTTAATGTCTCCTCTTCATCTGCAATTTTATTTGTTTGGATATTCTCTCTTTTTTCTCAGTTATTTTGGCAGAATTTTTGTCATCTTTGTTTAACTTTTCAAAAAACCATCTTTGTTTCATTGATCTTTTGTATTGTTTCCTTCTTTTTTATTTCATTTATTTCTGCTCTGATCTTTATTATTCCTTTTCTTCTACTAATTTAGGGCTTGGTTTCCTTTTGCTTTTCAAATTCTTTAATTTAATTTAATTCATTAGGTTGTTTATTTGAAGTTTTTCTTCTTCTTTGATGCCCGCACATATAGCTGTAACCTTCTCTCTTGGTACTGCTTTTGCTGTATCCCATAGGTTTTGGTATTTTGTGTTTCCTTTATCATTTGTTTCAAGAATATTTTCAATTTCCTTCTTATAATTTCTTCATTGACCCACTAGTCATTCAGGAGCATGTTGTTTAGTTTCCATGTACTTGTATGGTTTCCAAAATTCCTGTTGTTATTGATTTTCAGTTTTATTCCATTGTGGTCAGAGAAGATGCTTGATATGATTTCAACTTCTTAAAACGTTTTAAGACTTGTTTTGTGACCTAACATATGGCCTATCCTTGGGAATGATCAATGTGCTGAGGAAAACAATGTTTATTCTGCAGCCATTGGATGAAATGTTCGTAAATATCTATTAGGTCCATTTGGTCTATAGTAAAAATTAAGTCCAATGTTTCTTTGTTGATTTTCTGTCTGGAAGATCTGTCCAATGCTGAAAATGGAGTGTTGAAGTCTCTAAATACGATTGTCTTGGAGCCTATCTTTCTCTTTAGCTCTAATAATATTTGCTTTATATCTCTGAGTGCTCCAGTGTTGGGTGCATATATATTTAAAATGTTATATCCTCTTGCTAAATTGACTCCTTTATCATTATACAGTGACCTTCTTTGTCTCTTCCTATAGTTTTTGTCTTGAAATCTATTTTGTCTGATATAACTATTCTTACTCTTTCGTTTCCATTTGCATGGAATATCTTTTTTCTTCCCTTTATTTTCAGTCTATGTGTGTCTTCATAGTTGTCTTTATTTGTGTTTCTTGTAGGTGACAGATCAATGGATCTTTTCACTGGGTACATTTAGTCTGTTTACAGTCAGTCAATGTAATTATTGATAAAGAAGTACTTACTCCTGCCATTTTGTTATTTGTTTTCTGGTTGTTTTGTGGCCTTCTCTTCCCTTTTAATTTTCCTTCTGTCTTTCTTTTAGTGAAAGTTTTTCCCTCTGGTGATATAATTTAGTTTCTTGCTTTTTATTTTTTTGTAGCCATCATATGTTGCTATGTATGTTACCATGAGGCTTGCAAATAGTATTTTATAACCCATTATTTTAAACTGATGACAACTTAATACTCATTGCATAAACAAGCAAAGAGAAAATGAATAAAAGCTCTACACTTTAACTTTATCCTCCTACTTTTTAACTGTTTGTTGTTTCTATTTATATCTTACTATACTGCCTATGTCTTAAAAAGTTCTAGTTATTCTTTTCAATTGGTTCATCTTTTCATCTTTCTACTTAAGACATGAGTAGTTTACACACCATACTTACAGTGTTACAATATTCTTTGTTTTTCTTTGTGCTTACTATTAGCAGTGAGTTTTGTAGCTTCAGATGATGTTATATTGCTCATTAATGTTCTTTTCTTTTTGACTGACATACTCCCTTTAGCATTTGTAGTAGGATAGGTGTGGTGTTGATGAAATCTCTCCACTTTTGTTTGTCTGGGGAAGTCTTTAGTTTTCCTTCACGTTTGAAGAATATTTTCACCAGATACACTTTTCTTTTTCTTTTAGCACTTAATTATGTTGTGCCCCTCTCTTCTGGCCTGTAAGGTTTGCACTGAAAAGTCTGCTGCCAGACATATGGGAGCTCCATTGTATGTTGTTTCTTTTCTCTTCCTGCTATTAGGGTCCTTTCTTT
This sequence comes from Hylobates moloch, assembly GCF_009828535.3. Classification (NCBI taxonomy): domain Eukaryota; kingdom Metazoa; phylum Chordata; class Mammalia; order Primates; family Hylobatidae; genus Hylobates; species Hylobates moloch. The sequence continues at coordinate 163,772,064 of NW_026652276.1, read as the reverse complement.
ATCCTTGACCTTTGGGAGTTTGATTATTAAATGCCTTGATGCAGTCTTTTGAGTTAAATCTGCTTGGTGTTCTACAACCTTCTTGTATTTGATATGGGTATCTTTCTCTAGGTTTGAGAAGTTCTCTGTTATTATCCTTTTGAATAAACTTTCTACCCCTATCTTTTTCTCTACCTTCTCTTTAAGGCCAACAACTCTTAGATTTGCCCTTTTGCGGCTATTTTCTAGATCCCATAGGTATGCTTAATTGCTTTTTTATTCTTTTTTGTGGTTGTTTCCTCTAACTTTGTATTTTCAAATACTCTATCTTCAAGTCACTAATTCTTCTTCTGCTTGATCAATTCTCCTATCAAAAGACTCTGATGAATTCTTCAATATGCCAAATTCCAGAATTTCTGCTTTATTCTTTTTAGTTATTTCAATCTCTACTAAATTTGTCTGATAGAATTCTGAATTCCTTCTTTGTGTTATCTTGATTTTTCTTTGAGTCTCCTCAAAACAGCTCTTTTGAATTCTCTGTCTGAAAGGTCACATATCCGTTTCTCCAGGATTTGTCCCTAGTGCCTTATTTAGTTCATTTGGTGAGGTCATGCTTTCCTGGATGGTCATGACACTTGTAGATATTTGTCTGTGTTTGGGTATTGAAGAGTTAGGTATTCATTGTAGTCTTCTCAGTCTGGGCTTGTTTGTACCCATCCTCCTTGGGAAGGCTTTCCATATATTCAGAAGGACTTGGGAGTTGTGATCTAAGCTGTATGTGCTTTAGGGGCCACCCCATGCCCAATAATGCAGTGGTTCCTCCAGACTCATAGAGGTACTGCCTTGATGGTCTTGGATAAGATTTAGAATTCTGTGGTTTACCAGACTGAGACTCTTGTTCTCTTTCCTTACTTTCTCCCAAAAAGAGCCTCTCTCTCTGTTCTGAGCCACCTGGAGCTGGCAGTGGAGTGACCCAAGCACCCTTGTGGCCACCACCACTAGCACTGTGCTGGGTGAGACCCTAAGTCACCACAGCATTGGGTGTTGCCCAAGGCTTACTATAACCACTCGTTGGCTGCAGCTTATGTTCGCTTAAGGCCCTAGGGTTCTACACTTAGCAGGTGGTAAAGCCAGCCAGGCCTGTGTTCTTCCTTTCAGGGTGGTGAATTCCTCCACTCCCCACGCAGGTCCAGAAGTGCCATCTGGGAGCTAAGAACTAAGAGCAAAAACCTTAGAATTCTATGTGGTATTCTAATGTGCTGCAGCTGAGCTGGCACTCAAGCCGCAAGGCACAGTCCTTCCCACTCTTCCCACCCCTTTCCAAACAGAGAGGAGCCTCACTCTGTGGCCACCACTACCATAGGCTCATGAGAAGTAATGCCAGACTACCTCTGATGTTCCTTGAGGGCCTAACAGCTCTTCAGTCAGCTTGTGGTGAATGCTGCCTGGTTTGGGACTCACTTTTCAGGGGAACAGGCTCCCCTCTGGCCCAGGGCAGGTCCAGAAATGCCATCCAAGAGCCAACTCCTGGAACTGGGGACTCTGAGAGTCCTCTTGGTGCTCTATCCCCCTGTAGCCAAGGTGGCACCTAAGGTGCAAGACAAAGTCCCTTTACTTTTCCCTCCTCTGTTTTTCACGTGAAAGGCATCTTGCTACCTAGCCACCAGATTTGGAAATAGGCTGAGTCTCACCTGAAGGCAGCAAGTCTCAGAGGCTCACCCAAGGCCCTCACCATGATACCTGGATATCACTGCTGGTTATTCAGGCCCCAGGGACTCTTTAGTTAGGAGATAATGAATCCCGCCAGGAGTAGGTCCTTCCTTTCAAGGCAGTGGGTTCTCTTCTGGTCTCAGGTATGCATAGAAATGTTGTCCAGGAGCTAGAGCCTGGAAAGGGGACCTCATGGCTCTGACTGATGTCCTATCCTGCTGTGGCTGAGCTTATCCAAGATGCAAAACAAAGTTTTCCCTATTATTCCATCTCCTCTCCTCAAGTGGAGGGAAACGGTCTCTTTTGGAGCCACAAGCTGTGCAGCCTGGGGTTAGGGGAAGGGTGATGCCAGCACTCCCTTAGCTTCCCCTGACTGATGTGTCATTAGGTCACGTGCCCTGCTTAGCCCACTATCACTGTCTCTGGGCCCAGTTCAGCACTAGGGCTTGTCTAGGAGTTGTAGTCCCGGTGGCCTAGACTGCCACTGTAGCCCATGGTGGCAAGGCTTGCAGGAACTCAAGTTTAGACTGCTGGGGGTCAGTGATTCCCTTCTGTTTAGGGCTAGATTAAATACTCCCTCCATGGGTGAGCATCAGCTAAGTTTCATCCAGTTTTTTTCTTTTATAATAGGACAGCACTGAGCTCAATGCCTCATAATTGCTGCACTCTCTCTCTCCCCAGTGCACAGAAAAGCTCTCTGCACCATGCCACTGCTGTCACAGGATGAGGGAGGGGTGGTGTCAGTGATTCAAGACTGTTTTACCTACCTCTTCAGTGCCTCTCTCAGTGATATAAAGTTAAAACCAGAATGTAAGACCTAAAATCATAAAAACCCTAGAAGAAAACCTGGGCAATACCTTTCAGGACATAGGCATGGGCAAAGACTCCATGACTAAAACACCAAAAGCAATGGCAACAAAAGCCAAAATTGACAAATGGGATCTAATTAAACTAAAGAGCTTCTGCACAGCAAAAGAAACTATCATCAGAGTGAAGAGGCAACCTACAGAATGGGAGAAAATGTTTGCAATGTATCCATCTGACAAAGGGATAATATCCAGAATCTACAAAGAACTTAAACAAATTTACAAGAAAAAAACAAACAACCCCATCAAAAGTGGACAAATGATATGAACAGACACTTCTCAAAAGAAGACATTTATACAGCCAACGAACATATGAAAAAATGCCCATCATCACTGGTCATTACAGAAATGCAAATCAAAACCACAAGGAAATACTATCTCATGCCAGTTAGAATGGTCATCATTAAAAAGTCAGGAAACAACAGATGCTGGAGAGGATATGGAGAAATAGGAATGCTTTTACACTGTTGGTGGGAGTGTAAATTAGTTCAACCATTGTGGAAGACAGTGTGGCAATTCCTCAAGGATCTAGAACCAGAAATACCATTTGACCCAGCAATCCCATTACTGGGTATATCTCGAAAGGATTGTAAATCATTCTACTATAAAGACACATGCACACGTATGTTTATTGTGGCACTGGTCACAATAGTGAAGACTTGGAACCAACCAAAATACCCATCAGTGATAGCCTGAATAAAGAAAATGTGGCACATATACACCATGGAATACTATGTAGCCATAAAAAGTATGAGTTCATGTCCTTTGCAGAGACATAGATGAAGCTGGAAACCATCATTCTCAGCAAACTAACACAAGAACAGAAAACCAAACACTGCATGTTCTCACTCATTAGTGGGAGCTGAACAATGAGAACGCATGGACACAGGGAGGGGAACATCACACACTGGGGCCTGTCAGGGGGTGGCGGACTAGGGGAGGGGTAGCATTAGGAGAAATACCTAATGTAGATGACAGGTTGATGGGTGCAGCAAACTACCATGGCATGTGTATACCTATGTAACAAACCTGCACATTCTGCACATGTATCCCAGAACTTAAAGTATAATAATAATTTTTTAAAAAACAGGTACTGTGAATGCTCACCTGATTTTTTGTTCTTATGAAGGTGCTTTTTTTGTTCTGGGTTATTTGTTTGCAGACAGTTGTTAGATTAGTGTGTTTGCAGGGGTTGGGGGACAATCAGTGGAGACTTCTATTCTGCCTTCTTGCTCTGCCCCTTACCAATCCTGTACCTTGAATTTTTAAATGCACCCTGATATTTCTAATTGCCCCTTAATTTCTAAGCAAAGTTTGACAATAACTGGTGTAGAGTTTTTTTTATTTTCTTGAATTCTTGGAGGGCCAGAAACAAAGTGCTTGGTTCAATACTGACTGACTCTACTGGCCGAATGTTGCTTTTCAATAATAAAATTGCCTGGGACCCACTACTGGTAGTTCAGATTTAATTAGTTTAGGGAAGGGCCCAAACATCAGAATATTTCAAACCTCAGCTAATTCTCATATGCATCCAGGTTAGGACTCATTATTTAAGATATTTCAAGAAGGAATTGGAAAAACACCTTTAATTGTCATAGGAAAAACAGACATAGCTTACAGGGAGAAAATGTGACGGTTCTAAATATATATATATATAGGGTAGCAACTGCTTGCTTTGGTATTTTGTAATAACAAATCTAACATTTTGGTAGATGATGGTGGGGACTGAAATAGCATTAAACATGAGGTTGGATTACCACATCCACATTTAAACCTTCTTTTAATCTACTTATTTTCAGAGTTTAAAAATAGCATAATGTTTTGAACATAGTGGATACACAGTCAATATTTAATGTCCTATCAGATAAAGGCAATATTATAACATTCCTGGGATGATTTCCATACTGAAATAATAAAAATATGGCAACAATGAGGATGTATTATAATATAAAGCATTATATATTACGCAACCAAAAACACTCATATCGCACTTTTAAACTAGGAGAGAAAGTTGTGTCATTCTCAATATGGTAATCTATCTAAAACCAGCATTTAACAACATAGTTAATAGGGAGACTAGAGGCATTTATATAAAAGTCATTATGAGGCAAGGATACTCATCATTATTGAATATTGTTATGGTAGTTCTACTGAATGCAACCAGACTAGGGAGGAAAAGGAGTAAAGGGCTTAACTCTTGGGAAGGGAAAAAAAGATTGTTATTTGCAGATGATATAATAGACTGCCTAGAAAATTAAAGAAAATTAGTTGAAGATCTGCTAAAACCAATGAAAAAGTCCACTGTGAATATTACATAGAAAATAAATATGGACAAGTATTAGTTTTCCTGTATATCAGGAGGTGCAAACTCAAATGTCTTTAAAGGCTAGGTAGGTAACCTAAATGCATGACCTCTCCTTGTGTGGGCAATATGCTGTTCACAATAGCAAGAAAAATATAAACTACCTGACTTAACAAGAAACACACAGAGTCTTTATGCTGAACTTATGAAAATTGAGCAAATAAAGAAATATATAGTATGTTTTTAGATCACTTGGAGAACAAACAGGCGATACTAGCCAGGAATGTTTAGAATAATGAGTGTAACAAGGGAGAACTTTGGCTATCCCTATGAAATATTAAAATGTATGTGACAACTATGGCAATTGAGATGGAGTCTTCTATTTCTGTTTTACTTGTTTACTTGTTTGATGAAAGAACAGGTAGATCATTAGAACAGAAAATAAGAAACAAAAACAAAGGCAAGTGTAGATAAAATTCTAGCCTATGTCACATTCATTCATTTATTTAAAAATAATGCTCTAAGCACTATTCTAGTCACTGAGGATACAACAGTGAATATGGTAGACAAGAGTCTGTTTCTCTTTGTATTCTGATTGGAGAGATAGACAATGCTCTTTTTCTCTCTCTCACATACATGCATATATATATGATTTATAAGATATGTATATAATATATATATAATAAATAAGAAAAATAAAGATAATTCATGTAGGGTGGTATAATTTTGACTTGAGGAGGTGACATTTAATCTGATAAGTGAATGGCTAGAAGAAGTGAGCCATGAAAATGCAGGGGAAAAAACCTTTCAAAGAAAGTATCAGGCTTGGTAAAGTCAAGAAACGGAAAGAAGTATGGTGGAGCAGAGTAGGCAAGGGGGCAAGAATATGTGAGGTTGACAGGAGTTAGATTTTGCAGGACTTTGTACCCAAGATAAAGAACTTGGATTTTATTTTTTAAGTATAATAAAGAAATCTTGGAAGGTTTTAAAGTAGAGGAGTGACAGTCTGACTTGTCATTTATAAAGATCACTCTGGTTTCTATTTGTAGAATGAACTACAAAGAGCCAGTACGGAAATGGCCAACCCAGACAGGAGCCTATCAGAGTAGTCTGGGAAAGATGAAAGTGACCAGGATGAAGTAGGGGCAGTGAAGTTGGAAGGAAGTGAATTAATTTGGGGTATGTTTTGGAGGAAAAGTCAAAAAGATTGAATTGGGACACTGAAGAAAAGAAAGGAATCAAGGATAATTCCTAGTTATGGTCTAAAAGAACTGGCTGCGTGATACTAAGAAGACTAGAGAAAGACCAGGATGGGGGTGGGTGTGGGGAATCAAAAGTTTCAAATATAATAAGTTTTAGATGTCTATCAGAGATTTTGAGGAAGTAACAAGCAGGCAGTAACCTATAGAAATCTGGTGTCCTGATAAGTTGGCTCGAGATATCCATGTTGGGCAATAATCGATGACTATATTTAAAGCCAAAGCACAAATCAGCATGTTAGGGAGGCAAAGGAGTCCTAAAATGGTGCCCGGATGCTGGCATTTGGAGGACACACAGAAAAGGAGCAAGGCAGCAAGGGAAACAGGAAGAAGATAGCTGGGGTGGCTGGAGAAAAACCAGACAGGTATTGAAGCAGACAGAAGGAAGTAGTTCAGGCAAGGGGTAGTCAACTGTGCTAAATCCTGTGGATAGTTCAAGCAATATACAAACAAAATAGAGAGCACTACCTAGCTTGAAAAGAGCAATCTTGGTGAAGCTGATGGGTATGTGATACCTTTTAGAATGAGAGGCAAGGAGGTGGAGATAGCTACTTTTGACAACCTTTTTAGTGTCACTGAAGTGACATTTCAACCAATATTGTAATACAAAAAAAATTACTTCAATTTGCTAAAATCAGTTCAAATCAGCAGGGAGAATGATCATTTTATAAATGACCTTGGTATAATTTATTATTTATTGGAAAAATTAAATAATTGATTAAAATTTTAGGAAAAAAGAAAGTAATACTTCAAAAAGATAACAAATCTGTCTCTAACTGGTAGTATAATGGGCATTTTCATTTTGTAGTTATACATTTTTCTAATTTTTCCATAATATACTCTTGTTTAATTAAAAGAATCAATGTCTTTTTTAAGAAAACCAAACAATTTTAGCAAACTTCTAGGCTCAAAACCAAATTAAACCAATTCAATGCAACAGACTATTGGTATTTCATCAGGTTCCTACCATCTGGAAAGGTGTGCAATATAAGAATGTCAAGGAGGATATATAACACAAGGTGAAGCAAGGTGAGTGTTCCAATCAGAGCACAAGGCACCTATGAGAAGTCAAAAGAAGGGCTTATAACTTCTGGTTCCTGGTCAGAGTTTCAGAGTAAAACTCTGAAAAAAAGAAAAGAACTTGACAAAGGGAAGGTCATGGTGACTGGGTCATCATGAGCAACGTTACTGGAGTGGTAAGGCAGAATCTGTACCTTGTTAAGTCACTCTGTGGGAGAAATCCACAGGACATGGTGAGCAACCCACGGTTACCACCAAGAGCTCTTCAGTGAAGTTAGAAATGGAGAAAAACCCAAGAAGCTCCCCTTCCTCTTCCCTCAGGAATGCCTACTCATCAATTAAATAAAGAATAGCTAAGTAACATGTATAACCAGGATCTCTAAAGTGTGTGTGTCTGCATGTGTATGTCTCAATCACCACAGGAAATTATAATCAGTTATTCACAGCCCTGAATTCTTTCCGGGTCTTGTGTTCAGTGCTCAAGTAGCTTGTCTGAGTCCAATTAGGGAAGGGTTAGCTCTGATTAAGTTTAAAGAAATGTGGTTAGTGAAAGAAGCCACAAAATGAAGACTTCAGAACGGAGACACCACTCCTCTCTGTTTTACATGGTGCCTATTATTGCTGTGGGTTTTGGAGATTCACTGGATTGGTCTGTTACTCATGGTAAAGTCCACCTGGTATAGCATGTTGCAAAGACGAGAAGGATCTGAATTTCTGATCTGACTCAGTGGAAGATGGAGATACCTCCTTAAAATTGAGGCAAGTATTCTCTGAGTGGAAGGAGGAATAAAAGGAAAAAGAAAGTATTATTTAGAATTCTACTTGTATCTGACTCAGAAACAGTGAGTTTAAGGCTATTGTTAGCCACTGTCCCTGGTTCCCCACATAGTCCTTAGGCTAGTGGTGTAGAAGTGATCTGTTGTGGAGAGGGTATATATGACCGCGTTGCTTCTATCAGGAAGCCATGAAGTCGCCAGGGTATACTTAGACCCAGAAAAAGATTTTTAAATGTCAGTGGCATTACTCACACATCTCTTCTGGCTGTCTCAGTGCGTTCTTCACCCTCACACAGAGATTGACACGTTTCCCATATCCCTGGTCAAAAATAGAATGTACTTCTCATTTCAGCTCTGAAACACTCAAATGGTGTGTCCCAAGCTTTTTGCAGTCTTCTTCAATTCATAACCCGAAGCCAATACAAACAAGGTGTCTGGGTGCTTTTAATATGTGTATGTACTTACAACTCTCATTATATAAATTGTTTTCCCTTGAGATGTTTCTCATTGCTAGAAAGTCCTGCTTTTATGCTTATATTTCTCTTTAAACTTTACTTTTATGCCAACAGATGATGTGCTTGATTCTATTTTCCATTTAATGTTAGGATATTGGACTCTTGGCAAAGCATAACGAGGGGCCCAGTTCACTCTCAGTTTAAATGCTAAGATAATGTACTTCTGCATAAGATGAAAGAGACACCTATCCAATGGCTGCCCTTTAGTGTGACTGTTCTGCTGCCTGTAAATTAGTTTGGTATGGACAGATGGCCTCTGTTTGAACCAAGCACTCCCCTTCACTAGCTATCATCTTCTTCCCTCTTATCACCCTGGCTAATTCTTATTCTGATTCCTGATGTGCACCTTGGGCTGTCTCTGTTTGTTGGACTTATTCAGAATTTTTTCACTGACTCAACAGCCTTCCTCTTCTCTACCCACCTTCACCTTCCCTGAGCTTCCAAGGAGAATGGCAAGCTCATTTGTGTACTTCTAGAGCAACCCTGTCACAGGGCTAATGGCTACCAATGAACAACAAATTAGCAGATGATGCCTGCACTTGATGGCTGGATTTGGTCAAGCCATTGTTTGCTACTTTTAAATAATGTTACATTGTATTGTTCTTATACTCAGTTATTAATGAGTCCTTCTTCACCTCGTTCCTCCATTCTACCAGTTTCAAGATGATTTGTGATGAAGACTTTTCTCAGCTCTTTTCGGAGAAGACCAAAGTTAAGAATTCAAACTTAATTGGTACTTGCCTTCATAGCTTCCACACTTGCTTTGCTCTGTCATTTTCATATGGTGCCACAAATTCCCTCCCACCTTCTAGGGCACAAAAAATCTCTTATTTTTGGAGAAACTCAAAGGATACTCTATTAATGTCTATTTGGGATTTCTAATTCTTACTTTACATTTGATCTACCATATTTTTCTCTTTATTTGGGCAATCTTTGCTTTTTAAGCAATATATATTTTTAAAATTACAAAATAAATGCATTTGTGATAAACTCAGAAAATATAGAAAAGGTCCAGTGAAGGGACATAGAATCACTTATAATCTCCCCATTTATTATTAACTTTGACTTATATCTTTCTAATATATTTTCTATATAGTAACATAATTACAATATTTTATACACTGTATCTCCGTTTCACTCAACAATCCATTATTAATATTTCCCCATAGTAATAAATATTTCCCCATAGTAATAAATATTCTTTATAATATTAAGAATAACATAACCTTCTCTCCTAGTGTAAGCACTTTCTTTTTAATTCACGAGTGGATTCTGAATGTTATCACACATCTTTTTCATTACTATTGAGATATGTGCTCTGGTTTCTTCCAGTAATCTATTGGCATAAAAAGCAATATCACTAGGGGTAAGAGGGTGACTCTATAGCCAGACTTCCTGGATCAAGCCTGCCTCTGCCCTTACCAATTGTGTGACTTTGAACAACTTACTCAATTTCCCAACACTTGAACTTTCTCATCTGTAAATGAGGCACAATAATGGGACCCATATAATTTATTCTTGTGAAAATTGAATGAATATATGAGCAGATCTTAGGATACCGCCTGACAAAAAACCAAAACAATGTGTTTGTAATTGCTTCTCAATCCTGAAAGTAACTTCACTTTGTCACGTACTCTTAACATACTGCAGAGTTATCTTGTCTTTATTTAGAACTGGGAATGATCTCCAGTTTTTTCATTATTCAACTTTGTTCACATTTGGCATCAAAATATATGGTCTTTTAAAAATGAAGTTAAATTTTTCATTTTATTCCCTGTGCTTTTGAACAATGAAGAAGAACTAGAGAAGAACAAAGTCAAACACTAGCCAGCTTCAAGACTCCCCGTAAAGATACAGTAATCAAGACAATGTGGTATTGGCAAAAGAATAGACAAAAAGATCAATGAAACAGAATAGATTACCCAGAAACAGACCCGCATAAATATAGTCACCTGATATTTGACAAAGAAGCAAAGGCAATACAGTGGAGAAAAGATCTTTTCAATACACAATGCTGAAACAACAGAACATCCAAATGCAATGAACCTAGACACAAACCTTACACCCTTCACAAAACTCAACTTAAATGGATCACAGGTCTAAATGTAAAATGTAAAAGTATAAGTCCCCTAGAAATAACATAGGAGTAACTCTAGATGACTTTGGGTTTGGTAATGACTTTTTAGATACAGCACAAAAGGCATGATCCATGAAAGAAACAACTGATAAGCTGAACTTCATTAAAATAAAAAAAAAATCTGCTCTGCAAAACACTGTCAAGAAGATGAAAAGGCAAGCCACAGACTGGGAGAAAATATTTGCAAAAGACATACTTGATAAAGGACTGTTATCCTACAAGGCACCTACTCAACAATAAGAAAATAAACAACCTGATTTGAAAATGGGCCAAAGATCTCAACAGACATCTCACTAAAGAAGATATACAGTGGAAAATAAGCATATGAAAAGATGTTCCACATCATATATCACCAAATAAATGCAAATTAAAACAGCAATACAATATTGCTACACACCTATTATAATGGCCAAAATCCAGAGCACTGACAATAGTAAATGCTGGTGAGGATGTGGAGCAACAGGAATTGTCATTCACTGCTGTAATGAATACAAATGCAAAATGGAACAGCCACTTTGGGAGACAGTTTGGTGGATTCTTACAAAACTAAACATACTCTTACCATGGGATCCAGAAATTATATGCCTTGGTATTTACTCAAAGGAACTGAAAACATGTCCCCACAAAAACTTGCACACATGTTTATTGCAGGCTTATTCATAATTTTGCAAATATTTGGAAACAGCTAAGACATACTTCCATAGATGAATGAAAAATAAACTGTGGTACATAAAGACAATGGACTATTTTCCAGTGCTAAAAAGAAATGAGCTACCAAGCCATGAAAAGACAAAGAGAAAACTTAGGTGCATATTACTAAGTGAAGGAAGCTCATCTGAAAAGGCCACATACTGTATGATTCCAACTATATGACATTCTGGAAAAGCCAAAGCTATGGAGACAGTGAAAACATTAGTGGTTGGCAGGGGGTAGTGGAAGGGAGAGATGAATAGGTGGAGAACAGAGGATTTTTAGGGCAGTGAAAATACTCTGTAAGATTCTATAATGGTGGACCCATGTCATTATACGTCTCCAAACTCATGGAATGTAGGGCACCAAGAGTGAACCCTAATGGAAACTATGAGATTTGGGTGATGATGTGTTACTGGAATTTTGTTAGCTGTAACAAATGTACCACTCTGTGGGGGATGCTATAAATGAAGGAGGCTATGCATGTGTCGGGAGAGGAGGAGGAGAGACCTCTACTGTGGGGTTTCTCTGTGTATTCATTTCAATTTTGCTGCTAACCTAAAACTGCTCTAAAAAAATGTTTTTTTTTACAAAAAACCTAGAGTAATCTCACACTTGAAGGTTTGAGAAGACTCACTCAGAACTTCTAAGACCAGCATTTCTTACCAGTAAACTTTTTTAAATATTATGTTTTTCTGTAGTTATGAAGTGTTCTACTTCTTAAGAAGTTATTTTTGATAACATACTTTCCTAAAAATGTTTCAATTTTTTCAAGATTTTTAGGTAGTATTTTTTCTTTCCTTAAAAATAAATCCACGTTATATCAAACACTATATTTACTTTCCCATTCATAGTTTTAGCTGTATTTATTCTCTCTTTTCTTTGAGAAGACTAGCTAGAGATTTATTTATTAGATTTTTTCTTCAAACAATTTTCAGGCTTATTTTAATCCTACCATCTTTCTATTTTCTGAAATAATTATTTTTGCTTTAATATTTGTGTATGCTTTTCTTAGAGTTGCTTTGTTTTACTTAACTTCTTGAGTTTAGGGCTTATTTAAATTATTTTAATTCTCTGTTCTTTAATAATAAAAGCATGGAAATCTAGGAGCTTTTCCCTAAGCACAAGAATATACCCTTCTTTACATCTGTCTTCTCCAGTTTTCATAGAAGATATATTTTGTTTTAAATTCAACATGTACATATGCAAAAACATTGTATAGTTTTCTTCTTGTCTAACTAAAATGCAGATTGTCTCTTTAAACAAACAAACAATCAAATAATTTAGCATGCCTCCTACCCTACTTCCTAGCCATGCCTGTTTTGGTAACATAATTTGAAGATTTAGGCAGACTATTGTCTTTAAAGTTTAAGTTTTACATTACACATTTCCTATTTTCAGTAGTGCCCATCAAGCCTATTATAAGAAAACTTCCCTATTCTTTTTTTTTTTCATAGTTTTTTTTTTTTAATTATACTTTAGGTTTTAGGGTACATGTGCACAATGTGCAGGTTTGTTACATATGTATCCATGTGCCATGTTGATTTCCTGCACCCATTAACTCGTCATTTAGCTTAGCTTTTAATCTTTTTTATGTTTATTAAGGTTTGAACAGATCTTTGAAGATTTTTTTTCCAAACAAAATTAATAGGTGGTATATTTTCTAAGCTCCTGAATACTCAAAAAAGTCCTATTTCCTTCACATGAGAAAGAAAGCCTTGATGGGAATAATAATCTAAGTCACAATAGCTTAACCTAAAAATGCTGAATTTGCACTGTCCAATATGGGTGGCATTAACCACATGGAGCTATTTAAATTTAAATTACTAAAATTAAGTAAAATGAAAATTCAGTCCACTGGTCACATTTCAAGGGTTCCATAGCTCAACAGGAGTAGTGGCTACCATATTGTACAGCACACATATAGAACATTTTCATTATTGCAGAAAGTTTTACTGCACAGCAGTTCCTAGCCTACACATTGATCCATTGACTTGCAGAGTGCAGAGAAGGTTGAAGACACCTGTTTTAAATTCCTTTATAGAGTAACCAGATTTTCTACCTAGAGTTTATAGAATTTTAAATTTTCAGGTTGTAATTATGTAGATTTTAGTTTAGAATATCAGTCTGCATATGGGAAATATTCTGAGCTCAGGAAAACTTACTTCAATTACGTCTTTAAAAATTGTTTTATTTTTCTCCAGGTACGATAGCTTCTATCTTGGTTTGAGTTTCGGTTTTCTGTCTCCCTCTTTTTTTTTTTTCATAGTTTCATCTTTGTCTCTTTTTTTTTGAACTCTCCAGGAAAAGTTATCAAATTAGTCCTTTGCATCTTTGAGTTTATTTCCTAGGTACCAAACTATGATATTTTTTCTGTAATAATAGTAGGATATTAATCCTACTAAATAATTATTTCTCATCAGATTCATCTACTTGTATATCTTGTCCTGCTGTCACTTTTTTTCTCTCTCTTTTCTCCTTATTACTTTTAACTATTTTGTAGAAGCCTTTTTTTTCATTTTTACTGGAAATTCTAAACAACTTTTTGAATTTTTTCCTCAGGATTCTACAATTGGTCATTTTTAGAGTTATAAGCAGTCTCTGTTCTTCCAAGTCCTCAGCATGACCACTCTTGTCCCTAATTTTACATTATGTTTCTATGGGCCCTAATTTGGACTTTTAAATTTAGTTATCTTTTTTTCATTTTTTAAAATTTAACTTTTTAAAAATTTTTTTTTATTTTTAATTGTATTATTATTATACTTTAAGTTTTAGGGTACATGTGCACAACGTGCAGGCTTGTTACATATGTATAGATGTGCAATGTTGGTGTGCTGCACCTATTAACTCGTCATTTAGCATTAGGTTTAATGCTATCTCTCCCCCTCCCCCCACCCCGAAACAGTCCCCGGTGTGTGATGTTCCCCTTCCTGTGTCCATGTGTTCTCATTGTTCAATTCCCACCTATGAGTGAGAACATGCGGTGTTTGGTTTTTTGTCCTTGCAATAGTTTGCTGAGAATGATGGTTTCCAGCTTCATCCATGTCCCTACAAAGGACATGAACTCATCATATTTTATGGCTGCATAGTATTCCATGGTGTATATGTGCCATATTTTCTTAATCCAGTCTGTCATTGTTGGACATTTGGGTTGGTTCCAAGTCTTTGCTATTGTGAATAGTGCTGCAATAAACGTACGTGTGCATGTGTCTTTATAGCAGCATGATTTATAATCCTTTGGGTCTATACCCAGTAATGGGATGGCTGGGTCAAATGGTATTTCTAGTTCTAGATCCCTGAGGAATCGCCACACTGACTTCCACAATGGTTGAACTAGTTTACAGTCCCACCAACAGTGTAAAAGTGTTCCTATTTCTCCACATCCTTTCCAGCACCTGTTGTTTCCTGACTTTTTAATGATCCCCATTCTATTTAACTTTTATTTTAAGTTCAGAGGTACAAGTGCAGGTTTGTTACATAGGTAAACTTGTGTCACAGGGGTTTATTGTACAGATTATTTCATCACCCATGGATTAAGCCTAGTACCCATCAGTTATTTTTCCTGATACTCTCTCTCCTCCCACTGTCCACCCTCCAATAGGCCCCAGTGTGTGTTGTTCCCACATATGTGTCCATGTGTTCTCATCATTTCACTCCAGTTTATAAGTGAGGAAGTGCAGTATTTGGTTTTCTGTTGCTGCTTTAGTTTGCTAAAGATAATGGCCTCCAGATCCATCCATGTTCCTGCAAAGGGCAGGATCTCATTCTTTTGTATGGCTCATGGTATTCCATGGTGTACATGTACCATATTTTATTTTTATTTATTTTTAATTTTTTATTATACTTTAAGTTCTGGGGTGCATGTACAGAACGTGCAGTTTTGTTACATAGGTATACACATGCCATGGTGGTTTGCCACACCCATCAACCTGTCACCTACATTAGGTATTTCTCCTAATGCTATAAAGACACATGCACAGGTATGTTTATTGCGGCACTATTCACAATAGCAAAGACTTGGAACCAACCCAAATGTCCATTAATGATAGACTGGCTAAAGAAAATGTGACACATATACACCATGGAATACTACGTAGCCAAAAAAAGGATAAGTTCATATCCTTTGCACAGACATGGATGAAGCTGGAAACCATCATTCTCAGCAAACTAACACAAGAACAGAAAACCAAACACCAGGTGTTCTCACTCATAAATGGGAGCTGAACGATGAGAACACATGTACACAGGGAGAGGAACATCACACACCAGGGCCTGTCAGGGGGTGGGCGGCTAGGGGAGGGATAGCATTAAATTTAGTTATCTTTAAGTAAGATAAGAATAATGAAGAGGTTGTATTTGAAAACAAAGGATTTTGTTTTGCCCACTTCCTTCTCCTTATTAACTGCAAATATTTAAATCTCCATCTAGAAGCCTGAGTGGAGCCTGCCTCAAGCCCATTCCCAACTTTTCACAGTCTATGTCCCCGCCATCACTTTGTAACAACTTTACCTCCAAGGATGTAACTTGCCATTAGGTGTAACCCTTTACTGGCTTGTTCTGGCTTGTTGTCTGGGGCTTGCTTTACTGGCTTGTTCTCTGGGGTTTGCTCCTCTAAATAACATGGAAGGATGAAAGGCAGTTTAGACATGCTCAGAAAGCCTCCAAAAGCAGCAACTGTGTGGTGGAGGTGGGATTCCATAATTTTTTGTTGAAGCAAGTTCTGGTTCTCTGGGTTATGAGCTGTTTCATGAAGCAAAGTTTGGGAATGCCAACAATCAGAAGTTTGGATTATCTTGACCAAGTTCTATCAGCCTTGTAGATTCCAAAGAGTGCTCCCAGATTCTGGCAATAGATCTTCTGTAAGGTCTGGTTTCCTGTCTTGCTATTTTTATATATTTTTCTGTCTTCATAAGCATTAAAGGGGGAAGGTGGAAGAGGCTACCTCATGACAGTCAACTGCAAGAGGTCAGATCTCCTCCTGCTCAGGATAACCGTAATATGTGCTGGGAATATGACATTCTGAAATAAGGAGGGACTGTTCAGAACAGCCCGGGCTCTGTTCCTATCTATTCTAAACAGGATTTTCTGCAAAGATTTAGCTCAGCACACCCAGTTTCCCCTAAGGTATAAAACCCAGGGCAGAATGCTTTCAGGGTCCCTCAGTTGCAGTGTGACGTGGAGCACTCACAGACAAGACTCTGTTCATCCTGGACAGCTCTCCTGAAAGTTGGGCACCAGCCCAGCTTAATGCTAGGTTTCTATTATCCATCTTCTCATCTGTGTGTAATAGATAAGAAGCTCGATTAACTTGTGTGAGTATTCTGTCTCACCAGACTCATTCAAGTAGAGTGACAGGTGCGTGGTGAACCTGCTTCACACCAGTCAGATTCCAAGAGTTTTTAAAATCAGATTCCAAGAGTTTTTAAAATCAGATTCCAAGAGTTTTTATATACTATTTATCTTATATTGATGTTTTTATTATAAAATGAGTACATTTATAACATAAAAAATATATTTAAAGAAATGAAATAACTACTATTAAGCTTTTCTGGCACATATTCTTTCTGTTTTTCTTAATGCCATCTTTATACTTTTTATCATACAAATGTTAGACTTATATACAAGAATTGTCCCTGTTTTTAAAAATAGACAACAGGATTTAGATATTCATTCATTCAATGATCAATAAGTTAATATTTAAGCATTTGTTCCTTCGTAAACTGCCAGACCATGTTAGGTGGCAGAGATTGAGAATGGGAAGGTTTTTGCCCTCAGGGAGTTCAAGGTCTGGCAGGGAAGAGGGAAGGGCCAATGAGTAAATACTGTATAATGGAATATGGTTGCTACTGTAGAGGTAGGTTCAGGGAACATTAGGAAGAGGAAAGCGGGCACAAACCCCAGACAAAGTAGGTCAGGGAAGTATTTCCAAGGAGGAAAAACTTGGGCTGGGTCTTTGACAATGACTAAGTGCTCCTCAGGTAGACAAGTTGGGTGTTGGGGGTAGGATGGGAAGGAAGTATGTTCCAATAAAAGAGGACAGCTTATATAAAGCATGAAAGAGAGACCAGAGCATGCTCAAAGAACTGCAAATAGTTTTCCATGACTGGAGCCCAGGGAGTGGGCACACTGTTGAGAGCTTAAGTTTATATGCCATACACAGAAGTTTTATTTTCAATCTTGAAGCCACATGGAGCCCCGATGAGTTTAAGAGATGGAGTACCTTCTCAGCTGTAAGTTTACATGACCCACGCTGGATGGATGAATGGATTAGAGGCAGGTGAGGAGGAGTGACTAATAGGAGAACTAGGGGTGATGCTTCAGTAGTTCACGTGTGAGTTAATGAAGGCCTGGACTCTGGGAATGGAGGTGGGCATCTTCTCAGTCTTGCAGAATGCCACCTTTTATGGGTAGAGATGATGCTGTGTCTACCTTCCACAAGAAGAAAGTATATTCCATGAATATTTAGTCATGTATAGTTTCTTTCATACATTATAATGTTTCACTGATTCATCATGTCTTTCCCATTCTCCATTGTCCCAGATATATAGCCCTCCCTATTCCTTTGAGAGTAGCTCTTTCCTAAGATGTACTTCTCCATGGTCTATACCAGGGATCAGCAAACTATAGCCTGCATGGCAAATCCAGCCTGCAGCCTTTTTTTTTTTTTTTTTTTAAAGTTTCTATTAGAACACAACCCAGCCCATTCACTTACCTAATATGTCTATGGCTGCTTTTCATTACAATGGTAGAGTTGAGTAGTTTCAAAAGAGATCATATGTGGCCCACAAAGCCTGAAATATGTACTACCTGGTCATTTACAGAACAACTTTGCTGGCCCGACCTCTTAACTGCTTAGTTTATCCAAATCTTGCTCATTCCTAAAAGTCGAGCTCAATGTTTCTCTTATGTTCTGGGACCACAGTGATCTTTCTCTTTCCTCTGAATTGGTAGTTATTACTGTTTAGGTCACATATTATTTTAGTTATCCTATATATTGTCTTGAGTTTTTTCTCTTCCAAAAGCTTAGATTTTTAAATATATAAATTATACATGTAAGATTTTTTGGAAACAGGGACCAGATATGCTGGCTGTCTACAATATGCAAGGCATAGTTCTCTGGATTCCTCAGTGAAGTTGTTTGCCCATCCCCACTCCCACCCCCGACTGCCATCCTCTCCCCAGGTGATATGTGCAGCACAACTTTAAGATACTTGCACACAATGGTGATATATACTTGAGAGATAGCTATGTGAGATTAAAGATACAATTGGATCCCCATGTAAGAGTCACAGAGTTTATTTCTTTCTTTGTTAATAGCTTCTGAGAGGGTGAATTAGCAGATATCTATAAAGGGCTAATGCTCACTAGTATCATTACTCTTCAAAAATCAATTGCCTAGGTCAATCCTCCAGCCTTCATTGGCTTTGAAGAAATGTTTGCTCCTTTCAAACTACAGTTAGATATTAAATATATCCACATATTAAGCATTGAGAAAAGCTGGAGAAGTGTGTAAATACTCTAAGCATATGTGTTTTATGGTGCAAATATTGAGAAGTTTACAAAGCAGTAATATGTTTCAGTCTCTGGTGTGCTCTGCAGCCACCTCCCTAACTCTGTTTCCATGTTCTCTCAGTCAAGTTTACTTGACTGGAAGGGTATTTTTCTGGTATGTATTATATTTTACTTATGAACTAAATGGCATTCTACTAGGGAGGTGAGGTATAGCACTGCATGCTCTCTTTACGTGAGAGATGGTATTGCAAGTGGTACAGGACTCAGGGTCTGGAGTCAAATCAAATAGGCGCTAACTCAGAGGGCAGTTGTGAGAGTTCCATGAGATCATGCATGTCATATAGTGCTTGGAACATACAAGCAATCAATAAATCTTGGCTATAATTATTATTCTTATAATATTATGAGACAAGTACTTTTCTCTTAGAAAATATATCCAGCAAATAGTTATGTATAGTTTCTTTGAGACACGGATATAATGGGCTACTTGAAAGGATGCTAGCGATACAGTATCCTAAATTTCTCATCAGTGAGAACATGACCATTTTCTTTTGGATGGTGCCCTAGAAGATAGCAAATAAGAGCTCTTACTCTAAAACCAGTTGAATACAAAAGCCTCTGGCACGGACTCTAATCACTATTTTATCTTAAATAATAAAAACATTAAAGACAAGGAAAAATAACCTTCCAGTACTGATATCACATCCCATGAACACATTGTAATTGTATTTCTTTTCTTTTGCATAAAACAACAAGTCTTATGTTAATATAGCCAAAGACAACCTGAAATGCGCAATCTGTGCAGAAACAGAATTGCAAATGTTTGATCAGGAGAGCAGGAAGCACACGTTCTGCTACTCCACTCCCAAAATAGAAAACCTATTTAGCACTTTGTAAAACACGCTAAATGAAGTTTGCTCTCTCCTGCAGATAGAGATTTTACTTCATTTTGTGCCAGTGAAATTTTTGAAAATTGCATGAGGAGAGAGCAATTTTTGGCACTTTGGCTAGGAGTACAAAATGTTAGCAAATGGTGCTGAAAGGATCTTAAGTGTAATGTTGGAATAATATTCACACAACACTGGCTGCATCTTCGTTTTTAACCTATTTACATATTCACAGGGAAAAATGCTTAGCAGTTATTTGTCTAAAGGGGCCTATTTAAGGGGAAAATGGCATTCACAATTTTTGAATACATTAGTCAAGAAGGTTGCTGTGGATAACAATTCATAAAGAAAAACATCATTTCAACTATCATAGAAGGAGTAGCAGGATATAGGTGGAGAAATTTTGGACATCAATGTTAGTTCTGTACATAGAAAAGGAGGAAAAGAAGGGAGTGAGAAATATAATACATACCAGAAATTTCCACCGTGTAAGTGGACACAGAAAGAGCCACTAAACAAAGCTGAAAAAAACTGACAGAATTTCCCGAGTTCTAACACGGCTCTTTTAATTTCTGACCACTTGCTATGTACAGAAATGGAAGTATCCATCTTAAAAAATGAATATCCTTTCATTCAAAATGTATTTAACAGCTATCTTCTGTATCTGTGGCACAACCATTGAAACTGTGGCATATAGAAATCGCTATATATTTTTTGCCCCCAAGGAGCTTGCAGTCAAAGTTAGAGAGAGAATACTATAGTCAAGAGACACCGAATAGGTATTTAGGAGGTATAGAGCCGAAGCACCAACTTCTGGGTTTAGGTTGGCTTCTACAGAAGGAATTTTGGATGGATAATTGTGAAAATAAGAGAAAGAAGAAGTACTGAGCAGAAATCAAACTGCAATTGTTTGCAAGTCATTTTTTTTTGCAGACCAAACTGCAGTGCAGGCCTGACAAAGCCTCGGCCACTCACCTAGGGGTGGGGTGCAGTGCTGAAGCATGTATCGGCTGTCTGAGCTTTCTCACATTGGGCCAAAATGTCCCAATGTTTTTTTCCCCTGCCTGGATCAGTCATTGGATGTGAACCACCCTGAGAAGGTGTGACGTCCAATAAGGTGGCTTTCTGCAACAGAGGTGGAGCCTCCCTGAGCTGAGGACTGGGGACTCTGTTGAAAGTTCCCCTTGCTATTGGGTGCAGCACATCACTGAAGATGCTCTGGGTGGCACAGCTTTGTGTCTATCCTAATTCATTTGTAAAGCTTTTTGAGAACTGCAAATTAAAGCATCCATTAATAAAGGTGAATGGAAATTCAGCAGATAGATCTAGCAATGAACTTTTATTAAACCAATATGTACAGATGGTTTAATACAGAGATCATTCATAAACCAATGGGTTTTACTAATGTGTTTTATCAGTACATCCTGTGTGTTTTCTATATCCATAAAATATTGATAATTTTTCTCCAAAAAAAGATTCTGTGGTGAAAAAATTTGCAGAGGGTAGAAAATTAAGGCAATTTTTCTGAGGTAAAACAAAATATCTATCTAGGAAATTGAGATAATTTTTCTGAGGTACAACAAAATATCTAGCCAGTCCCATCCTTTGGACTTTAAGACAGCTAATCTTGACCAACACTGAAGACAGCCAACTTGGTGCTATAGAAGGGCCCATATCCTTTTCAACTATACCCCAAGCCATCAATAAGCTGCTACTTCCAACAAAATATGAAGTCACGGAACACATACGTGCATGAAGACAGCAGCAAGACTTCTGCAGATCACTTCTGTGCCAGTATCCCATTGTCATCTGGTCCCAGTGTTTATTTGTCAAGAAGAGTCTGATTTAATCAAAGTTGAACCAAGCCCTGGTCCCATGTTCTTCCACATTGTGTCCTTTTGTCCCCACAAACACCCTGTGTAATAAATATTATTATTTCCCATTTTTAGATGAGGAAACCTAGAGTGACAGAGGTTTAGAGATCTCCCTTAAAAAATGTTGCATTTTTGGTAAACAGTTGATTAGACTTGAACATAGATCTGTGACTTTAAATCCATTGTTCTTCCCACTCTCCATCTGATCCATCACCCTAACACCACCCACCAGTATATCCCATGTGTTTTCTGTAGCCTACTAGTTCCATAAAATATTAGTAATGTTTCCCAAAAAAGGGTTCTGTGGTCAAACAAATTTGGAAATCACTAAGCTAAACAAAGTTAAACAGAGTTTCTTTTAAACACAGGAAGTCTCAGAACATGTTCATGCTAATATGCCTTAAGAACCTATAAATAGCTCAAAGGCAGAGGTTTCCATAACTGACTTGACCACAAAAATATTTTTTCCTATGGGCATCTTGAAAAACTAAGGATCAACAGAACAAACTATGGGAAATTCTGCTGCACAAGACTTGAAACAATCCTCCTCCTTCAGCTAGATGTCAGAAAAGTCCTCTTTGTCTTGTGAGTTGATGAGAAGACAGGATTTCATCTCTGAAAGGGAACAGGTTCCAGCCTCCTGGGCATGTTCTCCAGGCAGTAGATAGGCACCTCGCGCAGTGGGTCCTTCATCTGACTTGATGGTACCAAGCCACTGCAGGAGACACAGCCATTTAGGGAGACAGCTCAGGGCTTTTTCTCACAGCTTTAGCATGAAAGGAGAGAAAAATAAGAAATTCTGAAGAAACATAGATTTGTAAATAACAATAACAATACTGTAGGTCCCTAAAAGGCATTACTTAGAATTATAATGAAAACCCCCAAGTTCCAAATTTAAACACACACACACACACACACAGAAATACACACAGACGCACACACACACTCAGAGCTCCAAAACTCTCACCATGTAAAAGTGGCCTGACAGCAATAATCCTTTACAAAATATATAAATTTCTCTTTTTTAAATATCTTTAGACAGTGACCTTTTCATGTGTATCAGTTTAATTTCATCTGTGCAATTTGATAGCAATTGCTTCCCAGAGCTAGTCTGGTTTTCAGTTTGCCAATGGTGTTTTCAGGTGTGGAGATTTGTGATTTACATTTCCATCTGACTGTTGTCTTTGGACATCTGTGCCTCTGGGTTACTAGGACTAAGAGGAAAGCAGTTACTCATGGAGAAAAATGAAGGGTGGGTAGGATGAATAACAGCAAAGTCAGTAGTCTGAGACACCACAGACTCCATGTTCTCCAGAAGAACAGCTTTGAACTGCACGTGGGTGGCAAGTCAAGGATTGGTTCTTATTAGTATTGCCATAAATTCCCTAAACTTTGTAGGAAGTGTCACCTCTTGTGGCCAGTGGTAATAAATTAGGGATCAAGAGAGCTTAAAATTCCATGTTGGAAAAGGTGTTAGTCTCTTCCTTCAAGATTCCAATTAAAAACACTCTTTTAAATCATGATTTCCCTTATCTTATTAAAATTGTAGAAGATATTTTTCAAAGATAACTATTAATACTTAAAATAAATTAGAAGACAATTTGTGAGGAAGTTTTTCTGGAATATCCAAACTATCAAATGCAATTCATGTTAGGTAGACTCGAGAAAAAAAAAAAATCCAAAGGCAGAGTCAAGAACCAGGACAGAATCAAAGGCAGCATCTCCATTCATGGGTAAACGGCATGTGTGATCATCAGGACTGAAGAAGAAGCTTCACCCCACAGGGCTGATAAAGAGCAAGATGGCAAAAGGATTTTTTTGTTGGTTTGCTTGTTTGTTTTGAGACAGAGTCTTGCTCTGTCACCCAGGCTGGAGTGCAGTGGCGTGATCTCAGCTTACTGCAACTTCCACCTCCTGGGTTCAAGCAATTCTCCTGCCTCAACTTCCCAAGTAGCTGGGATTACAGGCATGCCACCACCATGCCCAGCTAATTTTTATATTTTTTAGTAGAGACGGGGATTCACCATGTTGGCCAGGCTGGTCTCGAACTCCTGACCTCAAGTGATCCGCCCGCCTTGACCTCCCAAAGTGCTGGGATTACAGGCATGAGCCACCACATCTGGCCGCAAAAGGGTTTTAAGATGCCAAAACATGGGTCAAAAATTACACTGGCCTCAAGTCTGGAAATTACTTTATTCAGAGGCTTTAGAGCAGAGCAGATGGCCCTCAGTTTGAATATTTAACATGTTGCCACTTTTCATTTTAATTCATACCTCTTCCCATCTCTTTGAACTTCTATTTGCCATTGCTTTGGACAGCATGTAAAATTGAGGTAATAATGTTGTCTGAAAAGATAAAAATGTCTCTTCATCTGCAGGATTCATTTAAATGCAATCGAATCATGAAGAATTTAATAAAATTAAATGCACACTCAAGTCAAGTGAACATTTTATATTGAAATAATATTTATTGCTTTATTTTATTGTTTTATTTGTGTTTACTGGCTATTTGTATTTCTTCTGTTGTATATTGCCTGTTCATGTCTGTTGCCCATTTGTTAAATGAGAGTGTGTTTTTCCCACTGATTTTTATTAGCTAATTCTACATTAAGGATGCAAATTATTTGAATTCTATATATATTGTATATATTTTGGTAAACTAGTTTGGGCATATTTAGGATATGATAAAGTATCTTCTTTGTAAAAAATTGAGGGAAATCATAGACAAATAATCATCAACACAAAAAAATAGAGAAAATTTATTTACCTAGTATCAGGATATATGCTACATAAATGATCCAACCCATTATTTGGATTATTTTAATTTTTATGGTCAGCAAATATTAATTTTTAAAACTTTGAAGGCATAATAGATTTTAGGTATAATACTATTTAAAACCCCAAAGAAATCTAAGCTACTTTAGGAAAACTTTCTTTTTCATCTTCAGTTATGTTTCCCAAAGAATGAAGTACAGTTTTTCCCAATTTGTACTCAAATTATTTGAATGTGAAATGAAAAGTTAATTGTGTGAATTAAAACACACATTCATACAGATAATCACTCAAGCATGCATTGAAGAGTCTGTGAACAGAATAAAAATGATCCCCCTTTTCTTTCTGTTTCCACTCTTTTTATAGTTTTGACAGAACCATTAATGTTGACACACTAGCACAATCTGTTGGATTTTCTAGTAGCTGAGGCACCATGGTTTTGGAGATTCCTCAATTCTAATAACAATAATGATGGACAGGGTTAATGTGCCAAGCACTAAGCTGCATGCTTTTCATGCATGACCTAATGCAACAATTCTATGGTGGCAGGTACTATGATCTCCATCTTACATATGTGCAAAATGTAGGCACCAGAGATGTAAATAGTCATTTGACCAAAGTCACACAATAGTAAATGGTAAGGCCATGATTCCCACCCAGGCCTCACTGGCTCCAGGAGCCGTGTGCAGACAACTGTGGTACACTGCCTGTCAAAACACAGAACAAAACAAACAAAGGCAGATATCAGATTCAGCTTTTTAAAAAATGGAGGTAGATTCCTAACAGAAAAAAATGGAGGAAACCTGACTGTTTTCTAGATCTGACTTATTTAACAAATTGCTCACCTACTTATTGGGATCTACAGAGATAGTTGCCTAGCTCTTGAGTTCAGACTCTAACAGGGAACCAGACACATAAACAAATAAACATTATTTACTTTTCCAGGCAGGAGGCAATTAAGGTGATTTCAGCTAAGGGTGGTAACAGAGGTGGGACAGAAGTAATTGTTGTAGCCAGGACCCAGCAATGGGAACAGGAATGGCATCAGGAGGGCAAACGGACTTACTTTAGAGAAGAGTCGTGATAGCCGATAACGACCTGTACAGATTAAGTCCATTAAGTCCAATAATGCCACGTACTATGCTAAGCATTAACTTTCTCATTTATTCCTCCCAATAACTTGTGAAATCTATATCATTATTACCTTTGCATTACAGATGAGGAAACTGAGATGAGTTACCTAATCTTCCCGAAGTCAGCTTGCTAGCAAGCATTGGAATAAGGCAGGAATGCAGGCCATCCCCCACCTAACCATTAAACAACACAGTCCCCTCTTTTTCTTCTGAAAGAGGATAAAATGAAGTAGTGGCAAATGACAGAGAAATGTTTGTCTGTTGGGGGGCTGGGGAATTATACTTAATAGTGTCTATTTCTTTATGCAATTGGAAGCTAGGTTATCTGCCCCAAATGAGGGAATATGATTGAGGGGGAGACTTACAGAGAGTTGTAAACATTCATATCCAGCTAGGAGCTGAACAGAGAAGAGTATGTTTAAATGGTTTGCAGAGCAATGACGAGAGTGCAGTTAAGGAAGGAAGCCCTATATTTGTAATGGAGCGCACATTCACAGTTATTCAATGTTGTGCAAACAATGGCATTTGGGCAAGAAGTACTCATACTAGAGTTCACTAGGGAAAATTCATGGAGACAGGACATACGTCGCCACCTTTCACTTAATTCTACAGCATGAGAGACCTGTCCAGGCCAAGTTTCAGATTCGAGTAGAAAGAGCTGAAGTTTGGGCTGTGGAGTTGTGAAGCTTGTCCAATAGAAAGTGTCATCCCTCTCAGTATAATCAAGGACCAGGATACAAAGGTCATATACAGATGGTCTCCAACTTATGATGGTTCAACTTATGGTTTTCCAGCATTACGATGGTGTGAAAGCTGTATGCATTCATAGAAACCATTATTGAATTTTGAATTTTGATCTTTTCTAGAGCTAGCAAGTACTCTGTTACAATGCTGGACAGCAGCAGTGAGCCACAGCACCCGTCAGCCCTGCCATCATGAGGGTGAGCAAATGCTACTCTACCAGTGAGTTGCCAGATAATTTTTGCCCATCTGTAGGCTAATGTAACTGTTCTGTGCACATTTAAGGTAGGGTAGGCTAAGCTTTGATGTTTGGTAGGTAAGGTGTGTTAAATGCATTTTTTATTTGAGGCATTTTCAGCTTATTATATGTTTGTAGGGATATAAGCCCATTGTAAATTGAGATCTGTAGTGTGATGGAACCTCGATGCAAGACTTTCCCGCCAACAGAAGGCTCATGACTGGGAGTCAGCAGCTTCTTTACTGGTGTGATCGGGATTTGAGGTCCACAATTCGCAGTTACAGGTGTATGATGTCACAAGCTCTCTGCAGCACTCACCACAGTAGTGTTCATTATTGTGAAGCACCGTCCCCTCCCTTGGCAGTATAGGGCAAGGCCAGGCTCCAGGCCAGTAGTTGACCAGAAATGATTGATTGCTCTAAGCACTTAGAGCCTAGTCTGTTTCCATGAAGCTTTGCAGGAAGCCAACTTCTTTTCAGGGAGGCCAGCCAGCAGAGGGTTAATTTTGAACAAGTTAACCCTTACCGATTATTCAAGTTTCTGCCGCAGTGAGAGCAGACGTACCAGAGATTAAGGGCACCAGAGACTAAAATGTTTAAAATGTTTCATCTCAGGGTCTGGGCCAGGTAGTGAAGGAAGCAGAAGTTAGAGGAGTCTTGACAAAGAAAACAGAAAGGCATCAAGTACCATAAACTTCCATTGCCATTGTTCTGTGGTTGTGCAAACTTTGCAACTTATTTCCACTTACATTGATCAGCTGTTGGAACCATCAGTTATTTCATTTTTTTTGAACAGCTCTGCTAAAGTATATTTGACATAAAATCAATTGAAAATACTTTTTTTTTTTTTTTTTTGTAGTTTTAGTACAGACGGGGTTTCACCATGTTGGCCAGGTCTCGATCTCTTGACCTCGTGATCCACCTGCCTCGGCCTCCCAAAGTGCTGGCATTACAGGCATGAGCCACTGCACCCAGCCTCAATTGCAAATACTTAAATTGTACAGTCCAAAAAGTTTTGACATCTATCCACACCTGTGAACTAACACCATTATCATGATAATGAACAAACCTATCACTCCCAAAACTGTCCCCATACTCCTTTCATTACAGCAGGTGTTGAGGGTCCTGATTTGATTTTTCTCACCCTGTTTGTTTTATGACTAGTTGCCTGTGGCTTTGTACAAGTTACTTCTTTTCCACTTTGTCATTTCCATAATGAATATAAAGCTAACTTATAAACTAGAATATTTTGATAATTAGTGATTATAAAACAAAGGACTAGAGATACAACTTTTATTATAATAGTGAAAAGTGAAAATGGAACTGGCTATGTAGGAAGAAGCCATTAATCTTGATGACGGAAACTTTGGGTCAGATTCCCACAACAGATTCTTCACAGGATCTAATAGAATCATCCAGTAAGGAATGGGGAGCATGTCCTTTTGCTCCCATGCCTCCATAGGCTCAGTCCAGTCTGACATCAGAAACAGGCTCTTGCCCTGGGCAGGAGGAATGTAAAGATTCTCTCCACCCAAATTCTGAGCTCAAAATTAAATTCCATTTTTTTGCTGTTGGTGACAGCATCTGCTGCACACACAAGATGTTGCCTGATCTCTCTGGTGTCTGTTTCTGGCTTTTGGTTGGCCAAACCCACAAGACTCCAAATTCTTAGTTGAAGTCCTCATGCCTACTGCCTGAGCATTCTCTCCTCACTGCTTAACTTGTCTCCTTGAGCTTACTTCCTTGCCTGAACATCACTGCCTCAGCTGGCTTCCATCTTGAAGCCTCTAATATGCAGAAGACATTAACTCCCACCCTACCCCAGCCTCCTTGGCAGCCCACCTGGTTTGTCACTGACTGTCCAGATCCAAGCATGACAGTTTAATCTCCATATCCAATCCTCCCCTGACCTAATTAATTTTGCACTTAAGCAACTTCCATGATAAGTTATACTTTTTTTCTTTAGTCCCCAGAGTCAGGTTAGGACCTAGTAAAAAAAAAAAAAAAAAAAAAAAAAATCAGGCTTCTTCCATCTAAATTCAAAATAAGTGTTTGGAAAACTGTCTTGGTACAACAAAATCATCTACATTTATTTATTTAGTGGTAAAAGATGAAGTGATAAAAATAATCTCTGAATCCCAAAATGTCTGCAAATGAGAATGAAGAAGAATGCCACAGGCTAGCAGTTTTAGCATATACACTCTCCAACTGTTGGGGCTGATATAGCCCAGTTGAAGACTGTATGTTAAAAAACATAATGTTAAATATGTATACACACACACACACACACACACACATATATGTATATGAAATAAGTTGGGCTTATTTATAAGTTGGGTCAATTTATACATCTGTCTGTAGCTGTGACTGTTAAAACGTGCAGTCTATAGTATAAAATTGTGATTATGTACCCTAAGAAATATTGTCGTAAGCCCTTTAAAATATGCAGCATCTATTATTCATTTCCACAGAGACAAAAAATTTAAGTGGCAGTAAGAAAATTTAAGTTGGACACTTCGAAACAGTGAGAACAATTAAGCCAAGGAATAGGCAAAGGAATCTCCTACCTCATCAATAACAGTTTTTTGTTAGATGATTTTTGAGATGCTATCTGTAGACTTGAGACTATCTCAGGATTACGGAGATGATTCCAAATTGAGGGTGGCTTACACTTGTAGGAGGTGTATTTCAAGTGGCAGTTTCTATTGTAGACACAGATGCATGTTTAAGGATAAAGTGCTTTCAGGGATCAATGAATTTCACAAAATTAAACCTCAGACAGCTTTCCATTTGTGACCCTACACTTCAGCATCTTTATCCAGACTTGACATCACTCTTTCAGATTTGGGTTCAGGCTATTTCCATCCTAAGTAAAAGAGGGATTAAAATCAAGGGAAAAGAGAAACCACCTCCTGTGACTCCAAAGGTATTCTCAGCAGTGTGGCTGTTCCCAGTTTCACCTCTCACTGGTGAAATCCAACAGAAGGAACTGCAAATTCCTTAGGGCCACCTCTAGTGGGTTTTCTCGGTTGGAAAACCTCAACGGTAAGAGTTTAATTAGGAATTTAACATTGGCTTCGAAAAAGAAGTCACAATATCTAGGTATTTCATGCAGGGAAGTTGAGTCACTCACAAAAGAATTTCCTGCTAAAAATTCTTCAGTGGCACAGAGTGTGTCTTGCTAATTGGGGTGATGACCACGACAACGCCAGTGGCCAGCCCTTTGCCCAGGGTGGCTGCCTCCATTAGGAATAGCAGTATGCCCTTTTTGTGTACTCTGAAAGGCGCCTGGTGGGGAGGCCCGAGGAGCCACTAGCAACCTTTGTGCAGAGGGCAGGTCTGGGCAGGTCATGGACCGGCAGGACTGAGAAGCCACCTGCTGACAGGGTCTTTCTTCCTCGTGAACGAGTCCAGGGGATTCCATTAGAAAAAGTGCTGTTTTAAGCATGCTGTGGCCACCTTTAATGATTTCCAAGGAAGGAAATGAGTCTCCCAAATCAATTGTGACACTCAATTAGGTTACTTAGGCCGATGAATCCCAAGTGAAATTAGAGGATGGGATGCGTGATTCAGTGGCCTGCAACTCTCCAGGCTGCAGGGCCCAGGGACTGCCAGGGTGGTGTTTTGCTAATATTCCTCTTGTACCTTTGAAGTGTAGTGCTCAGTGCCAGCCCAGTCCTGAGCACAGTGTGAGTACTCAGTTAAAACTAAATCTCAATGCCTCTCTTTTTTCTGTGTTTGATCTATGCACTCACTTGGAAGATCAGAAATGCTTGGAAAATGCATTTTATATCATGAAAAAAGGCTGAACATCCCTGGTATATGGTCTTTTAATTTCTTTACTGATCTGAATTTTTGAAGTCACACGGGTGTTTTTCAATATTAAAAATGACCAATTAATTTGTTTTTCTATAAGCTTCTCTGAGAAAGAGTGCAAGTAGAAGGAAACAAATGTTAAATCCGTGCATAGGAGCCATGCAATTCCTAGGAGACAGTATCCATAACTTGTCTCAGTGTTGGAAGGTGCCCCAATAATGGGTAGAGTGTCTGTGCACAACTATTGTTGAAGAGACCAGCCTGTAATCAAGATGTCTTTTCCCTTCACAATGTGAAGACTTCTGCAATCTTTGGGGCTACTCCGTGTGCCTCTGATCTTAACACAGTGCTGAGTGTCCCACAGCCACCACAGGTTTTGTCATTTCAGAGGTGGGGCAAATGGTTGTGCTAGGTGTGCCCACCAAAAAGGAATCCAGTTAGTGGTGCAACAGGAAACTAAAACCCAACCCTGATCCCTGCTCTCTAAGCCATGCTTTCTGCCCACTGAACCAAATGTTCCCATCCTTGAAGGGGGCACCTTTATATCTAATGCACAAAGGTACCATAAGATCTGGTAGAGGCCCTGCAGTTGTGATTAGTTGTATTATTGTGGATGTGTCAGAAAACTTGGCAGATGTCCATACCTGCAGAGGTGTACCACAGCAAACCCCAGAAGTATGGGGAAAGCCAGCATGCAAAGTCAAGGCTCAGAATTTTCCAGAATCGAGAAAACATGAACTCACAAACACAGGAAGCACATTAAAATAAAAAGCAAAATAAAAAAGAAATCCACACCTGGATAGGTTTTAGTGAAACTGTAGAACACCAAAGACAAAGGGAAAATTTGAAAAGCAACAGGAAAGAAAATGATCCATAAATCACAGGTAGGCTCTTTATAGCAATAAGGGAAGCTAGAAAACAATGAAATAATATTGTCAAAGTGCTGACAGAAAATCACTGCCAACTTATACTCTCAGCACAACTGTATTTCAAGAACAAAGGCAATATAAACACATTTTTGGCAAACAAAAGTTGAGATCATAACGAAAAGATCTTTACTAAATGCACTTCCACAGGAGATAGAGAAACTTATTTCAGAAGGACAATCTGAGAGACACAAGAGGAAAAGTGAGCAAAGAAATGTCTAAACTGGAGGTGAATCTAAACAACATTATTTGCATAAAATAGTGATAATCTCAAACCTGATGTCTTAGAAGAGACAAAATACTGAAGATGGAAGAAAGAGTGATTAGAATTAAAGCATATTAAGGGTCTGTGTATTTTCCCAGTGAAAGACTATTGGTATTGCTTACTAATTTTGTTAAGCTTACTTGCAAAATTTCAAGGGTGATCACTAAAACAGAAATGAAATGAATACTTACAAACTAATAGAGGAAAAATGGAATAAACAAACAAAATATCCCACCAAGCCCTCCAAAAGGCAAGATGATACATAGAAGAATCAGAGGAAATGTGAATCAAATAGAAGAAAGAAAGTAAGATGGTTAAAAAAAAACAAAAAAACAAAAAAAAACAAACAAACAAAAAAAACAAGCCCAAATATATCAGACATCACAGTAAGTGGGATTATATTAAACTTGCCAGTTAAAAAATAATAGTTTCAGACTGGGTGAAAAGTAAAACCTACTGTTGATTATAAGCAGTTCCCCTAAAACATATCTAAGGACATGAGATAGTTGAGAATAAAAGGACAGAAAAAAACTAACCATGCGAATACTAATAAAAATAGAGCTGAGATGGCTATAATAACAACAGATGAGATAGACCTTGAGGCAAAATCCATTCCTGTGGCTAGAGTGTGTCCCAACATAATGACAAAGATTTCAACTCCCCAGGAAGATCCAACAATTCTAAAATTGCATATAACTAATAAAATAGCTTCAAATGATATAAATCAAAAGTTGATAGAAATACAGATATAAATGGACAAATCCTTTCTCATAGTGAGAGATTTCAACATATTTCTCTCAATTCTTGATAGGTCAAAGAGATTTTTTAAAAATTAGTACAAATATAGTGCCATTTTATTGTCCAATAATTTCATTTTAAAAATAAAAATGTGTATAAATACCACTCTGAACATAATAACTTAATCCAATCCCAGTAAAAAGCAAAAACCCCTTATGCTTTATTTAAACTGAGAAAACACATTGTTATTGTATATATAATTTCCAATGTGCATTTGGAAATTTTTTAATTGTCTAGAGATTTCTGTCTTACTATCTGAATTTCATCCAATGATCTAGTGAAACCCACAGTTTAAATATAGTGCCACAGAAGAGTTGAACAACACAATTCATAAGCTCAATTTAATGAACATCTAAGGAAATCCATATTCAATACCTGAAGAATACACATTATTTAATAGAATTCATGGAATATTTATGAAAACTGACCAAATGGAGCAATTCTCAAGAAATTTTGAACAAATGGAATCTGACCACAACAGAATTAAGTTTAAAACCAATATATAAAAATTAGTTACATGTATGTATCAGAAATAGAAAAATGTAATTACAAAAAAAATCCTATCTTATTTGAAATAGAACAAGTGAAAGGAAGCTAGGAAGAAACAATACTAGCCACAAACATTTACATGATTCTTAACTATTTCTCAGACCTCTTTCAAAATATTTCATATATATTAATTTACTATTTACAGTAGCCCTTTAAAGTGAGTATAATTATCTCCATTTTGAAGATGAAGAAATTGAGGCACAGAGAGGTTACATAAGTTTACACACCCAGTAAATAACAGGATTCACACCCAGGTAGTCTGGTGCCAGATTCTATACTCCTCATCACTATTCTTTGCTACTTCTCAAAAGACATGCAAGATCTCTGGGAAGTCCATAAAGGTTTATTGAAAGACATTTGCACCTAATAGATGGCTATATCATATTTAGGATTGAAAAGACTCCAAACCATTAAGATATCAATGCTTTCCCAAGCTGTTCTTAAATTCAGTGCAATTTCAATGAAAATATTAACAAATTGCTTCCAGGAATTCAACAAATTGATTTTAAGTATTATATAAGACAACAAATATTCAATAAAAATAAGACAATAATTGAGAGAAAGAATAAGGTAAGATTTGCCCTACCAGATGTAAGGACTTGTTATACATTGTATTGACTAGGGTAGTGTGGTACTAACCAGAAATAAATTAGACCAAAGGAATAAAATAGAGAAGAGAGAAAGACCCACAAAACAATTGACTTTTATATGGCAAAAGTAATATTGTATATCTTGGGACTAGAACTGACTATTCAATGGCGATTATTAAAAAGTCAGGGGGCCGGAAGTGGTGCCTCAGGCCTGTAATCCCAGCACTTTGGGAGGCCGAGGCAGGCAGAACACCTGAGGTCAGGAGTTCAAGACTACTCTGACCAACATGGAGAAACCCCATCTTTACTAAAAATAAAAAAATTAGCTGGGCATGGTGGGGCATGTCTGTAATCCCAGCTACTCAGGAGGCTGAGGCAGGAGAATGGCTTGAACCCGGGAGGTGGAGGTTGCAGTGAGCCAAGATCATGCCATTGCACTCCAGCCTAGGCAACAAGAGCAAAACCTCAAAAAAAAAAAAAGTCAGCAAACAACAGATGCTGGCGAGGCTGTGGAGCAATCACAATGCTTTTACACTGTTGCTGGGAGTGTAAATTAGTTCAACCATGTGGCAGACACTGTGGCGATTCCTCAAGGATCTAGAACCAGAAATGCCATTTGACCCAGCAATCCCATTACTGGGTATATACCCAAAGGATTATAAATCATTCTACTATAAACATACATACACACACATGTTCACTGCAGCACTATTTACAATAGCAAAGACTTGGAACCAACCCAAATGACCATCAGTGACAGACTGGATAAAGAAAACGTGGGACATATACACCATGGAATACTATGCAGCCATAAAAAATGAGTTCATGTCTTGTAGGGACATGGATGAAGCTAGAAGCCATCATTCTTAGCAAACTAACACAGGAACAGAAAACCAAACACCGCATGCTCTCACTCATAAGTGGGAGTTGAACAATGAGAACATATGGACACATGGAGGGGAACATCACACACTGGGGCCTGTCAGGGGGTGGGAGGCAAGAGGAGGCAGAGCATTAGGAGAAATACTTAATGCATGCGGGTTTGAAACCTAGATGACGGGTTGATAGGTGCAGCAAACCACCATGGCACATGTATACCTACGTAACAAACCTGCACATTCTGCACATGTATCCCAGAACTTAAAAGTGAAATAAAAATAATTTTTTAAAAAACTAACTATTCAATAAACGGTGTTTGGACAACTGGTGAAATTGGGCATATGGAAAAAGACTGAACCCTGCTTCATATCATACACAAAAACTAACTCAATATGATTCCAGGCTTAACTGTGCAAAAGCAAAAGAGTAAAAAAATTACACGGCAATATAGGAGAATATTTTGTTGAACACATGTTCCTGAACAAGATGTAGAAAGTATAAACCATAAAAGAAAAAGCTGATTTCCCAGCTATATTAAAATAAAACATTTCTGTTCAACCACAAAAATTTGAACACATATTGAGTATTAGATGACTCAGTACTATTCCTTAGTATTAAGGAATCATTAATTTTATTAGATAAAATCATGGTATTATGTGATTTTGTTTTTTTTTTTAAGAAAGACTCTATTAGAGATACATAGTGAAGTATATCCTAGTGCAATAATATGACGCAAAACTTGTTTTAAGATATTCCAGGAAAAAAAAAAGTGGAGGGAAATACATGACATGAGATTGGAAAACATGTTGATAACTACTGAAACTGGGCAATGAGTATGTGGAAGTTATTTTACAACTCTCTTTACTTTTGTATATGTTTTAAAATTTCCGTAAGAAGAAATAAAGAGAGAAAGAGGAGGTAAGAGAGGAGGAAGAGTAGAATTACATTTATCAAAAAACACTGTGCTAGTCTGGGTTCCCCAGGAGGTAGATGACAAGGTGGAATTAAAGGTGCAAAAGATTTGCTGGGGACAGCACCTGTGAAGAATAAAGGCAAGAAGGAGCAGCAGTGTGGGGGAGAGTCTGAGACTGTGATGTGGGCCTGACACCTAGGAAAAGAGAGGGGCTAGAAGAAGGATTGGATAGGAAGAGCCTCAGCCTGCAATGCCACACTAAGAAAGCCCTGGGCAGGCTTCAGTACCTCCACCATGCTCAGGTTTGACCAGTAGCATGTGACCCAAAGGTGTGGCTAATGAAGGATGTCAACTAATAACTTTCCTTACAGTAGGTTCTCTCTGAACAGTGCACTCCCATGGTTACTACACACACCAGAAAGGAAGTGAAAAAACAACCACAGACTTGAAGGAGTAACAGAAGACTGGAACACTATCAACACTATAAAGAATTTCAAGAAAAAAATATAAAAGTCAAACAAATATAGAATTAAAAACAGGCAAAAGACAAAGCAGGCGTTTCACTGAAAACAAAATACATAGTCCAAAAGTATATGAAAAGTTCCATCAGTAACAAGGAAGATAAAAATTAAAACCAGTTCATACCCACAAGATTGGCAAAAATGTTAGAGTTGAATATACCAAGTGTTTGTGAAGTTATGGAATAAAAGAAACACTCCATTGAATGCTTGTGGGAGCACTAATTGCCTTTGGAAATCAGTGTGTCATTAGCTCATAAAGCTGAAAACAAGAATTCACAACCCAGTAATTCCACTCTTAGTTATATATCTGCTTGCTTTCTATTGCTGCCATAACAAATTACCACAAACCTGCTGGCTTGAAATAACACAAATTTATCATCTTACAATTCTGCAGGCCATATGTCTGTATGGGTCTCCCTGGAACAACAGGAAGGTGTTAGCAGACTGCATTCCTTCCTGGAGGCTCTAGGACAGAATCTGTTCTTTTGCATTGTTCTTTTGCATTGTTGTTCTGTTCTTTTGCATTGTTGGCACAATTCCGTTCTTTGAGGTTGTAGGACTGAGTTCCCTGTTTGTTCACTGCAACACGAGGGCTGTTCTTGATTTCAGAGGCCTCCAGATTCTTCTACTTTTGGCTCCCCTCCTCCATCTTCAAAGACAGCAAGGGCAGGTTAAGAAGTTCTCGAGCTGCATCTCTCTGATCCATTCTTTTGCCTCCATCTTCTGCTTTTAAGTACTTGGGTGATTAGTTTTGGCCCACCTGGGTAATCCAGGATAACCTCCTTCTCTTAAGATAACTTTAATCACATCTGCACATTCATTTTTGGCCATGTAAAACAATATTTTCACAGACTCAGGGGGTTAGGACTTAAATCGTTTTAGAAGGATATTATTTGGCCTGCCACATCATTGTGAAGACACTTACACACACCAGGATACATGGTTTGGAATGTTCATAGCCACATAGTGCATAGACAATAGAAACTGGAAACAAACCAAGTGTTCATTAATGGTAGGATGGTTGAATAAATTCTGGTATGTTTACAAAGTGAAAAACCATACAATAGTGAAATAATGAATAAACCACAGATACACGAAATAAAATGCTGACACCCACAAAGTTAAGTGGTGGACACACAGCAGTCTCTGAAACAATCATTCTGCATCCTCTTTACTTGTTTTCAAGCTGCTCTGGATTCAACCCACTTCCCCTTTAGTTCTCCCAGATTCACAATCCCACACGTGTTCAGTGGGCTCAGGATTGGCATCTGGGATCTCAGTTCTGAACTCTCAGGGCTCCCATAGGTACTGGCTTCTCATCTTCCCACTGGCTTTCCCCACAATCCTCTACCTCAGAAAGGCAGCTCGATCCTAGCCTCCCACTCCCAGCCAGCCGCTGACCTAGCTCTCTGGTTGGACATCCCTCTAGCTTTCCAAATCCCAGAGGTACTATCAGAAACCACTCAAGCACAGATCCCTCTGCAACACAGGAGCTCACCAAGGGGGAAAATGCCTACATGTCAGTGGGATTTCAGGGGAGGGAAGAGATAGAAAATGATCTATTTTGAAGGTCTATTCCCCGCCTAAAAATATGGCCTTGGTTTCTCATTCCTGTTCACTGTTGAACTCAACAGCTAAGTTGAAAACTTAAAAAGCAAAGGAAATGTAGCAACTCTAAACTTCTGAGAGAGTAAATATGAAAAGTTAGTTCTCTATAAATAGAAAAATACTTTTTTATGGTTAAGGCTTGGCGATAGTTATTTTTACTCAGGAATTTCACCAATTCTTTGCTGGACTGAGGAAGAAAATTACCTTTCACCTACACAAGAGAAAAATATTATTCATAGCACTTAAGTGTCGGTCTCCAGCCTTGACTGTACATTAAATGACAAAGGGCGCTTTAAACAAATACTGAGGTCTGGGTCCCATTCCTAGGGATTCTAAATCAATTGATCTGGAATGTGCCTGGCAGCAAGGGTTTTTAAGGTCTCCAAGTGATTCCAATGTACAACTAAGGTTGAGCTGACAAACTGTCCCTAGGATAAACATGTCAACACAGGTCCTCACTGACTCTTCACAACAATCCTGTGAGATACCAGCCCTGCAGATGAGAAAGCTAGGGCTCAGAGAGGTTAAGTAACTTACTTATGACCACACAGCTAGTAAGGGTGTGAAACAGCATTTCCAACCAAGTTCATATGACTTCAAGTCCATGCACTTAACCACTAGCAAGTGAGAAAAAAGCTGTCATTGTGAGGAAGGGTGAAATTAAATGTGGATAAGGACCTGCTTAGCAACTTTAATTTCCCACTCTAGAGCCATTACATTCTTACTTACAGACACAGCCAAGGCTGAATCTCTAGGATTCTTGCTCTTGAAAGAAATCTTAAAAGTTTTCCCAGTGTATGCATCATCCTTGTACCCCAGATCTGGAAACTGGGCTCTTGTCTTATACCTATGAACCGAGGCCCTGTGGTCTCCCCTAGCCCAGGAAGGATGAGCATAAAGCATGGACGACAGAACGAGAGTCCTGGGTTCAAATCCTGTCTGCATTTGATATATCACTGTGACTTTGCATAAGTCAGCTAACCTCTCTGAGTCTCAATTTCCACATCTATAAAATGTGAAAATTAAAACCTACATTGTTGGATTGTAGTAAGGAGAAAATGAGATCTATATAAGAGATAGTATAACATCCAGCTCACAGCAGGTACTCAATAAAGTGTAGCTGTAGTATGATATTATAATAAATATAATGATTATTACTTGGTACCCTTGTTTCAATGGAGTAAGATTGTTGCTTTACCTTTCCAAGAATTGCTTGAATGCTGCTATTGAATCCTATTTTTTTTTTTTTGCCTCAACCATAAAGATGTACAGCTCAATCTCTGTGACGCCTGAGGCTTGCCCTCTAGGACTTCAACCTGGTACCCACAGTCAGACCCTACTTCTACCACTCTCTCTTACCATGCTTCTCCTGCCTGTGTCCTAGAGATACTGAAGATGTTCTTGATGCAAGGCCTATGTTCGTTCGGATCCCTGCACAGCACCCACCTCAGGGCTGTTCCAGATCACCCATGTGACCCCAAAAAATATGCTCCCCTAGCTTCCAAGTCTCCAGTCCTCTCTTCTTTAGGCCAACTTGCTATATCCATGGCAATCCATGATATTACTTCTGCCAAGTAAAAGCATGATGTTAACACATTGATTTGTGTATCAAAAATTCAACACCGTTGGTTTTAAAGTTTGGGCTGAAGGATGAGACAAACCTTCCCAGTTTCCTCAGAGGGATTCCAGCCTAACCCAAAGCCACAAATGTGGTTGGGACGGAACTCTCATTTATTCCAATCGTTGCATAAACATAGATAAAGAGGCATAATTCTCTTGAGAGATTTTCAAGGTCCTCCTTAAAGTGTGTTTCCCTCACTATTGTGGTTCTAAACTATAGCCACAGCCTCAAGACCAAATTACAGCCTTTGGCGGCCGGTTTCAGTCTGGTGGTTACGGCAATGAATTTGGAGTCAAGAATCCTGGAGTCTCAGCCAACTATTCCCTGGGTAACCACAAGCAAGTTAGCTGCCCTTGTCTCAGTTTTTCTATCAGTCAAATGGGGTAATTTTTCCTTCCTTCCATTTACTTCAAAGGCGTAGGTTATGACAATTAATTACCTATTGGCCACAGTAAACTTGGAACTTTCTGTGCAGTAACAAAGCTATTGTCAGCTTTTTCCTTCAAAGCATAATCCCTGAATCTTGGGATTATTTTAGCTTTTGGATATATGAATGTCACCGCTGGAGGTTCATTCAGGGATGTTTCTTTTCTAGGGTTACTGAGCCACATACTCAATTGCCTTAGTGCTGGCAGATAGAAGCAGAAGAATCTTCCAAAACATTAAACCAAAAAGCCTGGATTCAGCTGAAGAGAACCACATTGCTAAATCATGTGGGTGGCTTTCTTTAGTCCCAACTGCCTGAGCTTCCCCATAATATACACACCTAATACCACTTGAAAAATACTGTAAGGAATATAGTTTGGTATTTGCAGGTAAATATGGCCTGGTTAAAATTTCCCATCTCCTCTTCCTGTTTGTGTAACACCAATATCGTTCTTTATCTGCCATGTCTCTATCACTTTTAGTTTTGAAGGGATCCTTTTTCACAATCCATATTTTAACACTGAAAAATTCTATTAGCTCCTTGTATACAACCAGTGACAGACCTGTGGAGGTGGAAACCCACCCACGAATACTACTTTTAGAGCAACTTTGAGAAAGAAACAACTTGAAAGTTGAATCCCTATAGCTGATAAAAGTGATAGCCATTGAGAAAAGAAATGAAATTGTAGAGTTAGCAGACATTTTATTTTAATTTTTGTGCATACATAGCAGGTGTATATCATATTATTTTTAAATGCTTAAATTACTATTTATATTGCTGGGTTTTCCTCTTTAGTATTGTTTTGTACGGCTGTCACTTCTGAATAAGAGTATAAATTTTGACAATTTAGTAGAATATTACTGTTGCCACATAATGTAGATTATGAACACATTCCTGTTTTTTAGAATGGTTAGCTGACAATTGAAATAGAACAAATACACCTCATCACAATTATTCTTCTCTGCTATAAAA
Source organism: Hylobates moloch (assembly GCF_009828535.3). NCBI lineage: Eukaryota > Metazoa > Chordata > Mammalia > Primates > Hylobatidae > Hylobates > Hylobates moloch. The sequence goes on along the minus strand of NW_026652276.1, from coordinate 163,731,770 downwards.
TAAATAAAAATTATAGTACTGGGGATTTTAGCCAATTACTGTCCTCAACTTTAAATAGTGTGTTTCATTATTAATGCTTAAATAGATATATTCTAAAAAGGACTCAGTGAAATTAAGTATTGCATATACATTAGATACAACAGATTAATTCACTTTGATTCATGTGGTGTAGTGTAAAGATTATTCATCAATCAGCTACAGATTCAGCTTCCCAGGTTTGTCTTGCTTCTTCCACTAACTCTCTTTGTGACTTTGAATAAGTTCCTTCATATGTCAGGGCTCCAATTTCCTGATTGTAACAGGTTCATTTGTGTTCCTTTCCCCTCTACCAAAAAAAGACATGTGGAAATCTTAACCCCTAGTACTTCAGAATGTGACCTTACCTGGAAAGGGGTTCTTGCAGATGTAATGAATAAGATGGTCCTACTGGAGTAGACAGGTCCATTATCCCATAAGACTAGTGTCCCTGTAAGAAGATGGCCCCCTGAAGACAGAGGCACACAGGGAGAATGCCATGGGACAACAAAGGCAGAGACTGAAGTTATACAGCTGCAAGCCAGGGAACATGCAAACCACCAGAAATTAGGAAGAGACAAGGAAGGATTCTTTCTCACAGGTTTCAGAGGGAGCATGGCCCTGCTGACACCTTAATTTCAGACTTCTAGGATTTCAGACTTCTAGCCTCCAGAAGCATGCAGCAATAAATTTCTGTTGTTTTGAGTCACCCAGTCTGTGGTACTTTGTTATGGCAGCCCTAGGAAACTAAAATGCTATCTTTAAATTGAGAGTGCTGAACTCTGAAAGCCTCATCCAGAAATATATTTTTATTTTTCTAAGTCAGGAGTCAATTTTTCTGTAAGCTTTTCCTGTAAAGGGACAGATGATAGGCTTTGCAGGTTATGTAGTCTCTGTCATAAATACTCAATTCTGCTGATTAAAAGCTGCCATAGATAATATGTAAATCAATGAGTGTGGTTATGTTCCATCAAACTTTATTTATAGACACTGAAATTTGAATTTCATGTAATTTTCCTGAATCAGAAAATGGTATAGAAAAAAATTCCCTACTACTTAATAATATACACGTCATTATTAGCTCTTAGGCCACACAAAAACAGGCAGGGTCGGGGGGGAGGGTGTGTGTGCTGGATTTTGTCTACAGATGCAACTTGTTGAACCTTGTTCCAGGCTGATAACATAAATTTGACCCACTTGGTCAAAAGCATGACAGAAAAGCAATATGCACTGTTTTACTTAAGATACGTAAGATAAGTGGCCTGACTTGTGAATGAGAATTGTATTCATGGAGTGATATCTGTCTATAATAAAAATATCTTTATGAACCCACCTGAGAATCACATTTCAAAATGCACGATAGTGTAGTAGTTTTTTAAAACTCCATTTTATTACTTTATCTCTTTTCTTTAGTATTCAAAGATATTTTGATAGTAGCACAAATATTAATAATGAAAACGATCACTATTTGTTGACACAGGGCTTCATTTGGCACTGTGCTAAATGCTGTACAAAATTATCTCATTAATCCTACAATAATCCTGCAAGTTACATAGTCCTTTACCTCCTTTACAGATGAGACTAAGTAACATGCCTGAGGCAACATGACTAGGACATAACTGAGCCAGGAGTAAATCAGGTGATTCTGACTTCAAGGTATACCATTGAAACCACTTTAAATACTATTGTTAATTTCTTGTTATGGTTGATTCTAAATTTCTAATGTTAATCAAGTAATAATAAAATCTACAATTTTATTACTAATAAATAATAAAATCTATAATTCATATAACAGCAAATAATGGAAAAAAAATGTACTTCATTCTAACTCATTAAATTAGATCAAATATAACATTTGATTTCTTTGTCTCAAATACTGGAATTACAGGAGCAAATGGCCCAGACTTAATCTTAAGGCTTACTTAGCTTTGGAAAAAACATAAATTATGATGTAAAACTAGACACTGCTTTATAATATACTCTTTTTTAACTACCCAGTGACAGAGAAGGTAGAAAAAAAAATCAAACTGACCTGTTGATAGCATGTGTGATTAAGTTATTCGTTCAGGTGTATTGACAGATGGCAGAAAATAGAAGAAAGGCTATAGATGCCAGGGAGATGGAGGGTGGTGTAATCAAATACAAAACCATCTGGATCCTGTCCCTGTGCGACCTAGTGTTTGTATTTAAGTTAAACTTTTTGTATCCTCATCTGACAGATCACAGACCAAATTTCTAAACTGAAGCATTCTTTTGGCAAACACAGAGGAGCAAAGCATGGTTTGAGGAAATTATATACTTCATTCATATAAAGGTTAAGTCAGTGAAATTATTAAAATGGTAGAACAGGGTTTGAGAGCTTAACCTGCAAGGATGCCATCATGCCTGATTTACAGAGAGCATGCAATGTGCCTGATATAAAAATGTCTGCAGAGAACAAACCCAGCAATCTGCTTTGTGTTACTTTCTAATAAATGTCAATGGGGAAACTGTATTTATAGCTTGAAATATAGGGAGGGAGAGAAATCCAGTATCTTGCCTCATGGAGATTTATCCTGTTTGTTGATTCCAGGAAAATGTCAAATCAGTACAACTGCTCCAAGGCTCTTGGTCTTCACTTCTGCACTGATTAAGCTGCATGCACGACATTTTGGGAATAATAAACTGCATTCATAATGTGCTGACTCAGTGAGAATAGCAAGCCCCACAGATTTCAATGAACACAATGTCCACAGCTATTTTGCAGCTAGACAAATTAAGACACCTTGAAAAAATAACCTGTTTCAAAACAAATTAGAATCAGAAATCAGCAATAAGACTTAAGTCTATCCCTTTTCTGGGACAGCTGCATTATGGGGTTTAATTCTGGTGACACTGTTTCAGTGATAGTTTAGTAGAAACAATTCTAACTTCCAAAGCTACAATAGATTTATGGAACTCTCACTACATCTTATTGAAAACCAGCTTTTACCCATTTAATTTGGCTTAACTGACATTTATGAAGAAGTTTACTAGATCTAGAGGTAAAAATGCTGAGTAAAGACAATCCCCACCCATGAGGACTTTAGAATCTAAAGAGGGGGAAAAACCCACAAAAGAAACTTCAGGGTAGATAATTTTACTTGAATGAGCCTAAAGAACAAGATAAAGATACTTGCTCGGTCTGGTCTCTAACTCCTAGGCTCAAGCGATCCCCCTCTTGCCTAGGCCTCTTAAAGCACTGGGATTACAGGTGTGAGCCACTGCACCCAGCCTGTATACTTCTTTTGATGGACTGATGTTCATTCATTTCCATAAAGATGGAAAACTGAAAGAGAGGCACAGAGCTCAACCTGGGAGTTCAAAAAAGGCTTCTAAAAGAGGATAATGCAAAAAAAATGAATTCTTAAAGGTAATGAACATTTAACCGATTGAAGAAAGGAGGAAAAAGCATCCTACCCTGGAGAAACTAAATAAGCAAAGTTGAGAGGTATAAGACATTGCAGAGCATGCCTGGAGAGGATGCTCCTCAGAGAGCAGAATTACTCATGTAAAAACTCCAATTTATGGCTATTCCTAATTGGAAAAACTAGGTATCTGGACAATATTATTAAGGGCTTTGGATTCACGGTGTAAACAGTAATTGGGGAAACCTGTTGTTATTACATAATGCCCATATCGGGATAGAAAATCTGATCCTAGAAATATCTCTTATAAAAATAGGTTTAATTTTAGAAAACCAAATACAGTACTCCCTGGCTGATGATATGGTCTGTGCTTGCTCTTAGGTCAATGTCCTCATTTGGTGAAAGTCTGTGGTAACTCCAAGTAAGACAAACAGAAGCTCAATGGCCTCTCATGTATAATGACCAGAAAATTATTTACTGAACATCCTGCACACCCAGTGATTCTTCCCAGGACTTCTGTGTAGTACTTTGCACTTCTATACCTTTTCTTTTACAAGGAAAGAACAAACAGTGGTGGGCAGGAAACCAAGAGTTGTGCCTGTTCTGCCCCAAGGTCACTGCTGGCCACTGAGCTGTAGAAGGTTGCAGGTAGCTACCCAAAAGTTTGATGGAAACAGCCTCCATTATTACAATAAATGCAGGCCCACCTAAGTATTAGCCTTGAGGGAAGACGTTGTAGGTAGGAGAAGGCAGTCGTCCAACACCTCCAGCTTCATCCCTGCTGAGTTTTTCCTCACTCTAGTTTTTTACGCTTTGATTTTGAGTACCATCACTTCCTGGATGGTGTGTCTATGACTTGGGCACTGGAGAAGGTTCTCCAGAATCAGACTGGTTCTCCAACTGCAACAGTCTGAAGTGTCCAAAAACACTTAGTATGAAAGAACAACAATACCACCACTGGAAGGACACTGTCTAGTTAAGCTAACAAAATGGTGGCTTCTCACCATCCCAAATCTGATTCTTAGGATAAACACTAACTCCAAAAGGAAATATAACCTCATTAGCACACTACATGCATACCTTTTCCCTGTCCTCTGTCCTGCCCCTGCAAGATGCAATAACACTTCCTCTTCTACAGGGTCAGACACCTGGTCACCAGAGTCCTTCCTGGCTAACACAAAGAAAACATTTTTCAGCTGTATGAGAGTAGTATAGTGGCCAAAAACCACCTGAGTCAGACTGCCTCGGTATCACTTACCAGAGGTGTGACCTTAAGTAAATCACTTGGTCTGTTTTTCTCTGTTTTATCATCTGTAAAATGGGGATAATGATACTACTTAGAATTTAGCGAAAAAATTCATGTTATATTTATCACACATACTATATAAAATTAATTATTATTAATAGTTTCTGTCTTTTAGGAGGCAGATAATTAATAAACTAATAAAACATGGAAGTCATTTCTTCTAATTTTTATTTTTATTTTTTATTTTTATTCACTTTTTTTGAGACAGAGTCTTGCTCTGTCACCCAGGCTGGGATGCAGTGGCGCAATCTCGGCTCACAGCAACTTCTACCTCCTGGGTTCAAGCAATTCTCCTGCCTCAGCCTCCCGAGTAGCTGGGATTACAGGCGTGCACCACCATGCCTGGCTAATTTTTATATTTTTAGTAGAGACAGGTTTCACCATGTTGGCCAGGCTGGTCTCGAACTCCTGACCTCAGGTGATCCACCTGCCTTGGCCTCCCAATGTGCTGGGATTACAGGCATGAGCCACTGTGCCTGACCTCCTTTTTATATGAAAGACATGACTTTCCACTGAACTCTGGTGACTGAAACAATAGGGTCACCCTTCAAGTAAGCCCGTTATGTAGCTACAGGAAGTATCATAATCTCTTACTACCCAACAATACTGCAGTATGCTAACCATAATCCTACCTTGCGCAGGCTGGACCTTCATCCAGGCTGCTCTCTTTGCCTGAAATGCTGTAGCACCACCCCACTCCCTCCTTGCTGACTCCATGCACATATCCACATGACTAGTGCTCAATAATAGCTCTCCACTCCTGTGCATCCCAGCTCTTTACATTTAGGTGGGGCCATGAACACACACAGGTTGATGATCTGTTAACAGCAGAGGAAGGCACTGCACATCCTTTCCTTTTGATGGAGAACATAGCAGCCATATGGGGTTTCACAGACCAATATCATCAAGAGTACAGTTGCCCTGGAAAACAGACTTTGTGTAAGCAAACTTTTAAATATCAAGCCACTGTGATCTGTGGGCTGCTTGACCACAGCATAAGCCTGGCCCATCCTGAAAAATGTACACCCCTTATGCCCCAGTCCCATCCCCATCTCTACCTCCCCTCTCCCTGACTCCTGCCAGCCAAATTTTTAGATCATGACTTATATGTTCCTCAGATAAGCCTAATGGTCATTCTTTCTAGGTAGGTCCCACTCTTGCTATTCTCTATTACAGAGTCCTGTTCTTTCTTTAAAATTATTTTCCTCATTATTTGTAATTACATATTTACACATTTGTCTACTTCTGTCTTCCTTGTCTCCACCACTAGACTGTTAAGATCCACCAGAGATCTATAACTAGGGTCATCTAGGCTTTACTTACCAACAAAATAGGTAAATCAACCAGGGCTTAGAATATTACTAGAGCTTATAGAACAGTGTTTATACATATATTTTAATGAATGAACATCAGTCCATCAAAAGAAGTATACAGGCTGGGTGCAGTGGCTCACACCTGTAATCCCAGTGCTTTAAGAGGCCTAGGCAAGAGGGGGATCGCTTGAGCCTAGGAGTTAGAGACCAGACTGGGCAACATAAGGAGACTCTTTCTCTAAAAAAAAAAATTAGCTGAGCATGGTGGTGCATGCCTGTGGTCCCAGATACTTGGGAAGCTGATGTGGGAGGATGGCTTGGGCTTGGGAGGTCAAGACAGCCGTAAGCCATGATTAAGCCACTGTACTCCAGCCTGGGCAACAGAGCAAGACCATGCCTCAAAATAAAAAAAATAAAAGTATACATACAATGCATACAACGGCAGGAAATTTGTGGTTTCATAATAGGAATGATGAATCAGGGGAAGGACAAATTCCACTGAACCCTGTGCTGGGCCAGAAATTTTGTGCACAGAAGAAACTCACGGGTATTGAAAAATCACATCTAAGAGAAAAATCAGCAGACTCTTGAGCAAGAGCCAACGAATGGAATCCCTGTTATGCTCTCTTCCATCCTGGAAAGCTGTGCACAAGCACCAGGGTCCTCCATGGAGGAAGAAGGAGCAGGGGTGGGTGACACGGAAGGCTTTGGATCTTGTAGGAGCCTGGGGACACAGTACCTCAGCCCACTCAACAGGCAGCATCATTGATTGTCAGGACCACTTCTCTGTTATTCGTGGACATGGCCATCATCCTGAACCCCACCCCACCCCCCGAAAATAAATAAAAATCAAAAAAGGAAAAGGTGGAAAATATAGTTGCATTTCTGTCTTGGAGAGAAGAGATGATAAAATTTGAGGCCTTTTCTCCTTTCTCTGGAGAAAACTGTCTTCTGCACACAGTATGGGGCAAACTACAGAGAACCAAGAGGAATAATAAATTCATAGAATTGCATCTTCAGTATTTCACTATGAACTGTCACTTGATATTCTTTCCTTTTCAGGCCATCAGTTTCTGCCGTCACTTCTAGGTATAGAGAAAAGGACATGCACTAAAACACTGGGTCAGGAAACTGGTCACTTAAAGGCCGTTAGTTCTAACACTTAATGTCCCTATCTTTGGAGCAGTTTTGTATGGCAGCTACAACTAGATACCTTTAGGTGATATTAACAGCTAAGTATATAACAGACATTTACCATTTTATAGTTATCCAGCACCCAATTCTCTCCACACATACACAGCTTCCTAATAACACCCCAATCTCTCCTTGGGGATAACTCAAATGGCGTGTGGTCTTAGTGGGAGGACACTAAGTGCCAGCCTTTACTGTCATTTCCTACTTCAGAAGCTGAGGAGCCTGGTCCTTCCTCCACCAGCTCCCTGTTATAGCCAGGGGGCCAGGCAATCAATATCACTCTTGGGACTGTAAATCCTAAGTGAGTGATGCAAAGGAAGAGGACATGGACAGATGCCAAATCCTTTGCAGCAGCACCTGGGGTCCAGCTACTGAGTTAAAGCCTCAATCAACTTTAAGGTCCTGATGCCAGAGATGTCCTAGCTTCTGTTACTTTCTCAGGTTCCTCTTGATCTATGAACTCCAATATTCTGCCAGTAACTTCTCATTTAGCATAACATATTTAGGGTTGGATTCTGTTGCAGGCAACCAAGAACTCACACCAGGGCTGTTATATACAGCTATGTAGGTTGTACTCTGTACAAGAGAATCCAGCAAAAGAAACCAGAGGCTGAAATCTAGCCTGAGCTCCATTTGCCAAATTCATGAGGCTAAATTATCCTGCAGGAAGGGGTGAAATTTTCCTGTTTACATAGAGGCATTGTTTAGGCTGGCAGTGGCCCTGCCCTTGACCCATACATCCCCATTTTCCAGTTGTGAAATAAAGACCTAGAGATTAAGTCATTGACAGTTTTATGATTACAGTAATGCAATGACATTGCACTTGGCTCTTCTGCTGCCTTTCTCTCTACCTATATATAGGTTGAATGATTGAACAACCTCTTTATTCCTGCCAGGAAAATGTGAAAGAAGGAATGTTCCTGCAACAATTCATCCTCCTATGATAAGGCTGACCACAGTCTGTTACCTATTATTTACCCACAATTATTAAAAGGGTTGAAATTTAAATGTAAAATATATGTATAAATATTTAATACTCAGTGCTACACTACAGTTTTTAATAGTTAACCCTTTACATTCATTAACAATGGCAGAAAAACAAGTAAAGGACTCAAGAACTTTCCATTAATTCCCTACAAGCTACATTTCTGCCAATTTTATTGAGAGATATCATGGAACGGTAAAGATGACAAATTTTGCCGTACAATGCTCTATTCCAACCTCTTCAATTTTCCCATGACTGTTTTACATTTCCCATATCTTTTTCTCTCATTTTACATCACAAATTTATAGAGAGGATCTATGGGCTAGTATATACCATGCCTAGCATGTGAACAGCATTTATTGTTAAGAAGGAAATTAGAGAGTCACCACTCCTTCCATTAGGAATCTAACAGTTATGCTTCTTTTCCTTTACAGAGTTTCCTTTTACCATATTAAATCCTCCAGTCTTCCTTTCATGTTACTTTAAGACACTGATCAAAATCTTTTGTTCCTACTTCCATTCCCCACAAAAGAAAATTAGATTTGTTTTCAGGCTTTAATCCTGCTAAGATAAAGCAAATCAGCGCTGTTTTCATTACTGTCCAGTCAGTTCCATCAATCACCGAAGGGAATCACTAAAAGCAATCAGCGAACAAGGTCAACAGCACTCAGCAGAGGGCCGGCGCAATGGTACTTTAGCAGATCAAAATGAAGACTGGGAAAAGGATGACAGTGCTTCACAGCCCTAAGAGGCCCAGGACAGCTTCTCAGGAGTCGTCTCTAAATGGGGAGAAGATAATCGAGAGAAGGGAATTATCTTTATTGTGTAACAGGTCTCCTGACATCAAGCTTGTTAAGGTAACAAAGAGCTAAAAGGTTCAGTTGGTGGTTGGTGTCATCTTTTCTTGGTACAATGACTCAGGTTTTGGACTTTGAGACAAAGGCCTTAATTTCATAGATCTTGTTCTTCTCTAGCAGTTTGTGTTGTCACATCTGATAAATACAGAATCTCTCACAAAGAGATATAGATATCATTTAGAGTTAATTGGTTGCAAGCAACACAAGACAACTTTGATTAACTTAAGCAGAAAGGGGATTTACTGAAAGGACGTGAGAGAGTTATTAGAATCCATCATGAGATTGAAGAGCTGTGCCTGGAGATAGGATCAAAAGTGCTCTGGTGGGGAGAGGGTCTCAGAGCCGGAACTATTCAGTGGTCTGGGCTGAATGAACTGACAGTTTTCCTCATCATTATTATCTCTTTTTAAGATAGAAAGTCTTCAGTTGGCTTCACCAAGACGGCAGAAAAATGAAAGAGGGTGGGGAAGGGGAGTAGGGAAAGGAAGTGATGGTATTAATTACCCATAAAAAATCTAGATGTTATTAGCAACATAAAGGACAATGTGTTCCCAGTAGTCAAGATAAAACCAATATCCACTATGGTATTAAAAAAGAAGTTTTCACCCTAAAGTCCAGGAGCAATCTACTTAACTTGCATTAACAAACATCACATAAAGCACACATACGTTTTTCATATGTGAACTAACAGACTAGTTTCAGTGAATACAATGCCTGACGCTTGGTAGCTGCTCAATAAATATTTGTTGAATGAATAAATTTCTTTTGCAATGTTATTCTCATCCTTTCTTTATGCCATTTATATTTCCTAATATCTAGCAAATATTCCATATTCAAAATTGGTGAAATAGAACCTCTAAAAGAGAAAGCTCAATGCAGTGAGAAGAGTACTCAATTTGATTCATTTCTTGATTCTGCCCAATGTGACCTTGGGGACGGGTCACAATGGCTTTGAGGTTATTTCTTCATCTGTAAAATGAAGTGGTAGAGGTAGATGCTTTTTAAGCATCCATCCAATTCTATAAGTCTAACATCATAGTCACAAATATATAGATGACAGAGACTCAGAAAACTTAGGAAAAATGTTTATAATTTTCACAGTATGAAGTGGTTGTACCCTGAATCTGGACAGAAAGTAAAACCTAACTTACTTGGTAGTATTTAGGAGAAATTGCCAATATTGTAGAACATCTAGATCACTGTTATCAAACTTTAAAAGAAAGGCAGCAGAATCAAGTTTTCAAATGAAATCGTATGCTGAATTCCAATGTCTAAAACAAATGAAAGTCAAACTATTCTGACTGAAACAAAAGAGGGGTGCCTAGAGCCTCATACTCACACCCTTTCCCACAGTTTCCTGGGAACACCATTTGACATCACTCATTTAATTCCTGATTGACTATCCCTAAATTTTTCTGTACCTTGAAATAGTTTTAAAATGAGATATCAAATTTATTTGGATGAGAAAAATTAAGAAAAATGCTTTCCATGGAAAAATAAAAGTATATATGCTCTCTTTCAGAGTCAGTTGACTTAAAGACAATTTTATTAGTCTACAAGAATAAATTTTAATTTGTAAAGCAAAATAAAATCTAGCAGCACTGTTTGATACAATAGTCTTGGTCTAGTCCCTACATTATGAACTGGTATTATATAGACTTGTATCAAATGGTGAAAACTTAGCTTCCAAAACAAGACTTATTTAACAAGTTAAATTATAAAATATGAAGAAACTTCTTCAATATATAAATCATTAGCTTTAATTTTTTCAACTGTCTTACTTAAGAGGAATGATGTATATGTCTCTGAAACCAAAGTAATTTTGCATATGCCTTTTTTAATCACCAAAGAAGTAATTGTTGAAAGACAGTAAAAGAAATAAAAACAAATTGTCATCTCTGGCTCATTGTAGAGGCCTTATTAGCTTTAGCAAAAAGAAGCAATTGTTCTTCTCATAAAATCAGTATCCTGTGCATTCCACTACTTTGAAATATCATCATCAAGACACATCCTATTAACTTGGACCATGGATTTCTATACATAAAATACCAACCATGAGTCTTTGTTTTTGAGTACGAGTTTTGAAAAATTAAAACATCTTTGTTAAATCTTTACTTATGAACCCTAACATAGACAAAAGCACATCATTTATACCTTAAATAAGGGATTAATCTTGGTGATCGATTTGTTGAACAGTTATTGAGCTTTAATGATGCCATATTTTTAATCAAAGCAAAAAGCTATGAAGATTTTTCTGAAAGACATTTCACCATAGGCAGCAACAAAAAAGTATATTTCTTAGTCATTAGTGATCTGATTGACCTCTTTTGGCAGGACATAAGGTTTAAATTGTCTAGGTACAAACAATTAGACGTGAAATGGCTTATTACACAGATTTGTGACTCACAATCAAGAAGGAAGGCAAAGCCCATCTCTCATTGTTATAAAAGGTCTCTACTGTTTCCTAATTTATGCTGATTCTGCCAATCATTCTTCTGATCTCTTGATTCAATGGTTTTAAGATTCACTTTATAGCAAATATTTAAGACACACCAAGTGATGTAGCAGATGTGATTGGTGCCCTGCCCTTATTTCTTCATCATTTACCACTTCCACGCAGGAAAGCTCCACTTTCAGCTGCAACTGTAATTCTGTCTGAATACTTTCTGTGGTAGCCAGAGCCTACTCTGCCTACACATGGGTCATAACAGAAGATCCTGGGGGATTTTCCTGAGTAACTCTCAACCAATGACTGACGAGTTGATAAATACCCTGGCTCCCCTCCCCTAGGACAGGATAACTCTAAGATATGTTGTATATAGCCTCCTAGAGTTCCCAGGTGGAACTGAAGTTGAATTCCCTATGGTGTAGCTTGCTAAATATACACTCTTTTTTAGCTTCTCTGTCTTTCCTGACTCACTTCCCCACTCCCCTAGTACTTCTGTAATAAAATACCCACATTTGAATCCTTATCTCTATTCTAAGTTGCTTCTGAGACAAACCACAGTAAGACAAGGGGATATAAACATGAATACAATGGGAGTTCTACTTTTAAGGAATACAGTCTATAACAGAAAACCATTAATAAACACAACCAACAACAAAAAGAGTAACTAAGAGGAGAAATACACAATGTTACATTGTAAACAGGGATGTGCTGGCCCAGGCAAAGATGATAATCTAGAGTTTTAAATGTGTTGTGCACCACTGGAATGTTAGCTAATGGTTCTTCCTGTGATTCTAAATATTATCCTTATCAGTGAAAAGTGGCAAGACTTTCTCTAATAGTCATCTAGTCTAAGAAAGTCATCTTGCAAGGGTAACAAAGAGGGTAGGAGTATAAGCTTTCTTCAATTTCATGACAGCTGAAGAGGAATCAGAATAACATTATAGCGATTCCACCTGACCAGTGAATAAAAACTACAGCTAATATAAAATGGAATTTATCCTTGTATCAACCTTTTTGACAACCCATCAACCCTCAAGGCAAATATGTGGAGAATAAAATGAAATCAATATTCTGGCCATTGTTTGTCATTAGTTTCTGACACACAAGGAGTTGGCCATTGCAATGCAACAGCAGTGAACTAAAAAATCAGGCAGTATTGGAGAGCAATTTTTAGGAGGTCGTGTTGTAGAACAACCAAGTAGATACCTTAGCTTAAATGATCAGGGAAGGCCTGACTTAACAGGATGAGGACAAGCATCCCAGGGAACAAGTGGTGCAAAAGCACCTGGCCTTTGCATGTTCAAGCAACTGCATGTAGTTTAATCACTTTTTGCTTGGGTGATTTATCTTTGATTTATGCTTCAGAAGTGATCAAAATATGACAATACTGAAAATCAAGTGGTGTGTGTCAATAAGATTGGCAGGAGCCAGACTACATTGGGCTTTACAAGTAGTTTAGATTTTATGCTGCTTTAAGAAGCACTGACAGCATTTAAGGAAAACGGTGACATGATCTAAATTTCAACAATGTGGTGTTTTTTCTAGAATAGATTATAGGGCAGAAAGAGTAGAAGTAGGTAGACTGGCTAGGTAATAATTGCAGTAAATCCTAATAAGCAATAGTGATAGTACTAATACTAGTAGTGGGAGTAAATAGATTCTCAATTTATCAGTTAAGCTGTTTCTGGGTACAAGTAACAAAACACCCAACCTAAGATGTCTTAAATAAGGACGTTTGGTTTTAGGTCTTACGTTTAAGTCTTTAATCCATCTTGAGTTAATTTTTGTATAATGTGTAAGGAAGGGATCCAGTTTCAGCTTTCTGTGTATGGCTAGCCAGTTTTCCCAACACCATTTATTAAATAGGGAATCCTTTCCCCATCGCTTGTTTTTGTCAGGCTTGTCAAAGATCAGATGGTTGTAGATGTGTGGTGTTATTTCTGAGGCCTCTGTTCTGTTCCATTGGTTTACATATCTGTTTTGGTACCAGTATCATGCTGTTTTGGTTACTGTAGCCTTGTAGTATAGTTTGAAGCCAGGTAGTGTGATGCCTCCAGCTTTGTTCTTTTTGCTTAGGATTGTCTTGGCTATGCAGGCTCTTTTTTGGTTCCATATGAAATTTAAAGTAGGTTTTTCCAATTCTTTGAAGAAAGTCAATGGTAGTTTGATGGGAACAGCATTGAATCTATAAATTACTTTGGGCAGTATGGCCATTTTCACAATATTGATTCTCCAATCTATGAGGATGGAATGTTTTTCCATTTGTTTGTGTCCTCTCTTATTTCCTTGAGCAGTGGTTTGTAGTTCTCCTTGAAGAGGTCCTTCACATCCCTTGTAAATTGTAGTCCTAGGTATTTTATTCTCTTTGTAGCAACTGTGAATGGGAGTTCACTCATGATTTGGCTTTTTGTCTGTTCTTGGTGTATAGGAATGCTTGTGATTTTTGCACATTGATTATGTATCCTGATACTTAGCTTAAGTTGCTTATCAGCTTAAGCAGATTTTGGGTTGAGACAATGGGGTTTTCTAAATATACAACCATGTCATCTGCAAACAGAGACAATTTGACTTCCTCTCTTCCTATTTGAATACCCTTTCTTTCTTTCTCTTGCATGATTGCCCTGGCCAGAACTTCCAATACTATGTTGAACAGGAGTGGTGAGAGAGGGCATCCTTGTACCAGTTTTCAAAGGGAATGCTTCCAGTTTTTGCCCATTCAGTATGATATTGGCTGTGGCTTTGTCATAAATAGCTCTTATTATTTTGAGACGTAAAACCATAAAAACCCTAGAAGAAAACCTAGGCAATAACATTCAGGACACAGGCATGAGCAAAGGCTTCATGACTAAAACATCAAAGCAATGGCAACAAAAGCCAGAACTGACAAATGGGATCTAGTTAAACTAAAGAGCTTCTGCATAGCAAAAGAAACTATCATCAGAGTGAACAGGTAACCTACAGAATGGGAGAAAATTTTTGCAATCAGACCATCTGACAAAGGATAGATTGTATCCTTTGTCTACCCTTGGATAGATAAATATCCAGGCTCTACAAAGAACTTAAACAAATTTATAAGAAAAAGACAAACAGCCCCATCAAAAAGTGGGCAAAGGATATGAACAAATACTTCTCAAAAGAAGACATTTATGCAGCCAACAAACATATGAAAAAGTGCTCTTTATCACTGGTCATTAGAGAAATGCAAATCAAAACCACAATGAGATACCACCTCATGCCAGTTAGAATGGCGATCATTAAAAAGTCAGGAAACAACAGATGCTGGAGAGGATGTGGAGAAATAGGAACGCTTTTACACTGTTGGTGGGAGTGTAAATTAGTTCAAACGTTGTGAAAGACAGTGTGGCGATTCCTCAAGGATATAGAACTAGAAATACTTGAAACAAGGATCTAGAACTAGAAATACTAGAAGAGTGGGTGAATGATATGAACAGACACTTCTCAGAAGAAGACATTTATACAGCCAACAAACATATTTAAAAAAAGCTCATCATCACTGGTCATTAGAGAAATGCAAATCAAAACCACAGTGAGATACCGTCTCATGCCAGTCAGAATGATGATCATTAAAAAGTCAGGAAACAACAGATGCCGGAGAGGATGTGGAGAAATAGGAACACTTTTACACTGTTGGTGGGACTGTAAATTAGTTCAACCATTGTGGAAGACAGTGTGGCGATTCCTCACGGATCTAGAACTAGAAATACCATTTGGCCCAGCCATCCCATTACTGGGTATATACCCAAAGGATTATAAATCATTCTATAAAGACACAAGCATACGTATGTTTACTGCAGCACTGTTCACAATAGCAAAGACTTGGAACCAACCCAAATGGCCATCAGTGATAGACTGGATAAAGAAAATGTGGCACATATACACCATGGAATACTATGCAGCCATAAAAAGGATGAGTTCATGTCTTCTGCAGGGACATGGAGGAAGCTGGAAACCATCACTCTCAGCAAACTAACACAAGAACTGAAAACCAAACACTGCATGTTTTCAATCCTAAGTGGAAGTTGAACAGTGAGAATACATGGACACAGGGAGGAGATCACACACTGGAGTCTGTCAGGGGGTGGTGGACTAGGGGAGGGATAGCATTAGGAGAAATACCTAATGTAGATGATAGGTTGATGGGTGCAGCAAACCACAATGGCACATGTGTACCTATGTAACAAACCTGCACATTCTGCACATGTACCTCAGAACTTAAAGTATAATTAAAAAAATAAAAAATAAGGACGTTTGTAGGCTTGTTTTACAGGAAGCCTAGTCCTAGAACAAGCTCAATAACATCATCAAAGAATCCTCTTCCAGACTTTCTAATCTTCACCCTCAAACTGCAATAGCTGTTACATGACTGTCACTAGCAATTGAGACTACATGCTCCCTTATTTATATTTGGAGGGAAAGGCTGGCTTTATGTGCTATTTTATGAAGCAGGATTTTTCTTTGCCAGATGCTCCTAGCCCCCCTTTTGATTTATTGCCCCAAATTTATTTAAAGCTATCCATCCTTGTATCCAATCACTTGTACGGGGCACGGGATTACTAAGACTGGCTTAAGATGAAGCAGACCCCCCAAGCTGGGAATGGTGTTGGCTTGCCTTGTGAAAGAAGGCTTGGCCCATGTGAAAGAAAGATGGATATCTAACGGTTGGGGGTGGGGGTGGGGGGTGGCAGGGGAGATGAGGATTCATTAGGAAAGGGGAAGGGAAGAATGAAAAAGGCAAGCAGTGTACTAACTACATGAAATATGCATTTGAGGTAGAGTTGATAGGGCTCACCAATGGATTGCATATTGGGAGAACAGAAGATTCAATAAGTATCTGTATTTTTGGCTTAAACAATTGGGTTGAATGTTGGTGTATTTACTGAGGTGGGGAAGACTGGAGGAAAGATCAGGTTTGAGAAGGATAATGAAGGCTTCTCTTCTCATCAAGTTAATTTTAAGATACTCATACATGGAGAGGTAATCAAGTTGTTAGCTGAATATATGAGATTAGAGTTGCAGGGACAGGCCAAAACAGAAGAGATCTGAAATCATACATGTGGAATTTGTTTAAAAGCAACTGACATTGGTGAGATTACTAAAGAGAACATATGGATACAGCAAGAAGTAAACTCAGGACACTTAAAAGCAGAGTGCAATAGGAGCCATTAAGGTAGCTGGAAAATCCAAGGCCAGTCCCCCAGCATCATGTGTATGGGTGGAATGAGGGTGCTGCTGATTGTCTGCTCTCTGCCAAGTGGGTGGGATGTGTTACCTCTCTCAAAATGGGAAGTGTGGAACAGGAAGGATATAAATGTTTAAAAATATACGGTGCAGACGACAACATGCTGTAGAAAGCATTATTAATATAACATTCAATCTTTCAAAAGGGAGTTGGCTCATTATGATAGTCCTCTAAACTTTTAGTGGGAATAGGATGGACATGGCATCCCCTACAGCAATTTTATGCCAAGGCCTAATGAAAAATGCTGACCATTATTACATCTACAATTTCATTTCAAACAGAACTGAATTTTGGAAAATAATTATGAAAAATTACAAGGGAAATAAGGGAGTCATTGCTAACAGAAACATTTATGTCTGTATCAATAAAAACTTCTACCATGGAGCAAATTTGCAGTAAACTTCATCTTTTCTGTGTATCTACTCAACTAAAATTTAAGGAGCATTTATGTGAGACTATATTAAGTGCTGTTGAAAGAGAAACCCTAAGTTGTGCAGAATAGTCCCTTCCATTGAAGATGTTTTTTTGTTTTGTTTTGTTTGGAACCGCTTCCTGAGTGACTATGGGCACATTATTCAGCATCTTGGTGCTTTTCTTCATATATGACATGTACATGATAACATTACCTATCTCAGGGTTGTTGTGAAGATTAACACATATAAATAGCTGAGAACAATGTCTGGTACATAGTAAGCATCAGTTATTAAGGGGAGGTAAGGCAACTTCCACATAAGTGGTAGCATGGCTCAGTAAAAAAAAAAAAAAAAATTTTTGATTACTACCACTATATTATCACATGCTAATCTTCAGCTCAACCCTACAAGGATTCTTTCCATTTTATAGAAAAGGCAAACTGTTAACAGGCTGTTCTGAAACTTAACACACAACTAATAAGTGGTCTCATTATGAGTCAAACCTTGAAGTAACATCAGAACTCATGCACTTTCCAAAATATCATGCAAGAAACCCAAGAGTCCGGAAAACTAGATTCTAGCTCTGTATATGCCACCTATTAGCTGTTGCAATCCTGGGCCCTTTTACTTCCTAACTTACTCTGAGACTGTTTTCTATTTGACAAAATTGTTTACAATAAACAGGCCTCTCCTTCCTGCTTCACAGGGTGGGTCACTGTCAAGGTCAAATGAGAGAAATCTATAAATTGTAAAATTTCAAATAATTTTTTCATCTGCCTGACTAATCTCCTTTCCTACTTCAGATGTGTTTTTATCATCCTGATGCCAAATACCAATTTTCAGGTACCCAATCCTTAACAACTACTACCTAAATTTTGATATTTAATTAAGGACAAAACACTGGATAACTACAAATAACCCATTAAGGCCTCTGCTCAACTCTTATGAGGTTTCAAAATTATACCTCAATAATTTAAAATCATCACATTAAGTGGCCATCATTCAGGCCATCACTTAGTAGTGTCAGTAATCTGACACTGTTAGGGTGACCACATCCTGTAACCACAGACCAAAATACTGAGAAAATGCACATCAAAATACTTCTTAGCATGTTACAACATTAACGTGGCTGCCTGTGCTTCATTATATTTATAAAAATATCACTTATCCATTCAAAACTTTTATACTTTCCAAAGTTCTTTGGTGTTCCTTATTCCATTTGATCATCTAGCAGTTCTGTTAGGCAGGCAAGGTAGGTTTACGCTCTTCAGACGATCAAACTACTCCGAGCTACGAGAGGAAATTCAAAACAATGGCAAAGAAGTTAAAAACTTTGAAAAAAAATTAGACGAATGGATAACTAGAATAACCAATGAAGAGAAGGGCTTAAAGGAGCTGATGGAGCTGAAAGCCAAGTTTCGAGAACTACGTGAAGATTGCAGAAGCCTCGGTAGCCGATGCGATCAACTGGAAGAAAGGGTATCGCTGATGGAAGATGAAATGAATGAAATGAAGCGAGAAGGGAAGTTTAGAGAAAAAAGAATAAAAAGAAACGAACGAAGCCTCCAAGAAATTTGGGACTATGTGAAAAGACCAAACCTACGTCTGATTGGTGTACCTGAAAGTGACGGGGAGAATGGAACCAAGTTGGAAAATACTCTGCAAGATATTATCCAGGAGAACTTCCCCAATCTAGCAAGGCAGGCCAACATTCAGATTCAGGAAATACAGAGAACGCCACAAAGATACTCCTCGAGAAGAGCAACTCCAAGACACATAATTGTCAGATTCACCAAAGTTGAAATGAAGGAAAAAATGTTAAGGGCAGCCAGAGAGAAAGGTCGGGTTACCCACAAAGGGAAGCCCATCAGACTAACAGCTGATCTCTCGGCAGAAACTCTACAAGCCAGAAGAGAGTGGGGGCCGATATTCAACATTCTTAAAGAAAAGAATTTTCAACACAGAATTTCCTATCCCGCCAAACTAAGCTTCATAAGTGAAGGAGAAATAAAATACTTTACAGACAAGCAAATGCTGAGTGATTTTGTCACCACCAGGCCTGCCCTAAAAGAGATCCTGAAGGAAGCACTAAACATGGAGAGGAACAACCGGTACCAGCCACTGCAAAAACATGCCAAATTGTAAAGACCATCAAGGCTAGGAAGAAACTGCATCAACTAACGAGCAAAATAACCAACTAACATCATAATGACAGGATCAAATTCACACATAACAATATTAACTTTAAATGTAAATGGGCTACATGCTCCAATTAAAAGACACAGACTGGCAAACTGCATAAGGAGTCAAGACCCATCAGTGTGCTGTATTCAGGAAACCCATCTCACGTGCAGACACACATAGACTCAAAATAAAGGGATGGAGGAAGATCTATCAAGCAAATGGAAAACAAAAAAAGGCAGGGGTTGCAATCCTAGTCTCTGCTAAAATAGACTTTAAACCAACAAAGATCAAAAGAGACAAAGAAGGCCATTACATAATGGTAAAGGCATCAATTCAACAAGAAGAGCTAACTATCCTAAATATATATGCACCCAACACAGGAGCACCCAGATTCATAAAGCAAGTCCTGAGTGACTTACAAAGGGACCTAAACTCCCACACAATAATAATGGGAGATTTTAACACCCCACTGTCAACATTAGACAGATCAACGAGACAGAAAGTTAACAAGGATATCCAGGAATTGAATTCAGCTCTGCACAAAGTGGACCTAATAGACATCCACAGAACTCTCCACCCCAAATCAACAGAATATACATTTTTTTTCAGCACCACACCACACCTATTCCAAAATTGACCACATAGTTGGAAGTAAAGCTCTCCTCAGCAAATGTAAAAGAACAGAAATTATAACAAACTGTCTCTCAGACCACAGTGCAATCAAACTAGAACTCAGGATTAAGAAACTCACTCAAAACCGCTCAACTACATAGAAACTGAACAACCTGCTCCTGAATGACTACTGGGTACATAACGAAATGAACGCAGAAATAAAGATGTTCTTTGAAACCAACGAGAACAAAGACACAACATACCAGAATCTCTGGGACACATTCAAAGCAGTGTGTAGAGGGAAATTTATAGCACTAAATGCCCACAAGAGAAAGCAGGAAAGATCCAAAATTGACACCCTAACATCACAATTAAAAGAACTAGAAAAGCAAGAGCAAACACATTCAAAAGCTAGCAGAAGGCTAGAAATAACTAAAATCAGAGCAGAACTGAAGGAAATAGAGACACAAAAAACCCTTCAAAAAATTAATGAATCCAGGAGCTGGTTTTTTGAAAAGATCAACAAAACTGATAGACTGCTAGCAAGACTAATAAAGAGGAAAAGAGAGAAGAATCAAATAGATGCAATAAAAAATGAAAAAGGGGATATCACCACCGATCCCACAGAAATACAATCTACCATCAGAGAATACTACAAACACCTCTATGCAAATAAACTAGAAAATCTAGAAGAAATGGATAAATTCCTCAACAAATACACCCTCCCAAGACTAAACCAGGAAGAAGTTGAATCTCTGAATAGACCAATAACAGGCTCCGAAATTGTAGCAATAATCAAAAGCTTACCAACCAAAAAGAGTCCAGGACCTGATGGATTCACAGCCGAATTCTGCCAGAGGTACAAGGAGGAACTGGTACCATTCCTTCTGAAACTATTCCAATCAATAGAAAAAGAGGGAATCCTCCCTAACACATTTTATGAGGCCAGCACCGTCCTGATACCAAAGCCTGGCAGAGACATAACCAAAAAAGAGAATTTCAGACCAATATCCTTGATGAACATTGATGCAAAAATCCTCAATAAAATACTGGCAAACCGAATCCAGCAGCACATCAAAAAGCTTATCCACCATGATCAAGTGGGCTTCATCCCTGGGATGCAAGGCTGGTTCAACATGCGCAAATCAATAAATGTAATCCAGCATATAAACAGAACCAAAGACAAAAACCACATGATTATCTCAATAGATGCAGAAAAGGCCTTTGACAAAATTCAACAACGCTTCATGCTAAAAACTCTCAATAAATTAGGTATTGATGGGACGTATCTCAAAATAATAAGAGCTATCTATGACAAACCCACAGCCAATATCATACTGAATGGGCAAAAACTGGAAGCATTCCCTTTGAAAACTGGCACAAGACAGGGATGCCCTCTCTCACCACTCCTATTCAACATAGTGCTGGAAGTTCTGGCCAGGGCAATCAGGCAGGAGAAGGAAATAAAGGGTATTCAATTAGGAAAAGAGGAAGTCAAATTGTCCCTGTTTGCAGATGACATGATTGTATATCTAGAAAACCCCATTGTCTCAGCCCAAAATCTCCTTAAGCTGATAAGCTACTTCAGCAAAGTCTCAGGATACAAAATCAATGTACAAAAATCACAAATTATGAGTGAACTCCCATTCACAATTGCTTCAAAGAGAATAAAATACCTAGGAATCCAACTTACAAGGGATGTGAAGGACCTCTTCAAGGAGAACTACAAACCACTGCTCAATGAAATCAAAGAGGATACAAACAAATGGAAGAACATTCCATGCTCATGGGTTGGAAGAATCAATATCGTGGAAATGGCCATACTGCCCAAGGTAATTTATAGATTCAATGCCATCCCCATCAAGCTACCAATGACTTTCTTCACAGAATTGGAAAAAACTACTTTAAAGTTCATATGGAACCAAAAAAGAGCCCGCATCGCCAAGTCAATCCTAAGCCAAAAGAACAAAGCTGGGGGCATCACGCTACCTGACTTCAAACTATACTACAAGGCTACAGTAACCAAAACAGCATGGTACTGGTACCACAACAGAGACATAGATCAATGGAACAGAACAGGGCCCTCAGAAATAATGCCGCATATCTACAACTATCTGATCTTTGACAAATCTGACAAAAACAAGAAATGGGGAAAGGATTCCCTATTTAATAAATGGTGCTGGGAAAACTGGCTAGCCATACGTAGAAAGCTGAAACTGGATCCCTTCCTTACACCTTATACAAAAATTAATTCAAGATGGATTAAAGACTTAAATGTTAGACCTAAAACCATTAAAATCCTACAAGAAAACCTAGGCAATACCATTCAGGACATAGGCGTGGGCAAGGACTTCATGTCTAAAACACCAAAAGCAATGGCAACAAAAGCCAAAATTGACAAATGGGATCTCATTAAACTAAAGAGCTTCTGCACAGCAAAAGAAACTACCATCAGAGTGAACAGGCAACCTACAGAATGGGACAAAATTTTTGCAACCTACTCATCTGACAAAGGGCTAATATCCAGAATCTACAATGAACTCAAACAAATTTACAAGAAAAAAACCAAACAACCCCATCAAAAAGTGGGCAAAGGACATGAACAGACACTTCTCAAAAGAAGACATTTATGCAGCCAGAAAACACATGAAGAAATGCTCATCATCACTGGCCATCAGAGAAATGCAAATCAAAACCACAGTGAGATACCATCTCACACCAGTTAGAATGGCCATCATTAAAAAAGCAGGAAACAACAGGTGCTGGAGAGGATGTGGAGAAATAGGAACACTTTTACACTGTTGGTGGGACTGTAAACTAGTTCAACCATTGTGGAAGTCAGTGTGGCGATTCCTCAGGGATCTAGAACTAGAAGTACCATTTGACCCAGCCATCCCATTACTGGGTATATACCCAAATGATTATAAATCATGCTGCTATAAAGACACACGCACACGTATGTTTATTGCGGCACTATTCACAATAGCAAAGAGTTGGAACCAATCCAAATGTCCAACAAGGATAGACTGGATTAAGAAAATGTGGCACATATACACCATGGAATACTATGCAGCCATAAAAAAGATGAGTTCATGTCCTTTGTAGGGACATGGATGAAACTGGAAAACATCATTCTCAGTAAACTATCGCAAGGACAAAAAACCAAACATCGCATGTTCTCACTCATAGGTGGGAATGAACAATGAGAACTCATGGACACAGGAAGGGGAACGTCACACTCCAGGGACTGTTGTGGGGTGGGGGAAGGGGGGAGGGACAGCATTAGGAGATATACCTAATGCTAAATGATGAGTTAATGGGTGCAGCAAAACAACATGACACATGGATACATATGTAACAAACCTGCACATTGTGCACATGTACCCTAAAACCTAAAGTATAATAATAAAAAATAAAATTAAAAAAAAAATACAACATCAACAGGAAAAAAAAAAAGCAGAAACATATTTATGTTCAAAACCATTTTTAAGTATAACTTGTATTTCAGGCCACCAACCCCTATTCTGGTATCTGCACTGCATTGTTACATAAATTTTACATTTGAAATTACTCAACACTACAGATTGATTGTAGTTCTTAGTGACAACATTTACATTTGAAAATATTCCTAAAAAATATCCCATACATTTAAGTCATCACAAAGAATCCTTTACAAACCAAATTAAATCTCCCATTCACAAAAGTAGATGTGGCAACAGCTATCACTCTGTGAAAACTCAGTTGTACTAAATGAGCCTGCTATGTAGTACCTGAAAATATGCACTTGTTGATAAAGTATCTCGAGCCCACTTCCTCAATTTTAATAGAAGACACCATTCTTACTGTAATTAAACTACTTTGGACTTTAAGTACCAATAATATGCTAACAACCATTAATAATATTATTAATGGCTCAGGAACTAAGTAAATTACAGCAATTTAAAATGATTAATATTTTTAAAACACAGGTTTTGAAAGGTCACCTTATAAATGTCAGCAAATGTTGCCTAAGCTATCAAAATACAGAAGAGATTAAGGTTCAACATGATGTAAAAGAAATTCCTTATAAAATAGAAGTAACAATTAATTGATGTGGTTTAAGAAAAGTACTGAATTGGGAATCAGGTGAAATCTACTCCAGATCATTTAACCTGAGCCTCACACAGTTAACATTAAAAAAAAAAAAGAAAGAAAATTTCATAATATGCAATTTTACTATCTATATATAATAAGGTTTTGGAAAATCTGACAAGAAAATTGATTAGAGGCAAAAGATTAAGACTTCTGAACCAAACCAAGATTATATCAAAACATTTATTTTTTTGTGTTACAAAAAACACAAACAAATCCAAGCAGATAATGAAATAAACACATTTTTTTAGTGTCCCATCCTGGGTTCTCTGTCCTAGAATGTATTAGGCAGGTCAAGTTTAGATTACTTCAACACTTCTTCTGGATGCTATGAAGTCTCCATCTTATAACCATGTTTCTCTAGTTCAGCTCTACGATAAAACAGAAAGAACATCACTAGGTATTCTTTTAGAAATAATAAATAAACAAATAAATGAGCTATGCCTGAGACATCAGTTTACAATACCACTAAATAGTTTTATTTTTGTCTCTGAAAAAAAAAAAACTACATAAGAAAATTGGATATGAGTCAATATAATACTATAAAATTTTGCTTTTCCCATTAGTTAACTTATATTTTATCTTCCTTAATTTTCTTATAAGTCTATTTGTGGAAGAAATGTGAGGGACTTACTGCTATCCTTCAAATACTTTCCAAATTCCATATGAATGTTGTTCCTAATAAATATTTAAACATAAGTTTTGAGACTCATTAACCTCAGGCAAAGTACACACCACTATCAAACCTTTAGGGATTTTATAATGATCATAACAGGTATTACTGTATTACTGTTGTATATGCAGAAAGAATAAACAGATTGCTTTCCATATTGACATATATCTATTGCTCTAACCTTATTTGCCACAATTCAGATAAAAGTTTATGACAAAATTATTAGATGGCTAATCCATGATAAAACACTGAGTAAATTTAAAGTATGATTAATATGCTTTACATCATTACATCCAATAAGATAGACATTTGTTCTCAAGTAAATTTGGCTTAGACACCACCACACTATTCCAATGCAAACACATGACAGGAATAATGTATGGTATTTAGTATTCATTTCTCAAAACTCCTTTGCTTTCCTAAAATTTTTATAGTTATTTAGAATACAAATAGTGAGCTAATTTCCATAAATTATATCAAGGCCACAGATTGTTCAAATGAATCATCCTTGTTTTCTGCTAGGTTATAGTATGGGCTGGTGGTATAAACAATGGATTAGGAGTCAAGACTCCAGTGCAAGACTCTGACTCTGGCCCTTTCTTTGCTAACTAATTTGCTTCCTTTAAACCCTTCCCCCACCCCTCAGGAAACTGGAGATTATATTATCTGCCCTTCATTTATAACAACTTATCTCCATTGTTTTGAGAGCTAAATGAGAGAAAGTTATAGAAATCTAATGTAGTATACATTAAAATAAGAATCAAGGCTGAAAGGAAAAGCTAAAAGACTGTATTTCTGATGATCACAGAAAACCCAAATGCTTCATACAAAAACTCTTGCTGCCAATCTTTAGGGAATGTGATAACTGTCTTTGAATTTTATCTCATGCTAAAATTTTATACTTTATTTAAAATAAAAGTAATTTTACAACTTTCTTAAACCTTAGTTTTCTACTCTGTAGAATATTCACTTTAACAACAGCAACAAAAACAAACAATGAACAAAAAAACCCCAAAGTTCAACCTACAATTTAAGTAACAAGTATACCAAATCTGTCCTTCAGGTTTGTGTCTATTGGCTTTCCTAATGGGAGGTGGCTGGTCACCAACTGCATGTATAAATTGTTTACGAACACAAACAAGATGATGAAATGCTCTTCTATCAGCTAAATTCTTAGAGAAGATGAAAAATTCTTTGCTAGAATTTAAAAAACCAAAAGAAAAAAATTGAGGCCACCAAGTACAAAACAAAAACACTAATAATCATGAGGCTGCTGAATGGAAAAATCAACAAAGACAAAAATAGAAAACCTCAGCACAACTGTTAATATCATACAACACACACAGTGAACATACACTATCTGAAATAAAAACAGCAGCAGTCTTTGTGCAACAAAACAAGAAAAAAGACTAATGGCCACTAGCAGGTTTGAAAAGTCCTCTTACTATCCAAGAAACTACTCAGCTTTATGACTATGGCTATATCTGATTTGGTAAATCAGGAACTATAATGGCTTTTTTTTTCTTTGAGATGGAGTCTCGCTCTGTCGCCCAGGCTGGAGTGCAGTGGCGCCATCTCAGCTCACTGCTAGCTCCGCCTCCTGGGTTTACGCCATTCTACTGCCTCAGCCTCCCTGTAGCTGGGACTACAGGCGCCCGCCACCACGCCCAGCTAATTTTTTTGTATTTTTAGTAGAGACGGGGTTTCACTGTGTTAGCCAGGATGGTCTCGATCTCCTGACCTCGTGATCCGCCCGCCTCGGCCTCCCAAAGTGCTGGGGTTACAGGCGTGAGCCACCGCGCCTGGCCTATACTGGCTTCTTAGAGTTTTTATGTAAGACGTGAAATAGGGTTGAGAAAATCATACTACTACCTATTTCTCCTAATACATAAAGAAACAAATGATATCAGAAGCTGCAAAAACAGAATGACTTTGAGTTACCTGGAAGCACAAACTGGCCTTATTCTTTCTACTTCTATCTGTTAAAGGTAATTACACGGAAAGAGAAAGAGGAACATGGAAAGTGGGTGGCCTGCTACAGGGACAGTTTTTATTTAACACACACTTACCACAGTCTAAGCACTCTACGCATATTAAATCACTTAAACGTTATAATAACTCTAGCAGTAAAGCACTAATTATCATCTGAGTTTTATGTGTGACAAAAGTAGGTCACAGAAAGACTAAGTGACTTGCCCAAGGTTCATATGGCTAAATAGGAGGCAGATCTGGGGTTGGAACCCTGGCAATCTGATTCACACTAGAGTCTGAGATGCCTCTACACTGTTAAATAGGATTAGGACCAAATAACATCAGAAAACAGTAAACCCCATTCTTTACCATGACTTATGATACTATGTTAAGGGTTTCCATGTACTCTACAGAAAAGACCAAGAAGAATAACTTTGTGTGAGTCTTTTAAGACAAATTTTTTAAAGCAAAGATTGTGCGAGGCTGTGTTATTCAATATGGTAGTCATATGTGGCTATTTTAAGTAAATAAAACAAAAAATTCAGTCCCTTAGCTGCACTAGCCACATTTCACGTGCTCAGTAGCCAAATGTAACTGATTGCTTCTATATAGCAGCTTCTCAAACATTTCCATCACTACAGCAAGTTCTATTTGACACCACTGGCAATGTGGCAACAATCTTAGTGAGGAAAAAACTCATGACTCAAATGAGGAAATAAAAAGAAAAATCTTATTCACTAATGGAGGCATCAAGATTTATATACCTCAGGCAAAAAACAACAACAACAACAAAACAACAAAAATAGATTTATATACCTATAGAAATCCACAAACCTAAAGGCAGAAACACAACAGAGTACATAACAGCACTGTGGGGGTGTATTATAAAAACAGTAAGCCACAAATATATAATGTTCTATTCCTAAACCAAGAAAAAGGCAACGTGTAATGATGTGAAATCTAATTATCAATACAGTTACTACTGAAAGTTTCTTGGTAAAAATTATAGCATTCAACAATGTATCAATTAGTTTTAAGAGAAAAGTGCTAATGAAAGACACAAAAGAAACAAAACTTCAAAGAAATTTGACTGTTCTGAATGTCAAAGGAAGAAAACTTATTTAGCCTCAATTTAAAAATGTCAAAAACATATCAGGAAAAAAACTCTGACATATGATTAAGAACACAGAGTAGGGATCAACAGCATTTGGAAGACCTGAAAATAAATAGTCTAATAGCATAATGATGCCAAGGAGGAACAAAAGAGAATGCATATTTTTCAAAAGCTAGTAGGGTGTTCTCTAACGTGGCTCATTTTTTGGACATAAAACAAAGACAAATATAAAAAAAAGTGCATGAACTTGTACACACAGAATTAATCTGATCCTCGAAATAAACTGAAATCTGTAAAAAGAAAAGAAGGGTCTTTTAAGAGCCATATATTGATCATGAAGAATGAGAAAGAGCAGGTCCAATGCCTGAAACAGATGATGTAACATTAACAGATTTTAGAGAAAAAGCAGGATTATTGTTCAATAGCTATCATTTTTATCTTGTCCATAAAACTATAAAAGGAAAAACAACATAATTAAGACAAAATTGAAAACTAAGACAGGTAAGATAACTGCATTAAGGCAGTTTAAAATCTCAAGGCTCTGGATAATTACATCTCAGGGTACTGGAAGAACCAAAAGATGTAGTCAAAAATCAGTCAGCAATATCTGAGAAACGGAAATGAAAAATTGTAGAAGTATAAGTATAACAGTGAAAGGTAAATTATACTATTTCTAAAAAGGAGAAAGAAGTAGACGGGTAAAATTATTATCAGTCTCCAGCAAAATTCTAAAAGTCTTCATAGAGCCAATAAAAAAAAATGCAGTGTAGGAGCTGGTGCTACTGCATCACTATTAGAAACCAAAGTTTAAAAATTTATTATAAACTATTTCACTTTCTGTTTGAACAAGCTTACTAGACTAGTAAATTAGAAGACTGGAATACATATATCTTCTATATCTTTACTTGAACAAAGTATATGACAGTCTATTCTTGCAGCCAAGACAGATAAATACAGGCTGAATCAAAATAAAATTAGGAGGGAAAAAAGTATCTTCAACAAATGGTGCTGGAACGACTAGACATCTATATGCAGAAGAATGAGCTGAAGCCCTATTTCATAACATATATAAGAATTAACCCAAAGAACGACATGTAAGAACAAAAACTATAAAGCTCTTAGAAGAAAACAGAGATAAATCTTCATTACCTTGAATTTGCCAATGAATTCTTAAATATGACATCAAAAGCACAAATAACAAAAGAAAAAATAGATTAAAATATGGCTATAATTTAAAACAAAAAAGAAAAATAAGTTTTGGCAAGGATGTGGAGAGACTGAAACCTTCACACCCTGCTAGTACGAATGCTAGTAAGAATATAAATTGTTCAACTGCTGTAGAAAACAGCTTGGCAGTTCCTCAAAAAGTTAAATATAGAATTAACGTATGACCCAACAATTTCACTTGTTTATATATATATATATATACACGTATAATTTCTTTACAAAAGAATTGAAAACAGGTACTCAAATATATGTACACGTATGTTCATAGCAGCACTATCCACAATAGCTAAAAGGTGGAAACAGTCTGAATGTCCATCAACTGATGAATGTATAAAACGTGGCATATCCATACAACAGTATTATTATAAATTGGAATACAATATGCAATATGGAACATGTATATGGAATATTATTCAGCCATAAAATGGAATGAAGTACCGATGCACGGTACAACATGAATGAACCTTGAAAACATTATGCTAAGTGAAAAAAGGTACCCACGTGAGGTCACAATATTGTATGATTTCATTTATATGAAGCTTCCAAAATAGGCAAATCCTTAGAGATAGAAAGCAGATCAGCAGCGGCTAGGGATTAGGGGAAGAAAGAATGTGGAATGACTGCTTAACAAGTACTGTGTTTCCTTTTGGGATGCTGAAAATACTGGAACTAAATAGAGATGATGGTTGCACAATATTGAGGATGTACGAGAAGCCACTGAACTGTACACTTTTAAATGCTTAATTTTATGTTATATGAATTTTACCTCAATAAATAAACGAAATCAGGTAGATTTATATATGAATATGACACAGTACATTCTCACAACCCCAATCTCCATTCCAGTTTGAGAATCACCAATCTATTAGGTCCTAGCACTCTGATCCTAATTTCTGCTGAGTTATTTGATATTGGTAGAAAATTAACATTGACAGAATTAAATTCCTAAGCATAAGAAATAGCAAATATGCTTCTATTTTACTACCTTTGTAAAAAGACCAGAAAGAATAAAAGTTGTATGCAATTACACAAAGTGTTCATGTTTAGAATCACAGGAGATGAAGACAGTATGTCTTACTTTACACAGTTCAAAAACCTATTTCAAAGATTAAGTTGCTTTTAAGAGGTTAATTATCTATGTAAATTACATATTCCATGCTTATAATTAATACTGAACTACAATAAAAATCTGGCTTAAAACTTACCGTAACTGATTAGAGAAGTCATCCTCTACATTGTCATCATCCCAATTATCCTCCCAGACATGTGCATCTTCATCTTCATCTAAGCCAGCCCAGTCTAAAAATAGAAACAGATGCTGTCTAAATATTTCTCATACATTATTTCCACAATTACAAAAATTTTGAAAAGCTTGCTACTGAACACTCACAATTCAAAAACAGCTAAAACCATATCTATGAAAACTGGTATCTTCCTTAAATCTGAGCTTATGCTGTCTAGTTCTCTCAATTCTTGAGTTTGCAGATAATCTAAAAGAGAAGTTAATACAAAAAAATTCTACTTGCCATGGAAACTTACAATTTCAGGAGGATATTTACTTTACTGATTTTTCTTTGAACTCATTTTTAGAAGGTCGACTTCACAATCTTTCAAAACACAACACCAACAACCCTAAAGCAAGTTGAGTGGCAGGAAGATACCAGTGTGAAATTCAAAACTGCAAAACATAAGGATAACTTATATACAAATATTTAAAAGTAGACCAAACTGTAAGCCATCACTAGTATCTGCCTAATATAACTGATACAAAATTTATATTTTTAAAGGAAGAATAAACATAAATATGCATAAAGAATAATATTATAGTTTTTAGTTTTCTAGATTTTCTTCCTCCCTTCGGTAGTGGTAGAGGGGAGGTTTAGATTGAGATTTCAGCTTTTGTTTAGAATGGTGAGAAAGTACATATATATTACCACTATTCTCTAACCTCAAATCTCAAGCTCTAAATATGCTATGTGGGTTGAGCCTGTAAATAGAAATTACCTATTTGATAGTTATTTTAAGGAGTCTTTATAAAGATATCTAATGGAGTTTTATGTTACAAAAAATAATTTAAATAAAGACTAGATACTATGTTCTTGAGTAAAGGGGGTGAAATAACTCAAAATCACAACAGAACTGTTTCAAGGTTATAAGACAACAAGCAGATTCTACTCAGCTTGAACCACTTCTAACTAACCAGCTTCCTAAACTGTTAAGTAGGTCGCTTCCATCTGCATTGGTCCCTAAAAAGGAAATAATCATGTGTCAAAAGATTCAAGCCAGAAATATTAAATAGTATTTTACACTTTTCTGAGAACCTTTTAAGTCTTTGAAAAATACTGTAGAGCCTTATCTTTTAAAGCAACTATCTTTTACGAAACAAAATTTTTCATCTAATTATGATTTGATTCAAAATGTTATTTCAATAGTTATTAAGTGATGTCTTCAAGTTGACTTTACTTCTTTTAACTTAGGGGAAAAATATTTAAGAATGGTACAATTTTTTTAGTTTATAAACTCTGAGGATCATTTACAACAAAGATAAAGTATCTCTCCCTCTTCTAATAACCATCTCACGCTATTTTAATGGCAGGGAAAGGAAAGGAAAAAGTAGAGATAAAGTCCCAGGAAAAAGGAACTGGCTCATAAAGAGGGGGAAAAAGAATACTGTGAGCAACATTTTAGGTAGAACATATAAAAAAGATTCATAACAATACCTCTATATTTCTTTGGTATTACTATATAGTACTTCATAGTTATGACACTACTGAGTAAACAAAGATGAAAGAGTTGGCCAAATTCTTTGTTAATTATCTGATAAATCTAGATAAACTCTGTAGCCTTAATACCATTATCTTAAGCAGTAAGAAGCACTGATGTCTATGTAATAGCATACTATCCTTCCAATTATCATAGATGAGGAATCTGAGAAATAACCTCTTTTCTATTACAACTTATTAAGCAGTTAAAATTAATATGAGCACTATTAAGAAAAATAGTGCTGACAAACCAGAATCTATTTTGGATGGATACTTTAAAGAGTATATTAACCTGGATTATGTACTTAACTATATTACATAAAAAGCTTATGTGATAGGGTATAATGCCCCAAAATAGTGTGTCCAACACTTACAAATTCTCTATACTATACATACGTTACAATATATGTAAGTTACAATACATACAAACTCTACTCAATATATAACATGAAAAAGTTGTAACTATTGTAATCTCTGGGTTTAGCTGACATCTTCCTGGATCTCTGAATTGTGTTTTAATTTTCAACTCTAACACTACACTGACAACCAAGCAATTTTAATCACTCAGTTTGAAAGGGTTAACTCCAGAAATAGTTTTGAAAAGGACAAAATATAACCAAACAATGATACCCATGATACCTGATATACTTCATGTCTAATGCCATCCTTCAATACGTAGATGGCTTTATAAAGCATACACTTTACCTTAAACACTAAATGCACTGCCAGAGTTGTGATTGATCATGTAAATTACCACAGCTGTATTTACTTCAATGTGTATGCCTCCAGGTGTGTACTGGTTTAAAAAAAAAAACCTATATTTTAAAAAATCAGAATTGGAAATAACCAGTAACAGATGCCTAATACATAAGTTTCTAGCAATTCTTATTTTAGATGTTGTCCCAAATTGG
Organism: Hylobates moloch; assembly: GCF_009828535.3. Taxonomy (NCBI): domain Eukaryota; kingdom Metazoa; phylum Chordata; class Mammalia; order Primates; family Hylobatidae; genus Hylobates; species Hylobates moloch. The sequence goes on along the minus strand of NW_026652276.1, from coordinate 163,699,007 downwards.
GCTTTCTTCACTTTGGCTAGTTGAGAATTACATCTGTGACTAGCTTTAAATTTAAAAAATCTCAGCTATCCAAGATCTCACACATACTTCACCTAAGTATCACCTTGACATTTAAGTACAAAAAGAATTTTCTCTCAACTTAGAAAATTCTTTTAATACTTACTTTCCCCTACTCTGCAACATACATTTCAAAATTTCTGAAAGGCATGAAATACAGCATTTTTGAGAAAAGCAAAACGAAATCCCACTCATACTAAATAGGGTTGCAAATGTTCTATTCTACACCAATTTTCAAGAGCATCAAATTCTTATTCCATAACAATAAAGGTATTCTGAATATAAACAACCTAATCTCCAACCAAGTTTCTTCAAATACAAAACATGCAAGTATATACAGAACATTACATGAAAAGAAAAATACCAAACTGAACATTCACCATCATAGGTGTCTGTAAAAGAGAAGAGCAATACTTACAAACAGCATCATTATACTCATGAGTATGATAATGAAGCCACACCATATCTAGTGATTCTGAGATAAATTTACAAGTGTTCCTGCTGAGGTGTATGAAACAAATTTTTTTTTTTTCACAATTTCACTTCTGTAGGTTATCATAATGCAAACACGCGTATACCCTGCAGATCTAATGTCTAGTCAGTGACTAAGAAATCAATACCTAGCACTGCACCACTTTACTACTGTATTTTCTCTAACAAGGACTAAAACTGTTAGTGGAGAACTTCAAACAAAAAGCAAGTCATAAACAATGTTTTTATTGGCAGGCTGTTGGTGAGCTTTCAGTTGTGGCAGAGTCTGAAACAAAGGATCAAAATAACTTCACAATCATTCATAACTATTCTTACATTTTTTAAAAAGGAAATCCAAACCCAATTATTTTCATCAACAATTAAAAAAATATAAGTCTGGCAGAATGGTTCCACTTTGTTGGTTCTCTTTGTTGATTTGGGATTTTTTTTTTTTTTTACTTTAAGTTCTGGGATACTTGTGCAGAACGTGCACGTTTGTTACATAGGTATACATGTGCAACAGTGGTTTGCTGCACCCATCAACCCATCATCTGGGTTTTAAGTCCCACATGGATTAGGTATTTCTCCTAACGCCATCCCTCCCCTTGCCCCCCATCCCCTGACAGGCCCAGCTGTGCAATGTTCCCCTTCCTGTGTCCATGTGTTCTCATTGTTCAACTTCCACTTATGAGTGAGAACATGCAGTGTTTGGTTTTCTGTTCTTGTGTTACTTTGTTGACAATGATGGTTTCCAGCTTCATCCATGTCCCCACAAAGGACCAGAACTCATCCTTTCTTATGGCTGCACAGCATTGCACAGTGTATATGTGCCACATTTTCTTTAACCAGTCTATCATTGATGGCCATTTGGGTTGGTTCTAAGTCTTTGCTATTGTGAATAGTGCTTCAGTAAACATACATGTGCATGCGTCTTTACAGTAGAATGATTTATAATCCTTTGGGTATAACCCCGTAATGGGATTGCTGGATCAAATGGTTACTTCTAGTTATAGATCCTTGAGGAATCACCACACTGTCTTCCACAATGGTTGAACTAATTTACACTTCCACCAACAGTGTAAAAGCGTTCCACATCCTCTCCAGCATAAATTTTTAAAAATGTATTTGTTTTTTCTTTGGCTTCCTGAATCTGGTAGATTTGTGGTTTTATTTTTAATTCCATAAAATTCACAAAAGCCATTACTCTCATCTTTTCCAAGCCCTCATGCCCTAGATTCATCTCATCTCGGTACCCTCATTCTGATCTACCCTTCACATTACTGAGTCAAGGGTATCCAATCTCAACTCCACTATGCATATTCTTAGACACACATGGGCAAAATCACAACCCCAGATTTCTTCTTATTCTCAACACCCCATATCAAACTAGTTGCTAATGCTTCATCACTTCTACCTCCCTTACTATTGTGGCATCATTCTCTTCACTTCATTTCTAATAATAATTTATTTCGCCCTTAGTCCTCACCTGAGTTATTTCGACAATTTGCTAATTAACTTCCCTGACTCTAGTCTATCTTTTCAAATTAATTCTGCTGGGTTCATGTTTCAGCATGTTGCCTAAAGGAAACTTACACACATCACTGTCATAAGCAAAACAAACAAAACATTTTAAAAACCACTTCTCATCTACTTAAGGATTAAGTCCAAACTGGTCAGAGGCTTAAAGCTTTCCATGCTTAGGCCGCAAACTACCTGCATTTGCAACTACTATTCCACAAGCAAATACAATATACATACACATTTATTTTTCACTTCAAAGCACCTACACTTTTTCCCTTCTTTTGAAAACCCCTTTCCTACATTTCTTTTGAAAGCCCTGTTCAAAGGTTGCTACCTCACACTGTACATAACTGGAAGTAATCTGTTTCTTTTGAACTGCTGTTGCACTTTACTATCAGTTGAAGGAAACCAAATTACATCTTACCCAGAAGCCCAACAGGTAAGAGAAACAAAGGCAATGTTGCTCTCGTTTAATTGGGGTTAGGGAGAAAAGGGTTTGGAGTCCCAGCCCAGGACAAGCACTTCCAAAATACTAAAGCACTCTAGCTTGGTGTTAAAACCACTGATTCTTCTCTCCCTTGACAACTACTACTTACTAAGTTCAAAGACAAATATCTATAGTAGTCAAATTTGCCTCAAGACAGCCTCTAGTTAACTGTGACCTTGGGTAAATTAAATTTGGCTGATCCCTAGGTATAAAACTTATACCTCAAAGAGCTATGAAGACTCAATGACACTGTGTATGTAAAGCACTTAGTACTGATAAATGGCAGCTAATATCATTCTCTCTGTACTTTTCAGTACCAGATTTATAGGAAACACTCAACAAATATATGTCAAATGAATAAATCCTTTATTACATGCTAATCACTGGAAAGGCAACTTGTGGGATGAGAGAGGTGAGTAGAGAAACATGTCCTAGAATATAAACAATGCAATTTCCACCAAACATTACATGTACACCAGAGTACACAACCAGACAAAGGATTAAGGATATTTGGTAAACTGTAAATACTTATGAAGAAGAGTACAGTCGTCCCTCGGTATACTTGGGGTACTTGTTCCAGGACAGCCCAAGTATACCCAATCTATGCATACTCAGGTCCCATGGTTAGCCAAGTGGTAGTCAGCCCTCTGTACAGGTGGGTTTCATATCCCGTGAGTATCGTATTTCCTTTTCCCATTTAGTTGAAAAAAATCTGTGTATAAATGGACCCTCACACTTCAAAACTTGTTGTTAAAGGGTCAACTGTATACAGTTTTTGAAACTTTTATTTTCCTCTCAATGTTTTCGCAGTTCATCACATCTTTCAATGAGTAATGTTTAACAACCAAGTAGTAACATTAGACACTACTTAAACCACAATTGCTTACTGCTTGCTCATTCCATAGAACCAATGAAATAGCTAACCAAATAGGTTTTCAAAGAGTTTTTCAGTGTTTAATATCCTGGTTCACACCTCTCACTATCCCTTCCCAAGCACCAGCATCTTGATTTGGGGGTTTTTCATTCCAATCTGTATGTACCCCTAAATAGTGTATGTTACTATTTTATGTGTCTTTCTATGAATAACCACATTATTGTTTAAGTACTTGTGGAAAAACATTTAATGGCAATTTTTTTTAATTTACAAGTTTCTAATACTGCAAAATAAATCAATTATCAAATAACTCACAAATTTAACAAGGTTAATTTTGAATATATTCAAAATTACTAAATACATGTCAGACATAGCTCAAATTCTAAATAAATATTAAACATCATCCAAAATCCAAACTCCTAAGTACATTAGAGGGGAGAGAAAAAAGGAGACTAATGTTTACTGAATACCAACTTTGTACCAGACTCTGTTTACATATGTATCATTGTTCTGGACTAAATCTTTGTACCTCTGCCCCCGCCGCCCCCCCCGCCCAAATTCTTATGTTGAAGCCCTCATCCTCAATATGATGGTATTTGGGAGGTAATCAGGATTGAATGAGGTCTTGAGGGTAGGGCTCCCATGATGGGATTAGTGCCTTAAGAGATACCAGACAGCATGCACTCTTTCATTCTGCCACAAGAGAACACAGCACAAAGGCAGCCTCGTGCAAGGCAGGAAGAGTGGCCTCACCAAGAACTGTATCGACCTACACTTTAATCTTGGACTCCACAGCCTCCAGAATGGGTGAGAAAATAAATCTCTGATGTTTAAGCCACCCAGTCTGTGGTATTTTGTTATGGCAGGCAAGGCCGACCATTACAATAATGTAATTCTTTCATGACTCTAATAAATATTATTAGCCATATATTACGGATAATGAAATTAAGGATTAAGATGGTAACAGCTCAGAGAAAAACATAATGGTTAATCTTACTTAAAAAAATCCAAATCAAGGCCGGGTGCGGTGGCTCACGCTTGTAATCCCAGCACTTTGGGAGGCCGAGGCGGGCGGATCACGAGGTCAGGAGATCGAGACCACGGTGAAACCCCATCTCTACTAAAAATACAAAAAAAACTAGCCGGGTGAGGTGGCGGGCGCCTGTAGTCCCAGCTACTCAGAGAGGCTGAGGCAGGAGAATGGCGTGAACCCGGGAGGCGGAGCTTGCAGTGAGCCGAAATTGCGCCACTGCACTCCAGCCTGGGCGACAGAGTGAGACTCCGTCTCAAAAAAAAAAAAAAAAAAAAAAATCAAAATCAAAATGATACAATTTTATTTTTCATTCATGAGGTCAGTAATGACTAAAATGTTTACTATCTAGTATTGCAAGCTTATGAGGGAAAAGGTGAACTGTAGATGGAAACATAAATTGGCACAACCCTTCTCAAAGATAATTTGAGAGCATCTGTCAAAATTTAAGACATGCCAGGTCTAAGATGAGGTGTCTAAGCCCAAGTAGAGCAAGGAGGGCATTCCTGGAGAGGGGCAGTATGGTGTGGTTGGTGTGTCACAGCCTGGACACCACACTAGAGGACGGGAGGGTGGCCTGGCATAAAACGTGGAGCCCAAGTGGGGCAAGAAGGGCATCTGTTGGGAGCAGCAAAGATTGGTTAGGAAGGGGGATGACCAAATAGACAATACATTGAAGATAATGGAAGCCAGGTTTCTCACTATTGGAGAAGAGAATAACAAATGCAGAAAGGGAAAAAACTAGAATGAATCCAGTAGTGTTGAACTGCAATTGGAGACATCTGAACCCATGGTTTTAAACATACACACACACACACACACACACACACACACTCCTGTACATCTCTAGTTCCTTCCACTTAGAGAGTCTGGGAGCAGGAATATCCCAAAAGCAATAAACATAAGCAGAGTGAAGACCCTGCATTCTAAATACCATTCTCCACTAAAAAGAAATCACATTGGAGAAATGGCTGATTTCAGGTATAAAATTAGTTTGGAATACACCTTGTGCCAGAATGCTAGGAAATGCACAAAGAATAATGTAGACATGGCAAAAGGATACAGAAGACAGCTTGAAGGGGTTCTGCATGTTCAAATATGGGACAATCTGAGAATCCAAATAATAGTTACAAATTATAACCTACTGAGTCAGAATCCACTAGTCCACACTGCTATACATTTTTTTTAAAAATGAACAAGTTACAAGTTTGATGATCACTGGAATACTGTATTTACATAGTTTCAAAGTCCCTCCTCCAAAACTGTGTATTAGGAAGGGAAAATTAGTAACCTAACAATGGAAAGGCCTAACAAACACCACCTTAATACAGTGATTGAAGTGAACATCCCCAGTAATAGAACAAATGAGAATAATGTTCCACCTAAAAAGATGTCATAAGAACAGAGCACCAGGACTACAAAGTAGAACTTCTATCATGAGTAAATAGGCACAGCTGAGGAACATTCTACAAAATATCTGGCCTGTAGTCTTCTTAAGTGTGAAAATCATGAAAGTTAAAGACAAACTGAGGAAACGCTCTAGACTAAGGAAGACTAAAGAGACATGACAAGATAATGTAACCCGTGACTCTATAGTAAGACATTATTGAGACAATGGGAGAAAGCTGAAAGGGATCTGTGGGTTAGATCACACAGGTTGAGTATCCCTTATTCAAAATGCTTGAGACCAGAAGTGTTTCAAATTTTGTATTTTTTTGAATTTTGAAATACTTGCATTATATATTCACAACTGGGCATCCCAAATCCCCCAATCTGAAATTTCATGTTGGTACTCAGAAAGTTTGAGATTCTGGAGGATTTCATATTTGGGATGCTCAACCTATAGTAATGCATCAGTGCGTTAATTTCCTGATTTTGATGGTTGCCTTGTAACTATGTCCTTGTAGGAAATACACATTAAAATACTCAGGAGTGATGACCATCAGGTTGGCAACTTATTCACAAATGGTTTAGAGAAAAATGTTTGTACTGTACTTTCAACTATTCTGTAAGTTTGAGATTATTTCAAAATAAAAATTATATTATAAAAAGAAATAAAAATGAGTCTGCCAATTCAATTTGGCAATTTCCTCTCTAGGAGTTTATCTTATAAATTAGCACACACACAAAAAGATGTAAACATATTCATTATCTGTAACAGAAAACAAAACAAAACAAAACCCAAGCAACAAAAACCCTAAAGCTATAAGGTTATTCACTGCAGCATATTCCTTTTTTTTTTTAAAGGCCAGGTTCAGTGGCTCACCTGTAATCCCAGCCCCTGGGAAGACTGGTGGGAAGACTGCTGAGGCCATTAGTTCAGTACCAGCCTGGGCAACATAGTGAGACCAAATCTCTACAAAATACTTGAAAAAACAAATTAAGTGAGGTGGCACATGCCTGTACTCCCAGCTACTAGGGAGGCTGAGACAGAGGATCACTCAATCCCAGGAGTTCAAGGCCATAATAATCTGTGACAGCACCACTGCACTCCAGCCTGGGTGACCGAGCTCCAGAGTAAGACCTTGTCTCTTAAAAAAAAATACACACACACACACACACACACACACACATATATAAAAGAACCAAAAAAAAAAAAAAACCCTAATATCTATCAAGAAGGGACTAGTTAATTAGACTATTTAAGATGAACACAATGAGGGCATGAGGTAGATTTTTATATTGATGCAAAAATGTACCTGAGATACATTAAATAATAAAAATCAAGTAGGAGGAAATAGTATATATCGTATGTCTTCTGTGTGTGTATTTAAAGGATATATACAAACAAGTACAATTTATAAATACATTCTGGAAGGATACTAAAGAAAAAAACATTTAACGTTGGTTATCACTGGGGCATAAATAACTTTTTTGGGGAATGGTAGAGGGAAACTGTGTTTTTACTTTTTAATTTATACTCTCATTAAGTTTAAATTTTTACCATAAGCAGTTACTTACACAATTATCCTATATAATATACTACAAAAATATTTTAAAGAGGAAGTTAAGTAACTAGCATGAGGTGACTAGCTGAAAGTTTATGAACAGTAGATTTGAACCTAGGCCTAATCCTAGATTCATCATGCTTATTCTATCCTGGGGTTCAAAAACTTTCCTCTTGCACACAATTATCAAAAATGGACATTCAACAGGTACTCTTCAAATCATTATATAGATTACACATTTTTTCTTAAAAATTTTTAGTAACATGAGTTCTCCATTTCTTGCTATCACCACGTCACTAATTTAAATGTTTGATGGTCATCTCCACTATATTACATTTAATAATGCAAAAATAGCAAAAGCCCTTGTTGGCACTAGGTAAATTGACTAGCATGGTGTGTGACATTATCAATACTGGTCACATCTATCTTCTACATTTAAGATTCTAAGGAATCCTCCTATTGAATGTTTAGTCCTGTTAGTATATGATGTTCACATAAGTATTTCTCAATAGCATTTTTCACAGGGCAGTTCTTCCTCGTGCAGGCACAAATATAAAATCCTTGACCTCTACCCACTAAATGCTGGCAGTTTTTCTACACTCCTACCTGTCAAGTCAATGTGACATCCAAAAACACTCCCTTGGTTAAGAACCACTGTAAGATGTCATACTTTTTAAGGCACAGGTGATAGTGCCTCATTTATTGCAGAATGCTGGCAGCATTAGGGGATCACTAGTCTGTTGTCTGCCTCAATAGACAGATTCCCATCATAACACTGTCTTATCCAGAAATTTCTCAAGGGGCCAGAGGGCGAGGAGGTGGGTAGTATTCTGCTCCTGATTTCTTCAGACTATATAGCAATTTCACCTAATACAGAAAAAGTATAGAATACTTAGTATAATATCACTCTTGTAAATGCTATTGCTGCTGCAGGCAAACTCAATTTCATTCTAAATATTCTAAAAAAGCTTTTCTCTCTCAAAAAAAAAAAAAACCTTTCAATTCTGGCATAGGAAGAGAATAAAAGAATCTAAAGGAGCACTTGTGCTCTTCCCTCTTTTACTAGAATCCACATCTAATTGTCAGAGAAACTAATAATATTTTTTAACACTCTTTCAATAATTTGATATGAAAAAGTAGTCAAAGTTTTAAATAAATTAGGCTGGGCATGGTGGCTCACGCCTGTAATCTCAGCACTTTGGGAGGCCGAGGTGGGCAGATCACGAGGTCAGGAGATCAAGACCATCCTGGCTAACACGGTGAAACCCCATCTCTACAAAAAAAAATTAGCCGGGCGTGGTGGCAGGCGCCTGTAGTCCCAGCTACTAGGGAGGCTGAGGCAGGAGAATGGCGTGAACCCGGGAGGTGGAGCTTGCAGTGAGCCGAGATCACGCCACTGCACTCCAGCCTGGGTGACAGAGCGAGACTCCGTCTCAAAAAAAAAAAGTTTTAAATAAATTATAGACTACTTCAGTTTTTGACTCTATCACCACCAACCTAACCGTATGATTTGAAAAATGAAATCTTCTCTAGACTTTTAAGTTGGCCTTTGGTCCTAGAATTCCAACCATTTCAAAGCTTCCAAAATCATACCGAAATCAATCATGCCCAGGACCTTGAATGTCTTCCTAATAAAGGCTGTTCTAAATCAGTTTAAGTAGTCAAGAAGTTGGAGGCTGTATACCACAAAGATCCTAAACATGATTTTTTAACAGCTCCTGCTTAATGACCAGTAGATTACACACCCACCAATTAGAATAATTGTGAGGAACTGTCAACGTAGCACCAATTCACAGGCTATAGAATGGGGGAAAAAATAAAAGCAGCATTTGTACCTTCAGAGACTCCTTCCAGATGTTGCACTTTACACTGAAGGGCTATTGAGAAGAAACTATGCTGGACATGGTGGCTCATGCCTGTAATCCCAGCACTTTGGGAGGCAGAGGCGGGCGGATCACCTGAGGTCGGGAGTTTGAGACCAGCTTGACCAACATGGAGAAACCCTGTCTCTACTAAAAATACAAAATTAGCCGGGCGTGGTAGCACATGCCTGTAATTCCAGCTACACGGGAGGCTGAGGCAAGAGAATCGCTTGAACCCAGGAGGTGGAGGTTGCAGTCAGCCGAGATCGTTGCCACTGCACTCCAGCCCGGGCAACAAGAGCGAAACTCCATCTCAAACAAACAAAAATAAAAGAGAGAGAGAGAAGAAACAATAAAAATTCCCTTTCCTTAAAATGATTAAATGGACATCCTACCAAACATTCTTATGCAAGATGGGATGTAACAACGCCACTCCCAAGACCCACTCCCAAAAGAAAATCTATTAGTTGAACCATCAGTAATGACTTTCATGTGGCAACCTCTATACTCCAAGTTACCCAAGAGAGTGGATAAAATCCACTTTCTAGAGCACTGAGACTCAACAAAGCCTATGAAAGTAAGATCTGTTATAGACTGCAGAGATGTTCACAGGCTGCCTTAACAACAGCAATTTTAATTTGTATCTGTTAGGGAATTTGTCAATGGCATACTTACAAGAAAAATAATTTTCCAAAGTACAGAAAGAACTTGAAAGTAAATCAGGGCATTAATAATTGAAGCGAAAACTCAAATACCAAAAGACTGAAAATAGATCACTGTTTTAAAGTAATACTTTTCAAACTTTAATGTTTTTTCAAACATAACTCTTAGGAATCTTGGTAAAGCCCACACTGATTAAGTAGGTCTAGGTTTGAGGAATGATGAGATGCTGCAATTTTAACAGGCTCCCAGGCAATGCCAAGTCTGCTGTTTCATGGATCACATTTTGAATAGTAACAGACTCTAAACCTTGACTAGACCAAAACATGTCAGAAATGTAGATTCTCAGAAAAGAAATAATTCTTTGGTGATATTTTCCGAAGTGTTTTTCCTTTGGTTTTGTTATTCATCAGAAATATTTTCATGAGTAAATATTGAGTGGTTCAGATTGTGGGCTGATTTTCTCACTAATTCAAATTAAGAAAAACCTCTCCAAATCATAAACCAGAGAAGAGAAACTTGAACAAAATAAAGGCATTAAAAATGTTTCTCACTCTAAAATGGAAAGTTTCCTGAATGAATTAATTCTACACATTTATACCTCAAGACAACAAACATTCTGTAAGGAGACCCATAAATGGTCAGTTACTTAATGTTAATAAACCAGTCTGTTGTGAGTCTTCTGTCCTTAGAAAGAATTTTTTTTTGCTTTTCCTTTTACCTTTTTGTTTTGTTTTACTATATAACTACTGACACTTTGCAAAATTGCTGCTCACATATAAACTTAGAACAAGCACAAACTACACTCACAAAAGCTGATGAAAGTTGCTGAAAAAAATCAAGTGTACCATCAGGTACATAGTTATCTCTAGATCGTTTTTAAGCAGTCAATTATCAACTACTCATTTTAAATGCGGGTTCATTCATCATTCATTCAACAAGCATTTGTTGACACCCTACTATGTATCAGGCACTTTGCTAAATGTTACAGATAAAGTTTGGATCAGGGAGTTAGACCTTTCAGATCGTGGCTTGGACATAATGGCAAGTTTTGTTTTTCTTTTTGTCTCTGAGCCTCCATATTCTCAGGGTGATAGTGATAATTAGATTACATAATATAAATAAAGTGCCTAACATTCCACCCTGTATATGATAATGAAGAATGCTATTTGAAGCACGAAGTTTGAGTAAGAAGTAGATCCTACCTTCAACAGGCCAGCTTTCTACGACACAGCTCTATGTCGGCAGATTATGAAGGAACTTGAAAGCGAGCTAAAGAAAACATGACTGAACAGATAAATCCATTACCAAAACAAAAAAGAATGCCTACAACACATAATTCCAGAACTGAAAAGAAATGTGCTTTGGGTTAGTTTACCAGTTTCTGTAGCATGTACACTAATGTTCTCTTCCACTAAACAAAGTAACAATACATTATAAATAGAACAAATGTTCCAGCTATGTGGTTTTACGCACAATAGGATCCCGATAGGGTATACAACTTGGGACAATTTTAGTGAAGTAGTAATTGCTTGATGCAACAGGTTGTGTACCCCATTAACCACAATTCTCTTTCTACTACCTTCAGAAAGTAATCTCCTTTTCTTATAAGATAAATATTTACAAATCCTACTCATCAACCATCAGCCAATAAAGCAGCCTATTTTGAAAACCTAACTGGCGACAGCAATTTCACAAACAGAAGCAGTACAGCTGAAGTTCAGAGCTTTGGTGTCAATCAGGCCAGGTTTCCCAGTTCCAGTTCTATTATTTTTAACTACTTATGAGACATCAGGAACGTTTCTTAACCATTCTGAGCTTCAGTTTGTCTGAAGAATTTCAATACTGAGGCCTACTTCTTGTATTTATGAAAGTGGAATATGCTATTACAAGTAAAACACTTAGACAAGTTCCTGAAAACAGCAGCCACTCAATAAATGTTAGCAATTTGCTATTACCTACAATGAAGAAAACCAGGTCTTTAGTTTTGAAGCTAAAAAAAAAATGTATAAGGTTTAGGTTCTCTTTAAAAAATATTTTATTTTTGTAGGGACAGGGTCTCGCTATGTTGCCCAGGCTGGTCTTGAACTCCTGACTTCATGTGATCCTCCTGCCTCTGCCTCCCAAACTGCTGCGATTACAGGCGTGAGCCACCATACCTGGCAAGTTTTAGGGTCTTATAAAGCATTAAGTTAGATCACAGTTAAGTGATCAAAATGGTGAGGAACAGGAATAAGGCAATAATGTGTATTAAGCACCCAGTATCTTACCCTCCTATCCTACCTAATGAGGCTTCATTTGTAACATCCTAAAAGTTAAGCAGCATTAGCGTAACTACAATTCAATTCTGGAAAGGTTTAAAGACAAAGACTGCTAAAACAAAAAGAAAAGAAAAAGAGGTTATGTACACTTGAACTAAGTTTAAGTGGTGAGTAACCCAGATGAACAGTAAACGGATCAACCATCACAGACGCGGGGCTATGGGTCCAGACTCACGGTGGCTCCTCCCAGTGAGGAAGCCGAAGCCATTGGGCCTCGCCAGTGAGTCCCAGCGCGACACCCCAAACCCGAATCTGGGGCGCCACTGAGGGGTGAGCGTTAGCGCCTCGAGTGCCGGCCCTCGGAGTCCAAACTTCCCGCCGGTGCCCCCAGCTGGGCCCGAGCGCCCAAGCCACCTCCACACGGAGGCCTGAGTCACCGTCCGCGCGGCACAGAAACCGAGGCCCAGCGGTTACCTTCAGCAGGGAACTCTTCAAACTCGTCGTCTTCCTCTAAGAGACCTAAGTCTACCGGCTGCTTTTTCTCTGACATCTCGACTATCCGCGCCCAACACCTCACAGACCAGCAGAAAAGTTGGAACCCTCACTCTTCCTCAAGGAAACGCCACCGTCACTGCCGCCTCCGACGCTGACGCTACCATAGAGACTCGGGGAAAGAATACGGTAGCAGCGCGAGGAATGCTGGGATACTGGAGGTCGGCCCAGCGCTTCCTGCGGGTTTAGCTCTTTTTCCGAGTTATAGAGGTGATTTTTTTTGGTTTTTTTGGTCTCTACCATGTTATTCGGACTCTCTGAATTGCCAAAGTTGAGATCCGTGTAGTTTTCCTGACTATAAAAGACTCATAATGTGTAAAACAAACAAACAAAAAAACCCTTAGTTTGCAACCGAGGAACTCACTGCAGAGACTACACTGTAACTGCAAACATTCATCAGCCCTTCACATACGTTATTACCTCCAGTCCTTAAGCCAGTTCCCTAAAGGTGGTATTAAATGTCTCCACATCACGGAAAATTCAGGTTCGGAAAGAAGCAGCCGAAGTCACTCAGGTAGTGCTAGACAGCCGAAATGCAGATTTTTTTGCCTGGCTCCGATCTCCAGACTTTTCCATTAGGCAGTGTTTATAAGGTCTTAGAATTACTTTGTGGTAAATAGCTTTTTAAATAGAATTTATGTGGTGTGTATGTGTGTGTAGTAACTCTAGTTTACAGGTTATTATACAGTAATGCTATTTAAATATGGATTTGTGTAACATTTTATGGTGTTCAAAATATATCATTTAGAATTGTTTGAATAGCATTTGAATATTATTTTGAATACAGTAGTGAACTTCATGGAACTCTATATATAATATATGGATGTATATGGGTGAATATTATGGAATATACATACACAAATTGAGTATTATTGTAAATGTTGATGCATGTTCCAGATTATATCTATAAATGTCATTCCTTTATTCAACAATGTAAGGTCATACCGCTTACCAGGAGCTGTGCATCAAACATGTATAGACAAGGTCCCTTTCTTCAAGGAGCTCATATTCTACTCAGAGACATGTAAACAGATACATCACAATGAAACACAGTAATCCACTTGAATCTCCATCTTAATATTAGTGAGAAATGAACAGTGTTTGGGAATACAGAAAACTGAATAATTAAATGTAGAACAAACTTGGCCAAGAACTACAATTAGATGTAATTTTTAAAAAATGTATCTCTTATACTATTTGATTTGTATAGATTACTGAAAATAGTGGTATCTCACACCAAAAAAATTATGTCAGGTAATGCATATCTTATTTAGTGTGATTTAGTCATTATACAATGTATTTGTATTTTAAAACGTGTGCTCCATAAATATAGGCAATTTTCATTTGTCAATAAAAATAATTTTTAAAAGAAGGTAAAAAAAAAAAAGATTTTGCCAAGGAGTCAGAAAACCCAAATTCTAGTTCCTGGACCTATTATTTATTTCATTTGATATATGATGAAGTTTGTATCAATCCTCAGCAAAAGAAAAAAATCAACAGCAATATGGTGATTTTTCCCCCTAAAACTATATTCAATTTAAAGAGAGGTTGTTGATTTAAAAATCAACAATCTGGCCGGGTGCAGTGGCTCACGCCTGTAATCCCAGCACTTTGGGAGGCCAAGGCAGGTGGATCACACGGTCAGGAGATCGAGACCATCCTGGCTAACAGGGTGAAACCCCATCTCTACTGAAAATACAAAAAATTAGCCAGGCGCGGTGGCAGGTGCCTGTAGTCCCAGCTACTCAGGGGGCTGAGGCAGGAGAATAGCATAAACCTGGGAGCTGGAGCTTGCAGTGAGCTGAGATGACGCCACTGCACTACAGCCTGGGTGACAGAGCAAGACTCTGTCTCAAAAAAAAAAAAACAAAAACAAAAAATCAACAATCTTACGTCAACTTCGACCACCCCTGCCCTTTCTTCCATTGTACTGGTTCTTCCATTGTACTGGTTCATGATATCCAGAATGCTGAAACTTAAATAACTTCTTATTTCAGATGAGATGGGGCATGTTCAGGGTGGTACGGCCATAGACAATAACTTCTCATTTTAAATGTCATGGCACATGGCACAATGAGCAACTTTGCATTTCAAGGGTCATGGCACATGGAATAATTTTGGAAAATGATATTAAGAATACATATTTGCAGACCAGTTTGTATTATAAATCCAGTCTCAGTTCCTTCTAAAGGGGAGTTTAGACAAATTACTTAATTTCTCTGTAATACATTTTGGTTATTTGCAGTTACAGTTAAGATTAAAGGAGATTATGTATATAATGTACATAGTTCAATGCCTGACACATAATAAATGATCAATACATGTTAGCTATTATTAACTAAGGAACTTATATTTTTAAATATTTCATATTCTCCTTGTCAACCCTTAAAGTCTCTAAGTGTGTGTTTTGTTTCCTTGATGATGTCTTTTTAATACTTTATGAGGAAGTCAGTCCCTCTAATAATGTACATTTAGTGTTTACTTTGTATCAGGCACTGGGCTAAACCCATTTTGTGTATTTACTTATTTAATCCTCCTCACAACAGCCCTATTTATATGGTTTGCTTCTGTCCTCACCCAAATCCCATCTTGAATTGTAGCTCCCATAATTCCCACATGTTGTGGGAGGGACTCAGTGGGAGGTAATTGAATCATGGGGGCCGGTCTTTCCCATGCTATTCTCCTGATAGTAAATAAGTCTCACAAGATCTGATGGTTTTATAAAGGAGAGTTTCCCTATACAAGCTCTCTTGTCTGCCACCATGTATGACATGACTTTGCTCCTCATTCACCTTCAGCCATAATTCTGAGGCCTCCCTGGCCATGTGGAACTGTGAGTCAATTAAACCTCTTTCCTTTATAAATTACCTAGTCCCAGATATGTCTTTATTAGCAGCGTGAGAACAAACTAATACAGTCAGTTGGTACAGAGTAATAGGGCACTGCTGTAAAGATACCTGAAAATATGGAAGCAACTTTAGAACTGGGTAACAGGCAGAGGTTGGAACAGTTTGGAGGTCTCAGAAGAAGATAGAAAAATATGGGAAAGTTTGGAACTTCCTAGAGACTTGGAGGGCTCAGAAGACAGGAAGATGTGAAAGTTCAGAACATCCTAGAGACTTGTTGAATGGCTTTGACCAGAATGCTGATAGTGAAATGGACTATAAAATAAATTCCAGGCTGAGGTGGTCTCAGATGGAGATGAGGAACTTGCTGGAAACTGGAGTAAAGGTTACTCTTGCTATGCAGAGAGACTGGTCGTATTTTACCCCTGCCTTAGAGAACTGTGGCACTTTGACTTGAGAGAGGTGATTTAGGCTTATCTGGCAGAAGAAATTTCTAAGCAGCAAAGCATTCAAGAGGTGACAAAGCATAAAAGTATGGAAAATTTGCAGCCTGATGATGCAGTAGAAAAGAAAAACCCACTTTCTGGGGAGATATTCAAGCTGGCTGCAGAAATTTGAATAAGTAAAAAGAAGCAAAATGTTAATTGCCAAGACATGGGAAAATCTCTCCAGGACATGTCAGAGACCTTCATGACAGCCACACCCATCACAGACCCAGAGGCCTAGGAGGGAAAAGTGGTTTCATGGGCTGGGCCCAGAGACCCCTGCTGTATGTAGCCTCAGTACTTGGTGCCCTGCGTCACCAAGGTACAGTTCAGGCCATGGCTTCAGAGGGCGCAAGCCCCAAGCCTTGGCAGCTTCCACATGGTATCGGGCCTGCTGATGCACAGAAGTCAAGAATTGAGGTTTGGGAACCTCCACATAGATTTCAGAGGAAGTATGAAAATGCCTGGATGTCCAGGCAGAAGTTCACTACAGGAGTGTAGCCCTCATGGAGAACATCTGCTGGGGTAGTGCAGAAGGGAAATGTGGGGTTAGAACCCCCACACAGAGTTCCCACTGGGGCACTGCCTTGTGGAGCTGAGAAGAGAGCCACCTTCCTCCAGACCTCAGAATGGTAGATTGACCAACAGCTTGCACCATATGCATGGAAAAGCTACAGACACTCAACACCACCTTTTGAAAGCAGCCAGGAGAGAGGCTGTACCCTGCAAAGCTACAGAGGCAGAGCTGCGCAAGACCACTGGAACTCACCTCTTGCATCAGCTTGAACCGGATGTGAGACAAGGAGTCAAAGGAGATCGTTTTGGAGCTTTAAGATTTGACTGCCTCATAGGATTTTGGACTTGCATGGGGCCTGTAGCTGCTGGATTTTGGACTCGCATGGGGCCTGTAGCTGCTTCATTTTGGCCAATTTCTCCCATTTAGAATGAGTATATGTACCCAATGCCTGTACCCCCATTGTAGCTAGGAAGTAACTAACTTGCTTTTGATTTTACAGGCTCACAGGCAGAAGGGACTTGCCTTTTCTCAGATGAGACTATGAACTGTGGACTTTTGAGTTAATGCTGAAATGAGTTAAGACTTCGGGGGACTGTTGGGAGGCATGATTTGTTTTGAAATGGGAGGACATGAGATTTGGGAAGGGCAAGGGGCAGAATGATATGGTTTGACTGTGTCCCTACCACGTCTTGAATTGTAGCTCCCATAATTCCTGCATGTTGTGGGAGGGACCCAGTGGGAGGTAATTAAATCATGGATGTGGGTCTTTCCTGTGCTGTTCTTGTGATAGTAACTACATCTCACAAGATCTGGTAGTTTTATGAAGGGGAGTTCCCCTGCACCTGCTCTCTTGTCTGCTGCAATATAAGACGTGACTTTCCCCCTTATTTGCCTTCAGCCATTATTGTGAGGCCTCCCCAGCCATGTGGAACTGTGAGTCAATTAAATCTCTTTCCTTTATAAATTATTGAATATCAGGTATGTCTTTATTAGCAGCATGAGAACAGACCAGTACACCTACTGAGTACAATTTAAATCCATTTTATACTTGAGGAACTGAGACTCAGAGAAGTTGGTAATGTGGCCAAGGTCATAGTGCTAAGAAGTGGTGATGCTATTATATTCTAAGGACTTTCTTAAATGATAGGAAACAAACCATCCCGACGTGCAGAGAGGCAGACAGTTAACACCAGAACCCCCAGAATCATTTTCTTTCTGAAACATGAATGTAGACAGAAGTGCAGAAGGCAAAGAGGTAGAATGAAAAAGAAAATTGAACTCTAGGATTAACTCTCAATGACTAAGAAACTCTCAACAATCTTATGAAAAGCATTCATAGTCAAAACTTGCGTTCACTTACATATTATATCATATCTGTAATTGATTGAATAGTTTTAACTTTATAGGTAGGAAAACAAGTTAGCAGTATATTTTGTAGTAGATGATTCTGTTTGTCTCAAGTAAATTCTTTTTTTTTTGAGACAGCATCTCACTCTGTTGCACAGGCTGGAGTGCAGTGGCACAATCATGGCTCACTGCAGCCTCATCCTCCTGGTCTCAGGTAAGTCTCCCACCTCAGCCTCGCTGGTAGCTGTGACTACAGGTTCAGGCCACCATGCCCAGCTAATTTTTTGTAAAGATAGGGTCTCGTCATTTTGCCCAGTCTGGTCTTGAACTCCCAGGCTCAAGCAATCCTACTGCCATGGCCTCCCAAAGTACTGGGATTACAAGCATATGCCACCATGCCCAGCCTCAAGTAAATTTTTTTCCCTAAAAGTTTCATTAGGGATTCTTATGATATTAGTTATATGACAAATACCTGAATTCTTAAGTGGGCTATGGAGTGACCATTTAGTAAGTAGACAGAATGGACTATAACAGGTTGGACTATATAATGGATTATAACAGGTCTGTACAGAAAGGTCAACCTGTTATAGTCCATATCTATATCATGATATTAGGGATACTAATATCATAAGTATCCCTAATGAAACTTTTAGGGAAAAAAATTTACTTGAGGCTGGGCATGGTGGCATATGCTTGTAATGCCTATCCAGGGAGAAACAGAGGATATTTAACGGTTGATGTCTAGAGGAAGGACTGATTTCAAAGGCACCTTCAATTTGACTTTGGGAGAGCAGAGCTAACTAGCCATGAAGGGTTGAGGAAGCTGACCTACACCTCAATTTCTAAGACATCCTTTCAAAGTATGTAAAAAGCCTGGTCTCCAAATTCATCCTTCCTGAGTTTAAATCAGGCTCTACTATTTGCTGGCTGTATCTCTAGGAAATTTCCCTTGTGTGCCTCATTTTTCCAATCTTTGAAATGGAAGTAGTAAAATTACTTTCCTCATAATGTTGTTAGGATTAAGTTACTGCATATAAAACTCTCCGGTGCCCAGCATATAGCAAATACACAGTAAGTAATGGTTGTTTGATAAAGAAAGGAGGATGATAATGCTGGTTCCTATCCTCTAGCAATGCATAAGCTTCTTCACAGAAGGGAAGTCGACTATTTCCAACCACTTCTATGCTTGTCATCAAGATATACTGAACATTTGCTGTGCTGAGTAATGGAGCTATCTTTTTATCTGCTTTCTTTAACCTTTAGAACACAATCATTTGCTGTAGCTTCTTGTGAGTCTCTAAAGGGCAGGTCCTAGATAATATTATAATAAATCCTTAAAGCTGGTCTGCAGCACACTTTCAGGAACTTCCTTTCTCCACCAGGTCACAGCTTTTAGGCAGCTATCAACACCATCATTAAAATTCCACATATATTTGTAATAAATGCAAGTATAATTCTATTCAGAGAAAAATGAAATTCTAAAAGGGTTGGACAAACCAAGCCATATCAATTTGTAGCATTGGAAATGAAGAAGGAAGTGTATAAAGGATGGGACATTAGAAAGTTGTGATTAGGATATCTTTTGTAGGAAATTTCTTATTTCATGTAAATATATAGCTGTCTGTTCAAATTTTCATTCTTTCTGGACCTTTAAAATATACTCACCTTTCTCCTGAAACAGATCTTAAAATTAAGGATATTTAAGAAAAGTGGACTCTAACAATGCAGGCAGATTCTGGATACTTGCAGCCAGCTCTGAACCCCATTGTGATACACGTTTGGGTTTATTATTATCATTGTGGTAAGAAGACTTAACATAAGATTTACCCTCTTCCATTTTTGAGTGCACAATACAGTATTGTTAACTGTAAGCACTATATTGTACAGCAGATCTCTAGAACTTATTCATTTTGTATAACTGTAGCTTTATAACCATTGAACAGCAAATCCCCATTTCCCTGCCCCCTAGTCCCTGGCAACTACCATTCTATTCTCTGTTTCTATTACTTGGACTATTTTGGATCCTGCATTTAAGTGAGATCATGCATTATTTGTCTCTTCTGACTGGCTTATTTCACTTAGCATAATGTCCTCCAGATTCGTTCATGTTGTTGTGTTTTACTTTTTTATACAGTTGCATATAGCAGGATTTCCTTTTTTGAGGCTAAATAATATTCCACTGTGTATATATACACCACATTTTCTTAATCCATTCATTAGTTGATGGGCATTCAGATTATTTCTATATGTTGGATATTGCAAATAATACTACAATAATACTACATATTCATGGGAGTACAGATATCTCTTTGAGAGCCTGGCTTCAATTCCTTTGGATATATACCCAGAAGTGGAATAATTCGATCATATGGTTGTTCTGTTTTTAATTTTCTAAGGAAATTCCATACTGTTTTCCATAGAGGCTGCACCATTTTTAGACTTCCATCAGCATCACACAAGGATTCCAGTTTCTCCACAACCTCACCAACACTTGCCTTATTTTTTTTTATAATAGCCGTTCTAACAGGTATGACATAATATCTCATTGTTGTTTTGATTTACATTTTCCTGATAAGTAGTGAGGTAGAGAATCTTTTCATATACCTTTTGATCATTTGTATGTCTTCTTTGGATAAATGTTTATTCCAATCATTTGCCAATTATTTAATTGGGATATTTGGGTTTTTGTTTTGCTTTGTTTTGTTTGCTGTTGTGTTATAGAAGTTCCTTATGTGTGTTTGATATTAACCCCTTATCAGATAAATAGTTCGCAAATATTTTTTCCCATTCCATAGGCTGCCCTTTCATTCTGTTTCCTTGGCTGTCGAGAAGCTTTTGAGTTTGACGTAGTCCCATTTGTCTATTTTTGCTTTTGGGATATTCAAAAAATCATTTTTAGACCAGTATGAGGAAGCTTTCCTCCTGTTTTCTTTTAGGAGTTTTACAGTGTCCGGTCTTATATTTAAGCCTTTAATCCACTTTGAGTTGATTTTTGTGTGTGATATGTTTAATGACTTGGTTTATGGGGGAGGAGCTTAGCTTTTCTTGGAAGGTGTATATATACCTGGGAACAACTCATACTCACATCTTTATTAGTATTATGAGTACTCTGTACCCAGTGATTGATTCTGGACTTTGGGAAGAATTACAATCCCAAATAGACGGAGCTTTTTTGGCTCTTTTGTCATAAAAAAATGCCTGGACAAATGAAAGCATGAAAAATTATCATTGTAAACTCTCTAAAGTATTTAGATCTCATCGTAGAACAATTAGTAATGAATAAAGATACAGTTATTTAAAATCTAAATGCTAATAATGAGAAGTGCTTAATCTACCACAACATAAGAGCCCAGCCCAAAAAGACCCCATTTTGGACCAAACTACCTGTTCAAAAATCGGTATTTGCATGCCCAAGACTTGTTTGAAAAGGCGATTATGGTCTCACAGGTAAATCATAAGAATTTTTAAAATTTTGTAAATGCTGTATTTATATGACAGACAAGAACCACTCTGAAGGAATCATTATGGTTTGGGAAATGATATGCAATTTCAAAATCATCTAAATCATTTCAGTTGCCTGTATTTACATTTATATAATGGGTATTTATAATGGTGATTATTTTAGAACTTACCTTGTTTTCCAGGATCTCACATTGGTTTCTATGGGAACGAGAATGGCTCTGAAGAGGAGCATTTTAAGAACTCTTTTCACATTCAGTGACTGCTAACTGAACTGTAAATTCTGTTTGTTAACGGTTTTTAACACTTAGATTTTAACACAGAAATAAAAGTTGGGCATTCTAGCTTCATAAATCATTTTAAATAATAAAAACTATTTTTATGAAACATCTGGCACATTTGAAACATTTGAAAAACAAAATAACTAGCTTTAGGAGCTAATAATCTGTTCACTTTATTAAATTCATTAATGATTAATCCACATTGGCCATGTGCTTGCTCTTAGAAAATTGTGTAAAGAAAAACTTCATCAGAAATATATTGTTTTAATACATTTTCTCTGCTATTTATACATATGTGTGTGTATGTATATATATATATATATATATATATATATATGTTTTCTTAGTTGTATAAAATCCCTTAAAGTAGTATAAAATGTTCTGCATTTAAAGTTTCTTCTCTGCTAATACCTCACTCATCCTGTGCTATTATTTGCCCTGGTACCATGTTGTACCTTGACCATGAGTTGGGACTTTATCCATGTTCTTACACCAGTTGGAACTTATTTTTACTGTTTTTTGAAACAAGCTCATAAGTCTTTGAATTTCAATTTTTCTTTTTCTTGGAAGAAATTTTTAGATCATAAAAAGCCCAATGTGTAACTTATGGATTACGTTTGTTCAGTTTAAAACTGTATTTAATATTTCCTCACATTTCATGTTTTCCAATTGACTTTATTTTTTTTAATTCCCTGGAAAAATGAAATTTCAATATATCATTATTTAATTCCTTCTCAACATAATTAAAACCCACTAAAAATAAGAGAAGCCTATTCCAGAAAAGAGTGCTAAAACTCAAAATTTTTCTTGTACCCAAACTATAAAAGATGCTAGTTGAAAGCATATGCATCCCATAACCAGCTTATGTAATAGCTACTCCAGTTATTTATGATATAAGATCTGTGGCTTAAATCCGAAGAGTAAAGGTTGATGGCAGACTGCCAGGTGGGGTAGAATTAGCACTGGGTGATTTTGCCTTCCTTTTGATTGGAATGTGTTTGCTTGCTGTCAGCCTATCCCTGATGGTAGGCTGCCAGAGACTAGTGACAGTTTGAGAAGTGGAGCTGCTAGCATCGCTGTGACTAAGAGATCATTCTGTAACTCACGGGTCTGGTGTGAGCTCCATGGAATTATTTTTTTCTTCTTTCTTAAAAGTATTTTTCATTCAGATTTGATTTTATGGTATGAATTAAGGATTGCCACACTTTGAAAAAAGGTGACGATAAATAAAAGAGAAATATGTAATCAAATGTTTTGAGAGGAATGATTAATTGATTTGCTATTCTATTTTTTTAAAGTTGATTTTGAATTGAAGTACAAAAATTGAAAAGTAAAATCAAGTCTAATGTTAATCATTAGAAGAGAAAGGGTTATCTTGAAAAGTATCTATCAGGCCTCTGAGCCTATATCTGAATCTGAAGGTGAGGCATATAATTGTCTAGCACAGAGCTACTCAAAGTGGGGTACCTGGACCAGTGCCTATAAAAGACAACTACAGAAAGTGAGCATAAACACTTAGAAACTCTTAGAGCAGTTTGACACTGCCACTTCATCCAACCCTGTGATTTAGTATTTTATAAAAATCAGCCCATGGCATTTTTGAATTTTAAAAATTTGCCCTTTACTACAAATGGAGATGGATTGATTTAGCATAAATTACTGTAAGCAGAAAAGAGTGTCATTTGAACTTCATATATTGAGAATAATTTATCCTGTGTGATTCTATCTGAAAGCTGGGAAGTGAGGTGTTTTTTTCTCTGAAATATCTCTTTCTAGCCCTAGAATAGCATATTTATTTTCATAAGATTACAGCAAAGGAGGCTGAAGCTGATGTTGTTCTCTCCTTTTGCAGATATAAAAACAAAAGTACAAAGGGCTTAAGTGAGATGTCTGATATTACACAGTTAACATCAGAATTTAAAATCAAGTTGAGTAAACAGCATTGCATAGAACTTATTTAATATTCTGATGAGTAAAACAAAAACACCCTAGGTTGATTATGTCATCAAATTGGATATATTTGTAATTATATATGGCAGATGGCAGTGCTTTGTCTTAAGATTTCTGAAGGAAAAGCATTGTGATAGTCGTTCAATGGGTGAACAGTGAAACTATACATACTGCAAACCAAGGTGATGAGTTGGAAGGAATTCAATAACCAAAACCAAAATTAAACAAAGAGAATGAAGAAAGATTAAGGTAGGAACACATAGTTTGGTTAAAGAACTAATAGAGCAGAAATGTAAGTCCACACCTCTCTGAAAGGTATAAAATTCCAAAAGAAAAAGGGTTGACCTTGGACTGTAAATAGGAGAAATAAAATGAAAATAAGAAAGGGAAAGTTTAGACAATACATTGTGAATTCTTGTTAATTGTCAGGAGTATTAGGTTAGTTGAGTGGGTGCCCAAAAGAATCTCTAAGGACATTTAAAACTTCATTGAACAAAGCCATGGACAGTGTATTGTGGTGAGCAAGAAGACTTAATGGCAGGGGGATGGTCTGGATCAACCATGAGGTGTTTTTCAGCTCTAATTTCTAGTATTCCATAGCTCTGTGAAGAATAGTTGCTAAATTGCTTGATCAACCCAGACAAATAAAACTCAACACAAGAATAAATTCCCAGACAATACAATAAAGTCAGCCAAAATTGAAACACACCCCTCAGAATAACAAAGAACCCCCAATCTTGCATCATACCCCAAAGACAACAAATTCAGTTTCTGGCAGCCTGCCCAGAAGAATAAATTCCAGAGACTAGATCCTTCACTGAGTAAGCCCAACCAACAGGTTGGGAGAGTTCAACTTCTCAGACACGCAAAACCTCCCAGCAGATATTAATATTAGAGCAGACTAAAACTGAAAGGGAAAAGTGATATATTAAAGAGCTTGGTCTATGAGTGAACTAATTCCTCTATTCATTCTTCAAGGAGTTATTATGGAGTGCCCACTATCTGCCAGCTACTATTCTGGGGTAGGGTACCTCAGTGAACCAAACAGTGAAGAGATCTGCCCTTGAGGAGTTTACGTTCTAGTGTGAGGAACGGTAAAGAACACGGTATGCCATATCTTCAGTAGGTGGGAAGTGCTAAGGGGAGTAGATAACAGGCTAAGGAATATGGCGGGCAGGGGTGGGGGTGTGACAGAATGGGGGCAGATGGCTGCATTTAATAATGCAATCAGGGTAGAACTCCTGGAGAAGGAGAGACATTTGAGCAAGACAAAGGCAGTGAGAGTAGTTAGCCAAGTGGGGACTGGGGAAAGAACATCCCAGGCAGTGAGAACTTACAGAGCAAGCAGGAATGGTGGAGCAAACCTGGTGTGTTTGAGGAATATGAAGGAATATTCTTCCCCACACTCACTCCCCTCCAGTGGGATGAAGTCAGAGAGACCTTGTAGGCCTTCACTAAGACCTTGTCTTTTATTCTGAGTAAACTACTCACATCTTGCTGTGAGAATCTTACGACCTCAGTGAAGAAATTAATGCATTTGAGGTGCCAGCCTCCTTGGGAAACCATTCACCCACACATCAGTGGTGTTTCTTTGTGCTCCTTCAGATTGTTCAGGTCATAAGTTATAAGAATGTCAGCATCTTACAGCAGCATGGGCCTTTAACATAAAAGTATGTCCTATAGGTACTGCTACTAAGAATGCAGGGAAAATCATGAATCTTATAACTCTGGATGTTTGCTTTCATTTTTTTCTTAGACCAGCAATAAAAAATTTTAAAAATGATACTTATGATCTTTGTATGATGTTTGTACATATATGAAATATGTACTCTGTCACAGAAAATAAACCCCTAAATATCAGCAATTGTATTGTGGGTTTATATTCTATGAAACCTGATCTTTACTAAGGGCTTGATAAATGTTTAAAGGTAACTAGGAGCTTAAAGTTAGAAGACAAAAATGGATCTGCTTGTGAGAAGGAATGACAATATTAAAAGAATTTTTTGATGTTTTTGGATATTTGAAGATATTCGAAAATTAATGGCTAAGTTAGAAAAACGCTGTTAATGTTTATTCATGATTTGAAAAAAAGTGTGTTGAGGACCTGCTATGTGCCAGGCACATTTTCTAGACCCTATGGATACAACAGTGAGCAACACATAAGAGCCTGAAATCTAATACGTTCCTCTATGAAGATTCTCTTCAGGCAGTTTACCAGTTCTATTATAACAATATGTAGCTGAGGAGGTGGGTCAATAGGAGACTCGTCTGCAAGCCAGCATCACCTGTTATGATGGGACATGGCTAGGAAATGGTGCTTCATGACCTGTCGCCATCTGGTGATCTACTCTTTGGAAATCCTCAGGCAGAGACTACATCTCTGAATGTTCAAGAACTTGGAACTTGGCTCCAAGTCTTTGCTATTGTGAATACTGCTGCAGTAAACATACGTGTGCATATGTCTTTATAGTAGAATGATTTATAATCCTTTGGGTATATACCCAGTAATGCGATTGCTGGGTCAAATGGTATTTGTAGTTCTAGATCCTTGAGGAATCGCCACACTGTCTTCCACAATGGTTGAACTAATTTACACTCCCACCAACAGTGTAAAAGCGTTCCTATTTCTCCACATACTCTCCAGCATCTGTTGTTTCCTGACTTTTAAATGCTCACCATTCTAACTGGAGTGAGATGGTATCTCACTGTGGTTTTGATTTGCATTTCACTAATGACCAGAGATGATGAGCTGGATACAGAAAATGTGGCAAATATACACTATGGAATACTATGCAGCCATAAAAAAGAATGAGTTCATGTCCTTTCAGGGACATGGATGAAGCTGGAAAACATCATTCTCAGCAAACTAACACAGGAACAGAAAACGAAACACCACGTTCTCACTCATAAGTGGAAGTTGAACAATGAGAACATATGGGCACAGGGAGGGGAACATCACACACCGGGACCTGTTGGGGGGTGGGGAGCGAGGGGAGGGATAGCATTAGGAAAAATACCTAATGTAGATGATGGGTTGATGGGTGCAGCAAACCACCATGGCACATGTATACCTGTGTAACAAACCTGAACATCCTGCACATGTATCCCAAAACTTAAAGTATAAAAAATAATAATATATATTATTTTATATTTACACTTAAAGTATAAAAAATTATATTTATACTTAAAGTATAAAAAAAGAAAGGGAAGAGAGCATGGTATTTGAGTTACAGCTGTGTTGTCTAATATAAAAGCCACTAGCTACATATGGCTATTAAGCTAGTGAAATGTGGCTATTCCAAATAGAGAAGTACACTAAGTATAAAATACACTGGATTTCGATGACTTGGTGTGAAAAAGAGAATATAATTTTTTTGAGATATTTTACATTGATTGCACGTTGAAATTATACTTTTGATGTATTGGGTTAAATAAAGTATACTATTAGATGAATTTCTCTTTGTTAAACTTTAAAAAAATGTGCCTACTAGAAAAAATATACCTATATTTTATGTGGTTGACATTCTGCTGAGTCAGACATCTGCCTTTGATTCCCAGATCAGCTCAGTACTGTTGCATAATAATGGCTAACACTTGGAGTACTCATTAAGTGGCAAGTCCTCTCCTAAGCATGTTACCTGTGCTAAAACATTTCATCCTCACAAACAACCCTGTGAGAAATCATTTTTCCAGATGAATAATTTGAGACACAGAACGGTCAAGAAACTTGCCAAAGGCTACGGATCTGGTGAGTAGAAGAGCAATTAGGCTTTTAAAGCTGTAGCTAATCCAGTGGCTCTCAGACCTACATGTACATCACAGTCACCTGCAGCGCTCTTTAAAACACAAATCTCTGAGCCCCCAGGGGTTTTGACTCAGTAGATGGGGCATAACCTGAGACTGTGCATCTCTACCAAATTTTCAGGTGATGCTGATGCTGCTGACTCAAGTACCACATTTTGAGAACTGTTGGCCTAATCAGTGCGCTACACCACCCCTCTCCAATCTTTAAAGTCCTCAGCCTTTCTGAATCATAACTGTACTTCTTATATTTACCTCATATGCTGTAAAATTCACCATTTGAAGGTGTACAACTCAGTGTTTTTTACTATCTTCACAGCTCTGCAACTACCATCATTAATTCCAGAATATTTCCATCACTCCAAAAAGAAACTCAATACCCATTAGCAATCACTGCTGACTCCTGTCTCCCACAACCCAGGAAACAACTAATCTATTTTCTTTGTCTATTGATTTGCCTATTGTGGACTTTTCATATAGATGGAGTCATATAACGTGGCTTTTTGTGTCTGACTTCTTTTCCTAGCATCATGTGTTCAAGGTTCATCCATACTGTAGTGTATATCAATACTTCATTTTTTGACTGAATAATATACACTTGCATGGGCATACCTTATCAGTTGATGCACATTTTGGATAGTGTACATTTTTGGCTATTATGAGTTTCTATGAACATATATAGGTTATAAGTATGATGGGGTCCAGTAGGAGTGGAAATGCTGGCTTTTATGGTAACTATGTTTAACTTTTTGAGGAACTGCCAAACTGTTATCAAAGTGCTGCTCCATTGAATATCCCCATCAGAAATGTATGAGAGTTCCAGTTTTTCCACAACCTTGCAATACTTGCCATTGCTCATCTTTTTATCATAGCTATCCTAGTGGGTGTGAAGTAGTATTTTACTGTGGTTTTGATTTGCATTTTCCTAATTTCTAATTGTGCATTGTTTTATATGCTTATTGGACATTTATGTATCTTGTTTGAAAAGATGTCTATTGAAAGCCTTTGCTCTTTTTTTTTTTTCAAGAGACAAGATCTCACTCAGTCACCCAGGCTGGAGTGCAGTGGCACAATCACGGGTCACTGCAGCCTTGATCTGAGCTCAAGCCATCCTCCTGCCTCAGCTGAGTGGCTGGGACTACAAGGATGTGCCATCATATCCTAATTTTTAAATTTTTTTGTAGAGACTGGGTCTTGCTATATTCCCCAGAATGGTCTCAAGTTCCTGGCCTCAAGGGATCCTCCCACTTTGGCCTCCCAAAGTGCTGGGATTACAGGTGTGAACTACCACACCTAGCTCCATTTTTAAATTGGGTTATGTATCTTTTTATTGTTGAGTTATAAGAGTTCTTTATATATGCATACAGGTCCTTTACCAAATGTATGATTTGCAAATCATTTCTTCTATTCTGTGGGTTGCCTTTTTGCTGTCTTGATGGTGTCCATTGAGGCAGAATGTTTTTAATGTTTATGAAGTCCAATTTATCTAATTTCTCTTTTATGACTTGTGTTCTTGGGACAGATCTAGAAACCAGTGACTAATCCAACATCATGAAGATTTACTCCTATGCTTTCTTCTATGAAATCGTAATTCTTACATCTAAGTCTGTGATCTATTTTGAATTAATTTTTCTGTATGGTGTGAGATATGAATCCAACTCCATTCTTTTTCGTGTGGCTATCCACTTATCTCAGCACTATTTGTTGATCACAGGTTCCTTTTATAATTTAAGAATGTTTTATAGTCTGCATTAATTATAATATTTTTATTAATATTAATTACAATATTTTTTCCTCTCTAGGTGCTTGCCTGCTATGCTGTCAAAACTTTGTGAGCACTGTAATTAGGATAAAATGAATGTCCTCGGAATTAAAACCCCAAGTCAGTAATGACTGACCACAAAGTAGACTTGTTCAATTGCACCCCATCATTCACTGTTATATAATACGAAGTACCAAGATTCTTACCATTATTATGTCATCCTATATTAATTCTTTCATTCACACATATAGGATGAAACACAAAGGAATGTCTATCCTATATAATGTTCCTTTATGATTTTTGTAATACCATTTTACTGTTGTTTATGCCTATAGCACCCATTCAACTGATGTTATAAATACAAATTTGAAATGCGGTAAGTTACTTCCATATACTGTTGTAGTAACTGAATATAAAGAACAGACCAAAATCAGATGAATGCTAGAAAATAAACAAAAATGGGGGAAAAGAGGCAAGCTCTACCTAATTGGGACTGATAGCAATTAGTACATTATATATACACGGATGCTTCCTTTTCATAGGAAGTCATATAAATGGAATGTAAAACACGATGCAGATGCTGTCCAAATATTGTGAGAGGGTTGCAATGAAAGGTGAAAATGTAGAATCTGAAAGGCATCAGTGCATATGGCATCCAGAAAAATGAGAATAACGTAAGTTTTCTTGGTATTTCCCCAAACTGATAGTGCCCAGACTTGTGACAGGAATATTTAGGTTCTTGGTTAGATGTAACTCTGCGGTGCCATAATTTCATAAAAGGAAATTTCAGCAAGCTGTCTCAACCTAAAAACATTCTCTTTCCTTTATTTCCTGGCTCAATTGTCATTTAACCCACTGCTGTCCTTAGCTCATTTCTGAAGTAGATATCTAGAGAAAAAAAAATTAACTCTCTGTGTAAATACTTTGCATTGTAAATTAATAAACTTTTCCGGTGACTTTATGGAACATAGGCCTAAATTCAGTTAGATGAGCTTCTGGATCTGAGGACTGAGTGAGGAAGGAAATCCTGGACTAGGGTTGAGTCCGAGCAACATTGCTGAGTAAAGTGATAATGACATTAGAAACCAAGCCACAGGGCCTTGTAAATGTGTTTCAGACTCACATTTATATTCAATGAAATTATGGTTATTCTCATGAGTCAAATGATAGAAAATGTGAAGTCAGATTCTCCTTTTTCAGTATATTGATTGAAGAACTCCTTGATACTCAGATAATTCTGGATAGGGATCTAATTATTCCAACAGTATGTTTATGGGGACTGACTTCTGTATTGTGAAAATGCCCACCAAATTTGGTAACACATACCTGAAAGTTCCTGAAACACAAATATTATTCACAGATAGGAACTCAATATTTCATCTTATTATTTATTCTGAACTTCACTCTTATGAAAAAGCCAAAGGGTGCCATCCTTTTTCAGGCTAGGGACTAAGGAGTTTTATTTTACATAATTTAGTAGGCTTTTTCAATTCTCCCCATGCTTCTTATATCCTTTTCTGGTGTCAATATTCTTAGAGTACTTAGTTTAAACTTCTAAAGCAGAAATGGTGTGCATGTCAATATAGTTAGCAAGAAATTAGGGAGTATATTATCCACTCAAAGCAAGTCTTGGAGATGAGGAGAGAAAGAAATCTCTAGAGATATATGCAGTAGGGGCAGTCTTGAAGAGAAAAGGAATTCAGACTATGGAATTTGTCTTACAACTTTCAAGTCACATAGTATTAGAAATTAAGCCACAGAGCCTGGTGATACTGTGTTTCATAAAATTCTTTTTTTTTTTTTAATTTTTATTTTTATTATTATACTTTAGGTTTTAGGGTACATGTGCACAATGTGCAGGTTTGTTACATATGTGCCATGTTGATTTCCTGCACCCATTAACTCGTCATTTAGCATTAGGTATATCTCCTAATGCTGTCCCTCCCCCCTCCCGTGTTTCATAAAATTCTTATCAGTAGTTACCACGTGTCCTAAGTCTTCATCACCATGAGTTCCTGGGGCCTACATGAAGGAAGAACAAAAGCCCTTATAAATTACCTTGGGCCAGAGACTGGACCCAGCAGCTTCCATAGAAGAATAGCCTGCCTATTTCCTGTTGCTCTCATTGGGTGAGATTCTCTTGAATTAAGCACCAATAGCAGAAACCAAAAGAAAAATAACATCACAGATGTGATGACCATACTGCACCCGGCCTGCCTAGTTTCTGGCATAGAACCCACCAGCTCTCCTTTCAGAACCTGCAGTCACCCTCACTGTCTTATGCCTCCTTCTGATTATATGTGGGGTAGCTTCTGCACATAAACCTCTGACTGATTAAACTCTACCCCACATCACCTGAAGAGATCAAGCAATGCTGTGTTAATGCTAAGGGCTCAGGGATGGTGAGCAGAGGCAAAGCATGCACAAATAGGAAAGCCACCACCTAGGTTCTTATGAAAAGCATGCATTTTTAGCATATTAGAAAAGCAAGCTGTAGTTAGCTTAATTCTGAATTCTGGGGCTAATTCCAAGCAAACTGAAACTCCCCATGTCCTGGGCAAAGCAAGTCTGTATGTGTGGTGGCCTTTACGTCTTCTTCCTAGGTAATCACTTCTCTCACCTTAGAATAGTGTGGCCAGGTTGCCAAGCACATTTTCCCTTGCATGGAGGGGGCTGATTCATGAAACAGTGACTTGCACAGGTGGGTCACAGTGTGTCCTGGATTACGCGAACTAGCCAAGAGCCAGGGTGTGGGCTGTCTATGCAGTTCTGCCCCCAACTTGTGTCAGCATGTCCTGGCATTTAAGTAAAGTTTAAGCGTGTGCTCATTTGTGTGAAGAAAAATTCAACAAAGGAATACAATCATTATAGGCCTCTGTATTGACAGGAAAGTCAAACCTGGTCAGCATTTGAAATGATTTAAAATTGATTATTTTAAAAAGCTCTGTTATTAGAATGTTAGCCCAAAAGTAATCCTTTTTATGTACTATTTATCTGTTTCATTTCATTAAACTTTATAAGCCTCCCACAAGGTAGAGTTTTATCTGTTTTACAGATGTAATCTGACTTGAAAAATACCATAATTAATCAATAACAACGCTAAAGAAAAACAGCCCCAAGTTTCTTAATCTTTATTTATGAGGGCAAGATGGGACAAGGCTAAATTGCTACGCTTTTCCCTGATAAACACATTTCATGTGACTTTTTTCTTTTTTTTTTTTTCTTTTTTTTTTTTTTTGAGACAAAGTCTCACTCTGTCGCCCAGGCTGGAATGCAGTGATGCAATTTCGGCTCACTGCAACCTCCCGGGTTCAAGTGATTCTTGTGCCTCAGCCTTCCAAGTAGCTAGGATTACAGGTGCCTGTCACCATGCCCAGCTAATTTTTGTATTTTTAGTGGAGACGGGGTTTCACCATGTTGGCCCAGCGGGTCTCAAACACCTAACCTCAGGTGATCCACTTGCCTTGGCCTCCCAAAGTGCTGGGATTACAGGCGTGAGCCACCATGCCTGGCCTCATGTGAATTTTTAAAAATGCTATCTTGCTCTGTCCTTCAGATCTTTGAAGAAGCATGAGAACACAGAAAGGAGAATACATATTTTAGAATTTTTTTGAAGCAAAATCCTATCTATGTGCTCTTTTGTTTTATTCTTAAACGTTCTTACTTACAGCAGTTTTAGATTTTTTAAAAAAATTATGAAGATAGTATGGAGACTCCCATATACTACATATCTAGTCTTCCAAAATTAATGAAACAATATTATTATATATATTATTATTAAAGTTAATATTTTATTCACATTTTCTTAATTTTTACCTAACATTTTTACCTTTTTCTGTTCCAGCTTCCCATCCAGGATAGCACATCACATATAGTCATCATGTCTCCTTAGGCTTCCCTTGACTATTGCAATTTCTCAGATTCTCTTGGTTTTTGATGACTGGTTTTGAGGAATACTTGGATTTTGCAGAATGTCCCTCTATTGATATTTTTCTGATGTTTTTCTCATAATTATACTGGGTTTATGTGTTTGGGGAGTAGGACCACTGAGGTAAAGTGCCATTTTCATCACATTATATCAAGGGTACTGTCAACATGACTTATTACTTTTGATGTTGACCTTGATCATCTGACTACGGTAGTTTGTTTGTCAGTTACATGCTCTTTTGAAATTTTATTTAATTATGTAGAATGATCTCTTCATTAAAAGATTTATTAAGTTTAATTTTAAATATCATTTAGCCAAGCAGTAGTAGCATTAGAATTAGCTATCAATTGCACAGGTTACAATACATAGGAGATGACATTGCATATTTAGAAAGTGACAGGAGAAGGAATTACACACCAGGAAAACTGGTTTCGTGAGTCTTAAAGTTCATCATCTGTACAAGTCGTATGGAGAAGGTTAATACTATAAGCTCTTCCTTAGCATATTTCACTTTGCAAAACATGTTGCAATATCACTCTAGTTATTTTTTTTTTCAACATCCCTATGAAGAAGCAAAGCAGAGCTGCCTTCCTTTACTTTCAGTGGCAGGCTTTGTAGTCAGAGATACTTGTGTTTGGTTTTGAGCTTAGCCCCACTTTCTATCTGAATCACCCTTGGAAAAAATTTCCGGGAGCACCTAGTCTATAAAATAGGCATAATGATACAAACCTTGTAGGAAAAGAATACATAAGCTGTTTCAACCAAGCATCTGATACATACGAGACATTCAATAAATCTTCATTCCATTTCTCTCCCTTCTTTCTCATCCTCACTTCCCCTTTTCCCAATCTCCAAACTTAATAAATAAACACTTTAGGATCTGGGCATTATAAGGATGCATATTAGTATTAAAACTGACCATCAATTTTAATCAATCATGTAAATCTCAGCAAATGTAAAACAGCTTCAGACTAATGCTATGGAAATCTTATGGGAGTGGACTAACACAGTTGCTACCCAGATGTCAATAGAATCCCAGCACCATAGTCCTGAGAACCATGATTTCCAGTAGTACTTTTAATCATAATTCTAGATCTCCCATGTTCTACTTACAGTTTCTCACTTCCTTAAGAATGGTAAAAAAATGAAATTGTAAGGCTTCAATCACAATATTTGAATATTGATTGTTAACATTGTTACATTGTTAGGGCTACCCTAATGTGGTATCTTGGTGATCCTCAATAATGTGAACTTACATGTAGAGAGGTTGCATCATGTGTACATGTAACTGATAAAAAGGCAGCTGAAAATAAGGCAACTATGCATACTCAGGACAAAAATAAATATACCGAGAGAAAGGGATGGAGAAACAGTAGTTGTATCTGTCATTCTCTTCACTGAGTGTAAGCCTTAGAGTAAGCATGAGATGGAACCATGAACACATTCTTCCCTTAGGCTGCCTCGTTTCTTTTATACCTCTCATAATTCTGGAGTCTTGGCACACCTAGTGTGATTCTAGTTTTTAAAGGTATGTATTTTTCACATAACAAGGTCCCTAGATGTAAGCCAACTCCTTCGTCTGGCTACTATATTAAAGAAATCGAAATAGGATCCAAAGATGAAGGGAAAGTCTGTGTTGGAACTGTTGATCTCCAGTGTGGGGCCTATGAAGGTATTAATATTTTAATGGCCAATTTTGACTACAGTAGTCCCCTCTTATCCATGGGAATATGTTCCAAGACCCCCAGTACATGCCTGAAACCACAGATAGTACTGATCCCTACATTACTATGACTTCTCCTGTGTATACATGCCTATGATAAAGTTTAATTTATAAATTAGGCAGAGTAAGAGATTAACAACAATAACTAATAATAAGATAGAACAATTTTAACAACAGACTGTAACAAAAGTAAAATAAGCACAAGCACTGTGATACCACCACAGTCAATCTCATCACCAAGATTGTTACTAAGCAACTGACATGTGGGTAGTGTAGACAGCATGGATAAATCGAGGTGGGACGGAGCAGGAGAGAGAGAGATTTCATCAAACTACTCAGAACAATGTGCAATTTAAAGCATAAGAATTGTTTATTTCTGGGATATTCCATTTAATACTGCAGGTAATTGAAGCCATGAAAAGCAAAAACTGCGAATAAGAGGTCACTACTGTAATTGTACTTTTTACCTTAGAAACTAGTCCCTGTATAACTCCATTATTTCTTAAACTAATTTATATTTGAATACAAAATTATTCATAATATGATTTTTCATGGGAGGTGTTGTTCGACAAGAAAATATCTAGCTGAATTGAGGCAGACCCTGTAGCCCATTTGGTTACAGGTACCCAGGCAGTAAACATTGATTTGCCCTCGCTGGACCCGCTCCATTCCCTCCCCACTTGTCATGGGGCACACGGCTTAGTGCATTAGACTTGTGCACCCCTAGGTATTGTTCTGAGCACTTTACTGACAAGGCTAAGGGGGAAGTAGCAGCACCATCCTGATTCTAAGCCTTCACCCCAGACCCAAAATGAGTTCCGAGAGAGCTCTCGGGACCCTACCTTTGTTTGTTTCTTTTCTTTTTTTTTTTTTTTTTTTGAGACGGAGTCTCACTCTATCGCCCAGGCTGGAGTGCAGCAGTGCAATCTCGGCTCACTGCAACCTCCACAGCTGGGACTACAGGTGTATGCCATCATGCCCGGTTAATTTTTGTATTTTTAGTAGAGATGGGGTTTCGCCACGTTGGCCAGGCTGGTCTTGAACTCCTGACATCAGGTGATCCACTCACCTTGGCCCCCCAAAGTGCTGGGATTACAGGCATGAGCCACTGCACCCAGCCCCCTACCTTTCTTTTCCTCCTGCATTAATGTGAGGAAGGTTGATGTGAACAGATCTTCGCTCTACTTGGAGTCTGAGAATGATAGATAATTCTCTGGAAGTTGTGTGGGATGGGTAGAGAAGAATTATTCTCTTCTGCCATGCATGAATAAGTGGTTGTGTTCTCCCTCTTCTTGACCCCAGGAAAGGCTGAACCCAGAAATGGTGATGGAGAAAGAGCTCAGAGCTTATTCCTACCTTGTCTTAATTCGTATCTTCTTGTCCCAGGCTAGTACATAAATGGGATACCCAGTTAGGTGTTTGTGATAGGACCAGAGGAGGAAATGGCCACATGTACAACAGCATACAAAGGGGTAATATGAAGTAAACTGAGTGGGGAGGCATGGGCTACTTCCCATTCATAACAGCCAGGAATTCCATGGCTTTTTTACATCCATGAGCATGCTTGTTCTCATGCCCATGTTCTCTTTTTTTTTTTTTTTAATTATACTTTAGGGTTTTAGGGTACATGTGCACAATGTGCAGGTTTGTTACATATGTATCCATGTGCCATGTTGATTTCCTGCACCCATTAACTCGTCATTATTTCTCAACATAAGCTCCATCCATTTGAAAATGCCGTGTTTCTGCTCATTTCTCTTATCAAACAATAAATTTTGTGACCATTTTGATGGGAAATCATCAGGCATCCACCCTAGAATCCTGACTTGGCTCCCTCAACTTCCCCTTAACCTCCAGTATTAAAAAATCCCCCAAAAGGCCATCAATTTCAAGACACCATTGTAAATGTTGATACTGGTCATTCAGTCCAATCCTAAATACTGAGGGTCCTGGAAATGGATCTATGTGAATGCAGTGTCTTTGACATTATTAACTAAAGATAAAAAGGCCCCATTTAAAGATTGTTTTTAAAATTAGAAAACAAAAAGAGGCCAAAATGAACCAAATCAAGGCTTTTAGGTGGATGCCCAACAATTTTCCATCAAAACGCCCATAAAATGCTTGTCCAGCGAGAGGAATTAGCAGGAATATCATGCCTATATTCTTATAGTACAAGAGAAAATACAAAACATATTCTCCTAGGGTCTTGTGGTGTGGTAGAGATACTCAAGCCCGAAAAGTAAGCATCTTACTGTCTCCAGTCAGGTGAATGACATTTCAAGAGCTCAGGATTAGGAGTCAGAAGACTCAGGTGCATATTCTGCATCTGTCACTTTCTGCTGTGTGGTGCTGAGCATGTTTCTAACTTCTCTTTGCCTTGGTGTAGCCATCTATAAAATGACTATAATGCAGCAGATTAAATGAAAGCATCTAGCATATTGGCGATTTTAAATCTGATTTTTTTTTTTTTTTTTTTTGGGACAGGGTCTCACTCTGTCACTCTGGCTGAGTGTAGTGGTGCAATCACAGCTCACTGCAGCCTCAAACTCCTGAGCTGAAGAGATCTTCCCATCTTAGCCTCCTGAGTAGCTGGGTCTACAGACTCACACCACATTCCTGACTATAAATCTGAATTTTAATCAACTTTGTGGAAGTTAATAATCTACTTGCCTCTGGAATAACTGACAGAAAGCTATAGGGCATTCTTAGCTCTACACTTTTGGTGAAGGAACTGGGCTCATAATGTCATA
This sequence comes from Hylobates moloch, assembly GCF_009828535.3. Classification (NCBI taxonomy): domain Eukaryota; kingdom Metazoa; phylum Chordata; class Mammalia; order Primates; family Hylobatidae; genus Hylobates; species Hylobates moloch. The sequence goes on along the minus strand of NW_026652276.1, from coordinate 163,661,435 downwards.
GAAGGCAATTATTTTCACATTTTGTTTAAGGCTAGTTCCCAATTCAATTCAGTTATTTTAGGCAAGAATGTTTTCAAAAGGCTTAAGTGATATTATTAACAAATGGGTTATATCTTCTCTTCACAGAGTTAAGCCTCTAATTATACGTTGAGCTGATTTATTAGTACTGCAGGCTTAAACATTTCCTAACTATTAGGACTGACTAGAGACACGGGTTAACTGTCCACATGCAAGGAATCTGAATGGCAAAAACACTGCAGAGGAAGAGGTGATGCATGGTGGATGAGTCACAAGGAAAGGCTCAGAGAAGGTATTAATTAGGGTAATAGGAAATTATAACAGGTAAAATATGGGTTAAGTATCAGTGAATTTCCCCTAAGGACATACTTCCTATGATAGTAGGGAAGAGTCTTCTAAAGGAGGTGATTAAAGCCTCCAAGCTTAAGACCTTTAAAACTAGACTGAACAGAGTCCTTATGAACATACTAGAAAGAAGAATTCTACCCCGGTTGGGGTAGTGGTAGGTAATCTAATAGCCTTTTGCACTGCTACGGGCCTTGATCGCTGAGCTACCCAGTAACTGAATACATTGCAAACCATCAAGTAGGTACATAGTTCTCTCGCTTGAGAATGTAGCTCTTATTTCTCTGGGCACTGCTTTCTTTGGGGGCAAACTTCCAGTATCACTGATACTAATATAAAAACCCTGTAAGTCTGCTTTCATTTTCAAGATCCAATATATATCCAGATTGTTTTCCCAGCAAAGAAAATTTTATTTCTCAAGATATAAAAAATAAATATTTAATTTCAGTTTCCTCAAAAGGAATATAAAATTTGTTAAAATGCAAATCAGCTGTAACTTTGTTGGACTTGTCTTTTATTTCTTGCTTAGTAAAAGCACTATTAGTTTGGCATCATCAAATGAGTAGGGATGAGTTGCATCTCTCAGGAACCCCACCAATGGATGTGGTGGAATGAGGAATTGTTGCAATCATCACTATTCTAAATCCAGCAAAGGGAGTTCAGAGACCCATGGTCTTATCTTCAGTGACTTTGTGACCCACCTGTAAGAACTGCAACCTGGCTGATCTGGATCTCAGACAACACCGGACCATAGCACTCCTCCTAGGCCCATTCTGATTTGAACCTACTTCCACTCATGGGCGGGATAGGTGGCCACCAATGTAGAGTGATTTCAGGGGTGCCAGAAGATCCTCCTTACTTGCCTGCTTGGTGATATCGGAAAGCAGTCTCATTCTTTAAGGAGCGTTAACGTGTGACACGCCCCCATCCCCCATCATCTACCTGTTCATCCTGTCCTGCCCGCCTCTCCACTTCTCCCCACCTTCCTTTAGGCTCCCTGAATTAGTTGCACCACTGTTTACTTTGCCTCTACCAGAAACTTGGCAAAACCTTGACACTTTTCTCTCATAGCCTTATTTCATTTAATGGCCAAGTCCTGTTAAATCCACTTCCAATGCCTCTGAAATCTTCTTTTCTCCACTACCTTAGTATGATCCACACTTATATTTCTCCTGGATTATTACAACAGCCTTCTGAACTGGTCTTCTTGCTTCTCCTCTTGACTCCCTTCAATCCATCGTTTAAAAGTGATCTTCTTTTTATTATTTTTTCATTTTTTTGTTTTATTATTATTATACTTTAAGTTTTAGGGTACATGTGCACAATGTGCAGGTTCGTTACATATGTATACATGTGCCATGTTGGTGTGCTGCACCCATGAACTCATTATTTAGCATTAGGTATATCTCCTAATGCTATCCCTCCCCCCTCCCCCCACCCCACAACAGTCCCAGGTGTGTGATGTTCCCCTTCCTGTGCCCACGTGTTCTCATTGTTCAATTCCCATCTATGGGTGAGAACATGTGGTGTTTGGTTTTTTCTCCTTGCGATAGTTTGCTGAGAATGATGGTTTCCAGTTTCATCCATGTCCCTACGAAGGACAAGAACTCATCATTTTTTTATGCCTGCATAGTATTCCATGGTGTATATGTGCCACATTTTCTTAATCTAGTCTATCGTTGTTGGACATTTGGGTTGGTTCCAAGTCTTTGCTATTGTGAATTGTGCCGCAATAAACATACATGTGCGTGTGTCTTTATAGCAGCATGATTTATAATCCTTTGGGTATATACCCAGTAATGGGATGGCTGGGTCAAATGGTATTTCTAGTTCTAGATCCCTGAGGAATTGCCACACTGACTTCCACAATGGTTGAACTAGTTTACAGTCCCACCAACAGTGTAAAAGTGTTCCTATTTCTCCACATCCTCTCCAGCACCTGTTTTTTCCTGACTTTTTAATGATCGCCATTCTAACTGGTGTGAGATGGTATCTCATTGTAAAAGTGATCTTTTAAAACACTATCAGATCATGTCATGCCCGTCCTTAAACATACTAATTTACTACTCTCCTGCCCTCAATGTGAGTTTCAGATTTCCTTAGAAAAGGCTTTCTTCTCCAGCCTTATCTCCCCGTCTTTGTCTCACACTGAATTCTCCAGCCATTCTGAATTATGGGCAGCTCTCCAAACATGCTGTCTCTTTCCTTCTTGCCTTAGTTCCTTCTACCTGAATGGTTCTCACTAATCTCTTCTCACCTGATTAGCTCTTCTTCATCACACAGGTTTTGGCATAGACAACTTATGCTTCAAATATCTTTTCATACTCCACTAAGGATTAAACCACTCCTGTGTACTTTATGTTCATCCCTATGCAGCATGATCATGCCATAATTTCTCCCAAGAGATTGTCGGCTGGCACGTGGTCACAGACTCGGGTCCTTTTCACTGTGTTACCTCCAACATTTAGTACAATGCTGGCACCTAGTAAGTACTAAATAAAACTTTGTTGAATGAATAAACATACACAAGTCTTCTCTGGGAGAAGTAACATGTTAATTCACGAGCATAAAAAGGACATAAATTAGGAAAAATTACCTAGGGAAATTTTGTGGAGGAGATGTAATTAGGCTGGGGAGAGAAGGGAGTATGTGGGGCAAGAGGAACGGTCTGAACAATGCTACCAAGATGAGAATTGATAAAGAATGTTCATGAAACACTGAAGAGTCTGGCTTGATTAGAATGGAGAATGTATGTTTAGGAAATGGAGAAAGGTCAAAAGATGAAGGGTTTTAAAAGACAGAAAAAATACTTTAGATATAGTATAGTTAGAAATAGCGACCCATACATGATTTTAGAACAGATGCATGACATGATAAAAGTGGTGTTTATGGAAGATTAATCTGGGAATTGTGTGAAGGAAACATTGGACAAGGATGCTATTATAGTCATCACAAGCAGCTAAAAGATTGTTGTGCTGTAATACATGAATAAGAGGATGTGATAGGTTAAATTACTGTTCCAAATATTCACTCCCTTTTTCTCTCACCCTGTGCCTTCCACATCTTTGCTCTGAACTTGACCATGTGACTTGCTTTGGCTATTAGAATGGTAGTGGACATAATGTGAACAAAACTTGAGAAGAACTTGTGTGAATGAGCTTGCTTCTGTGATCACCAAGAAGAGAACATGTCTTGGCTAGCCAGCAGAGAGAACTGAGGAGCAGATGAGCACCAGCTAAGCCCAACCTATATCAGCTAACCCCCAGCCAGCCACAAACACATGATTAATACTAAATCATTGTTTTATGATTGAGTTTTGGGTATTTTATTATACAGCAATAGTAACTCATACAGGGGATAAGAATGTGATCCTGGCATAGAAACAAAAGAGAGAATGAATCTGAGACATTGTTTGAAGGACAAATTCACAGTTCTTTGGTAATAACAGACACTGAGGTTGAAAGAGAGCGATAGTTCAAAATTTAGTTCCAAGTTTTTAAACCTGAAGTGAGCGAAGAGTGGTGACATTTCCATGACAGTGAAAATGAGAAACTGAGTTTTGGACTTGCTAAATTTGAAGTGCTGGTGGAAGATACGAAAGGAAAGGCATAGTAGGAAATTAGAGCTAAAGAGAGGGAACATGAATTAGAGGACAGGAGAGGATGTTTTAAGTCATGATTTGTTGTGGATTGAATTGTGTTTCTCCCAAATTCATATGTTGAGGTTTTAACCTTCAATGTGACTGTATTTGGAAATAGAACATTTAGGAGGTAAAGTTAAATGGGGTCACAAGGGTGGGGTCTTAATCTGACAGGGTTGGTGGCCTTCTAAGACAAGGAAGAGACACCAGAGTGTGCACTCTCTCCACACACACACACGCCCTGAGGAAAAGGCCATGTGAGGACACAGTGAGTTGGTGATGGTTTACAAGCCAGGAAGCCCTCTCCTCGGCCCTGCTGGCACCCTGATTTCAGACTTCCAAACTTCAGAGCTGTGAGAAAATAATCATGTGTTGGTTATACCACCTAGTCTATGGTATTTTGTTGTGGTAGCTTGAGATGACTAATAGCACTCTAGGGAAATCCTAAAGCACAGTAGAAAGGAAGAGGAGCAGAAAGCCAAGGATGAGGCCAGAAAATGCCTAAAAGTAAGGGGGTCAGGGAAGAGGATCCAGAGGAAAATGGGGTTATAAATGCAAAGGGGTAAAAGCACATTGTGGGAAGTGGTAACAGTGTGGTAAGCAGAGCATGGGCTTAGAGTCAATAGGACCTAGGATTGAATCTTCCTCTACTACTTGGGAACCTTGAGCAATTACTTAACCCCTCTAGACCCCACTACTTTATTTTTTAAATGGAGATAATAATGGTCCTTACCTTAGGTGGGCATTTGAAAAATACAAAGTTTAATGCATGTAAAGTGCTTAATATTGTGCATGACACAATATTAACTATAGTGAACTCTTACTAAATGGCAGGTATCGTTTCTGGAAGTACAGTGTGTGGTCAATAGTATCAAATATTACAGAGAGATAAGTGTAAAAGAGGGTGACATACTTGCCATTAGATTCTATCACAGAGGAATCTTTAGTGACCTTTGAGTGTTTCAGTACTGTGGGCTTAAGACTGCCCGTGTATGTGAAGGTGAAGGTGTGGGAAAGGAGGAGGAAAGGAAACTGGTTTGCAGAAAATAAGGAGGTTGTAGGCAAAATAGAAATGAAAGTGATGTAAGTGCACCAGTTAGAGTTTAGAAATGAGGCTGCATTCCAATAAAAATGCAGTAGAATAAAAGCCAGAAGGGACAACTGAGTTAACTAAATTTGGGGTAGGGCTGTTTTGTCGAAAAGAGGAAGACATAGGTGTATATGATGGCGAAAAAGAAAGATCGATCAATATATTGTTATTACCAAGCTGCTCATAAATCTTTGGATTCTAATTCTGGGTAACTCTAGAAAAAATTGCTACCATTAGCATTAACAATTCCTAGTGTTTATTCCATCTTGACAGACAATTCCTTGATCTACTGTCTGCCTCCTGGAGCTGCCCCTGCTATATGGTACATTTTGAAGCACAGGGAGAGTTGCATTATGTGTTGTAGATGGACGATTCTGTTTTCCCTGCTGACCATGGAAGAATCTAGATGGAGGGTGCAGAGTGATACCAGGCAGGGGTCTTATCAGAAACCAGGATTATTGGCCCCTCTTTATTCCCATTTTAAATTTATTAGTTGGACCAGAGATTTTAAACCATTTTCTTTATTGAATACATTGGGAATATCTGAACATGAAAATTTGAAGTTAATGAATAACAGTGTTATTCCTAAGAAGCACTTACTTAGATATACTCTTTCCCTTTTGGGGTAAATTTATTTTTCTATTCATTGTGCATGCTGCTTTGAGCATTTGCATTCGCAAAGCCCCTTATTTGGTGAAATCCTCCTTTTGGAAAGTGTACCGTCAGTTATTATCTACTCACAAAGGAGGGAGGATGATATCATTGAAAGCCATTTATACTTGTGGATTTACATAAATGCAGAATGCAAATAAAATAACATTTTCTGAATACTTCCCTGTACATTTTCACTTAGGAAGAAAATAAAAATTGACTGTAGATTTCTGATATTTTTTTATTCTGTAGACTAGAGATAATTTGGAGTCACTAATCCAAATGTCTTTACTCAATTATTTGGCTTGCTTCTGGCAAGAGGCACATTAGTGATAGAAATTGGAGGGGTCATTATAATTAAAAGAGCAAAGAAGAACCATAGAGTGCTTTGCTTGTAAGAATCACCTTTTGTTGTTGGAAAAATTGCATTGTAACATTTTAATTTCAGAGTCAAATCAGTCATCCCTGTTTAGATATAATCCTCTGACCATGTAGGATAGTGTTTCTCTCTGCCCTTCCACCAAACTTCCTGCTGCAAATCTGCTTTCACTTGCACCCCACTGTGTGGATTCACAGTGCTGTGAGCAAACAGCTTCTGATTATTTTACATGCAGAGAGTGAGGGAGAGAGTCAATGAGAGAGAGAGAGAAGAAAAGAAGGAAAGAAGGAATGAATGAAAAATTCTTTATAGGGTTACTATAGGCCCACAAATATGTCTGAGGTATATGATTTGGTCAAGGCCCATCAGGCTGTTTTGCCCTAGCTATGCTCCTTCTAAAAGATACATATCTTGGCACTAAACTGCCAACTTAAGATTGTGAAATACTGCTTCTGCCATTGTAGGACTAAACTTTCTGGATGAAACACTCAGCCTGAGCATATTTCTGGGCAAACATGTTTTCTAAGGCACATTTTATAAGTGAGGACTGGGGTGCAGTTAGGAGTTCCCAGAAAGTACATCACTGGCCCTGTCAAGAACTAGCTCTAGATCCTGACTTCCCCCTAATCAGCTCCCGAAAATGCCAAAAAGGAGGGGGAAAGATTGAAGAATGTGAGAACCTGACATGAAAACTGTGAGAAGCTCCTGGGGTGACAGAGGGGGTTAGGCTGGATGGGAGAGTGCAGCCCAGAGCAGAGGGCCCTCCTGTGTTCTGCATCAGAGCCACCTGGGAAGAGCTTACTAGCTTCGGTGGAAAGCAATAGAAAAATACATGCAAGACCAGCCCTCAAGCCTTCTTTCCTCCTTCTCCCCTTCTGTTTTCAATATGCCATGGGATAGGTGATTACAATTCAGAGAGGTAGCTTTTGACAAAGAGCAGTTTCATTGGCCAAGCTATTGGAAGATTTTGTATTAGGCTCTCTAGTTGGTGGTAGGGAGAACAAGCAGAGTGAGTGATAGAGTATGAATTATAACACTAGAGATGTTCTTTGAAGAGCATCTTCTCCCCAAGGCCAAATATACACTGATGGGTACAGATAGGGTCTAGGTGTTTGCTGCTTCCGCTTGGAAATGTTACCAGCCAATGTAGCAATTCTTTGAGCTACAAGCATCATGAAGGAAGATAAATTGAACAATCTATACTAAATGAAGCACTGTTAATGTATCAGATAGAACAAACATGTTTAATCATAATAAAAATTTTCAAGGAAATAGGGAAGATTATTGGGAACAAGAAAGAGACACAAATCATTATAAGAATGAATCAGTGAAAAACACTAGGCATAAAATATGAGAGTTGAAATAAAAACTGATTATATCTGAAGATGAATTAGTGAACTAACGGATCAGTTAGGGAACTCTGTCAGGAAGCAGTAGGCAGGAAAATGTAAAAGGAAAGGTAAGAAATACAGAGGATAGAAGTTTTAAAAAACCCGGGATTTGTGTAAGAGTCTTGAGAAGAGGTAACGAATAAATAGAGGAAAAGAAATCTCTCAGAAGATAGTGAACAAGATAATGATAGTAAGAGGGAGGAATGCATCAAGGAACAATAATTTTTCAGACTTAAATATAAAAAACCTTAGAGTAAAAAGACTCAGGAACTGGTAAAATTGAATGATGAAAAAATGAAATCACATCTATGTTCAATATACTAACATATAAGACCATCAAGGAGGAAAGAAAAAGTCTACAAGCTTTCAAAATGGTGGTGGAGGGACAACAGCATAGGGGATTCTAACTACAAAGGAAGAAGAATGAAATTACCATCAAGGACATTAAATGACTTAATATATGTAAATTATTTGAACACTCCCTTCTATATACTAAGCATTCCGTTTAGTGTTAACTATTATTATCAAACTTCTCAACAGCAACCCTAGGTGGAAGAAGGCAATAGGGTAGTATTTGTATTACTGGTTAACACAAAGTGTTAAAGGAAAAGATCTTTGAAGTTAATGTTTTATGTTCTCAGTGATACATGGCTGAGACAATCTATAACATAAGATTATCTTTAAGACACCCTTGGACAAATATTTTCAGCAGAAAGAGAAATCGCTCTTGGAGGATGCTAAGAGACATATAAGGAGTAAAGTTTGATTTCCTACTAAAATTCAAGGATCAGGAAGAGAAAGGAGATACATCTAATTAATATAATTCCAAACTAAAATTCTATGTGATATTAAAATGGCCAGAAACAGGGTGACCAGAGAATAGTGAGGACATGTTAAGTCACCTATTTTTTTGGAACAGAGAGAATGGCAGTTATAGATATGCGAATTGATGACAAAAGCATCAGTTTTAATAAATTGTTAATGAAAAATAAAAGTATATAACTTTCAAACCAGCTGAAGAAAATCTTATATTTCTGAGGAACTTGGGAGCCTTAGCCTGGAAATCTCTTTAAAAGCAGAATACAAGACAAGGGCTTTTATATAGATAGTTTATTTTGGAAAGCGATCCCAGTGAACAGGAGTGGAGAACAGAGTGAATGAAACAGGGAAGGAAAGGAGGAAAAACTAACACAAAGATGCATTAAGGAACTGTGGAAAATATTTCTCACAATTTTCTTCCCAAGGGTTGGATAAAGGGAGGTGTATTGAATAAAAAGCAAGAAGCAAGAGCTGTAAGATGCAGGTGAGGCAGTGCTGTCAGGTTATACCAATGAAAAGTTGATCACCCCAGGAAGGCCTGGAGTAAGAGGAAGGAAGAGTGTGTGCAGGGCACAAGAGATAGCTGATACAATAGAGAAAAAAGAAGAAAGAAAATGCAGAAAGAATGATAAGAGAACACATACAATTATATAGTAGAAATTTGTCCTAACAGAATAATAATTACAATAAATATTCACAAATCAAAAGACAAAAATATTCAGGCTGGGTAACAGAACACAATTGAGCAATGTGTCTTTTAAAAAGATAGATTGAAAATAAAAAGATTCAAAAAAATTAAAAATAAAAGATAAGACATATCAGGCAAATAAAAAAGCATTGAAAGTTGGGCAAGGAAGCTGGAGTTTCTAAGATGATTCTCAGTAATTGACCCACAAAGAGTCTGAAGTAAGCAATGATTTAAAAGATTTAAGCAACATAATAAATTTGAACTATATTTATAGACTTGTATACCCATCAAACAAACAAAAATTCATATTCTTTTAAAGTACAAATGGAACACACAAAAATTGATTATGCCACAAAGGAAGCGAATTCTTCAACAAATTCCAAAAATTCAACATCACACAGACTACATTTGCTGCACATAATGAAATGAATTTAGGTGGTAAAAATGCAAAACAATCACTCTAGCAATGACTTATGTGAGGAAACCAAACATATATATAATTAAATAACTACATACATACATACATGCATATATATAACTAAATAAATACATATATTACATACATACATAAATGCATATATATCTACATAAATGTATACAACTAACTCTTAGGTTAAAGATTTAATCATAACAGAATTTATAAAATACATAGAAAGCACCACATATCAAAATTTCTGTGATACAGCTTATGGTGTCAGGCCTGAAATTAATATTCAATACTATATGCTGCCTTGACATCTGAAACGAGAGGACCTCAAAAGCCTAACCATGAGTTTTCCTGCTGTCACCAGATATGCTGTGCCACCCAGTGGGAAAGACTCCCCACCTAGCCAGTTCATCAGTCAGCTAGACCAGCAGATAGATGCTGCACCCTACCTAGTCCTTAACCAAATGGGTTTCACTCCCCTACCAGCCCATGAAGTTATTCAAACAAGCCAATCACATCCTCCTGTGGGAACCAGGGGTCACCTCACCCTCTTGCTGCTATAAAGCCTGCTTCCCACATCCCTGCTTGTTCACTCTGTCCACTAGGGCAACTCTCTGTGGCTCAGCATGATGTGTGGTGTGCTCTCTAAGGCTGTAATAACATGTGACTGACATACTGCTGTCAATCTCATCTCTCCAGTGTCAGTCGTCCTGTGTTTGGCTATCTCATGCTATTTAGGGCAGAGGAATCCTTCTCTCACCAACAAGATGAGTAGGAGGCCATCAAAGTATAGCTAATGTGGAATATAGAAGAAATTTAAAAGATTTAAATACATTTATTATGAACACCAAGAAAGTCTGAAAACAAATGAGCTGAGAATTCAACTGAGAAAGCTAGAAAAGGGGCAAGAGAATAAACTGAAAGGAAAAGGAAGAAAAAATAGTGGAGAAAGAGGAAAAAAAACCTAATGAAATAGAGAGTAACAACGATAAAACCTAGGTAAAATATATAAATTTTGAGAAAAACATAAAATGTATAATTGGCACAAGAAGAAATAGAAAAGTTTAATGGACCAATGCAATGAAATATTTTATGGTAATCAAAGCATTTTTACAATTTTGGAGTTGAGTTTTACCAAATTATTACAGAACTGTTAAATTTTATATGAGTTATTCCAGAAAATAGAAAAAGAGGAAAAGCTGCCTAAGTAATTTTGTAAAGCCAGTAAAACCTTGATTTCAAATCCAGATGAAAACAGTGCAAGAAAAAAAAAAGTAGGTCTATTTCACTTATGAACATAGATGAGAAAATTATAAATAAAACTATTAGCTAATGGAATCAAACAGTGTATATTAAAAACAATATCATAATCAAGCATAATCTTGGGAATGCAAAGATGATTTAACATGAAAAAATCTATGTATCAAGAAACTAAAAGAGAAAAGGTCTATATTATTCAAATAGCTATGGAAAAAGAATCTGACAAAAACTACTAAAAAGACCTGTTATTTGAAATAAACTCTTTTCCCTAGGTGAAGCCTGTTAAAAATTTCTAGTCAGCATTATACTTAATAAAGAAACTTTGAAGGTTGGCTGCTATAATCACCATTGTTTGATATAATGTCAAAAGTCCTGGCCAAACAATATTAAAAAACAAAATAAGAGAGGTGGGATTAGAAAGAATCAAATAACTGCCATTTCTTATATCTACATGAAAAACTCAAAGGGATTAGCAGAGAAAATATTAGGAGGATTAAGAGAGTTTAGCAAGTTTGCCAAACAAAATCAATTTAAAAAATTCAACCACCAATAATTAGTGAAAAACGTTACTAGAAAGAAGACACCATTTATAGTAACAACAAAACTATGGTGCCTAGGAGGTAACTTGTGTATAATGCACAAACCTTCATGGAAAATTTTTAAACTCTATTAAAAAAGAAGAAAAAAAATCTGAGTAAATAGAAAGATGAAATGTTTGTTGCACGACAATGTAACATTTTTTCTCCTACTATTGATTTGAGATGTTAATAAGATTCTAGCAGGATGTTTTTAGAAATTTAACCAACTTAATATAAGATGTACATAGAAGAATAAAAGTTCCCAAATGCTAGGACAATTTTGAAAAAATAAGAGCAAAGCAGATTGATTAATCTTAGACTTTGCCACACCATTGACTCTCAGTAATGGAGACAACATGGTATTTGCACAAAGATAGACAAATAGACCGGTATAATTGGACAGAGTGTTTGTAAACAGACTCCTGTGCATATGAAACCTGGTGTATGATTGCAAAGCATCATAAATTGGTGGATAAAAATGGATTTTTAATATATGATGCTGGCTAAGCTGGTTTACTATATAGAGAAAAATAAAGTGACTATATTTTACATCATATTTAAAAGGTGAACTCCAAATGAATTAAACATGAAAAAGTACAAGGCAAAACTAAAAAGCTAATAAAATAAAATTTAAAAGACTATTTTCTAATTTAATATTGAGGAACAACTTCTTGAATCAAAGAAGCACAAACAATACTGACCCAAACTGATGGCTATAACTATGTAAAATTTAAGATTTTATCTTCATTGAAGGGCACCATACACAAGGCTAACAGAGAGGTCACTGGAAGAAAATATTTGCTAGCCCCAAAACTGGAATAAACAAACACTTCCTAGAAATTACAAAAATGAAAACACAGAGAAAAAAAAAAAAACATGGCTACAGAAGTGATGCACGAAATGGAAAATCCAAATAGTTAATGGGTGTGTGAAGAGATGTCAGCCTCACTAATAATCAGGGTGGTGAGGAGGGGGTGAAGAAGCAAATTGTATCATGTTTTACTAATGAGAGAGGTACAAATTAGATGGGATAATACCAAGTGTTGGTGAAATCTGGGAGGAAACAGGAATCCTAGAGTGCTGCTGGTAGGGATGGAAACAGGAATAGCCATTTGGGAGAGTAATCTGTCATTATTTATGTTAGAAAAAACTATGTATTTGTACACAACTACATGCATATGTATATAAACATAAATTATATACATATATTTTCTCTATTTGGTGACCTATCAGTCACACTCCTGAGCTTATACCCTAGAAAATATTTTCACAGACCCACAAATAGTCACTTGAGGATATTTATGTGACGTGGTATGTGTAAAAGTGACTTAGAGGCAACCTAGATCCAATCAATAGGAAATGTATAAATAAAACGTAGCAGATGCATATTATTTGGAATTCCATACAGTAGTTAGAAGCAGTACACTAGATGTACATACATCAACTGGATAGATTTTTAAAAATTGTGTTAGATTACCAAAGCAGTGGACATATTAATACAGTTTTAAAAGATATATGCATATCAAAGGACATAATTACACAAATTAAGAGTGGCTATTAGAGTGGCTGTCTGTTGGTGGAGTAGGCATTGGGGTTGAAAGGCAGAAAATTAGAAGTAAATCAAGACAGAAGAGCTGCCTAGATCCAAGGACCCCAAAGTGTCATGCATACAACTATGTTTCTGGAGTCCAAGAGGAAAAAAAAGAATCCCCAATGCCTAGTTGTCTAATTGTTTGTACAAATTATCCCATAATCCCAAGTACAGGATGTACACACACACACACACACACACACACACACACACACACACACAGTCTGAAAGAGCCAAACCAGGCAAAACTGTTTTTAAAGCCTTACCTGGAAGTGTTTATTTTTATATCTAACCACTAGTCAAATCAGTTAAAGCAGTTGAAAACTGGCTTGTGCTTTTATTTGCTGCTTCTCCTCGGAGTTCTCTGCACGGTAAGCACCCCACTCCATCACTTTACTCCCCCACAACTTTAGAGAATCAATAACATCAAATGCTGAAAAGTAACTTGCAAAACCCAGATATAATTCAAATTAATTTAGTCAAAATGTATCCACTTCTTGTATCAAACCTTTTTTGCACAGGTTAATTGAAGAATCTAATTAAGCAGCAATTTTGACTACCGGATTGCCAACATGAAATTAAACTCCAAACTTCTCCTCTTGCTCAATGTTTAAATTCTCATCTGAAATGTCAAGAAGATGTTTCATCTACATTATTGAAAGAGAAAGCTCAGTTTCCAAGCAGAATTTAACTTCCCAAGAAATTGAAAAAATAATAATGTTTAGCTGGAGTACTGCTACCCTCCAAACAATCCCACTAAAAGTATTCAAATGTTAATAGTTAATATTTATTCAGAATTTACTAAATTCCATGCAGTAGCTAAGCATCTCACATATACCTCATTGAGGTGGTATTATTTCCTTGGTTTCCTTTTTTCAAGTGAGGAAACCAAGTTTCAAAGATGGAAAGTATTTAGTTGAAAATTACATAGCAACTAAATTGCCAAAATGATAAAAGAAAACCAGGTTTAAGAGATATTTCCTCTTTCTCATAGGAAATGCTTTGTATATATCTGTAATGGGGCAGATAAGTAGATTCTGAATTTCAAGGGTTAATACTAGGTAGAAAGTGGGTGATGTGATGAGACACGCCTTTTCGTGGTAACAGGCAAGGTGCTACTCTCCTTCTAATGAACTTGCTTACCTGCCCGATATTTTTGGCCTACATAATATATGCTTTTTCTGTTCTCTGGAACTCACAGTATAATACCTCAGTTCATTTGCTGTCCAAATCAAACATCAATGCACAGTCAGCCTGGAGGACCTGCTGTGGTTCTGTTACTAAGTTCTGTTTTCACTTAAGAGAAAAGAACATCTTCAGTGACCCTTATTTTCCAAGAAGTATTTGTCAAAACTCATTGTGAAAGAAACTCTTTGGCATCTGTTTCCAAGGTCAGCAACTCTTACTCAGTCATGCCAGTCCATCATTCTCTTTCTTTTTTTTATTCTTTTATTGTCCTTCCTACCTTTTTTTCTTTCCTTCTTTCTTTCCTTTCTTCCTTCCTTCCTTCCTTCTTTCCTATCTCAAGACAGGGCAGGCAGTTTCTATTATATATACAAACTAAACTTTCTTAAGAAGCAAGATGGCCTATGAAAAATTAGCAAGAAGTCATGATAGTTAAAACATTAGTGTATATACTAAACAACAACAACAACAACAAAATACTAAAGCAGGAAATAAGAGACTGGTTCCTAACCCTCTTGCAGTTTCTCTGATATTCGGCAATTGACCCTTTTGAGCCTCTGTTTTGTCATCTGTAAGATGACTATATTGGACAAATGATTTCTAATATCCCTATTAAAATTTAATGTGGTCCTGGCCAATTGAATGCGTAATTTGAAACAAAATGGAATGAGACTGGCTAAGAAAATGCTGAGGATACAATATATGTAGGATATCTATGTGTCAGCACAGCAAATGTGACCTAAGCGTCATGAACGATAACAGGATAATGAGAAAGTCAAAGATAAGAGGCTCTGGGCATAATAATAAGCACTTGTGGTTCTTAAATTTGGGTTAATTAGTTTGCATCACAATGTAATCCTTTCATGATGGACAGTTGTAGCCAGTGCTCCTCTAGAAAGAGGAGCTGATGCTCTAATTCTCAAAAATTTTTACCTGGTGTCTTAAATGTGATTTTTAGCATTATTGGAGTGATAGACTTCTTGGAGAATCTGTTAAAACCTAGGCCCTCTACTCAGAAAAAATGAAAATATGAACATACATTATTTTACATGAAAGTTTAGAAGTTTGTAGATTTCAAAACTTCAGCCTCCAAGTTAGCAGCCTTAGGTTTTAAAGGTCTCTATGTCATCCGAAGGGTTGGTTAACTGTTTATGCTGTAGTTTAAATATTTATGAGCCAACTCATTCATTCATTCATTCATTCATTCAATCTTTTAATAAATGTGTATTGACTGTAGGTACTGGAAATCCAAAATTGAAATACACAATCCCTGTCTTTTGGGACTTTGAGGGGGTAAGGGTGGGAGAGTATCAACTGGAGCAGTATACACCTAGGGCAAGATTTCTCAGCCTTGGCACTATTGAAATGTTGAGCCAGATGATTCCCTATTGTGGGGTCTGTCCTGTGCATTGAAGGAGGTTTAGCAGCATCCCACAGGTTGGACAAGCTCAGTCTAAATTAAAAGCCTGGGAGTAGTAGGTGTTCAATTAGTCTCGATATGGAGGCAGACGCTAGATCCAAAAAAGCCTCTTATGCTCTTATGCCACATGTAGGTATCTAGTTTTGTTGTTGTTGTTGTTGTCTGTTTTGTTTGTTTGTTTTTCAGAGGCAATTGTGGGTCAGTATGGAGAATTTGAAAGGGTTGCAATGAGACAAGGAGACTACTAGGGTAGGTGCTGCAGAAGTCAGGTCAAGAGAGGTTGGCAGCCTTGGCCAGATTAGAGGGTGATGGTATATGTGGAGCTGTTTATATGATTCTTATGCATGTACTTTTAACATGGCTTCAATTTTGTTCCTAATTCATATCAAGCAAACTTCATTCATTGTGCTGATTATTAGGCAACTTTGTGGTGGCAAATAAGAATGGAGGGTGTAGGAATCTTCTTTGGTGTTTTTCTCCATTTGTCTCCCTGAAGTGGTCTTTGAGTTATCAAAGATTGCACCCAAAAGATAATCATTCATTAAAAAGGATACAGACCATGAGCATGATTGGCAGAAGAGTCCCAGAGTTGCTGATTGAAAAGTTGGCAAACTTTACCTTTGAGGAAGAATTAGAGAATCTGGAATGATTTAATTTGGAGGACAGAATAGTTCACAAAGGTATAATACCAACTATACCCATTTTCACTGAAGATAGACACAGGAAATAGCTTTAAACAAAGGCCTAAAGGTCTTACATGGGCTGAAATTTTAAAAGTTTTGTTGATCAGAATTGAATATTGGAGTTACTGACAGAATTGTGGAATATCTTCCTACAGAGATGTTTAAAAGTAGGACTTGTAACTACAATTGAAGTAAGACCCTTTAAAAGATGGAGATATAAATTAAGGGGCTATGCATATAAGCTAAAGCATTGCTTTTGATTTTGCTTAAAAACAAAAACAAAAAGATAGTGTTGTGTTTGAAGTACAGCAAAAACAAAAAGCAAAATACACACTAGTCTGGAATTTTGCTAATATTATCTTAGATTCATTTAATCAATAAATATTTTTATCTAAAACTGTTTTAGGTGCTGGGCTTAATAGGACTGAACCAAGATAAAAATCACTGCTAAAGGGAAGAATTAAAATTAAAAAAAAAACAAAGATAGGATGTATATATTTAGGGGTGAGGGCAGGCATGAAGATGTGTGCAAGTTTAGACAGTGTGGCTAAGGAAGGCCTCATTGAAAAGGAAAAATTTGAGTAAATCCTGAAAGTTAAGGGAGAAAGCTATGGGGATCTCTAGGGGAGGGGGATTATTCTAGGCAGAGAAATTAGCAGGTGCAAAGGCCCCGAGGCAGGTATATGCTGGTCAGTGTGGCAGAGGGAAGAGAATGAGTAGAAGAGTAGTAGAAGATCGGAGATAGTAAGGGCAGATCATGCAGAGCTTTCAATGTCACTGGAAGGGCTTTGATGCTCGTTTTTAATCAGAGATGTGAGGCAATGGATTTTAAGCAGAAGAGTGGCCCTGGAGCACTCTGGATACTCCTGAGAAGAGACTGTAGGGCAGGAGCTAGAGCAGGAAACCCATTTAGATTATGTGATAGTTAATTTTCCGTCAACTTGATAGAATTAAAGGACACCTAAATAGCTGGTACTGCATTATATTTTGTGTGTCTGTGAGGGTGTTCCAGGAAGAAATTGGCATGTGAGTCAGTGAACTGAGTGGGGACCATCTGTCCTCAATGTAGGCAGGCACCATTAAATGGCTGGGGCCTGGATAGAACAAAAAAGTAGAGGAAAGGCAAATGCTCGGACTCTCTCTTGGAACTGCGACACCCTCTCCTGCTCTTGGACATCAGAAGTCCAGATTCTCTGGCCATTGGAGTTCATGACTTGCACTAGGGTCCCCCTACCCCCACCCCAGGCTCTCAGGCCTTTGGCCTTGGACTGAGGGCTATAACATGGGCTTCCCTGGTTCTGAAGCCTTTGGACTTGGACTGAGACATGATACCAGCTTCCCGGATTCTCCTGCTGGAAGATGTCCTATTGTGGGACTTCTAGGCCTCCATAATGACATTAGCCAATTCTATAGGTGTATCCTGTTGGTTCTGTCTTAGAATCCTGACTAATAGAGAAGAGTATTGCAGTAACCCAGGTGAGAAATGGTGGTGGTTTGGACTAGAGTGTTGGAAATATGTTGAACACTGGTTGGATTCTGGATAGTTTTTTAAAAGGGAGTCAATAGAATTTCCTGAAGGATTGAATATGAATGTAAAAAAGAGGAGTTGAGGGAAACTCCAAGAATTTTTACCTTAGCAACTGAAATAATGGGATTGAAATTGACTAAAATGGGGGATTTTTGTGAAGAGGGAGGCTTGGGAGATACATAGCAAAAGCTCGCTTTGGACAGGTGAAGTTTGAGATGCAACTTGATGCAGATGCCTCTACTACATGACAAAGCTATATGAGAACAATAGATTATCTAATCAACTACTCCCTTTCCCTATCACCCACTTTATACAACCTCCCATTGACCTATTGCTGTAAAATAAAACAAAAATCTCTTATATTCAAAGTTTTAAAATTCACATGATGATTCTGCTTTGCTTTAATTTTGTTCTTTAGTTTTATTTTGTCTAATAAAATGAAATATACATTGAAATGCCTGGCACATGGTAGGCGTTGAATAAATATTTGCTGGATGAATGAATGGTAGTGGGGAAGCCACAGGGCAATTACCCTTTCCTGAAAAGACCCCACAGAAATGGAAGGAGAGCATGGCAATGTTGTTAGAGTCTAAATAAGAACCACTATATGTCTCCACATTTTCAGAAAACCAATGAGAGATGAAAAACCAAGAAATGCTTTTCCACTATAGACCCCATAGACTTGGACAAAAGCCTTTAAACAACATATTCCATTAAAAAAATAACTCCTGAAGAGAAAAATAGTATGTTTTCTTCTTTCCTAATATCAGCCTTGCAACTCAAACCAAGCATGAAGAATTGGCAGGTTATTTTGTTTTGTGTGTGTGTGTGCTTTTTTTTTTTTAATAAAGCCTTTCTGCAATGAAATATTAAGAACTCAACAGTGTTCCCAGCCAACAAGAGAGTGGTTTGCAGCATAATGAGCAGATATATTAATTTGGAGGCTATGCAGTGGATAAAATACAATGTGGTCTTTGGGAAGAGAATTCATGTGCAGGAGAAGACATTGGATGAGATTTGTAATCTCAGCATAAGAACCCATCAGAACACCCTTCTGGAAAAAGAGGCTGAGTCTCACACAGAAGCCCCCAGAATAGAGGTAGGATGTGCTGTGGCTGGATACAAATACTTAAGAAGGGGAGAGCTTTCACTTTCCAAAGAAGAGAAAGTTCACTTCTGACCATGAGAGGAATGTTAAGATTTGGTGGGAATGACAGCGGGGATCACCAAGGAAAAGTCTTTGAACATATTGTGAAGTTTTCAGTTGTGTCCTCCAAGAAGCAGATGCTGAGGTCGATTGGAGTATGTGTGGCTAATTGGGGCCAGGGAATGGAGAAAGTGTGCTTGTGAAAGGTAAAGGAGAGAAGAAGCAGAATTGCACAGGGAAAGCTTGCAGACGGAATTGTGGTTCTGACCTCTGTGAAAGAAAGGACACTGGGGAAGCAGAATTCAGTAGGAAGTGCTGCAGACCACAGTCACTACCCAACAAAGTCTTGGCTGACTCAACAGGGAGCTCCAGAGCAGGGATAATTGGTTAAAGGAGTCCCTACTGGGCAGAAGTGGCCATACCTTAGTACCCTGCCATACTTAGTCATTGGCTGAGGATTTCCTGGGGAGACATCAGCTCAAAAACTGAGGAGGGTATTCCATTGTGTATATATACATACATACACATATATATATATACACACACACACACACATATATATGCACACACACACACACATATTATATATATATCACAGTTTCTTTATCCACTCATTGATTGATGGGCATTTGGGTTGGTTCCATCATTTTGCAATTACAAATTGTGCTGCTATAAACATGCATGTGCAACTATCATTTTCATATAATGACTTCTTTTCCTCTGGTAGGTACCCAGTAGTGGGATTGCTGAATCAAATGGTAGTTCTACTTTTAGTTCTTTAAGGAATCTACACACTGCTTTCCATAAGGGCTGTACTAGTTTACATTCCCTCCCACAATGTAGAAGTGTTCCCTGATCATCACATCCATGCCAACGTCTACTGTTTTTTTATTTTTTAATTATGACCATTCTTGCAGGAGTAAGGTGATTATCACATTGTGGTTTTGATTTGCAGTTCCCTGATCATTAGTGATGTTAAACATTTTTTCATGTTTGTTGGCCATTTGTATATCTTCCTTTGAGATTGTCTATTCATGTCCTTAGCCCACTTTTTGATGGGATTGTTTGTTTTTTTCTTATTGATTTGTTTGAGTTAGTTGTAGATTCTGGTTATTGGTCCTTTGTCAGATGTATAGATTGTGAAGATTTTTTTCCCACTCTGGGTTGTCTGTTTACTCTGCTGAGTGCTTTTTTTTTCCCCATGCAAAAGCTCTTTAGCTTAATTGAGCCCCAGCTATTTATCTTTGTTTTATTGCATTTGCTTTTGGGTTCTTGTTCATGAAATCCTTGCTTAAACCAATGTCTAGAAGGATTTTTCCAATGTTATCTTCTAGAATTTTTATAGTTTCAGGTCTTAAATTTAAGTCCTTAATCCATCGTTGATTTTTGTATAAGGTGAGAGATGAGGATCAAGTTTCATTCTCCTACATGTGGCTAGCCCATTATCTCAGCACCATTTGTTGAAAAGGGTGTCCTTTCCGCACTTTATGTTTTCTATTTTGTTCCATTGGTCTATGTGCCTATTTCTATACCAATACCATGCTGTTCTGATGACTATGATCTTATAATATAGTTTGAAATCAGGTAATGTGATGCCTCTGGATTTGTTCTTTTGGCTCAGTCTTGCTTTGGCTATGCAGGCTCTTTTTTGGCTCCATATGAAGTATAGAATTGTTATTTCTAATTCTGTGAATAATGATGGTGGTATTTGATAGGGATTCCATTGAATTTGTAGATTGCTTTTGGCAGTGTGGTCATTTTGATAATATTGATTCTACCCATCCACGAGCATGGGATGTGTTTCCATTTGTTTGTGTAATCTATGATTTTTTTTGGCAGTGTTTCGTAGTTTTCCTTGTAGAAGTCTTTCACCACCTTGGTTAGGTATATTCCTAAGTATTTTGCTTTTTGCAGCTATTGTAAGGGGGGCTGAGTTCTTGATTTGATTCTCCACTCAGTCACTGTGGTGTATGGAAAAGCTACTGATTTGTGTACATTAGTCTTGTATCCGGAAATTTTGCTGAATTCTTTTATCAGTTCTAGGAGCATTCTGGAGGAGTCTTTAGTGTTTTCTAGGTAAACAATCTTATCATCAGCAGACAGTGACAGTTTGACTTCCTCTTTACTGATTTGGATGCCCTTTATTTCTTTCTCTTGTCTGATTGCTCTGTCCAGGACTTCCAGTACTATGTCGCAGAGGATTGGTGAGAGTGGGCATCTTTGTCTTGTTCCAATTCTCAGAGGGAATGCTTTCAACTTTTCCCCATTCAGTATTATGTTGGCTGTGGGTTTGTCATAGATGGCTTTTATTACATTGAGGTATTATGTTCCTTGTATGCCAATTTCGCTGAGAGTTTTAATCATAAACTATGCTGGATTTTGTCAAATGCTTTTTCTGCACTATTGAGATGATCACGTGATTTTTGTTTTTAATTCTGTTTATGTGGTGTATCACATTTATTGACTTGCATATGTTAAACCATCCCTGCATCCCTGGTATTAAACTCACTTGATCGTGGTGGATTATCTTTTTGATATGTTGTTGGATTCAGTTAGCTAGTATTTTGTTAAGGATTTTAGCGTCTATGTTCATCAGGGATATCAGTCTGTAGTTTCCTTGTTTGGTTATGTCCTTTCCAGATTTGGGTATTAGGGTGATGCTGGCTTCACAGAATGAATTAGAGAGGGTTCCCTCTTTCTCTATCTTGTGGAATAGTGTCAACAGCATTGGTACCAATTCTTCTTTGAATGTCTGGTAGAATTCTGCTGTGAATCTGTCTGGTCCTGGACTTTATTTTGGTTGGCAATTTTTTAGTTACAATTTCAATCTCACTGCTTGTTATTGGTCTGTTCAGGGCATCTAATTCTTCCTGATTTAAGTTAGGAGGGTTGTATTTTCCAGGAATTTATCCATCTTTCCTAGATTTTCTAGTTTATTTGCGTAAAGGTGTTCATAGTAGCCTTGAATGATCTTTTGTATTTCAATGGTGTCAGTTGTAATATCTCCTGATTCATTTCTTAGTGAGGTTATTTGGATGTTCTCCCTTCTTTTCTTGGTTAATCTTGCTAATAGCCTATCAATTTTATTTATCTTTTCAAATAACCAGATTTTTGTTTCATTTATCTTTTGTATTGTTTGTTTGTTTCAATATCATTTAGTTCTGCTCAGATCTTGGTTATTTCCTTTCTTCTGGTGGGTTTGGGTTTGGTTTGTTATTGTTTCTCTAGTTCCTTGAGGTATGACCTTAGAATCTCAGTTTGTGTTCTTTCAGTATTTTTGATGTAGGCATTTAGGGCTATGAACTTTCCTCTTAGAACTGACTTTGCTATATCCCAGAGTTTTTGATAGGTTTTGTCATTGTCATTTAGTTTGAAGCATTTTTAAATTTCCATCTGATTTCATTTTTGACCAATGCTCATTGAGGAGCAGGTTATTTAATTTCCATGTATTTGTATGGTTTTTAAGATTCCTTTTGGAATTGATTTCCAGTTTTATTCCACTGTGGTCTGAGAGAGTGCTTGATATAATTTCAATTTTCTTAAATTTATTGAGGCTCATTTTGTGGCCTATTTTATGCTCTATCTTGAAGAAAGTTTCATGCGCTGTTGAAGAGAATGTGTATGCTGCAGTTATTGGATGAAATGTTCTGTATATATCTTTTAAGCCCATTTGTTCCAAGGTATAGTTTAAATCCATTGTTTCTTTGTTGACTTTCTGTCTTGATGACCTGTCTAGTACTTAGTGCTGTCAGTGGAGTGTTGAAGTCCCCCACTATTATTGTGTTGCTGTCTATCTCATTTCTTAGGTCTAGTAGTAATCATTTTATAAATTTGAAAGCTCCCAGTATTAGGTGCATATATGTTTAGGATTGTGATATTTTCCTGTTGGACAAGGCCTTTTACCATTATATAATGTCCCTCTTTGTCTCTTTTAACTGCTATTGCTTTAAAGTTTGTTTTGTCTGATATAAGAATAGCTACCCCTGCTTGCTTTTGGTGTCCATTTGCACGAAATACCTTTTTCCACCCCTTTAAGTTTATGTGAGTCTCCTGAAGGCAGCAAATGGTTGGTGAGTTCTTATCCATTCTGCAGTTCTGTATCTTTTAAGTGAAGCATTTAGGCCATTTACATTCAATGTTAGTATTGAGATGTGAGGTACTTTTCCATTCATTTTGCTATTTGTTGCCTGTGTATGTTGTTTTTTTGTTTTGTTTTTACTTTTTAACTTGTATTTTTGTTTTGTAGCTCCTGTGTGATTTATGCTTTAAAGAGGTTCTGTTTTGATGTGTTTCCAGGATTTGTTTCAAAATTTAGAGCTCCTTTTAACAGCTCTTGTAGCAATGGCTTGTTAGTGGTCAATTCTCTAAGATATGTTTGTTTGAAAAAGACTGTATCTTTCCTTCATATACGATGATGCTGAGTTTCACTGGATACAAAATTCTTGGCTGATAATTGTTGTGTTTAAGGAGGCTGAAGATAGGGCCCCAATCCCTTCTGGCTTGTAGGGTTTCTGCTGAGAAAGCTGCTGTTAATCTGACAGGTTTTCCTTTACAGGTTACCTGGTGCTTTTGTCTCACAGCGCTTAAGATTCTTGCCTCCTTCTTAACTTTAGATAACCTGATGACAATGAACCTTGGTGATGATCTTTTTGCAATGAATTTCCCAGATGTTCTTTGTGCTTCTTGTATTTGGATGTCTAAGTCTCTCACAAGGCTGGGGAAGTTTTCCTCAATTCTTTCCCCAAATATGTTTTCCAAACTTTTAGATTTCTCTTCTTCCTCAGGAACACCAATTATTCTTAGGTTTGGTCATATAACATAATCCCAGACTTCTTGGAGGCTTTGTTCATATTTTCTTATTCTTTTTTGTTTGTCTTGGTCGTATTGGGTTAATTCGAAGACCTTGTCTTTGAGCTCTGAATTTTTTCTTCTACTTGTTGAATTCTATTGCTGAGACTTCCCAGAGAATTTTCCATTTCTCTATGCATGTCCAATGTTGCATGAAGTTTTGATTGTTTTTTCTTTATGCTATCCATTTCCTGAATACTTCTCCCTTTACTTCTTGTATTGTTTTTTGGATTTCCTTGCATTGGGCTTCACCTTTCTCTGGTGCCTCTCTGATTAGCTTAATGACTAGCCTCCTGAATTCTTTTTCAGGTAAACCAGGGATTTCTTCTTGGTTTGGATCCATTGCTGGTGAGCTAGTGTGATTTTGGGTGGGGGGGTGTTAAAGAGCTTTGTTTTGTCATATTACCAGAGTTAGTTTTCTGGTTCCTTCCCATTTGGGTAGGCTCTGTCAGAGGGAAGATCTAGGGGTGAAGGCTGTTGTTCAGATTCTTTTGTCCCATGGGATGTTCTCTTGATGTAGTACTCTCCCCCTTTTCCTATGGAACTGGCTTCCAGAGAGCCAAGCTGCAGTGATTGTTATCTCTCTTCTGGGTCTGGCCACCCAGCAAGTCTACCACGCTCCAGGCTGGTACTAGGGGTTGGCTGCACAGAGTCCTGTGATGTGAACAATCTGTGGGTCTCTCAGCCATGGATACCAGCACCTGTTCCAGTGGAGGTAGGAGAATGGTGAACTGGACTCTGTGAGGGTTCTTAGCATTGGCGGTTTAATGTTCTATTTTTGTACTGGTTGGCCTCCTGCTAGGAGGTGGCATTTTCCAGAGAGCATCAACTGTGGTAGTATGGAGAGGAACTGGTGGTGGGTGGAGCCTTAGAACCAGCCAGAGTAAATGCCCCTTGTCTCCAGCTATGAGGGTGGGTAGGAAAGGCCCATCAGGTGGGAGTAGGGCAAGGCATGTCTGAGCTCAGACTCTCTTTGCGTGGGTCTTGCTGTGGCTGCTGTGGGGGATGGGTCTGAGGTCCCAGGTCATTGGAGTTGTGTACCTAGGAGGATTATGGCTGCCTCTGCTGAGTCATGCAGGTTGTCAGGGAAGTGGGGGGAAAGCTGGCAGTCACAGACCTCACTCAGCTCCCATGCAATCCAAATGGCTGGTCTCACTCCTACCATTCCCCACAATAGCACTGAGTCTATTTCCAGGCAGTAGGCCAGCAGGGCTTGAGAATTTGCCCCAGGCTACCCACCTCCCAGAATATTTGGGGTGTCTCCTGGGTCCTGCAGGAGCAGTCTGCTTCCTTCAGAAGGTCTGTGGGTCCTCTCTGGATTCTTGGTTTGTCCTTGCACTCGTTCTGGAGCTAAAATTCACTATGAGATCCTCTGCACACTGCTCTGTCCGCCTGAGTCAGAGTTGCAATCTAGTGCTGCCTCCCGTCCACCACAATAATCTCTCCTCCCAAATAGTTAGTACTTTTGAGTTCTAAAAAAAAATCTTTGTTTTTATCTTCCCAAGCTTGTGAAGATATTCTCAAGCATTATCCTAGGGAAGCTTTGGGACGGGTCTCATATTTTGAACTATGATCCATTGTGAGTATATTTTTGTGAGTGGAACAAGATAGACGTTGAGGTTCATTTTCTTCCTTTTGAATATCAAGTTGTTATATCACTATTTGTTAAAAATATTTTCCTCATAGTTGGTTTGACAAAACTCAATTGACGGCTATGTGTCAGTCTATTTCTAGACTCTTTGTTCCATTCCATTTATCTAACTGCCTATTCTAGTATATCTCAACTTCTTTTATTATCACTCTCCTGAGGAGCTTTTCTAGACATTTTTATTCCTAATTGCCCCCTGCTCCATTAACTTTTTTTCCAATGTTTTTTATTGTGGTAAAATACACATAACATAAAATTTATTATCTTAACTGTAATTAAATATATTAATATTGTATAACCTATAATACCATCACTACCACCCATCTCCAGAAATATTTTAATCTTGAAAAACTGAAACTCTATATCTATTAAACAAAACTACTCATTTTCCCCTCTCACTATCCTCCACCAACCACCATCCTAATTTCTGCCTCTATGATTTTGACTACTCCAACTACCTCATACAAGTGGAATCACATAGTGATTGTCTTTTTGTGACTGGCTTATTTCACTTAGCATAATGCCCTTGAGGTTTACCCATGTTGTAGCATATTTCCTTCCTTTTTGAGTTGGGACTATATTCCATTGTATGTTTATACCACATTTTGCTTATCTATCATCTGTTTCTTCCACATTTTAGCTTCTGTAAATAATACTGTTGTGCATATGCATGTACAAGTATCTCTTCAAGACTCCACTTTCAATTCTTTTGAGTATATACAGAGAAGTTGAATTGCTAGATCTATTTTTTTAATGTTTTTTATTTTTTAGAGACTCAGTCTATGTTGCCCAGGCTGGAGTGCAGTGACTAATCACAGGTGTGATCACAGAGCACTACAGCCTGGAACTCCTGGCCTCAAGATATCCTCTCACCTCAGACTCCTGAGTATTTGGGACTACAGGTACACACTACCACACTTAGCTGATAATTCTATTTTTATCTTTTTGAGGAGCTGCTAGCCGCTATATTGTTTTCCACAGTGGCTGTCCCATTTTACATTCCCATCAATAATGCACCGTGATTCCAATTTCTCCACATGCTTGCTTACACTTGTTATCTTCTGTTCTTTTTTTTAATCATAGCCATCCTAATGGATGTGAGATGGTATCTCATTGTAGTTTTGATTTGCATTTCCCTTATGATTAGTGATGTTGAATATCTTTTCATGTGATTTTGGCTCATTTGTATATCCTCTCTGGAGAAACATCTATTTATGTACTTTGTCCATTTTTGAATTGAGTTGCTTATTTTTTATTGTTAAGGTTTAATAGTCTCTGTGTTCTGGCTATTTATCTTTTATCAGACACATAATTAGAAAATATTTTCTCCTATCTTGTAGGTTGATTTTTAGTCAATTGTTAATGTCTTTGATGTACAAATTTTTTAAGTTTTCATGAGGTCCAATTTGTCTATTTTTACTTTTGTTGCCTGTGCCTTTGGTGTCATATCCAAGAAATCATTGCCAAATTCAGTGTTACAAAATTTTGTCCTACGTTTTTGTCTAAGAGTTTTAGAGTTTGAGATCTTATATTTAGGTCACAGATCCATTTTGAGTTAATTTTTGTGTGTGGTGTTACCTAAGGACCCAGCTTCATTCTTTTGCATGTGGATATCCAGTTTTCCCAGCAACACTTGTTGATATGACTGTCTTTTCGCCATCCCTCCATGAACTTTGATATTAGAGATACATATCTGTTTATATGCCATATGTATATATGTGCTTCATACATGAAAAGAATAAGAGTTTTCCCCTCCAAGAACCAGTTTCCATCCCCTTGGGAGTGCTAACACTTCTATTGAGAACACATAAACTATTCTTAGGCTCATACCATATTGTAGCTTTATAGTACAGTTTGAAATGAGGTAGAGGAAATCTTCCAACTTTGTTCTTCTTTTTCAACATTCTGTTTATTAATCTATATTTTTTGCTTTTACAATAAGTTTTAGAATCAGCTTGTCAATTAAAAAAAAGTGTGGCGAAATTTTACTACTGCTCACAATGGAGTAACAGGAGCTAGATTTCCTAAAGCACATGGAAATCTAGACACAATACATTTTTTTTCAGGCACTGGACAACAGGCAGTGCAGATCTGTAGTCCCCAAGAGAAGGAAAAGAAACTGGTCACCTCAACTGACTGCTTTGAGGCCCATTCTAAATTGCAGAACAGGAGGAAAGATGTCAGAAAGAACCCAGCAGCTTTGCTGAGGAGACAGAGATGAGAGTTCAGGGAATCTGAAGTGGTGGGATGTTACTGGGAAGAGTTTCAGAAAAGAGGCAGCTAAATAGAAAAAGAGTTTCAGGAATTTCCATAGGGTTCCCCTTGGGGTTTTGAGGAATACTAAGACCTATATCCACAGAGTAAGAACTCTTCACGCTCAAGAAAAAAAAAAAAAAAAACCAACTGATCAAGATCCATGAGCTCAACTGCTCCGAATTCACACAGTACTTGGTATTGTTTGAATTCCCAGCAGCCAAACTGGAGATTCCTCATTGGTTAATCAGGACATTCACTAGAGATCACAGAAGGATCACATTTCTTGAAGTAGGGCTAAACTATTCCTACATTAATGGCTACTCTAGATGTACTCTAACCCTTAAAAACCAGTCTTATAAGAATTACACTAAAATGCAAATAATAACCCTCAGATCTAATTCAACACTCTTTGAAGAAAGACAACAAAATCCAGCATTAAGCAACATAACATCCACAATAATGGGCAAGTTAACAGAAATTCCTAGACAAACCAAAATCAAAAGATAGTGTAGTTTACACTCTTTACTAAATGTATGCTATACTTTAATAAAAAGTAAAAGGAGAAAAAGAGGAAAGACAGCAGTTTTAGTGAAAAAAAGTTGCCAAAACAAGCATGGGATAATACAATGCTTATCAAACCTGCAGAATTACCTGGAAGGCTGATCTTGTTAAAACACAGATTACTAGGCCCAACTCTTAGAGTCCCGATTGCTAGGTCAGTTGAGGGGAGGCTCAGAATGTGGATTTCTGACAAGTTCCCAGCTGTTGTTGCTGCTGCTCCAGAGATCGCATTTGAGAACGACTGGAACAGTGTTTGGTTTTAGACTCTAGAATCAGTTAGACCAACTTAGCCATTTACTAACTTCATTATCTGGTTGCATTTCTTAACTTTTCAAAACCTCAGTTCTTGTTTCATTTGGTATTGTTTTTGGTAAAATAGGGATAATAATGGTACTTACCTCATATGATTGATGTGAGGATTAAATGATATAATGTGCCCAGCATTGGCACATAATACGAAATAAAATTTAGCCATTTTATTATTATTATCATTACATAAATTGCTAGCTATTTTTATTATCACTGAGAACAAACTAATATCCTCTATATTTATGTTGTGGCCCTAAATTAGCTGGTATTGTTGTAGTAAATGTGAAAAAAGCTTTTCTAATCCAAGACCTTTTTTCTTTTGTTTATACAACTGTCTTCCAGAATGTTCCTTTGGGGCTAAAATTTTCCATGCTTGGTTTAAGCCAAAAGATGATTTTTTTCCAAGGCAAATGAACAAAATCAGTTAAAGCCTATTGAGTTATGGGAAAAGAAAAAAAGAATATTTTTCATTGCTTTAGAAAAAGAGCCTCACAGAAATATCTAAAAAATAATGTAAACATAAAGTAAGCTCAGCTTGGGCATAATCATGATTCTCAAAGAGAACATTTAAATTGGAAAAATGGGAAAAGCAGAGGTTTTTTTGAGTGTAGGGTTTTATTACGATATTAGTTAAATGTAAGCTTCTTGAGAGAAAAATTAGTGCTGATATAAGTTACTGTAGATGACAAATAGAAAATCTCACACCACAACATTGCATTGAGAAACAATTGAGACACTGGTAGGAAAGCAGCTACCCCAGAAGAAATCTTTCCCTGAACAAAGGTATCCAGGTACCAGCTCAATAGCACTTCATTCAGTCAACCCTGAAAGGAGATTTTCATATGAACTTTAGATATAGATTAGCCAACCCTTTGAAAAATAGACCTAGGATATACCATAAATCACATTTTTACTCTGATGTCATAACTGGGTCTACAAATGGTGTGGCGGATATATCACTAGTCCATTGATTTCCTCCCTATGTAGGTTGATGTCAACTTGGCCTGGTAACTTACTTTGGCCACTGAAACATGGATGAGAATGATGTAGGCCATTTGTGAGCGCAAAGTTTAAGAGTCACCATGTAGCACAGCCCTTTCTCTTTTCCCTCTTCCATAAGACTATGTAATGTCCCAGATGGGGCCATTCCTTCATTTGGGTCCCAGAAGGAAGCCAATAGGGTTCAGAGTCATAGGCAGCCAATGACAGGTGCTTTTGTTTGTATTTGATAGCACTGAGATTTTAGAGTTGTTTGTTATTGCGGCATGACTTAAGCTAAGCCTCCCCCCCGCTTGCCCAAAATACACATAGATAGATGATAGATGATGATAGATAGATAGATGATAGATAGATAGATAGATAGATAGATAGATAGATAGATAGATAGATATGCTGTCTGCTAAATGAGGATTATGTTGGCCACTCCTAGAGGTACATTACACACACACACACACACACACACACACACACACACACACACACACAGGCTTCTTTTCTCCTCAATGGCAGCCTTAACTGGGAGGATGAAAGTCAGGGCAAGGTAAAGGAGAGGGTGTCGTTGGTAGGTAGAAGAGGCTAGAACTCTGAGTCTACCTTCAAATTAACCTTTTTTTGGGCTGCTTTTGAGAACCTACGGTCCATTCAAATTTTACTAGCTAAGCCCTGTGAGCAACTGAATGACCATATCTGTCTTTATACAACCAATCAGCCTAGTGCAGCACTGAATCATACACACTTAATTAATTATGCCTGGACAAACGAATGATTGGTAATGGCACTGACCATAGAAACTAGAGGCATTTCTCTCCCTGAGTAATGATGAATCTAAGAAATTAATATCATGCATATATTCCTAGAGAATGCATTCTGAGACTTTTTGGGTAGGGAACAAAAAAACAGGATGAGAAAGAGAGAGGTAGGGAAGGATAAGGAAAACTGAATGGTATCCTCAGAGCAATTTGGATTAATTAAATGTCTTCTTTGAAAAAAGAAATGATAGAAGACAACAAACCATAACAGCTAATAGCTCCTTAAGGACAGTTTCATAAAGTGTCAAGATTGTTTGGGAACTTTCCCCATAATAATGCATGTCACCATGATTTGAGGAGGCTAAAGATAATCTGAAGCTCACAAGAAAGGAAGAAAGAAAACAAAAAGAGGTCTGGAGATATTAGGTCATATGTAGTTCTCTTGGGTCACAATTTCAAAAAATTATATGTCTGTAGAATCCATTAAGTAAAGAATATGAACTCTTTCAAAGTAAAACTGTTTATTAGCAGTATTTTATAGAAAGTTAGAATTTGAGTATTTTTATTAAATATCTTTTTTGGACTTCACCTTTAAAAATTGTATTTTAAATAACCATGGTTTGGGCTCATTAAGCAGCATAAACTATTTTTGAAAATCTCTGGGTTCAATAAAACCCAAGCTGTCTTTTGCTAAGCACCTTTTTCTCTCATTTTAAAAACCATTTGTGTTTTAAGAGAAATTTAACCCACGTGTTTTTTATTTATTTAAATTTAAAGAATCAGAATGGTGTTTTTTCAAGTTAGTTGATATCAAAGAAGCTATCTGAGCCTTTTAAAGAGACTTTTAGTCAACAAACAAGAAGCAATGATTTGCCAAGTGTAAATGAATTTCCACACCAAGAGGCATGTGTTGGTTTGTAACTGCAAACCCCTGATTTCAAGTCCCTTCTGTATCTGGCAGAGATAGATAGTTTTTGTTCTAGATTCCCCAAACATTAGCTGCCTTTATGATGAATAAATGTATTAAGGTTGTAAAATTAAGACAAATGGGGATGACTGTTAAAATGGTTCAATAAATCATTGACGGTGCAAGAGGCCTTGTAACTAAATGGAAAGGATTGTAATTCATCTGTCAGACATTTATTGAGTTTCTATTATGGGTAAGGCAAAATGCTAAGATGAAAAAGCCATGATTCCTCATCCCCAAACTATGAACAACCTAAGAAGTTTGCCTTCTTCATTCTTTAAAATCAAGAGAATCTAGAAAGTTCAATTGGATGATATTTCTGTAGAAAGAGAACTGAGGTATGGTTTCAGGAATTTTCAGATATGAGGGCAATGTTCTTAAAAAATTAGATTAAGAACAAAAAAGGTCATAATTTATCAGGTAGATGGTGTTGCTTTTTATCTCTCCCATCTCTGTCTCTCCCTAGGGTTAAAAAAGTCGCTCAGCTGACTGATTGTGATGGTTAATTTTATATGTCAACTTGATTGGATTAAGGGATACCCAGATAGCTGATAAAGTATTATTTCTGAGTATTTCCAGAAGATTGGCATTTGAATCTGTGGGCTGAGTAAGATGTAAGCAGGCATGGTCCAGTGTGGGCAGGCATCATCCAAATGGCTAAGAGCCCACATATAGCAAAAAGGCAGAGGAAAGGTGAATTTGCTTTCTCTCTCTCGATTTCTTCTTTAGCTGGGACACCCTTCTCTGCCCTTGGATGTTAGAACTCTAGGTTTTCTGGCCTTTGAACTCCTGGACTTGCACCAGTAGGCCCCTGGGTTTCTCAGGCCTTCAGCCTCGGGCAGACAGTGATACAGTTTAGCTCTGTGTCCCCACGGAAATCTCATGTTGAATTCCAGTTCCCAATGTTGGGGGAGGGACCTGGTGGAAGGTGATTGGATCACAGGGGTGGGTTTCCCCTTTGCTGTGCTCGTGTTAGTGAGTGAGTTCTCTTGAGATGTGGTTATTTGAAAGTGTGTAGCCCTTCCCCCTTCACCTCTCTTGCTCCACCATGGTAAGATGTGCTTGCTTCCCCTTCACCTTCTGCCATATGTTTCCTGAGACCTCCCAGCCATGCTTCCTGTACAGCCTGCAGAACTGTGAGTCAATTAAACCTCTTTTCTTCATAAATTACTCAGTCTCAGGTAGTTCTTTATAGCAGTGTGAGAACAGACTAATACAGAAAATTATACAATGGGATTCCCTTGGTCTGAGATCTTTCAACTTAGATTGAGCCATGCTACCAGCTTCCCTGGTTCTCCAGTTTGCTGATGGCCTACTGTGGGACTTCTCAGCCTCCATAATGATGTGAGCCAATTCCCATAATAAATCTCCTCTCATCTCTCTATTTATCTCTCTATATATCCTATTAGTTCTGTCTCTCTGGAGTACCCTGACTAATACACTGACAAAATCACAATATTCTATAAGACATTATGTACTGAAGCTTAACAGATACTTATATTAAACCTGCAGGTATCTTCTCTAAAATTGGAGTTGACTTGCTTCTCAGATGTTCAGCCTCCTCACCTCTCTCTACTCTGGTTCTCAGTAGCTTTTCTATCCTATAAATACGAACTGCATCCAATATATGGATATTTTAGGGAGTAATGAGGATAGCACTTCAACCTTTGCCTCAGTCTCTGAAAATTTGCTCTGGACAGAAACTTATTTATTTGACTGCCTCTCTCCTCTTAGAGAGATAAGAATAAATAAGGGGTAAGTGGAGGAGGGAGCAGAGGTTTTGCTCAATAATTATCCTATGACTTCTTTCTTCAAAAAACAGAACGACAAGTGGTCAAATGATGGTGTAAGTGACCCCTCCCTACACCCGCAACAGGAGGACATATAATACATATAATTTTAAAAGTACATTTACCTTCATGTCAGAAAAAGCATTGAGTTTTATCATTCAAAAACAAGTATTTATTGAATATCTACTATGTGTCAGGCACTGTTCTAAGTGCTCTTGGTGCACCAATTAACAAAATAGACAAAAAACCAAACTCTGCCCTAGTGAAGCTCACATTCTAGTAGAGTGCTACCTCCAGCATAAATGAAAGTATCAGATTCTTCCCTCAGGTGATGTTTAAGTCAGAGGAAGATAGATAAAGTTGGAGAGAGACAGAGAACATGATGTGGACTAGTGGCTTCTCTGATCAGGGAGAGTGGTTTGGTAGACAAAGGGTGAATGACAGAGATCAATTCAACTGCTTTACAGTTTTGTTTGGGATAAAACCATTTACTTCTTTTAAAAAAAGTGGAAAAAAATCAATTTAAAAAGTAGAAAGCATAAAAGTAGGCAACTTTAATGCATAAGGTGATTTTCTTTCCCTCTAACAAATCTGTTTCTGTTTTTCATGTGTTAACGTAATCTACCATCCCATCGGTCAGTCAGCACATCATGCTTATAGTTTTACAGTATGGCACTTCCCAGATAAGAATCCCATTCTTTCTTTTCCTCTTACATGATTTCAAGAGCTGTCTGGCGGTCAGACTGTTGAATTGAATTCAAGGATGCTTTCAGATTAGTGCCATGAAACGGGCAATTCACCTTATCTCCATAAGGCACATCACTGTCCCCCAGTGAATGACATCTGACAGAAACAGTAAAGAGTGACTTATCTAGAATCTAGCAAGCATTTCTTTTCCCAGGATGGGCTGAGAAAGGGATGTTAAAAGGAAGGCTTGGCACGTAAATCTTTCGTAACCACAATGAGTACATTGTAAGTCAGCCCACACCAACCATTGTGGCTGGAAAACCTATACTATGGCACCTGTCCTTGAAGAACTGAAAATAGTGAAATTCCATTTCAACTGAAATCAAATAAAAAGTCCAATTCACTGGATGTTCCAAAGACAGAGCTCCCTGTAGGTTTATTCATGGGGAAGATGCAGCCCCTGAAACTATGCATGAGACCAGAGTGCATTTCTGTTGGGAGACCTTGTTGCTGAGTCTAGTGGGACCACGGAACCAGAGTTGCTACCAGGCATTCACTGTGGGCCAAAATAGGGTCCCAAGTTTTCCATTCAGTTATGTATGCAGTCTCTCAGAAATGCCTGTAAAAGTGCTATAGCAGGAAGAGCTTGCATACAACGATGAACTAGTCAGTTAAAGACACTGTTGGCTGCTATTTTCTGCTGGAAACAGATTGAAACCTCAGTGTAAGTAAATAATCTCATTCTGAGGCAGAGAAAGACTTTTCTAGTCTTCAGCATGGGGCTTGTTTTAGAGTTTCACATGGAGTCATAAGGTGGATATAACTGGGAATCAGTTCCAGATTTCCACTGGATTCTGTATACTGAAAATTGCAACATCAATGGACAATAAATTAGTTCACAGCTACTCTGGGGTTGATGCGTGGGAAATGTCATCACAATGGTTGTCTCCCAATTTATAAACCAGTAGGAATTTTTTTTCTTGGAAAATTGGACACATATGTGGCTATGATTAGCTTCATGTTTATTTTTCATTTCTAAAAAAGTATGAGTAAATGTCTACTACATTCGGTGCCCTGTGTGCCAGCATCAGTGGAGAATGGGTTTGGGCAGGGTTAATACTGTTTTTAAAAAATGCTTATTAAAAATATTTATCGGGTAACAATTTAAAACTAAAACTTGTCCTGAAGTTGAATATCCAACCTAAAATCAAATCCACCACGACTTCATTGCAGTTAGAGGTGCTAATCAAAGATTAAGTGGATTTGCTTTACTGGGGATCCCCAGTTACCACCAAAGCACCTGTAATCTCTGGATTGTGACCCTTTCCTGTAAAGCAATTCATTTGGTTCTTTCACATTTTTCCCCTTCAACCTCAACAGATTCCTGTGGCTTTTGTGTTATTTTTTCATCATTCTGATTGAATAATTATTCCCATCCCATCTTGCTCATCTCCTTCTGCATCATATCTTTTGTTGCGGATGTAAACTTGCATGCACTCCGTCTTGTCTCTTCCCTGATAAGTCTGCCCAGGAATGATTCTGCACGTGAATAGAAGGTGTTGACTGTTCAATATATTTTGCATGTACTGTCAGCGGCTTTATTACTGCCTCTTTCCAGGTCTTTGCCACTAAGAGGCATGAAGATGTTCATTTCAATAACTAGGCTCCTGTCATGTCACAATGGAATGGATGCCTGGGATCGTGTGGATGCTTTGAGTCATAATGAAGGTCGTGTCTAACTTGTGTCAGCAGCAACGTGGCAAAGAATACAGAAATACCCTCATCAGAGGATATAGCAAAAGCATCCTCAGAGTGGAAGGAACCATTTTCCCAGAAACACCAGTCTTACTAATTTCTAGGGCCCAGCGGCTTGTAATCACGGTGAATGAACATGAAGTTTAAGATGGTGTAGATGTCATTCAAAGAATACTGAAGAGTCAAGATACATTCTCAATCAAAATGCAAGCACAAACTGAACTAATCTCTGAAGCCATTGTAGTATCCTATTCTCTGCTAGACGTCCATCAATATCATAAATATGGCTGCTCTGGACCTATGTCAGTTTTGGGTCCTATGAAAATTATTGAAATATATAGCCATTCAAAAGAGAGAGTTGAACATTATGACACGAAAGGATGTTTCTGCTATCTTGTTAAAGGCAAATACACTGTGTATTTATCATTTTGTTACACATATGCTAGACACACACAAACAGGAAACAAAGAATAAAATTCTATACATCACAATATTACTGGGGATGTCTCTGAGTGCTAAGATTACAGAGGAATGATATTTTTCCTTATGGTCATCTTTATTTCCACAGTGAATGAAAACAATGAATGTCATAGATTCTAAATTAAACCACAAGCAATTCAACTTCATATATAAAGGGCCCCCAAGGGGACGGGATCTATATTAGAAACAAACAAAACAGAAAGTCCATGTTACCGTTATACGATTTCAAAAAGAGTAACTTAGATGTTTTCATAATGATTTAGTGGTTCTAAAGCTGAAAACAAGTTCTGATAGATTCCAAATTAGTTTAGTTTTCATGGAGACTTTCAGTGTTCCCATTCTCTGTACCAATGTGTGTTTTGCTCATGTCTAATACTATTTTCAGATGGTTTGGGAGGAGAAAACAAAGATTTTGAAAGGCAGTGTCATCACATTTTATAATCATATTTGGAAAATAGCAATATTTTATTGTGCCCTTCTTTTAATATATATGTAGATGCCTTTCTTTTAGTATATTAAAAGAATATTTTCTCCTTCCTTTATGGCTTTTTGCAAGTTGGATTTTTTTTTTCTATTTAGTGTTTTTTGATCTCCCTCCAAAAGCCTTATGACAGCTGAGTTTAAGTGGTTGCTTCAGGCTACAGAAGTCAAAGATGAAATTGAATTATGCTTCCAGGCTTGGCATACAGAATCAAGAAAAATTTCATTCATTATGATTAATTAATCCAGAAACACAGTGGTAGTATTATGATTATATTGTGTCTGGAACTTGGCATACTTTCAACTGACATTTACACAGTAAAGAAGAAAAAGGAATGGTGATTCTATGCCTAGTATATCACTCCATAATAGACAGGCTGGGAAAAATGAAAAGAAAAAGGCAAACAGGAGACTAAGGAAGAAAAGACGTTATATATTTTGTGGGGGTGGGAGCTGTGGATGGGGAGTGGGGGTGGAGGAGAATTGAGATTCCTCTCGCTATTTATTTTCTCCTGAAGAAATCCCTTGCTATGGGATGATGAATGGCTTGCAAGATAGAGTTACCCTCAACACCATTTATTTCTGTGCTTCAATTCATAATATATGGTGTTACAGTGACAATTACTCAAATTGATAGTGACATACACCAGCGAATATGAACACACTTCCGAAATGCCTCTTAAAGAGGCATTGCTAACGTCGTCAAAGCATTGTCTGCTTATGTCCTTTTATATGGACTCCTTTCCTTTGTGGTGATAAACTTTGAAAGTGGATTACTTGGGGCTTACTATTTAGCAGGCAGGTAATTAACCTAAGGGACCAGCACTGGCTGAGGAGGGAGGCTTCTCAATAATGAGGATGATGGAGCAAGAGACAAGGGGAGAGAGAAGGGGAATTAGGAGTGAATCGCTTAGCCACTGCTACAGTAACACCAAACAACAAACAATCACGAGCTCTCAGCAGCATACAAGAAGAAGCATGCATTTATCACGCATCTATGGGTCAGCTCTATAGATCTCTGGGAGGCTCCTCATGCATATGTATGACATGCAGACTAGCTAGAGGTCAGTTACCCTGGGCTGACTGGGATCTACTGGGCTTCTCTGCCTCAAGATGCAGGTCTGCAAGTCAGTCAGGAGACTCTGTTCCCCATCCTCCTCAGACCAGGCAGCTCCCAGGGGAATGTTCTTCTTAGAGCAAACGCAGAGGTGCAAGAGGGCAAACTCCACCTCACAAGCTCCTCAGGTGCTCATCCCCCACTTTCCTCTCGGAGTTAGTAGGAAAGAGAACTATGACACCCTAGTGAGAGTGTGCATGATATTACTAGGAGAAAGAACTGAGCAGTCACTCCATCATGATAAGGAGAGAGAAGAAGGGAGAATAGAGTGAGAAAGACAGGCAAGAGACTGAGGCACCCAGAGACTAACAATCCCCTTCAGTTATTCCCCAACTCACAGCCAAGTAAATGAGAAACTCATATTGGTAATGCTTTCAACGCTTCAAGATGTGGTTGTTTCTGCAGCTGGGGACTTCATTATAATTTATTTGGGAAGATTCTTGCCGGTAATATGGTAAGTCTACAGTACACATTTCGTAGTGGGTCACAATGCCATAGTTGGCAGCAACTTTCTTTTCAGTATATTGGCATGAAGTTTTTTTTTTTTTTTAATTTCCTGAGCAGTGTGGGAGAAAGTTTCTTTTCTGGGGGCCTGTGAATTTCCATGTGTCATTAATTTTGAATCATGCTGTCACCGTGACAGCTCAGGGGCCTTACAGATGCGAACATGAGATAAGGCAGGTAGGTGTAAGTCAGGTTGCTCTCTGAAATGTACTGTGCATAAATGCTATATATGGATGAGAACCCAAAATATACCTCCTATATAACAAAGCCAGTTAAAGACAAAGAGCACTTTAACTGTTACGGCATGTATAGGAACATTTCCAGAAAAGCGGCCTCTGTATCTGGTTCTATACCTATTTGTGTGACTTTATGCAAAGGAAACCCTTTATACTCCTTGAGGGATCTTATTTTCTGTATCTACAGAATGAAATATTTCAAACATGTAGCAAAACTTACCTATATAACTAAAAGATCAACACTAAAATATTCAAGTCTATAATTTTGACTTTTACATTTACATTTTCAATGTAAACCCTCAATGTGTCTTACAAAAGCTTTGTGGCATAAGAATATTTCAACAGGTATATGACTTTGAGGCAATGCCACTTATCAGACTGGCTCACTGGAAGAGACAACTGGTATATTTTGTCTGCCCAGCACTCACTTTTTCTTTCTTTCTTTCTTTCTTTCTTTCTTTCTTTCTTTCTTTCTTTCTTTCTTTCTTTCTTTCTTTCTTTT
The DNA here is from genome assembly GCF_009828535.3 of Hylobates moloch. Lineage (NCBI taxonomy): Eukaryota > Metazoa > Chordata > Mammalia > Primates > Hylobatidae > Hylobates > Hylobates moloch. Next base: position 163,622,707 of record NW_026652276.1, on the reverse strand, counting down.
TCTTTCTTTCTCTTTCTTTCTTTCTTTGTTTCTCTTTCTTTCTTTCTTTCTTCTTTCTTTTCTTTCTTTCTTTCCTTTTTTTTTCTTTTTTTGTACATGTGCTACTTCTGGACTGTAGGAGATTCTGAGGAAATTGTCTACTGGGAGTCTACCTTCCCACCACTATCACCACCACTGAAGCGATCATTTGACCCTAACTGAGGCAATGAGATTCTTCCTCCTAGAAATTTGTATCTTAAGTGGTAACCACCCAGGTATGGAATCCTGTGAACAAACATGAAGCAGTTAAAGCTGAGCCATACAATGGTAGAGAATGAGAGAGTTAGTTCTTATGTTCCATTACCTAAGTTCTCAGACCTGCCTTGCTTTCCACCTTTTCTAAGACTTGAATATTCTCTCTTTGGTTATGTAACTGCTCTCTCTTTCCAATAAATTGCTTTTTTTTTTTTTTTTTTCTTTTCCTGGAGGCTCTCTCTGTTGCCAGGTTGGAGTGCAGTGGCGCGATCTCAGCTCACTGCAACCTCCACCTCCCGGGTTCAAGCAATCCTCCTGCCTCAGCCTCCCGAGCAGCACCATGCCCAGCTAATTTTTGTATTTTTAGTAGACACGGGGTTTCACCATGTTGGCCCGGATGGTCTCAATCTCTTGACCTCGCGATCTGTCCACCCTGGCCTCCCAAAGTGCTGGGACTACAGGCGTGAGCCACCACACCCAGCCAATAAATTGCTTTTTTGCTTATGTTGAATATGGTAAACTTCAGTTGCTTGCAGGCAAAAACAAACAAACAAACAAAAAAACAAAATAAAAACACATGCTGGATAATGTGGATGGGCTGTGGGCAACTTAGAAGCCAACACCCTCATATCTCATACTTCCTTGCACCTAGGGTTCTAGATGCAAATTAAGTTCCATCAATTCAACACATTTGTATAAGATTTAGAGGCCTGAAGTGAGGCAAGGCCATTTTCCTGTCCCTTTTTGGCTGTGTCTGCTGATAAACATGGCTGTGAAAACCCGAGTTTCTCTGCAACAATGTCCCAGTGTCCACACTAAGGCTTCCTTGGTGATGAGTAAAAGCACTTGTGGCAAGCTTTACTCATTAAGATTACTTGATTTGTTATCCTAATCCCTGCCTTATACCTCCTTTGGTACCCAGAAGCAGTGGCAGCAGAGAGGTGGCAGGTTCTTGACCCAGGCACAGCTCTCCTAGTGCCTCAGTGGCGGTAGCTGGTGGGTTCTGTATCATTTTGCAATCACTTTTAGAGACCCAGACTACAGCCTGATCCTTTAACACATCTAATGATTTCATAAGTACTCATTATCTGTATTAAATTCTTCCTGCTAATGGCCCAGCGTGGTGACTCATGCCTATAACCCCAGAACTTCAGGAGACCGAGGCCGTGGATCACTTGAGGGCAGGACTTTGAGACCAGCCTGGCCAACATGGCGAAACCCCATCTCTACTAAAAATATAAAAATTAGCCAGGTGTGGTGGTGCACACCTGTAATCCTAGCTACTTGGGAAGCTGAGGCAGGAGAATTGCTTGAACCTGGGAGGTGGAGGTTGCCGTGAGCCAAGATCATGCCACTGCACTCCAGCCTGGGCCACAGAGTGAAACTCTGCCTCAAAGAAAACAAAAGTTAAAAAAAAAATAAAAAATTTTTCCTGCTAATAATACCTAAAGTGGTCTCTTTTTTGAATTGAATCCTGACTAATATAGAACCATAACTGATACAAATTTATAAATGATCTAGAAAAGGACATATGAGCCAGTTAGAAATATGCAAATAAAAGCAATATAGTACAAGAGTGCTCAAATAATTTTGTGCTTGAATTTCTTCTATTATCATCAACAACAGATATATTGTTAGGTAGTCAAGACTACAGGAGCTATAAAATTTGTAAGACATAGATAAGTGATGGGTTACAAAACAATTTGAATTTTACAAAGTAGTTGAAATTTTCTTATATTTTTGTCTGCTATTAATATAGTTACAGCAGACAGTTTACTTGACATTGAAAAGCTGATTCTAAAATATGTTTGCAAGAAAAATGAATTAGGAATAGCCAAGTACGACAGAAGAGATAGTAGAACCAGATAAGGGGACATACTTTACTAGATGTCAATTTATTCTAAAGTAATGATAAATAAGGTAAAATGATATTAGCACATTTAGGAAACCAATATAAAAGAATGGAGTGTCCAGGAACAGACTCACACAATATGGAAATTTTGTATATAGCAAGTTTAGCAATAAGGATCAGAAGGGAAAGAGTGAACAAGTTACTTCAATATGCTGAGAAAACTAGTTATCCTTCTAGGGGGAACAAAAGCCCTACTTTATTCACACACACATATACACACCATTCTAAACAGTTTAGTGATTTGGCCATCAATGGCAAAACTTCAAAATTTTAAAACCTTGAGAAGACAAAACAGTAAAATATCCTTAAGGCTTCTGGGCAGGCCTGGGTAGGAAATTCTTTAAAAAGACACAAAAATAAAAAATAAAAAAAGCACCATTGACTTTGACTGTAGTTAGTTCCTGAAATACTCAGAGGTCTATTCAGATAAAAAGGTCAGGTGTCTCAGAGATTCTCCCTTCCAGGTACTCCACATGGGGCAGCAGAGTCACATCTGAATGACTGGGATGTGATGGAACACAGTTAAAGACTAAGATACGGTGTGTAGACCAGGCCTGTATGCGTGGGTGGCCAGATAAGTGCCTCAGAAAAAAGACCTGCTACCATTCCTAAAGAAGGCAGAAGGGTGGGAAGCATGAAACTCAACAGACTCTCATTATTTCAGATCTCACAGTCACTTAGTTCTACATCCCGTCAGGTAATACTCAGCAATAGGGCTTTGTTGCTGAGCTTACTATAAATTCTGTTTGATAAAAACCCTTGTAGAGCACAGGGCAGCTCTAGTTTCCATGGCTGTGGACATTTAAAACACCAAAATAACTATTGATTTTTTAAATCCCCAGGAATTGTGTTTTATTGTAATATAAGATGTCTTAAAGTATAATGGACTGGCAAAAGGCTCTATTGATATTTTAAGGGCCTAGGAAAGAAACTGATGGAAAAAAAAAATGTTTCCTTGGAAAAGACTGTTATATATTATAAGGTTTAAGACACAGAGGTGGAGAAGTAAAGATGGGCAAAGTCTCAGCTAGAATTCATAGACCAGAATAGCAAAAAAACAAGTGTTTGAAATGCAAATCAGTTTCTCACTTTTTAGACTGTAGGAAAAGAAACTATCTTAATAAAATAGAGGTCTATCATAATAACAGTTTGAAAACAGAATGATTGATAAAACAAGCTCATGTTTTAAAAAAAAGTGTTTCTTAAAACTTTGTAAAGAAAACCACCCATAGGCTAATATTCTTGAAAAGGGTTAGGTAGTTTGCTTTTCATTTTAACCTTTTTTAAATGTTCGGGGACAATTTTCTGTCTCAAATATTTCTTGACATAGTAGATAAAAATTCAAATAAAGGGGAATAATCTCTCTTTTTGAATACAAATATTTATAGCCACTTTATTCACAAATTCAAAAAACTGGAAACAATTCAAATGTCCATCAATGGTTAAATAAATGGAGGCATATCCACACAATGGAAGTCTACTCATATCAGGGAACCCACATGTGGAACGACATAGATGAGCCTCAAACACACTATCCTGAGTGAAAGAAGTCAGATGGAAAGAGTTGTACACTGTATGATTCCATTTATAGGAATCGTGAAAAAATCTAACCTGGAACCACAAAACGGACCAGTCAAATGCAACACTATACCTGGAAAGAATGCATTTTGTTGTATGGAAATTGTTCCTCAATAAACCTGATACCTTAAAACTTCTGGCAGATTGGCTTTTTTATAGAGAGAGAGAGAACAAAAAAGAGACAGAGAGAGAGAGAAACATGCAAGAGAAGAGAAGGAAAACAAAAGAGACTGATATCATGGAAAAGGGGGAGAGATTTTTGTTAAGATTCTTTGGTAAAGCAATGTAATTTCTAGTTGATTATAATAGAAGGGTGGTGCTTAACTGCCCAAAGTTGCCAGATACATGTCAAGGATATATTAGAGAAACAAGAGTGTCCATAAATTTGGAGAATTTCCTCCAAATAAGGGTAAATAAAATATATTTAGAATTTAGAATAAAAGTTATGTCACTGGAGAGTAACAAAAAAATGATGCCTATTGCATTTGTCTATGACACAGCTCTGTTATGAACACCTCCAGGCCAGAAGGTTTGTGTTATCTGCACAGCTAAGAATAAAACAGGTATATTCAAGACATTGGTCGTTTCCCCACACCACCCCAGGGAAAAATAGAAAGAGGCATCTAGCACTTTGGGAGGCCGAACAAGGCGGGCGGATCATGAGGTCAAGAGATCGAGACCATGGTGAAACCCCGTCTCTACTAAAAATACAAAAAATTAGCTGGGCGCAGTGGCGGGCACCTGTAGTCCCGGCTACTCGGGAGGCTGAGGCAGGAGAATGGCGTGAACCCGGGAGGCGGAGCTTGCAGTGAGCTGAGATTGCACCACTGCACTCCAGCCTGGGCGACAGAGCAAGACTCCGTCTCAAAAAAAAAAAAAAAAAAGAAAAGAGGCATCTAATAACCTTAGCCCAACTATGTAAAAGCATATAGGCTTCAAAGTTAGTACACCTGAGCTCCAGTAATTAGCGTCGAAGCCTTAGGCAAATCTCCCAGCTTTCTTATATTTTTATTTTCTTGCTTGTAAAATGAGGATATTGTATAAAATGATACAAATTGTATAAAGAAGTCTGGCAAAACAAAACTGAAAATCCAGACAGGCAGAAAGGCAGGCATTAAGCACCAGGAAAGTTCCAAACCTTGAATATAACCGGAGTCCAGGAAGGACAAATTAAGAAGAGTATGACTGAGCTTCACTCTTAAGAGTGACTACGTATCTATCTAATAACTACAAGCCTACAATGCTCTGGAAAGCTAAAGTGACAGCATCTAAGACAAAAAATATGTTCATTAAAGTTAAGTTAGTGGAGATTAAGCCTCCTGAGCAAGGTAAAATTCCAGTTTGCAGAAATGGGGCCTAAAAACAAGGCTGCTTCTGCTGAAAGAATGGATGTACTACGTGTGGAGTCAATGCTCCTTAAAGCACAGAGCTCCTTCCAGCACTCCTGTCTCAAGTCTACATTGTCTACATTGGTGTTTGAGATTAGGAGAGCCTGGTCCAAGTGAGGGTGTCAAGGGACTCTGTAAGAATGTGAGAGGAGCTGGGGAACCATCAACCTAAAGAGTGCCATGGTTTTTAAGACATAACGACTCCCACTGAAAGTAATCAATGGAAGAATGAATATTTCATTACCACTTCTGTGGAACCAGAAAACATTGTCCTAGACAGGCTTTATGGCAGTTAGCCCTGAAACCTCCCTGCAAATCATTTGGGAATTCATGTTTGTCAACAGAAAATTAAGATGCCTTTAATGGTAGTTGCTTAAATGCCGTTTCTTATTTTTCACCACAGCCTCCTTTCTTGGGGAGAAATTTTCAAATTTGTCATTATTATCCTCTCTTAGAAGTGGCTCAAGGCTGTTGCTGTGTGAAGCATAAACCAAAACAAAACAATCAACTTCTGAATAGGATGCTAGTATCGTATATGGGGAAGCAGCAAGTAAACCACAGAGGGAAGAGTATAGTGGCAGATTTGTCAGGTCTCCAGTAAAAGACAGTGTCTAAATTCCTGCACTAGATCTGCTTTTAGAATATTTTATGTTTTCCAAATTGGACCTAGGGTTTTCTGGAATGATGAACAGTAATATCCTAAGCAATGAAGTCTTAATCGGTACTACTTTGAAATTGGTAACTGGAAATTAATCCGTTGGTCCTGTTCAGAATAAGAACATGATTATGCGATGATATTGCCCATTTCACACATGGCAACATCCCAAAACAGTTAGGGCTCATATTAGGCCATTTGTGTTTTTAAATTTTTTATTTGGATTCCACCTCTCTGGACTTGGTTTCTCTGTTGTTGCTTTCCATGTAAGTTAATCTCTACATCTCTCTTCCCGGTTTTTAATACAATATAGTGTGTTTAAAAGAACATTGGACTATGTCTCATGTTTGCCACATCCGCGCAGAAAGCCACTGAGTCAGTCATGTAAACTTTCTGAGACTCTCTTTAATCTGTAAGTAAGAATAATCACACCTACATCACTACATTGTCATGAGGAGTGACCCCAGGGAACCTCTGTGCAAGACCTGGCACTCAGCAAATGTTAGCTTCCTTTCCTGGTCTACAACTGGCCCCACCTGACCTAACCACATTTCCTACCTCCTGAAAGTTCCTGCCATGCTAATTCTCACTTTCTGTCTTTAGTTATGTTACTGTGGCTCCATCTCTTTGTCTAATTTCTGCTCATCTTTCAGGTATATAAGGCAAATATATCTACAGGTAAGTTTCAACAAAATGGAAGTGAATCATGTTCTTTTATTTTACTCTTACCTTTAACATTTTTTCTTGGCTACATATTTATGTGGACGGCCATTCTTTAACCTTGTGCATATCATGAAGAATATATAAAATAGACTTACCGAAATTTATTTTCAATTTCTACAAATATTTGTTACTTGCCTCCTATGCAGAAGATATAAAGTTGAAAAATAATCTCTTTCCCCATGAGCCCTTTATTCTCTTAGAAAAACAATTTATTGATACTGCATGTTTTATTTTTCACTCAAGGTAGTTTTTATTAAGTACCCTGTGTCTTTATATGTGGTGAAATTCAGGCTACAGTGAGCATTTTGCTCATATTTTCTGGATAGTGAAATGAGATTATGGAGTTAATACTTTAAATAATACATTATATAATGATTTTTAAACATGATGCTGTAATTTTCCATCTATGCTATTTAAAAGTCATATTGAGGCCAGGTGCAGTGGCTCATGCCTGTAATCTCAACACTTTGGGAGGCCAAGGCAGGTGGATCACAAGGTTCAAGACCACCCTGGCCAAGATGATGAAACCCCGTCTCTACTAAAACTACAAAAATTAGTCAAGCACAGTCGCAGGTGCCTATAATCCCAGCTACTCAGAAGGCTGAGGCAGGAGAATTTCTTGAACCAGGGTGGCAGAGGTTGCAGTGAGCTGAGATCGTGCCACTACGCTCCAGCCTGGGTGACAGAGTGAGACTCCATCTCAAAATAAAATAAATAAAATAAAATAAAATAAAATAAAATAAAAATAAATAAAAATAAAAGTCATATTGAGACAAAAATAAACAGCATTTTAAAAAATTTCCAACAGATTGTAACTGGGTAATTGATTAATTAGGAGTTAAACAAAGGACCTAATGGTAACATGATGCAGCCAGAACATTCTTAAGAGGTAAGTTGCATTTATCAATCACATGAAAACTGTGTGTTTAAGTACTAGAATACAAGTCAATCCATGTGATTCTTTGCCTTCAGTCAATGGAAGGTAAACCTGGTTTAACTATGTTTGAATACATGATGCCAGCCTTGTTCACATGGTTTATATTTGAACTCAAAGCTACTACCTTAATTTATTAGTTCTGGGCAGAGGCTTACCCTGTACTCTTCTAGAACATTCTCCTTGTATACCATTAATTTCCCTGTCTCGTAGACTGAAGCTTATTTTTAATACTCACTAAGAAAACCTTATTTCTGAGAAAATACAATGGAAGCTAAGATGTACTTTGTGGCAACTTTTAGTGTGGCCTATGTGGTAGGGAATTTTTGTTGATTTTTTTAGGTAAAAGAGAGACATACTTTCCTTGTGTGAGAAGGTTACTTGGAAATGATGATCTTAGGCCCTTGAAGTTGCCCCTGTATCTGAGAACCTGCTGAGCATGATTACAGATCACGAGTTGGGCTTGGGTTTTCCCAAGCTGGCTGCAGAGACAACTTGTCTAGGCGCCCAGTGAACAGCCACAGCCCACAGAGAATGTGTGTTTACCCAGACCTTTTCCATGGTTTACTTCTGAAAATTGGTTCAACCACATGGGAATTTAGTTAGACTCTTGGAATTATAATCTTTGACTGGTACATGACCCAAGCATTTTTTATAGAATTTGAAAAATCAGATTGTAGCTTAGAAAATGAGGAAAGAACAGTAAGAGTCCAAATCTAAACCTCTTTGAGGTCTACCTAAAATCTACCTTTTCAAGCATGGGTTCCCACACCAAACTGTTCATCTTTACTAGATGTAACAGCACGAGCAGAATTGTAGTGGGACATAGTGAAGGAAAATTTTCAGTCCTCATGCAACTCACTGGGGAGGTAAAAGTTTGTGAAAACTTTCCTCATGTATGACCTCCTATTAAACTGAACATATTCCATCTAGCTGCTTAGGAGAATAGATATTTGTAGCATACAGTTGATTTTCTGGCATACACCTGTAGTATTTCATCCATGAACCAAGATTAGTGCTATGGTTGATAGATTGAAGTGTAGGTTGATAAATACATGCTATCTTTAGGAATCTGCTATTATACCTAGATTTCTCGGTGTAAGAAGGGAATAATTAAGACAGATACTTCATTTGAAAATGCATTACATTTCTCGTTACAAATAAACCATAGTAACTAATAAAAAAAAAAAAAGCTTACCCATAGTAGAAAGCTGGGAAAAAAATTGCTAAGCAATGAAGAACTTGCCTTTTCTAGTTCTAGCATTCAGTAGCTGAAAGCAGATCATTGCCATAAAGAAGTATTTACCAATTTTAAAAGGTCTTGGCCCATCATAGCTAGTGTTAGATTTGGAATATAGCTTTTGTTGCCAAGGTGACAAACACTTATAAATATAACACATCTTCTAATGTGCTTTTAACTTGGTATTTTTATGGCTTTTAAATCAGATACCATTAGCAAATATATTAGGTAATTTAGCTGAAAGACCATTTTCCTCTAACACTTTTTGTTACATTTCCCCAGGTATTTCAGTAAATGTCTGTTGTGACATTCTACTCCTGCTAGGCTTCCAACGTAAGGGGATACATAAAGTACATCTAGTAAAGATTAACATATATTACCTTGCCTTTTTTTGTATTGATCACTGAGAAATGTATAAAAGAAAGTTAAATCTGTAGTCTCCTTGAAGAGCAATCATTGTTCCTATTGTTATTTTGGGGTCTACACCTCCTCCCTACAAATAATAGTCTGGCTTTAAGATTCAATGCATACAGGAAAGGGTTTTGGGTATAGCATAATAACCATATATTAACACTTCCCAAAACCTCCACACCTAAATGCTTTCCCATATATAAAGAAGGCTATAAGGAAAATAATTACAATAGACTACCTGGAGCCCTAGTATTTCCACGAGTTTAAGTTTATTGTTCCAAACAATAGACCCAACATCCCAGGCAGGGAAAGAATTAGCTATAAATGTATTCACTGGATTCTTAAAAGATAGTTTGTAAGGTGGACATATTTGTCACAGCAAAGATAAAATGAGATGAGACATATTTAAAGTCCAAATTTGCACTTATTGTTACTTCATCAGAAATTCTTAGAAGACTGTCCAAAAATTCACTCATTCTTTTTTCTTTCATTCATTCATTCAAGCAACAGACATTTAAGAAGCATCAACCATGTTACAAGCACTGGAGATACAAAGATGAGTAAATCCCAGCCCTCAAGAAGAGTATAATCTCAGGAAAAAGGCAGGCAAATCAATGAAGTATTACAAGACAGTGGTAAGTGCTAAGGTAAAGACTATACACGAGGAAGGTGTCAGGGAAGAGTCCCTAAAGAGGAATGACTCTGCAAATTGCTTTTACAGAATCAAGATGGAAAAGAATATATATTTTATTTAAACAGCAAAACTCTTCCAAGTTAGTGTTTTACATAATAAATCTAGAATTGCTGTTTCCTTACCGTGTGATCTTGAAAGCCTCTCTGTGCTTCAGTCACTCCACCTATGTAATGCAGATAATCTTCCTTGCCACCCGCATGGCTCATAGAAGACTGTTTATAGCGATAACGGGATGCGGGTGGTGTAGCTATTTAATTTATTTGGAAAAGAAAGATGCTATGTAAACACACAGCATCCTTATTATTCCAAGCGGTAGCATTTTGGATAATTACCATATAATGCTGCACCTTTGTGTGTGTGTGGTTTGTTTCTTTATAGAAAGGCAAGTGCTAATGTTAAGTTTCTCTAATAACTTTGGAAGCAATTTTAATCCAGCAGACAAAACAAAATAATCTTTACAGTAAGTTAAATCCCTTTGTATTTGAGTAGATTTTGTTATTTACCAAGGTCTTAGGCAATTTCACCACAATTATGAAAAGTGGTGCCCAGCAAGCCCAGCTCTTCAGCAAATATCTGAAAGACACTATTGCGGACAGCCTAGCAACTTCTTCCCAACAGATACAACTCAATCGTGCATGTACGGGCGTACGTATTTGTATGTGCATGTGTGTGTGTGTGTGTGTGTGTGTGTGTGTGTGTGTGTGTGCGTGCACACACAGGCCTGAGCCTGGGGCTTGCCAGAAAGAGCTGGGAACGAGCTGAAACTGGCTAGCATACCTGAGGCAGCTGTTACACCGTGGCGCCTGGATTCTTCTCTCAGACTCCAGGCTGGCTCCCCTCCTCCTCCACCTCCTTTTCATAGTCTCTAACTCTCTAACTGCCTTTCTTCTTCCTCCCTGCAACTTGGTCAGAGATTCCCATGGCCTGAGACTCTGGCCTTGTCCTGCCGCCAAACATTCTGGGACTGGCTGGCTGGGGAAAGAACCCACACTGGTGGGAACGTGAAGGCTCAGAAAACAAAACAAAACAAAAAAAAGACCCCAAGAACTCTTATCTGTTTCATCTTTCCTTCCTCCCATTCATTCTCTTTCTTTCTCTCTCTCTCTCTCTCTTTCTCTTTCTCATTTTGATTTTTGTGCTGGAGATTAGCCAGGAATTGCCATGGCAACCAGGGAAAGTGACAGTTCAAGGCAGATCTGCTCTTGGGTCCTGAAATTTGCTTTATCAACAAGACAGTGTCTATCAACTTGACCCGGGGCTTTCCAAGGCAGTCCAGCCATTCACAAATAAAAGAGGCAGCCTGTTTAGGGAGCCCATAGGAATCCCTCCTTTCCCCGCAGAAGTATGCTGCCCCAGGAGATGCCAAAAGAGCAGGGAGGTTAATAGTAAATAGTTAGAAGAGTTTTTTTAAAAACATTAGACAGTGAGAAACTACTTTTTCAGTTCAATCTGGCCTCTTATAGTTTGAGGTAGTTTTCCATAGGCTGCCACTGGAATTAGATACAATTGGTAGAGCCAACCAGAATGAAATTTTCCCAGGATGAAAAGAATTCCAATGCCAAACCAGCAGGGGAAAAGCAAAGAACCCTAGACCCCTGGAGGCCCTAGTGCCTTTGACAAGGGTAAAAGGTATGTATGGGCAGTGGAAAGGCCAATGATACTAATCCTAAGAAATAGTCTCTGGTTACATTTCGGGGACTCAGGGCCCACTGACAGAAAAGAGCAATTACTTATAGTCATACTTTTTTTTAATTTGACAAAGATCCCAATCATGATGGATTAGGTACATTTAATATCTCAATTAATAAGCCCTCTACAATATTAACATGTCAACTTGGTTCAAGAAATCCACTCCAGTTGATAGTCATCCAGGAAACGTCTTTCATACCCACATATTAAATTTAATCTGCCACCCCTGTTTTATAAGACTTTGTATTCATCTGCTGAAGAAAAGATGCTTATTTTATCATTCCAATTTAACAGCTTGCTTAGCAAAGTTGATAGGTAGGAGTTCAGAAGATATTCATTGAATGCCTATTTTGTATATTTACAAAAGAGGTAGATTTAAGGGAGTTACCCAGAAGCAATATTTTTTTGTCCCACTGTTATCCTATTGGTCTTCCTTTCATTCGGCAGATTTATCTGTCATGAAGAATTTAAGTTTCATATTTTCCTCTGTCAGTTGTGAAAAGGCCTGTCAGCTGGGGCTTACACTACAGTTTGCCAAAAGGCCTATAGCACACAATGACAATACAATCTTATATTTGTGCTCTCAGCCTCCAGATAATCCCCCACTTTCCTCCTCTGCAGCCTAGTTATGATCAGGTTTAAGTTGCATATTGTGTTTTTAGCCAGATTTTGCTGATAAATGCTATCAGCAAGACTGAAATGAAATACAGCAGGTTTAGCTCTTATTACCAGTGTAAAACATGCCTTGCGAGTTTCGTGCGTGATATAGAGACAGTAGTTGCAGAAAACCATTTAAATCACAGAAACTAAATATAGGAATGTTAATGGTTTTGGCTTTTACCCACTGAATGTTCAGAGATCCTTTATTCATATACCTGAAAATATAGACCTTTGTTTAACATTCTGTGGAGATGTGCCTGAGATACCAGGCCCTTGGCCACATTGTTTCCAGTGTGGACTCAATTTTGAAAGAAACTGTGCAAAGCCTTAACTTTATTTATCAATACCCTCAAACACAAGAGGATATTGTTTGTATCATTTTTATGTGCCATTTTTATTCTGAGTTCACATATATACCTAATCTAAGAAAGATTTACATTACCCACATGCCTCATTAAATAGAAACCATGTAAATAAGTGGAGGCCTGAAAACCATTCTTTGCAGAACCTGCTGAGTCTGCAGCAAAATGTGAAGGACTAGTACATTAGAAAACTGTATCATTGTCTCAGCCAGAAAGAGAGAAGGGTTAATCATCATTCCTAGAACTCTGGAGTGGAACAAAAGCTTGCAGCCTGACACCAAAATAACATCACAATGAAAAGTAAAATTGCTTCTAAGGCTAAATTGCTTCATTTGAAAATTGTAGTGATACTGTGAACAGTTATGTCACTTAAACTTTTACAATTTTGTTTTTATAAATCAGTTATAAAACTATCATGTGGTTTAAATGCAATTATTTAATAAGGGCATTTGTAATTGTCCAACATAATCAATTATGCTTCAATCAGGCTCTTCTCTGAGACTGTATTTTTGTTAGCATCTAAGTCTTTCTTATGGTAATACATACTTTTTGAAACAGCCAAATAAAAATCATTGTTTTTCAGAAAAGTTCTTCCTTGATTGTAAAGCATTTCCCCACTGCAAACTGAAACTCAGAATTCTTTTTTTCCCCTTGTCTTAGAAACTAAACATCTACTCAAAGCATGAGAAGGGAAAACACATTGTTAAATAATAGGGGAAGTAAAAGTTGGCTCTTCAAGAGTCGTGATAATGTTGTCAAGTATGTTTTTCGAGCTGAGACAGGGGCTGGAGCCTGGGGAGCATGGAGTGGTGCCCGTGAGTTACTCAGCAGGAGCCATGACAATGTTGGTACCACAAGTCACAGGTCATGACTTTGATTTTCTAAGGAGGAGGATTAATTATGGGCTGAGTGTAGGGACACTCAGGCCTCCCAGAGACTATAGGATTTTAGTTGCTGTGTTGTGCAATTTGTGGGCTATTTGGTCCACTTTGGGCAGCCTAGAGAGCTATGTTTTCCCTCCAGATTTTAACTGAAGTGTCCGCTACTGCCTTATCCCTGTGTTTTGCCTGGTTTATCCTGATAGTCTGATCTCTATACTCACTGGCATGACTAAGAGGCTTCTCGTGGAGTTGAGCTCTCAGCTTCTACTTCCTCTCTCCCCACCCTTTTTCTCTTCCGTGAACAGACTCTTCCTTACTTTGACCTCTCTTTTGCTAAAGATTCTCACCACTTTATGGATGATGTCAACCCTCTTCTCTCTCTGCTGTGCATCCTGCCATAAAAGATGATGCTCCTACTTAAAAGTGTTCCCTCATTTCGGATCATTCTTCAAGGGAATGGGTGAGTCCTGCCAGTGACTACAAGAGGTTTATCTTCAGCCACATGTATTCACCATAACTGGAACCAAGATCCCCACAAAGGCTTCACCATATAGGAGCCAGTGAGTTTGTTGTTTTGAAACCCAAATCTGCTAGTATATCTTCCTAGCTTAAAACCAGCTCATAGCATTCCCTCATTTTAGGGTGTAAGTCAAATGTCCTGCGTTCTCCATCCCATCTAGTTCTAGTTCTTGAGTTTTTCTCACATCTTCCTTTCCATCACTCTTTGTTCCAGCCACATGGGCCTTCTCTCTAAATCATCTACTTCCTCCTCCAGCTCAAGGCCTGTCTGCTTGCTGTTCCCTCTGCTTCTGAGGCTTTCCCAGCCCAGCCCAGCCCAGACCTCATATTTCTTACTAGGCCAAGTCTTACTCATTCCTCTTTCCCCTTTCAGACCAAATATGACTATGGGAAAACCAACACTGATACCCTGAGTCAAGCAGGTTCTCCCTGTTCTATGCTCTTACAGGATGACGGACCTTTTCTTCAAATTATTCATTACCCTTGCAATGTTATATTTCTTTATTCTATTATTTGATTATTATCCCATTCCAATGGTCCTTTCTTGAGAACGGGGATTTTATCTTTGCTTTTCCTTATCTCTGTACACTATAGATACTCAGTTTTTATCTGTTGAATGAATGAACTCTTTGGAGTTCATAGAAATTTTGTCCCAAAAAACACGGCAAGCAAATTTCCTAAACTGGGTAAAGCATAAGGTTTTGAGAGCACCCTCATATGTGTTCATGGAGAAATATACAATGACAAATTGAAAACAGCCTAACCATCAAAGAAGAACAAATAAATAAATTGCACTATGTTCATAACATAACACCATGCAGCAGTTAAAATTAATGAATTAGGGCCATATGCATGCACCTGGCTAAATCCTCAAAGCATATACATAAAATGTGGCCATAATGCAAAATATATATGTTGGTTTATTTTGCCTAGAATCCATGTAAGGAGTAGTCAGAAATACAATGGTAATACAGGTATATATAAAGACGGGATGAAATCTAGGAAAAGTGGGAATGTGAGGCCATCAAAGTTCTTTCCCTCCTTTCCATGTCATTCCCCAGCCAGATTACAGCAGGAGGAGTATAATCAATCTCTGCCTTTTTTGTCCACATCTCTACTATTTATCCTCTGGGGCAGTTCTTAATTATACTTGGAAACAAATGCATTTCAACAGGGTAAAGATTAGAGAATCACTTATAAATGCAAAATGTAAAAGGAAATAAACTAGAGAATAATAATAATATAGAAGAAAATCAATAATCAATATAAAAAATGTTGAATTTAGCTCCTATTTTGAAATATTCTATGAAACTAAGTTGGAAAAACAAAACAAAATCAAAGAAGATTTGGAATATCCCAGAGGCCTAACAGAAAGTTGAAAGTTAAGTAAAATAGGTAAGAATTTTCCAAGACCCTGCCCTTGACTCTAGACAGGGAGACATTAGGCATAGAAATGTCTAATGCATATGGCCTTACTCATAGTGTAAGCTGCCTCCTTTTTGTGTGTGTATAGAATTGGAAAGTTTTAGACAGCACTCTTTCCTAAAATATTTCCCTTACTCATTTTGCTATAATGCCTTCATATCCACTTTCCTTATTGATTTTGAGTCAATGCACTGAAGAGTCCTCCAAAAACCACAGAATTTTAGAATAACAGAAAGGCCTTTATTTTTTATTTATTTATTTTTTTGATTAGATAAGGAAACTGATGCTTGAAAGTTAAGGTAACTTTGGAAGGCCACCCGCTGTAGCCCAGCAGTCTGGGAACCAGAAGCCAGAAATCCTCATTCCTGTCCCATCGTTCTGCCCAGCACTCCACACTGTAATGTTATTATCTGGGGGCCATTGAGTTAAGCCTGTAGCCTTTGTTAATGCTATGGATTGCATTCATTTGGCTGGGCAGTCACCCAGTTGATACCTGAGTGGAAAAGAAAATATAAAATCCGATGAAAAGTGGTGTACACATACAACGGAATACCATTCAGCCTTAAAAAGAATGCAGTTCTGATGCATGGTACAACACAAATGAACCATGATGACATTATGCTAAGCCAGATACAAAAGGACAATATTGTATGATTCCACTGATATGAGGTACCCACAGGAATCACATTCATAGGGACAGGAAATTGGATGGTAGTTGTCAGGGGTTGGAGGATGGCAGCATGGTGAGTTAGTGTTTAATTGGAACAGAGTTTCAGTTTGGAAGAGGAAAATGTTCTGGAGATGAATGGCGATAATGGTTGCACAAGGTGATTTTACTTAATGCCACTGAGCTGTACACTTAAAATGGTTAAAATGTTAAGTTTTATGTTATGTATGTTTTACTACCATTTTTTAAAGAAAATCAGATGAGGAGCCATGAATTATGAATTCCAGCTGAGGAAAGCACACTTGGTGGGAATTCTAGGCATCTAGAAGGTACTGGGAAAATATTAGGTGCTTAAGGTAGGTCGGAACAGGGCAAAGGGAGGAAATAAGAAAAGTCTAGACCAGCATAGTCCACTGGGACTTTCTGCCATGGTGGAGGTGGTCTACCTCTGTGCTGTGCAGTGTGGCAGCCAGGAGCCACTAACCACAAGGGGCTACTGAGCATATGAAATGTGGCTCATGAGCTAAGGAACTGAATCTTTAACTTAATTTGATTTAACTAACTTACATTTAAATAGCACGGGTCTAGACTTCCTATTGTTGGTGATTTCAGTAAAAGTACTTGTATTTCTGCTTCTTTTGGCTGACTTTTTATAAATTCAAGCACTGTTCACTCATTCCTTCAGTTACCGTTAGGAGGTATAATGCATCTCTTGTGCGCTAGATTCTTGCTAAGTGATTGGGGTAATAGTGAGCAAGGGAATGCTCTACACTGCTGGCAGGAATATCAATAAGTATAAGTCCTGCAAGAAACAAGGTGATGGTATGTCTTGAGGTGAAAGACATACCTTTCACCCACAGCTTGTATACCCTAGAGAAACCCTCATAGCTGCTCAAGGAAGCATGGACATGCAAAATCAGAAAAGGCTTATCAAGCTATGAAAGAAGAGATAAATTGGGCTTATGCTCATAAAAAATATTATGCAGTAGTTAAAATTAATGAATGAGTGCCACATCTACCTATGTGGCTAAATTCCAAAAACACTATAGTGAGCAAAAAGAAAACTTCAAATTGCAGGAGGATACACACAGGGTGATGTCATCATCACTTTTAAAAACTTCTAAAAAAAACCCCTGCATTATTGTTTATGGATATATCTGTACGTAATAAATGTCAAAACACACATGGGTGAAGTGACAGCACATCCACGGTAGTGGATACTTCTGGCAAGAGAGGGAATGGAAAGGGAAAAGGTACACAGAGGTCTTCAATCCATCTGTAGTATTCTGTTACTAAAAAACATCTTTTTATATGACAAAACCGGAAGGTGGATCCATTGGTGTTCATTATATTATTTGCTATACTTTTATGAATAGCTAAAATATTTCATGATAAAGAGGATGCAAATGAAATGGCCCTCCTGTTAAGAAGCACTCAGATTATAGGGGCATCATAATTACAATAAAAATGGCCATAATATGTTAAAAGTATTAATAGGGGCATGAGGTGTATGAGGTGGGAGAGAAAACAGAGGAAGATGGAACTAACTCTGTCTCAAAGAGTCAAGAGGAGTCAAGAAGACTTCACCAGGTAGTTACACTCAAGTTCATTTTCCGAGGATATGTAGTTTAGTTGGGAGAAAAACAGGAATATTTATTGGAGGCTACAAAGACAGTTTGTAGAAAGAGTGAGGGACTTCACTGGAGTCTAGAGCTGTCAGGGTAGAGGGAATGGCTGATGAAACCGATTGGAGTTGACTCAGGCTATGTTCTGCCATCCAAACGCGCATGTGCGTGCACGCACATGCACATGTGTGTGTGTCAGGGATGTGAGGGGGTAAAGAGAGAGGGGAGAATGAATGAGAACACAGCTAGGGAGACCCATGCTCTTATAATTTTCCCAGTGACAGGTCATGAGAGCCTGGAATGTGATGACAGCAGTGATGTGGAAGGGGCAGGAGTGGGAGGTATCCAGGCAGATTCTATGGGACTTGATGACTGTGGGACTAGAAGAGGTTCCTATCTTGAACAACTTTGGCTGATGATGACACTGACCTAGAAGGTAATATGAAAGATGGAGAAGAAGCAAGGTTTCCCCAGCCTTAGAGTGAAAGGAGGAAAGGTGAGAAGATAATGAGTTTAATTTGGGATGTGCTAGCTTTGAGACCTCTCCAGGTAGAAATGTCCAGAAGGGAGCCATGAGAAGAAGCAGCATAGAGATAATGACTGGAGTGGATAACACAGGCAAAAGGCAGTCTGTAAAATGAGAAAAGAAGATTTCACTGGACAGCTAAGAAGGTGGATCATCACACTGTAGGCACGCTAAGCTCTTCCTCCCAGAGTCAGATCATGTATTGGCAGAAGAATCTCAAGACTTCTAATTCAACATCAGTAAAGAGAACTGAACAAAGGAATCATGCTCTAGGGTTTGGCATCTGGCCTTAGCAAACTAGCGTAGCGATGAAAGCACCAACTTTATAGCTAAACTGACGTACATTAAATGCATTTGCCATTAAACTTTCATTCCCCACTTACTAGGTGTAAACTTGGGCAAGTCACCGAACTACTCTGAGCCTCAGTTTCTTCTTCTGGCAATGGGGATGATACCTTACAAGCTTGTGGTGAGGACAAAGTTGAATAATGTTGGTAAAATATTGAATACGTATTAAGTCCCTTCTCCTTTTCTTAGCTCTTACCATTGCAAATGCCTACATTTGTCTGATAACATTTTATTTAACTAATTACTTTTTCCTCAAAATACAAAGTACTACTGATCATAGAAGTTGTTGATTACTTGAAAACAGGGGCCATATCTTACATATTGATCAGTCGGGTACGTACTGAACATTACTATTTTCCTAACAAGCCATAGACTACCAATAACATGTAGCACAATGCTAGGTACATTGTCAGTGAGCAATAAATAAATAAATGGCTTCTGAATTGAAGTGTACTGTAGTACAGCCAATAAAAATAAGCATAAAATGTTTTATGATTCAGCTTCATGTGTAATCATTTGGTAACAACCTTGTTAAGCCCAAAAACATGCGTAGGCAATAAGTATATCATTTTATAAGGAAAGGAAAATAGAGGTTATTTGTTCAAGTTCACAGAAAAAAATTACCTCAGGGCCAGAAATAGACAGCAGTGAATCTAATGGTCAGTAAACATGGGGAAATCTCCCAGTAGTATTTCAGTTATGGGCCCAGTGAGACATGAACAAACAATCCCTTAGGATTTCTAATGCAAAAGAACAAATATAAAAATAGAAGGCTGCCTTTCATGTAGTCAGTACCAAGTTCTCCAACCCGATTCTACACAGCAACTGGAGGACAGGGCCTCAGATCAAGGAAGAAGTGGGATTGGCTTGGAGGGATCCTATCTGGATTCAAGGAAAGTGACAATACAAATTATGGGATGGATCCACATCTCGAGGTACATTTTTATATCTGTGCAGAAAAGTAAGCTGATAGCATAAAGGGTCACCAAATAGGAAAGGAGATACAGTTTAATTTTTATCTTTGTGACTTGCTGCTTACATTCATTATGGAAAAAACAGGGTTTAAGTCAGAGTTTAAGGGGGGCCAAGACTGTCCACCTTAGGGTTTAAGAAGCTTTGCCGGTTCAGAAGTGAGGCTGTTGTATTGGTGAGAAGCAACCAAAGAGAAGGAAAAGTGAGAAGACAAAGTAGAAAAGGAGAGAGAGGTGGTCAACCGGGACAGAATTTGAGTCAGAGATATCTGTGGTATGTTCAGGTCAGAAGTTAAAATAAGAATAAAGTTAGAGACTCGTTTCCAGAGTAGACAGACTTGGGGGAAAAGAGTCCCAGAACTCTCCCCATTCATAAAATACATCTATTGTAAATACGTATACACAGCAGATGTCCTCTATAATATTATTTCTACTTCTGAAAAAAATCTGTGGCTCTTTTGATCTGAGATATGGAGGTGCAGGTGGGGGTTTGAGGGATGGCAGGACAGGCAATTATGTAGTCAGCAAGCTGAGGTCACAACCTGAAAAGTCAAGATGTCAGTGAGAGGCAGCAGGAGGAATTTCTCCCAGGAAACAGATAACACAAGTAGTCTTTTTGTATTGTGGGTAAATTTTGTTCCCTAGAATATGTTCAAGTCCTAAACCCCAGTACCTCTGAATGTGACTATATTTGGAAATAGGGTATTTGTTGATGTAATCAACTTAAGATGAGGTAATAATGGATTAGGGCCTATAAGCTATCCTTATAAGAAGAAGCGTGAAACTTGGACACACAGATATACCCAAGGATAAAGGTCACGTGAAGATGGAGGCAGAGGCTGGAATATGTGGCTTCAAAGAACACTCCCGGCCAGCAATCACCAGAAGCTGAGAAGAGCAAAGAAAGATTCATCCCTAGAACCTGGTGAGGACACATGGCATTTCCAAAACCGTGATATTGAACCTCTAGACTACAGAACTGTAACGGAAAAAATTTCTGTTGTTTTAAACCAACCAGACTGTGGGTACTTTGTTATGGCAGCACTAGGAACCCAATATGCCTTGCTGTCTGAGAGACTTTCAGCTGTGTGGTTGCCAGGTTTATGAGTCAACTGAGAAGCAGACTTTCACAGTCCGTGTCCTCAATCCACGTCCCTGGCATGACACTCCCCTCAAGCCTCAACCCTCGATCCCACCAGGCCACGCATCCCCTGGTGGAGCCAGGTTTGGTGAGAGTGCTGGTCCTCAGAGAGTCTAGCATGACCAGAGAGTTCAGGCCTGGCCTTCTGGAACACATCTTTTCTGGATTCTAAGGGCCAAGATTTTTCTCCTTCAGAGCCAAGGGCCCACAAATACCTGCACTTCAAATTCTTTGATAGCTTACTAGAGTAAGAGAAGGGTATGGTGTTTGGCCAATTAGAAGAGTAAGCATTTAAGTAAGTAGTAGGTGTTTTAAATCTAAGGAAACCTCTGGAGCAGTGATGGCATTTTACAGTCACTGAGACCTTAATGAACACCAATGTCTAGATCACACCTGCATAAATTGGGTACAGATCCAGGTATTAGTATTTTTTTAAAGCTGTCCAGTATGCAGTCAAGTTGAAAACTTGAACTAGGTGCTGGTCTGGGCGATAAGGAGTCTATCGTGGGTCCACCCAACTATGAGATCACGTAGAAGGAAAGTTATTAAGTTATTAGATAGAAAATTACACCTGGTTTCTGATTGTCAAGGTTCTCTCAGAGGTACCTTTTGTGTTTTAAAACTAACATCCACCTTTCTCCCAAACACAAGGGTAGACCTAGTTTTCTCTTTCTTCCTCATCTCCCACATCCAATCAGTTGCCAAGTTTTCTTGATTCTGTAAACTTTTCTCAAATGTACCTTCTTTAATTTTTTAATTTTTTTTTTTTTGAGACGGGGTCTCACTCTATCACCCAGGCTGGAGTGCAATGGCGCAGTCTTGGCTCACTGCAACCTCTGCCTCCTGGGTTCAAGTGATTCTCCTTCCTCAGCCTCCCTGGTAGCTGGAACTACAGGCATGTGCCACCATGCCCAGCTAATTTTTGTATTTTTAGTAGAGCTGAGGTTTCACAATGTTGGCAAGGATGGTCTCGATCTTCTGACCTTGTGATCCACCCGCCTTGGCCTCCCAAAGTGCTGGGATTACAGGCATGAGCCACCGTGCCCAGCCGAAGTGTACCTTCTTTCTGCATTCCTTTGGCCGCTGCCTTAGTTCAGGCTTACCATTTCCCGCCTGGGATTCTGACAGCAGGGTAACTGGACCTCGTTTGTAGCCTTCCTCACTCCCAATTCATTCTCCAGTTGCCACCAAAATTATCCTTTAAATATACAAGTGTCGATGTTTTACTCTCCTGCTTAAACTCCTTCCATGGTTTCCCTTTTGCCTACACAGTAACTTCTGGGCTGGTCACATGACAAATAGAACTCCCCATAATTTGGCCCTTGCTTCCTTCTCTCCAGTGTCTTCTGGTGCACTTGTTCCTTGGACTTAATTCTTCATCCGTAGTTCACCGTGCTATTTTAGGCCTCAGTCTTTGCAGATGCTGGTGTGCCTTTGCCTAGTAAGTCCCTCCCTAATGTACTCTTTGGCTTCCTGGAGTATTTACATTCCTTCTCCTTCACCAAGAAATCTTCCTAACACCTACTACCACTTACTGCTGCTATTCTATCACTTCTATGCTTTATACACATTTTTATTAAGGCCCACTCTGCTGCTTGATAAAATTTTGTAAAGGTTTGTGTCACCGAGATTATGAAAGCCTTGAGAGAAGTTCTAAGTCTTAGAACTTAGCCACTGGCAAAATATCAAATGTATAATGAGACTTCAAGTGTTGAATGAACTAATGGGAAAACAAGGAAATAAATAAATTCATTTGTCATCTGGAAGAATAACTGAAATTCGATCCATGAACTTGGTTTCCTAAAAGGGCAATAAGAGGTGGAGAAGTGTGGGGAGAGGGAAGCACTTAGGAAGAGAATATTTTGCTTGGAGGGAGAGATGATACTGGTTTATCAAATTAACCTAAGGAAGAAAGTAATAATAGTTATTCTGTTGTCAAGAAGTAACACTAGTGGGCATTGGTGCAGAAGATATTTGGTTTATCTACTTGCTCTGGCAGAAATCAGTTGGGTTTGGATCTGGTTTGGATCTATATTTTTACCCAAATCTCATGTTCAATTGTAATCCTCAGTGTTGGAGGTGGGGCCTGGTTAGAGGTGATTGAGTCCTGGGGGCAGTTTCTAACAGTTTAACACCATCCCCCTGGGTGCTGTTCTCATGATATTGAGTGAGTTCTCACGAGATCTGGTTGTTTAAAAGTGTGTCACAGCTCCCCCCTTTCCTCCTACTCCAGTCATATAAGACATGCCTGCTTCCCCTTCGCCATCTGCCATGATTGAAAGTTTCCTGAGGCCTCCTCAGCCATGCTTCCTGTACAGCCGGTGGAACCACAAGCCAATTAAACCTCTTTTTTTAACAAATTACCCAGTCTCAGACATTTCTTTACAGCAATGCAGGAACAGATTAATACAGTTTTGTTTTAGTTTTTCAAAATGGGTCTATAAGTTGGGACTCTCCTCATTCTACCAAAATATTTTATTGCACAACCCTGTCATACCAAGGAATACACACCTTCGTAAAAATAGAAGATGTTCTTATAAATATTCAAGTAATTATGGTTACCTGAGATCATGCATAGCATGGTACGAAATGAACTATTTAGTGAATGCATTAAAACCTATTTAGTCCACGCACGGTGACTCACACCTGTGATCTCAGCACCTTAAGGGCCTGAGGTCGGAGAATAGCTTGAGTCCAGGAGTTCAAGACCAGCCTGGGCAACATAGTGAGACCTCATCTCTACAAAAAAATAAAAAAACTAGACCAGGCGCAGTGGCTCACACCTGTAATCCCAGCACTTTGGGAGGCTGAGGTGGGTGGATCACCTGAGGTCAGGAGTTCAAGACCAGCCCGGCCAACATGGTGAAACTCCACTTCTACTACAAATACAAAAATTAGCTGGGTGTGGTGGCAGGCACCTGTAATCCCAGCTACTCAGGAGGCTGAGACAGGAGAATCACCTGAACCCAGGAGGCAGAGGTTGCAGTGAGCCGAGATTCCACCATTGGACTCCAGCTGGATAACAAGAGTGAAACTCCATCTCAAAATAATAATAATAATAAATTTAAAACATTAAAAAACTAGCCATGTGTGGTGGGGTGCACCTGTGGCCCAGCCACTCAGGAGGCTGAGGTGGGAGGATTGCTTGAGCCAAGGAGGTCGAGTCTACAGTAAGCTGTGATTATACCACTGCACTCCAGCCTGGGCAACAGAATGAGACCCTACCTCAAAAAAAAAAAAAAAAAGCAACAAACAAAAACCTGTTTAAACACCCAAAAGAGAAGTATCATTGAAGTAGCTAGTTAGGACCAACTGAAAAGAAGCCATTTTGATAATAAAAAGTCTGTGATGATGGTGGTCTGTTGTCACTAGATGTCTGATAGAAATTGAAGAAGATCTGAATTCTCATTGTCCTATATACCTTTACTTTGAAGCCCTTACCACAATTCTGCATTTACGTGTGTAAGTTGTATTTGATTAATATATGTGTTCCTCACTCCATGATATATCAAGTTGAGGACTTATGTCTAGTTTTGCTCATTCATCTTCAGTTTTTAATATGGTATCCTGTGTATTATAAACTCTCCAGAACTATTTGTCAAATGAATGTGCTGAGTAAATAGTTCAGTCCTTTAAACACTGCATTTGGATAGATTATACAATGAAGGTGTCCCCTGATCTTACAGCATCTGATAGACCTACTTCTGATCGAAGAAGCCCTTGGAATCTTTTCTCCATTCTCTGCCTCATCTGTGCTACTCACATTGTCCTAGATAGTAGAACTTATGAAAGACACAAAATTATTGATTGCAGAAGCTTGAGAGGCACAGGATCTAAAAGTACAATTACACAAGGTTGAGGAGCAGCATATTCAATACCCACTAGATAGACTATTAAGCTATTTGGTGGATGTAAACATGGAATGGTTCATATCAGCTTCTAATATGATCTCAGTTGCCAAAAATGCCTTTTTCCCGGTCATTTTTCTATTATTCAAGAATGTATGATTTAAAAAGAACTTATAAGATTTAAACTGGGTTAGATTAAGTGGTAAGACTGCCCATGCTATAATGTTAGAACTGTCAACATCTACCAAGAATAAGGTGGAGAAGGAATGAGGCAGAGGCAAACAGGTTATTGAAAGGTCTTCGGATGTTGCCAGCCTTGGACTACCAAAAAAGTTATAATTCTGATGCTGAGGAATGCCGTCATAATGGAGAAGTAGGACAAAAACTGTTTGAGTTAATCAATGAGTCCAGAATGTGCTGCACCACTTTAGGCCTTAAGTCATTGGAGGGTAGAGATCTTGTGGGATCTAATTCGATGTTCAGCAGGCTGATGCTGTATCTCAGAAACTGGACTTTTAACTGGTTGGGTAAGTACTTCTCCAGACTGTCTTGTACTGCTTGTTCTGCTGGAGGCTAGCCAAAACCATGTGAATATGTACAATGTATTAGGCCAGGTCCTGAAAGTAAATTAAGATAATATCAAAGGGATCCTTTATAAATTGATGGAGGGAGGCCAGCCTATTGCATCATTCCTAATGTCATTCTAACCACAATAACTACAGTGTCCAAAGGTAGCTTTGCTTTTTCACTCTCACACTGGATTCCAGCTAGTTTGTGTGCCTCCCAGAGGTTGTTTGGTGTAGATGCTTAATGTACATCATTCATCTTACAAACTGGGGAGCATTAGATGGTGATAGTGTTGAGAACTGTTAGTCTTTTTGTAACCTCATTTTCCTACTTTTATATTACGTAAGAAGAATTAAAACCCAAGGAGGGGAGAGAGAAGAGCAAATGAGCCTTCATTGAAATACTGCCTCAATGAACTTCAGGAGTTGTTTTGTATCTGGCTTTTTTTCCTCTCAGATAACTATGGGATATTGACCCTTGTTTACAGAATTATGCTAAGTTCTTTGTGTATATTACCTCATTTAATCCTCACAACACATCTCTGAGGAGTGTCAGTAGTAACTCCACTACATAAATGAGGAAACTTTGGAATTTGCTAAATGGTCATAGAGTCGGTTTCATAAGGAGATGTAAGAGATATGCTAGGATCCCTATCAATCTTGGTGCTATGGTTGTGGTGGAAAACATGACCTAGAATTCAAAATAAATCCAGAATAAAGCCCAGACCAGCTTTTGCCTATATAGACGAATCAGTGTGAGCTGGGGGAGGGGGGTAATCATAGGTAATTTTTTTAAGAGACAGGATCTTGCAACATTGCCCAGGCTGGCCTTGAACTCCTGGTCTCAAGCAATCATTCTCCTTCAGCCTCCCGAGTAGCTTGAACTACAAGCATGCACCATTGTGCCCAGAAATAAGTAATATTAGTAAAAGCATGCAGACATAAAAGTCAGTTTTCAGGAATGCAATGCCATGCCATAGGGTTCAAATTACTAAGTGAGTGTGCAAATCCAAGGAGAACTGGGAAGAGAGCGAGTTAGCGACACAATTCTCTCTTGTTCATTCTTGGTGATCATCACTGGATTCTGGTCTTAAAAGACCGGCCAGATGAGGAGAATGATTTCTATAAGAAATCAGAGATCTGAGAATGAAGATACTATCTAAGTCAATGACCCTGAATCAGAATTTCCCCACCTAAAATCCCCCAAGTCAAAATCTCTGAAAATATCATGTGGAAATATGAATAGGATAAAGGATGACAGACATGTTCATACGTATTAACATTTAAAATCCTTAAACGCATCTAATCAACTACATACCTGCTTAGAAAACAAAAAGACCAAGGGCATATTTTTGGAGGTATTCTATAGTTATGGGTATTGTAAATAAACATGCTTGTTGGGGATACCCATTCTTTGTCTTTTTTGTAAAGTCTATAGTTCTGAAGTGATTGGCTGCCATTGCGTTTTCTCCTCTTTTACTCGAAGTATGACCAGAATAATTAATGAATGAGGCTAATCTAGGAAGCTGGTAAAAGGGGGCTGAAAGAAGGGAACTAGATAAGTGGAATTGTTGAACGCCTTAAATCTCAAAGCCTTCTGCAGATTACAACTCACATTGAATCTTCCCTTTCAGAAGGCATCAAATTCAGAGAGGATAAGATGTGTGCATTTGATAGATGCCAATGTTTACCTTAAGACTGAAGTTCTGTTTCCTTTATGCGCAAGTTGTACCAGGAATAACCTCAGAATTGTTTAACACACTATAGTCTGCATTCTGTGGCTCTCTGTTTATTCAGTATTTCTTTAGAATTGTTTAGATCCCTGTCTGGAAGGAGTCATTCTACTTCTCAGACAATATAAAAAAAATGTCGGAAATATCAGCCAAAGATGTGAGTTTATTCAAACAGAAGCAAAACTTGCTCGTGTGTATTTAAATGAACTGATTTGGAAGCAGGATGTAAATTTCAGGACTATATAAATAATTAAGAAAATCTTAAAGATGTATCAGTCTGGAATTCACCTAAAATTTGTTATAAAGTCCTTTTGGATATCATATCTTTTTGAAGGAGTACTGGCTAAAAATTTAACGTGGGCCTTTCAGTGGTGGTATTATATATAACAACTCATTCCTTATTTTGTCATCGACTTAATCTAGAGCACTCTTTCTCAAATGATTCCCTTTGCAACGTGCCAAACTTAGATTTTTCTACTTCTAAGATCCAGCAACAGATATCTTTTTTGCTCTGAATGAAAAAAATACTCAAGTATTTTTTTCAAGTATTTTCTTATTTACAGGTGTTATTTATCTGCTCATAAATGCTGATAGTCAAGAACAAAATGAACGAGTCACAAGATATTGAAAACAAAAATCCTTAGGAGCAGCTGATCCTGGTGGGCCAGGTTGGCTTCTTTGAGATGTGAAATTATGATTCTTTATCTTATTGCCTACTTCAAATGTCATCTGGTATGACAGGAAAAGTGTTCATATGATAGAATTATCTTCAGCAGTAGGTAAGAAGGTTCTCCAAAGAGCATGACACCTACAGGAACACACCCATACCAAAAATTTGAGAATTACTGATTTTGAGAACTCATTGCCCTTAATCACAAAGTCTCCCTTTGTCATTTTTGTTACGCATATACCTTCTGACTGTGTTTTCCTACTTCTAAGTGTCTATCATATCCACCAAACAAAAATTTTTAAACACATGCACATGGTGTTTATTATGGCATTATTTGTAATATTTAAAAATTGTGGCCGGGTACTGTGGCTCACACCTATGATCCCAGCACTTTGGGAGGCCAAGGTGGGAGAATCACTTGAGCCTAGGAGTTTGAGACCGTTCCAGGAAACATGGCAAGACCCCGGTTTCTACAAAAAATTTAAAAGTTAGCCAGCCTCAGCTACTTGGGAGGCTGAGGTGGGAGGATCGCTTGAGCCCAGGAGGTCGAGGCTGCAGTGAGCTGTGTTCATGCCCCTGCACTCCAGCCTGGGCAACAGAGCCAAACCCTTTCTGAAAAAACAAACAAAGGAAGAAAAATTGCAAATAACTCAGACATAGGAGAATGTTTTGGTAAATCTTAGAACATCCGTATAGGAGTTTTACAAAACAAGATAGCACTATTTATATTGATATGGATGATCATCAAAGCATAGATAAATAAATAAAAGTAAGCTGAAGAATAATCCATCTATATGATCCCTGTATATGATGTATTTGATACACATGGGGCAAGCGGTAGGAAATAAAGGGGGTCTTAGAAAAAGTTCAGAGATGTCACACACCAGACTCCAGGTGGGAGGGTGAAGTTGAAAGGGTAAAGGAGAACCTGAACTTCTTAATCTACATACTTCTGTGTTGTTTAAATGTATTCATAAATCATTTGTGTGCCTAAAAATAATTTTCAAAAGAGAAATCACATGCTTTAAAAAAGCACATGTGAAGAAATTTCTTTCCTTTAGAATTTAGTGCCAGAAAAACTTGTGTTCAAATAAGAATTTGTTTGTGTTTCTTCAGTTCTAATGGAAATAATTCAAGAATGTTTGCCTTCTAATTCTGCCTTTCAGGAAGCAGAGAATCAAAATGGATGCTCAGTTGGAACAGCCGCACTAGCCTGCCATATTAGCAGGTTTGCTACCACCTCTTTCTGCAGATCCCATTTGCAATTTCTGGGTTTACATTATCAAACTGATTTTCTATGTAATCTTCGTTATAAGCCTCTTCAGATGTTTTTAAAGTGAAATGAGGAATACATCAATGAATAAATAATCAAATGATTATTTTCATTGAGTTGGAAAATCATTTCACATTTCAGAATGGCTATTAGTGTCAGTTGACTTCTACCTAAATGCAACTCAATATTAGACATTCTCATTCCATAATATGTAACTCATACCTTAAAAAAATAATCAGTGGACTCCAGAACCCGCAGAAAAATATATTCAGGATTTTTCTTTTCCCCCCAGTACTGTCTGAGGTGGTTGTTTAGGTCTAGTAAGCCACCGAAGTTAATTATACCCAAAGGAAATACACAGACCTCAGGGATTAGATGGCAATGTATCTATTTATTGAAGTCCTCTGTGTGTGAAGTAAAATAGTCCTTAAAGAAGATTAAATGGAAAGACCCCCGTACAGATTTCTACAGGCAAGTAAAAAGATAGTCTGCTTCAAATAGTAAAGTTTGAAAACTGTACATTTTTTAGAATACTGACAATCACAGGCCAAGGATCACCGTTCCCTACCCATTTCTACCCAACACACACTCGAGTACAGCATCCTGTTTTACAGGTCTCAAGCATGGCTCCATCCTTGCTTTAAAAAAACAGAAAACCAAACCACTTCCGGTACATGTTGGTGTGTTCTTTATTTTGAGTGTCTTTTGAAACACATCCTTCTATGTTCCAGAAATAAACTGGCAGCTCCCTCTCTTATCCTGGTGAAACTCCTCACCAGTCGGTTCCCCATACAAACAAAGCCATGAGAGAAGTGTTTTGGACAAGGCTTTTCCCAACTAACGGCTTGAATGTGCTCTGGGAATGCTAACATGATTTTTTAATTAACATTAATTCTGCTTAGCTTCAACTATGAAAGAAATGGGGTTTCTTCAAACACCAATTAACAAAGCAAACCCCAATAAAGGGAAAATACTCGCTCCCCACCCCCAGCCCCTAACAGGAAATTCCCCCCTGTTGAGTTTTCCCCAAGGTCTCTATAAACGTTTTCTGATGAACTTGCTAGAGCCTTAATGAGAATGAATCAGCACAGATTTTCCATCATATAAACAGAAATATTTAATTTCATGAAAGGGGACAGCATGCTGGATTCTGCCCAGCTCACCACATAATATCTTCAGTTTTTCCTCCTTCCTATTAGTTTATTTTTCATAGTATTTTCATTACAGTAATTCCTCAGTTTCCCAAACCTGAAGACTATACCTCAGCATCATAGATGAAACAAAAAGACCTAAGCCTCATTGCTGACTATTTTCTTACTTGAAGCAGAGGAAAAATATTTGCCCTCTTTGTGTTTGCTCAGAATAAATTTCCCTGCATCGGCCACTCCTAGGACCCAGAGGGACAATCATACTTCCAGACAAGCCCAGGGGGCAAAGCAACACATCCAAAGATCCCACTAGGACACCCTTTCTCACACCATATTCAGAAAAACACAAAATGTTATTCGGTGTACTACTCAAAAAGGGTTTTGTGGTCAAATAAACTTGGGAAATGCTTCAAACCATATTTATCTGGAGATTCACAAAGCATGTTATCCTGTTAAAAGCTCTGGAAATCTTGTAATTAGAAAATCTAAGTAACTTCGCTTAACCCTATTTATTTTTCTGACTGTTTAATCACAACACCTTTCTTCCTGGAACACAAGCGTTCTACAAATCACTTTAAAAATGGAAAGGAAGTGAATACTTACTAAGTACCAGGTATGTGCGTTGATTATTTGAGTTAATCATCCTAACAGTCCTATTAGTATTATTATCCCCATTTTACAGGTTAAAAAATGCTGAGGTTCAAAACATTGTTAAAACATGTCTAGCTTTACATACATAATAAATTAATGGGGCTAGCATTCAAATCCAAGTCCAATCCGATGGGCGAAGAGATTTAAAACTGTATCACATGAAGGAAAATAGACCATAACCTAATTTTAGCTTAGTCTGATTTGGAGGAGTTTCTGGGGAGGGGAGGCGTGACATGATGATGTCTTTAAATATTTGAAAGATGGGACTGCGAAGTGAAAATTGGATTATTCAAGCATCAGGTGAGGTGACTCTACCATCAAGCTTCCATTCAGGCCTGAAACTATGAGCTTTTGAGCTGTTAAAGTTGCACAAAAGAATGGTTCACAGCCACTGGTGATCAATTATCTTCCCGGAGGCTCGCCTCTAAATTCATACAGCTTGGAATTCCATGGAATGTCCTTACAACTTATAAATGTAATAAACACAACAGAAGAAAAGTAGTTTTAAGGCCATGAACACAACGTTTCAGTCATACAAAAAGAATCCCAATGGCTTTATGATTAAAGAACCAAAGCTTTACTATACCATAATTTGTCATGAAATAAAATGGCGATATCTTTATTAGGACACATTTCATTAAACCGCTTTCACACTGCTATAAAGATACTGCCAAGACTGAGTAATTTATAAAGGAAAGAGGTTTCATTGACTCACAGTTCTGCATGGCTGTGGAGGCCTCAGGAAACTTACAATCATGGTAGAAGGGGAAGCAGGCACATCTTACATGGTGGCAGAAGAGAGAGGAGAAAGTGAAGGGGGAAGGGCCCCTTATAAAACCATCAGATCTCAAGAGAATTCACTCACTATCAGTAGAACAGCATGGGAGAAGCTGCCCCAATGATCCAGCCACCTCCTTTCCTCAACACGTGGGCATTATGGGTCTTTCCTTTGACACATGGGGATTATAATTAGAGATGAGATTTGGGTGGGGACATAGAACCAAATGCTATCACCTAGCCAATGGCATTTATTTATAAGAAGTGCTAGAAAAAAGAACCTTATTATAGTATCTGTCGCTCTCGAAACATCATCACACGTGATTCCATTCTACAAAAGGTGGTGCTACAATGAGCATTTAAGGCGTAAGGGGAGTAAAACGTGAGACTAGCAACATCTGGGAAGCCTTCTTGCATAGTTAATCAACTAGTTGCAATACATATAGAAGTCCCTCAGAAAGTACAGGGAACTATGCTGGATTTGGGCATGGAAGAGAGCTTACAAAGTCAAGTATGTGGAGATAGAGACAGAGATATATTTTGACCAAGAAGAGAGCAGAAAAATGTGAAGGAATTATACTAAATTAAAACAGACTGCATTTTTGTTATGTTTGTATGTAACACCAGTAATATTTTAGCAAAGAATTTAGGGAAAATACCACAAATCATGAAGAGTAGCTCTGCATACTGTGCGACTCTGCTCATGATTTTTCTAAAGACCAATGTAGAAATTGACAAAAATCAGCTCCATGAGTTAAGTTTCCCTATAGTTCTAAGTAAACTTCCCTCCACTCTGTTGACGAAGCTAATAATGCCTAATTATTTACCAGGGTTTTCTGCCTTGCTCCCGGTCTAATTAATTAGGGCTGGAAACAGTATTTTACTACATCTGTTAGGGAAATCATTGGAAATTATTCATATACAAAACTATTTTGTATAGGTTAATTTTTTTTTTTTTTTTGAGATGGAGTCTCGCTCTGTCACCAAGGCTAGAGTGCAGTGGCACAATCTCGGCTCACTGCAACCTCCGCCTGCTAGGTTCACGTTAGTCTCCTGCCTCAGCCTCTCGAGTAGCTGGGACTACAGGCATGTGCCACCATGCCCGGCTAATTTGTTTGTATTTTCAGTAGAGACGGGGTTTCACCATGCTGGCCAGGCTGGTCTCGAACTCCTGACCCTGTGATCAGCCTGCCTCGGCCTCCCAAAGTGCTGGGATTACAGGCGTGAACCACCACACCCAGCCAGATTAACTTAAAAAAAAATAATAATAATAAGAAAAACCCAAGTGGAACATGCTTTACATCACTTGGAAGTCATTTATTCCACAAAATTGTGCTGACAGCCAACTACAAGCAGGACACTTGGGGGACGCAGCAAAGACTGAAAAACAGGCTTATCTGGAAGAACTCATGCTCCAGAGAGGGAGCGAAAACATTCCGCAGTAACAAGAAAACAAAGTAGAGTGTGGCAATCACTGCAAGAGAAGGAGAGACTAAGTGCAGTGGATTTCCGAGGATGGTAGTTATTTATCAACATAATACATGTGTTGAATCTAGACTCAGCAGGCTATCATGTGTTCCCCTTCCATGACATTCTACTCAGCAGACACAAAGGCCTACTTAAATGTGCAGGACAGCCATAAAATCTGGAAACATAAATTTTTTGTTTACACATTGAAGATATCATTGATAGCATTAAGGATCTCTATGTTTTCATACTGTAGGTGCAAAAACAAAACAACTTTGTATGTAACCCATTCAAAATGATATGGAATAAATGAGTGTCTTGGAATTCTGGAGAATTTCCATTGTTCAAAATGTGAATATTCCCTTAATCTGTTTGCTAATGAATAGGAGTAATTTATAAAATTGATTATGAAAAAAAGATGCTTTAAAGCCTCAATAGTATATAATGGGAAGGCAGAAATAAAATAATAGACCCTATTTTCATTTCTACTGCTAAATTCTATATGGCTTTCTAAATATTTTCCTAAGAAGAAACTAGAGATAAATTACCTTAAAATGGATAGTGCGTATGCTGTTTAATTGCCAGGAACTAATAAGCATTTTGAATCAAGTAAGACTGAAGCTTCTTAACTCTGTAGCTTAAACTTGTTACATATTTTAAAATAAGAAACAAGAAATTTTCTTCAAAAAATAATTTCATGCTCAGAATTACTAAAAACATGAAGCATAGAATGACCCTCTACCTTTTCCAACTATCTTTTCATTTTCTTTTCTTAAGACATAGGTGACATATCCAAGTGCTTGTCTTTCATCGGATGTTTCTATAAGCAGCAGAGCAGAAAGCTCTAATATCTATTCATTCGTAATGTGTCATTCTGAATGTATTAGGGACAACTGACTTCACATGTCATAGGTAATTAGAAAAGTCACCTTCAGTTCCAGGTTTTTAAAGCACAGCACCATATACTTTTAATAAGCACATGTATTGATGTCTTTTGACATGTCTGCATCTCTTTTCATCTCTCACTTTTATGGTAGATAAGTTATCTCCATGGTCATTTAATTTAAAAGATTAATCAAAATATGTTTTCTTTGCCAGGCGCAGTGGCTCACACCTGTAATCCCAGCACTCTGGGAGGCCAAGGTGGGTAGATTGCTTGAGTCCAGGAGTTCGAGACCAGTCTGGGCAACATGGCGACACCTTGTCTCTATTAAAAATACAAAAAAATTAGCTGGGCATGGTGGTGTATGCCTGTAGTCCCAGCTACTCTGGAGGGTGAGGTGAGAGAATCACCTGAGCCCGGGAGGTCAAGGCTGCAGTGAGCCGAGATTGCACCACTGCACTCCAGCCTGGGTGACAGAGTAAAACTCTGTCTCAAAAAAAAAAAAAAGAGGAAGAAAACGATAAAATATATTTTCTCTTATTTTAACCCGTTAACTGGGATGTACAATAAAGTTTTACCGTGTTTTTTCTTGTAAGCAAGATAATTTATTTGTGTCCTGAGATTCAGTAACCCAGAATGTTCTGTTCCTAGAAGTAATTTTTAGAGTCTCACCTGAGAAAACAAGAGAGTTGAATAAAGTGTAGGTGAAAAATTGAAAGTCGATCTATCATGTTCAGACAGTGGGGAGTAGTAGGCAAGAACTTACTGCTCGTGAATGTTGTGCCTTCTGCGAAGGGCACTGTTAGTTCAGCTGTGAATGGCCAACGCGGCTCTCTAAGAGTTAATAGTGGTTCATACGACCTGCCTGCAGATGAATTCCAGTGGAATGAGCTGGAATCACCCAGATATCTAGGCCTGCAGAGATGTGTGGATCAATACTTCAGATTGAACAGTGCTTTTACTGCTCTTCAAGGGCATGGGTGGGCAACTTCCAGACTTTTTACAGATTTGGCAAGTTCATTAGCAGAAGACAGACATTTAATAGAGCATTCACTTCCCAGATATTAAGGTGCCTTCATCACAGGAAAGGTTTCTAATACTTCTGTCCTGGAATCCTGGCTCCAGAGGCATCTTTGCACTGAACCAATCATCAAGCATTTTTTTGCCCCTGCCTAGCCTCTCAACAGTATGATACATGATTGATCATGGCTTGTTTCCTGAAATACTTTTTTCTTTGGCTTCTACAATGTCACACTATCCTATTGTCCCTCCTGCTTCTCTGGCCTCCCTTTTCAAATTCTGTTGCCTGTGCATTTTTCTCTAGGCAGCCTTTAAAGATACTATGATATGTGGTCAAATAAATATGATGGACTAAGAAGAAATTAGACAATACAGCTGTATTAGGGTGGGCTAAACTGCTAAAACAAATAGTACATCCCAAAAATGTATAGTAACTCAAATATGAAAGAGGTTTATTTCTTGTCCATCTAATAGTCCAGAGCAGGGGTTCACAGTTTGCAGACAGCTACCCCACATGGTGATTCAGAGACCCAGCCTCCTACTACCTCAAAGCTCCACCATAGCCATTAGTATCTGTGTCCACTGAAGAAGAGGATAAAAGGCAACTAGGAGGCATAACAAAGACATCTCCGCTGAAAACCCACTGTTCAGAACTTAGTTATACAATCACACTTAACTGCAAAAGTGACTGGGGACTGTGCTCTAGCCATGTGCCCAGGCAACAAAATGGAGAACAGATTTTAAGAGACTCTCCCACAACAATTCACAATGAATTAATGGTATTTATATACAAAGATACAACACAACAGAAAAATGAGTACAGGGCATACACATACATGCACAAAAATATTACCAAGGCAAAAGTAAGTATCACCAATAAAGAGATATTCAAACTTAGCAATAATCAGGGAAATGTTTAAATTAACAAGAGTATGTAATCATCAAACATTTGGAAAAGCAATAATACCAAGTGCTGGGGAGTATTCAGGGAAACAGACATTCTCATACGTTGCTGATGGAAGTACAAATTATACAACATTTAAGAAACATATATTGCAATATAAACTCATACTTTCATCAGTAATCCAACTTTTGGGGAACTGTTTACAGTGGTTGCTGTGATGTGCCTCCTCAATCCCACTCTAGCACTAAAGCATAAGTTTGCTCAGCTGCCAGAAGCCTTGTCTGCTGATGTGCCACAGCTGTGTTTCTCCCTGGGGATTTTCCTCCACACAAGGGAGCTGCTTTACTTTGAACCATGCTTGCTTTGGTGGTGGTCAATGCAGAGGGTACAAAGGAGGATGGCTTCCTTACCTCAACTGGGGACATTTCTCAAGGACCAGATCACTGAATTAAAAGAATACATAGATCTAAAATCGACACCCTAACATCAAAACTAAAAGAACTACACAAGCAAGAGCAAACAAAATCAAAAGCTAGCAGAAGACAAGAAATAACTAAGATGAGGGCAGAACTGAAGGAGATAGAGACACGAAAACTCTTCAAAAAATCAATGAATCCAGGAGCTGGTTTTTTGAAAAGATTAACAAAACAGACACACCACTAGCCAGACTAATAAAGAAGAAAAGAAAGAAGAATCAAATAGACATAATAAAAAAAAATTAAAGGGATATCGCCACTGATCACACAGAAATACAAACTAGTATCAGAGAATACTATAAACACCTCTACACAAATAAACTAGAAAATCTAGAAGAAATGGATAAATTCCTGGACACATACACCCTCCCAAGACCAAACCAGGAAGAAGTCAAATCCCTGTGTAGACCAATAAGAAGTTCTGGAATTGAGGCAGTAATTAAGAGCCTACCAGCCAAAAAAAAGCCTAGGACCAGATGGACTCACAGCTGAATTCTACCAGAAGTACAAAGGGGAGTTGGTACCATTCCTTCTGAAACTATTCCAAACAACAGAAAAAGAGTGACCCCTCCCTAACTCATTTATGAGGCCAGCATCATCTTGATACCAAAACCTGGCAGAGACACAACAAAAAGAGAAAATTTCAGGCCAAGATCCCTGACAAACGTTGATGTGAAAATCCTCAATAAAATACTGGCAAACCAAATCCAGCAGCACATCAAAAAGCTTATCCACCATGATCAAGTGGGCTTCATCCCTGGGATGCAAGGCTGGTTCAACATACGCAAATCAGTAAACGTAATCAATCACATAAACAGAACCAGTGACAAAAACCACATAATTATCTCAATACATGCAGAAAAGGCCTTCGACAAAATTCAAGACTGCTTCATGCTAAAAACACTCAATAAACTAGGTATTGATGGACCATATCTCAAAATAATAAGAGCTATTTATGGCAAACTCATAGCCAATATCATACTGAATGGGCAAAAGCTGGAAGCATTCCCTTTGAAAACCGGTACAAGACAAGGATGCCCTCTCTCACCACTCCTTTTCAACATAGTATTGGAAGTTCTGGCCAGGGCAATCAGGCAAGAGAAAGAAATAAAGCATATTCAAATGGGAAGAGAGGAAGTCAAATTGTCTCTGTTTGCAGATGACATGATTGTATATTTAGAAAATCCCATTGTCTCAGCCCAAAAACTCCTTAAGCTGATAAGCAACTTCAACAAAGTCTCAGGATACAAAATCAATGTGCAAAAATCATAAGCATTCCTACACACCAATAACAGACAGAGAGCCAAATCATGAGTGAACTCCCATTCACAATGGCTACAAAGGAATGAAATACCTAGGAATGCAACTCACAAAGGACATGAAGGAGCTCTTCAAGGAGAACTACAAACCACTCCTCAAAGAAATAAGAGAGGACATTAACCAATGGAAAAACATTCTATGCTCATGGATTGGAAGAATCAATATCGTGAAAATGGCCATGCTCATCAAAGTAATTTATAGATTCAATGCTATTCTCATCAAGCTACCATTGACTTTCTTCACAGAACTGGAAAAAACTACTTTAAGCTTCATATGGAATCAAAAAAGAGCCCGTATAGCCAAGACAATCCTAAGCAAAAAGAACAAAGCTGAAGGCATCACACTACCTGACTTCAAACTATACTACAAGGCTATAGCAACCAAGACAGCATGGTACTGGTACCAAAACAGATATAGAGACCAATGGAACAGAACAGAGGCCTCAGAAATAACACCACACATCTACAACCATCTGTTCTTCAACAAACCTGACAAAAACAAGCAATGGGTAAAGGATTCCCTATTTAATAATTGGTGCTGGGAAAACTGGCTAGCCATATGCAGAAAACTGAAACTGGACCCCTTCTTCACACCTTATCTAAAAATTAACTCAAGGTGGATTAAAGACTTACACTTAAAACCTAAAATCTTAAAAACACTAGAAGAAAACCTAGGCAATACCATCCAGGACATAGGCATGGGTGAAGACTTCATGCCTAAAACACCAAAAGCAATGGCATCAAAAGCCAAAATTGACAAATGGGATCTAATTAAACTAAAGAGCATCTGCACAGGAAAAGAAACTAGCATCAGAGTGAACAGGCAACCTACAGAATGGGAGAAAATGTTTGCAATCTATCCATCTAACAAAGGTCTAATATCCAGAATGTACAAAGGTCTAATATCCAGAATGTACAAAGGTCTAATACCCAGAATGTACAAAGGTCTAATACCCAGAATGTACAAAGGTCTAATATCCAGAATGTACAAGGAACTTAAACAAATTTCCAAGAAAAAAACAAACAGCCCCATCAAAAAGTGGGCAAAGGATATGAACAGACACTTCTCAAAAGAAGACATTCATGTGGCCAACAAACATATGAAAAAAACCTCATCATCACTGGTCATTAGAGAAATGCAAATCAAAACCACAATAAGATGCCATCTCACACCAATTAGAATAGTGATTATTAAAAAGTCAGGAAACAACAGATGCCGGAGATGAGGCAGAGAAATAGGAATGCTTTTACACTGTTGGTGGGAGTGTAAATTAATTCAATCATTGTGGAAGACAGTGTGGTGATTCCTCAAGGCTCTATAACCAGAAATACCATTTGACTCAGCAATCCCATTACTGGGTATATACCCAAAGGATTATAAATCATTCTACTATAAAAACACATGCACACGTATGTTTACTGAGGCACTATTCATAATAGCAAAGACTTGGAACCAATCCAAATGCCCATCAGTGATAGATTGTATAAAGAAAATGTGGCACATATACACCATGGAATACTATGCAGCCATAAAAAGAATGAGTTCATGTCCTTTGCAGGGACATGGATGAAGCTGGAAACCATCATTCTCAGCAAACTAACACAGGAACAGAAAACCAAACACGGCGTGGTCTCACTCATAAGTGGGAGTTGAACAATGAAAACACATGAACACAGGGAGGGGAACATCATAGACTGGGGCCTGTCGGGGGTGGGGAGGGAGAGCATTAGGACAAATACCTAATGCATGCGGGGCTTAAAACCTAGATGACAGGTTGGTGGGTGCAGGAAACCACCACGGCACATGTATACCTATGTAACAAACCTGCATGTTCTGCACATATATCCCAGAATTACAGTATAATAATATAATAAAAACACATAATTTCTACATTAGTACCTATGAGGCTCATCATATATATTCCTGATCGTAAAATCAGGAATAAAGTTGTTTTATTAGACAGTCAGTAACTCACAGAAAAAGTTCTTGGTTTTATCTATTTTGTAGACTGGTAGTAGACAAGTAACTCAGTTTGGAGAACTTTTTTGTATGTTTATCTAAAGGTATAAAGTTTGTTTCCCTAGAACTACATTGTATATATTCAAGGTTTTAGCTCATTGTGGCAGAGCAAAATGTCAATTTTGCTTTTCAACAATCTTTATGTATTACTAAGCTATAACTGGGCACAGACTTGCTTTTAATTCACCCTAGACAGTTTTCTATACTTTTGCTTTACTTTCATGTGCCTTGTATAGTGTTCTACATTCGATTCTCATGACAATTTTGGGAAGTAGCCAAATGGCTTTTGTGTGCCCGTTTTATAGATAAAGAAACAGTTTAAGAAAGATTTTTTGTAAATCCGTTCACAGCCAGTGCATTGCAGAGCTGGAACTTAAACTGAAGTCTCTCGTTACCTAGAGTAGATGTGTCCTCTTCAGGCACTTTTTTCATAACGATCCACACAGGAACTTGAAGTTGCTTTCCTTATGTAACATGTCTTCCTTTTCTTCAGAACAGGTAATTATTCTAAGGAGAGACTTGCATCCCAGTCATATCATTTTAAGGACCCTTGTATGCAGTTATCTCCATTGAGGAATAAAAAGAACAGGTATTTCTGTAGCAGGGGCTACATCTTATTCTAAGTTTTTAATGGGTTGAGAACATTTTGGCCATGTCTACATGATAAAAATAAAATGTTTTCCCTACTCAAAGCAACTGCGGATTTGTGAATGTGGTGTGTGTGTGTGTTTGTGTGTGTGTGTGTGTGTGTCTGTGTGTGTGAGAGAGACAGAGACAGAGACAGAGAGACATGCGAAAATGGCTAAGCTCCCTCTGACCTACCTTCTCATTTCTGAAACTGAAAAGCCCTTGCTCACACACTAAAGATCTATTCGCTCTAGGGCACGCAGCCATGCTGGGGGGCATGCCCAAGGGGACTGTGCCTGAGCTCCTGAAGTGTGATGCCCCAGGACACCAGTGCCCCCACCCCTTCTTGTGATCCAAGTTAACTACAATCTGAGAATGTCTCCTCCTCCTGAACATGCATCTGTTGATCTTTCAATGTGATGATTGCAGAGGAAGTAACCAAGGTGTGGCTTTAGAACAATCAGTTCTTTCAGAGTTGTAAAACTACTCTAAGGAAACCTTAATTTTGGTCCTCAGTAGAAAGAAAGAAAAAGAAAAGAAAGAAAGAGAAAGAAAGAAAGGAAAGAAAGAAAGAAAGAAAGAAAGAAAGAAAGAAAGAAAGAAAGAAAGAAAGAAAGAAAGAAAATCCTTGCAGTTTCAGAAAGGCTTTTGTTCTAAACACAATCTCTAACTCTCTTCTCCTGTTCATTTGCTAGTGGCTGTGTTTAGACCAGTGAGGTGCGCCTGCTCAATTGGTGATACCTGCCTTTTCAGCCATGACTATGGAATCCCATCCATGACCTTTCAATGCTCTGTCTTATTTTGTTTAGTATATATATAGTATATCTTAGCATAGATTTAACTTTTAATTATTGAATTCCTTGCCCACAGAGGCAAGTAAAACAGTTAATCCCAAATATTTTATTTCAAATTCCAGGCTGAAAATATATCCGTACCTATATTAATGCCCCTAAATGCCTAGAGGTACATTAAGGTTCAGTCCTTTTCCAAAAAGAAAATATTTCTGCTACCCAATTCCAAATGCACCAAAGGTTCACAGACAGTGTAAAACCTCCCACCTGTTTATGTTTTGTATCATACCAACTTGGCCTCAGGCAGGCTTCCAGGCACCCCGGGCTCCCTGGTCTCCTCCCCTCTTCTCTTTCCTATTCCTCTGCCTTGTACCATCACTGGGTTAAGGCCCTTTCTCTTCCTGCAACTGTCACACATACCCAAGACCATGGAGAGCAGTGTTTCTGATTCCTTTCTGAAGGGGGATGATGACGCCACATAGCGTTGTGGGCAGTGGTCCTGGAACCTTCAAATTACTGAGTGAAGGATTTATAAGATGGCGCTTTCTTACCAACACTGATGGGCTTTCATAGGACTCACATGTCATAGGATTCATATCATGATGGGCTTTCCTGAATTCACATCATAAAACTAAATGACCCCATCTCACAGAGGTCAGGATGAGAATGGGTGAAAGGGAATCAGGAGGGACATCCTGTCATATCCTTTTTTTTTTTTTTTTTTTTTGATACATTTTAACTTCCTGGTAGCTCCTGGTCTAACCTTAGATTAAGTGTTCCACCTCCAAGAGGAGAGATGGATCAGGGAAGCTGGCCGACATCAGAATATAAACTGAGAACAAAACCTGATACCTGAGAGAGGGTAAATCAGGTAATCTGCATTTTGAAAAATCAGGAGTTGATTGAATTTTACAGTTCATTCAGCAGTTTCCCAGCACTAAGTTTCTTGCTTTTCCAAAAGGCAATACAGAAAAAGGAAAGCAACCATCAGGCAGGTTGAAATTTTACATAAATAGCAAGCAGATGAATGAGAGCAGGAGAATCCTCTGGGGTCTTGCTCCAAATGCTCCTAATACCGGGCCTCCTTCCCTTTCTTCCTGATGCAGCTGAGAGCTCTGCTGACCCTATTTCTATCCAGTCAAAACACACCTGTCTTCAAAGAGCCATATGTTTCACAGGAAGAATTCATTCCCCACCAAACCAAGAAGGCTGATACCATGTGTTTCTCCAAACCTGGACACAAGGAAGAGTCCAAAACATCAACAGGTAAGGATCTACCTGATACCTGGAGCCTGTCTCCACAACTGCCAGGGATTGTTGCCCTAGCATATTGAAATTAACAACTTTTTAATTTTATTATTATTTTTTCTTCAGTTTTTTTTTTCTTTTTTTTTTTTGTTTTTTGATTTAAAAAAAATTTCAATAGCTTTAGGAGCACAAGTGGTTTTTGGTTACATGGACGAATCGTATAGTGGTGAAGTCTGGGCCTTTAATGCACCCATCACCCAGTGTCCATTGCATCCAGTAGGTAAGTTTCCATCCCTGACCCCCGCCACCCACCCCTCTTCTGAGTCTCCAATATCCATTATAACATTCTGTATGCCTTTGCATAGTTATTCCAGAAAGATGGAAACAAATCTAAAATATCTAGTATGAATCTCTAGGACCAATCTTACTCTTTGTGTCAAATATTATTCAGAATCATAATTTAGAGTTTAGCTCCCACTTACAAGTGAGAACATTCAGCATTTGGTTTTCCATTCCTGAGTTACTTCACTTAGCATAATGGCCTCCAGTTCCATCTAAGTTGCTGCAGAATATATTATTTTGATCTTTTTTATGACTGAGTAGTATTCCATGTGCATATATGCCACATTTTTTTATCCACTCATCAGTTGATGGGCACTTAGGTTGATTCTGTATCTTTGCAATTGTGAATTGTGCTTTGATATACATATGCATGCAGATGTCTTTTTTGTATGACTTCTTTTCCTTTGGATAGATATCCAGTAGTGGGATTGCTGGATTGAGTGGTAGATCTACTTTTAGTCATTTGAGAAAGCTTCGTACTGTTTTCTATATAGGTTATACTAATTTACAGTCCCATAAACACTGTAGAAGCATTACCTTTCCAACATGTCCACACCAACATCTGTTGTTTTTTGACTTTTTAATAATTCTGGCTTGGGCAAAGTGGTATCTCATTGTGGTTTTAATTTGCATTTCCTGAATGATCAGTGATATTGAGCACTTGTTTCTTATGTTTGTTAGCCATTTTTATGTCTCCTTTTGAGAAATGTCTCTTCACGCCATCTGCCCACTTTTTAATGAGATTATAGAACGCTCTTTTAAAATAATTTTAACATATTTAGATGGCAAGATTCTGAATAATATTTGACACAAAGAGTAAGACTGCCCCTAGACATTCTAGATATTTTAGATTTGTCTTTCATCTTTCTGGAATCAGCATAAACATGTTGTCCATTAGAAGAGAATATGCCAAAACTGAAAAATATGCCTTTTTAGAAAATGATCTCATTTTTGGCAAAATATCCATGACTTCTGAACGAAGACATAACCATTCTCATTCTAGACAGAATGCCACAGGGCATTTTATTTAGAAAAAGAAACATTCTTTGCATTTCCCAGAGAATGCAAAAGAAGTAAAAAACATTACAAATGTTGTGTGGTTGCTTTATGAATTACTCCTTTTATGTTTCCAAAGCAAGTACAATACATAAGCCTCATAACTGTATATTTTTTTCCTCTAAGGGATCATTGAAGATCTTTGTGGTTAGTGATATTTTTAATACAGCTCTGGACTTTCTCCAGGAAATCACTAATAATTACTAATTGTATTTTTGTAAGTTAATGAAAGGATGTGTTCTATTTTCAATGCCACCCCTCACTTGTGTAATTCATGATGTTTCTTTTTTACATGATTGAGTAAAGCTACACTACAGAGACATGAATTAACTAAGAAAGCTCCTTTGTGCAGTCTTAAAGAAATTAAGTGTAAAGTCTAGTCATGCAATTGTCTTAAAGGAAAGTATTTATTCCC
This sequence comes from Hylobates moloch, assembly GCF_009828535.3. Classification (NCBI taxonomy): domain Eukaryota; kingdom Metazoa; phylum Chordata; class Mammalia; order Primates; family Hylobatidae; genus Hylobates; species Hylobates moloch. The sequence continues at coordinate 163,578,890 of NW_026652276.1, read as the reverse complement.
TCATCATTTTTTTCTTCCATTTTTGCTGCTTAGATTTTTTTTATGAACACTAGCAGAAAAGAGAACCATTTAGTGAAGCAGTTGTTCTGAATGTAGTTATCCATTGAGGCTGTGGACAATCATATTTGCAAAAAAATATATTAATGGAATTTCCTTAGCGTTTTTACAGTGTTGAATTTAACTGAATGTCAATAAGACACCTGGAATAAATTTTCTGATACTTCCAAGACTTCCAAAGTGCAAATTCAGCTAGCTCCTTAAATCTGTGAAGTCAGGTTTATTCAATAAAATCTCCAGTTCTTCTTATTAGATTGAATGAAAGTTTATGATTTGGGGAAGAATCTGCAGGGATAACAGAGAAGAAAAACTAACATCTTGCATCACAGAGAGTTGCTTCCCTTTCAAACTCTTCCACCAACTTGTAGGGCATCATCATGGAAACATACAGGTAGTCTCATTTACAAATGGTTCTGGTTTCTGAGCATCTTACATTAAAGACTGTTACAGAAACCGAACCTAGCATTATGCTCTCCTCTCTCCTTGACCTCCCTAGTATATTGCCCTGACATTGTTTTTTCTTTCTCTTTTTTCTTCCTTCCTCCCTTCCTTCTCCTCTCTCTCTCTCTCTCTATCTCTCTCTTTCCTTCCTTCTTTCCTTCTTTTCTTTATTAAATTTTTTTGGCTTTACTTTCCATAGGGTAGAAATATGCCAGCCTTGAATATAGTTTGAAGCCAAGCTTTTACTCTTAGTTTGGGGATGGAGAAGTGACTCATTACCACATATTTTTAAGTCAGCTACAAATTCAGGAATGCATGGGTTATGGGCTGATAGAAGGAGAATTGGGTACAAAGTAAAGCAAAAGCTCTATTAAGGGTATACCAAGACTTATATGTCGGTTGGGACCACAGTCAGATATCAGAAGGAGCAATTATCAAACACAAGGCATCATACTACTGGTAATACTAGAAAACACTTAATAGCACATATTATATGCCAGGAACTGAGTCTATATATTCATATTCCTTACAACAATTCCATGAGGTAAGTATGCCCATTTTATAGATTAGGAAACGAAGGCGCAGAAAAAAATAAATAACATGCCCAAGATTACACAGCAGTATAGGATTTAAACCCAGGAATTCTGTCTTCAAACTCCATCCTATTAACCACTACAATCTTTCTGGAGACTGGTTTTATCTAGTTCAGTAACTTTCATTGGGACTACCTATTGTTGGTGGCATTGACATCTTGAAGGTGCAACTTGTTATCCACCATGCCTAGTCAGTACATGTTATGAATGTAGCATTATTCCTACATTCCTAGGCCACTCTGTTCCAAGAAAATGAGTGTGGCCACTCATGCACCCATTCATCCTTCTCTCCATCCATCTGGCTGTAAGAGCCACATGAGTCTCACTATGGGTATGAATCCTAACCAGCAACATTTCTATATAGGCCAGATATGGTTAGAATGGACACTGAAGTAGCAAAGACTTGGAGCCAACCTAAATGCCCATCATGATGGACTGGATAAAGAAAATGTGGCACATATACACCATGGAATACTATGCAGCCATAAAAAAGGATGAGTTCATGTCCTTTGCAGGGACGTGGATGAAGCTGGAAACCATCATTCTCAGCAAATTAACACAGCAACAGAAAATGAAACACTGCATGTTCTCACTCATAAGTGGGAGTTGAACAGTGAGAACACATGGATGCAGGGAAGGGAACATCACACACTGGGGCCTGTCAGAGGGTGAGGGGCTAGGAGAGGGATAGCATTAGAAGAAATACCTAATGCATACAGGGCTTAAAACCTAGATGACGGGTTGATAGGTGCAGCAAACCACCGTGGCACATGTATAGCTATGTAACAAACCTGCATGTTCTGTACATGTATTCCAGAACTTAAAGTATATATAGAGAGAGAATGGACATTGAAGGAAATCTTGAAAGGGAAGGGGAAAAACAAGGTGCAAGATTTCTGCAAGGAGAATTATGCAGCCTGAGAAGAATATGAGGAAAGAAGTGTATCATAGTTACAAATACTGGCTCTAAACTCTAGACAGACCTAGGTTCAAATCCTGTTTCTGCCACCTCAAAGCTGCAAGACCATTGCAAAGCAATGTCTGTCAAGTTATTTGTAGCCCAACATCAGGCACAAGGTGTTTATATAAACAAGACCATGCCTACACATATGTTTAGCACAGCTAGCAACACCCAGAATCACCATGACTGAAAAGAAATCTTAGAAATATATAAAGTGTAGTCACTATCTTTCTTTTCTAACTCCCAGTATTCTCAGTCCTACAGAAAAATTCAATGCCAACCCCAAAACTACCCAGCTCACTCCTCCTTATCTCCAGAAGTCCAAATCCTGAAGATATTATCTGAATTACCTGAGTCCTAAAGTAGCACACATGGGAAAGAAAATGACTGATAAGTAGTAATGCACATTTCGCAGTTAGGGACAGTGAATATTTGCTCTTAAGTAAGAACAAAATCAATGTGTTCGCTGCCACTGTGACATCTCATATGCATCAGAAAAACCAGAATTGTTGCTGATCTTCATAATCAAGGCTACGGCTAGTCTATTGTTATTTTAGTTATCAGCTTCAGCTCATCCTTCACCAAAGTTCTCCCAAGGATGACCCAAAAGTAACCAGTGCCTTACCCTGCCCAGCTTTTCCTGATGCTGGTGAAATTTATTGACAACAACTCTAACATCAAGAGTTTACAATGTATTATTTCATTTAAACATTTAAAGCAACATCACAGCAACAACCACCAAGCAGTGTTGGGAGGTGACAACAGAGAGCTGGACAGGAGTAGAGTGGTAGTCAGCCCTGAGAATTCCAAGTGGGAAGAAACACTCTTTATTTCTTTGACTGAGAATACTCATTGCCCTTTGCCTATAAGGGAATTGAGTTTTAAAATAATTTTTAAAATTAGCAAACTCTTATGCAGCTTTCAATAATTCAACCATACCTTGGAGGCTCTCTTGAAAAGGTGCTATGCCCATTACTATCCACACACACACACACACACACACACAATATTGGAACAAACCCCCCTGTGGTTTGAACCAGTTGCCAAAAAATATAAACAGCAGAATGGCTAAAAAACATGAGGTGAAGGCTGTGCCTGACTCCCCCAGTGCACAGCCAATGCTAATGTACTTATGTTTGATACACACTTCAGTTAAGGCAGTAAACAAACTTCACAGCCCAAGAATAATTTTGGGTTATTTATTTCGATGAACACATTCCCACTGGGTTTCTACTGATTGTGAATTAATTTTACTCAGGTATTTCTCAAGGGGACTGTTTCATGAAATTATCATATGCAAATATTTTGTGGCATATTTTACCCTTTTATTTATTTATTTTTATACGCACCAGTTATTTTATGAAGTGCTTCTGAAGAAGCACATCAGAACCTGCTTTTCAGTCATTAGGCACAAAATAAAGATTTCTACACTCAGGGTTAGTTCACAAGTCTTAGAAACAGATGTCTGATTTTCTTATTTCAGAATCTGAAAATCCAGAAGTATGAAGGTCTGTTCTTTGCATATTCATTTATGCCTGGTGACTCAGACAAGTATCGAGGGAGGGAATGAATCATCACGTAGAATAAATTGCAGTATTGTTAGTCTCAACATGCAAAGTTATTCTATGATACCTAATTTCAATCTGTTATGCCTAATTAAAGTGGTGATAAAATGAGAAATAGAGAATCTGAATTTTAAATAAATTTAAAAATATATGAGGATTTTTAATGAACTTAGTGGAGCAAAACCTCCAAGTAAAATAAACCATCATACTTAAAATAATCTTCAGTCTTTCCTCTGTGTGTGATTGACAGGCCACCCTTCAGATTGCTCCAGCTTAACAGTCTCACAGTGGCCCAAGAAGGGAACTCTGTTTTAAAGACCCCTGGTCCATGTCACCTGAAGAGGTCTAAGTGATGCATTTCATAATTTGTTTCGTGAGATTTGGAAGGCTTAAGGCTTAGTCAATTCCAAATTCAAATGTAACACCAAGGCACTCAAAAGCTTCATGGTAGGCACTTCTGTTTCTATCAGATTCCAACTGGTGGATGATCAGGTTGTGTCAACCCTAATGATTATACCTAATGAGGAAGATAGTTTCTGGGGTTAATCGGGGCCTAACTAGTGACAATATCTTTTACCAACACATGTCCATAAGTAAAAATTTAAACACAAAGAATGTTATTTATCAAGGTGCTAAGAGTTAGTTCATTAGTCATTAAATACATCTATGTAAAATGAGTCTGGTTTCCATGAATAGCCTAGGGAGACTCAAAATCACATATTTGATTATTTGGTGTGTAGCCGCATGGTCACCCAGGGAATCTCTACCTATTCTTCAAAAGATTGATAGTGCCTTGACCTGAACCGTTTCAAAACTGCTAGATATCATCCTCAAGTTACATGGTGTTTAATTTGATGTTATATGTTCATGAGCCAAAAGAGATGATAGATAAGGAGGTCTGGTTAAGAAAAAGTGTGCTAACTCACTATTCCTCCAGTGTCTTATAGATTCTAGAAGTGAACTAAGCCCAGATTTTGCTGAGGTCTTGTACTTAGTAACTAGTCTGCAAATTCTGGTCTAAGCTGAAACCCGGAGTTCTGCTGAGGCTATGTAAGAAATTTTATTTTCTCTAAAATGGGATAGATGTGGCTCAGAATCAGATGTTTAAGACTACTGCCAGTTTTCTTTTCCCTCCTGGGCTATGGAAGCCACAAGACACAGAGCAAGCGGGGTGGGAATGCATTTTTCAGAAAAGTAGGAAGATTCTCCCAAGAGGGAAGGCACAGACACTTTGGATCCTCAGAAGTGGGAGAACCTGAGACCAGATGAAGTCCTAGCTGGAATAATTAAGGTAAACAGCTAATTAGAGGATTTTGAAGGCTGAATGAATGGTGGGAACAAGAAATAAAAGAGAAACAAGCCAAAATGGCAAGCTTTCTTGACAAATTGCCTGCCTGAAGCCAAGAGGCATGAAGTTTTGCCAAAGAGAACAGACACTGGAAGGTTTGAAAGCGTAGGAAGGGATTCAGAATTATTGCTTTTTAGACTTCAGGATGAAGGACTAAAGTCTAGTGATAGTATACATTTAACCCATCTTTAAATGCTTATAATTTTAAAATATTGTTCTTTAATGTGTCCACCTCTTCATCCATTTGACTATTAGAAAAAATCATGCCAGGTATTTTTTTTAACCAAAAACCAATATTTACTATGTCACTATAAAACTAACTTGGCTATTCTTAGGAAAGTCTCACTAGTTGCTTTGTGCAGCCACAACATAAGGTGCCATTATTCACTGGGCAGGAACCCCTTGAACTGAAACATGGAAATTGGGAAGAAACACTCAGGGTTTATCAGGGCATTCCTACACCTCCATATTGAAGACTATACCACACGTGTCCGTCCCAGAGAGAATCCTAAGAGTCATTCTGAGTTGGCACCCCCGTCCTGGGTACACGGTTGTCTTCTGGCGCTGAGTCATGCCCTAGTTCACAGCTTTATTGTCTCTTTACCTCAAACCACAGAGAGGTTACGTGTTAAGCTCAACAGCTTAAACTATCCTCTGTGGCCTACTGCATACTCCTGGCCTTGGGCACAGCATGCTACATGGCCTTAACAGTTAAAGAACTTTCTCTACCAAGGAAACAGGAAATCATACATAACTCTGGTTATATGGATATTAAAGAAAAATCATCTCAGCCTATTTTTACATACCTAATTCAGATAAAAAAAGACAGTCCTAGCTATAAATTCCAAAAGGAATCCAGAAGCAAAAGAGGAACCATGGAAGTGACCAAGTGATACGGTGATTAGAAATCTAAATGTCACATATATATGTACAAAAATGTTTATTGCAATATTTTTTGTAATCATAAAAACCTGAAAACAACTGAAATGTTTATCAGTAATGTAATGATTAAATACATGATAAAGCATCTATACTATGGTGTTTCACTTTCATAATAAATTACATAAAATAAAAGTGTATAACAAATACAGAAAAATCCCTAATACATATTATTAAATGGAAAAACAAATCACAAAACAATACATATTATATAATCACATTCTTTCAATAATTAAAATTGAGATAAGCAAAGTTAAGCATATATAGAAATGTTATACATATAGTCTTAAATGATTTGCAAAATGGTCTAAAGGAGTATACCTCTCAGTGCTTACTGCTGAGGTGGGAAGTGAGATGGGGAATGAAGAGGGACAGAAAAACCTAGACTTTTTTCTTTTTTTAAACAGTCTCGTTGTGTCACCCAGGCTGGAATGCAGTGGTGTGATCATGGCTCACTGCAGCCTTGACCTCCTGGGTTCAAGCTATCTTCTCATTTCAGCCTCTTATGTAGCTGAGACCACAGGTGCATGTCACCATGCCTGGCCAATTTTTTAAAATTTCACTGTAGTGATCCCATCTCTACAATGGTCTTGTCTTGAACTCCTGGGCTCAAGTGATCCTCCTGCCTTGGCGTCCCAAAGTGCTGGGATTACAGGAGTGAGCCACCTCTCCTGGTAAGACCTAGATTTTTTACTCAATTGACGTAAGCTTTTTTTTTTTTAAACAAATATGTACTATTTACATATTACTTGTTTATGTAAAAAAGGTGAGGAGCAACAGCTAAATGGTCTCTTACCTAAGGTATTCTACATTTTTTCTTCTTGCCTCATCCCATTTTCTCTCTCTCACTCTCAATTTTCTATTGCAGGATTTCTGTCATACAGAATTTTCAAGTCTCATCTAATGGGCTTTTATATACAACTCTTCGTTTATGTAATACTTGGTAGAATCCTGTTACCATACCATTTAGGCCAACAGAAGATTGATGGATTCACATTATCAGTGTCTTAGTAGGTGCATTAGCTTGCCAGGGCTGCCATAACAAAATACCACAGAATGGAGGCTTAAACAACAGAAATTTATTTTCTCACAGTTCTGGAGGCTAGAAGTCTAAGATCAAGGTGCCAACAGGATTGATTTCTTCTGAAAGATTTCTCCCTGGTTTGTTGAGGGCGGTCTTCTGGATATTTCCTGATATAGTCTTTCATCTGTGCACACGCATCCCTGGTGCCTCTTTGTGGGTCCAAATTTCCTTTACTTATAAGGACACCAGTCAGATGGGATTAAGGCCCACCCGAATGGCCTTCATTTAAATTAATTATTACTTTAAAGGACCTGTCTCCAGGCACAGTCACATTCTGAGGTACTGGTGGTTATGGCTTTAAATTCTGAATTTGGGGGTCATAACTCAGTCATAATAGTGGGCCTGGAGCTTAAAATTTTCCTACTTGTCCACTGTAAGAAATCATAGAGACCTTTAGTCAATTAAGCTCAGGTCCATCTTGTTAAGAGATGGCTATAGGTCACCTCCAGGCCACTCCAGAGGAGAGAACACCCACAGCACTCAGCATCCCAAGGGGCCTCTCCCTCACCCCACTGTTTCTCAAGGGAGATGGTACTAGACATGAAAGTGGAAAAGGGATGGGCTTTCAAGTAAGACACCTTTGCTCTGCCACTTACCAGCCCTTCTGTGGGCTCCAGTTTCCTGTCTGTAATAGAAAGTCAATAACACCTGCCTCACGGTCAGGGTCCGCCACAGGATTTGCAATACCCAGTGTAAAATGAAAATGTGGGGCTCTGGCTGGGGCAGGGAGGTCAATCTCTCAAATCACAGCAAATTGTCAACCCCCTAAAATTGCAAGCTCTGCTCTGGGAAAAGTGTGGTACCTGGATCACCGTTGTGCTACCAGATACCACCTTGGCTATGGCTGACATGCCGCGGGGACTGCACGCCTGACCCTAACCCTCTTCACACTTCCCACGCTTATTCCCAGGTCCCTGTCCTTCCTCATGCTCATGGTTAGGTCCCTGGCAAGGACTGAGGGCAATGATGGAACAAAGACCTCCCCCTGCTGACACAATTCCGCAGCCACCCCAGGAAGAGAGTGCCTTTATTTTCTATATACAGGGCAGAGCTGGGAGTGGGAGGCTGAGAATCTATCCAGAGGAGCGGGGAGTAGAGATAGTAGTCAGAGATTGAGAGATGGAATAGCAAGCAAGCCAAGACTCCAAGCCCCCGACACATGTTCCATTGTCTTATTGGACTTCACTTACAAAACAATACAATTAATAATCTCGAGAGGATAACTGCATTTAGACCCAGTGTGCAAGGTCCTTCTGAGCATAGGGTCTTGTGCCACTGTGCTGATCATATGCCCATGAAGCCAGCCCTGCTCATTGCCAATTAGCCTAAGGAGGCTTACTTGATTCACTGTCTGATACATGGTATGAGTTTTGAAAAAGAGTTTGTTCTTCCTCCATTCCCATTAATTAAAAGAAGTTTAAATCACCCATGCATAATCCACTGCCTTCAGAGGACTTTATCATTTATCAAGATGAGTTTATTAAAGGATCCAAACAAAAGTCAACCATGCCCTCCCATTCTTCCAGGCCCAGTTGAAGTTCCATTTACTTTAAGAAGCCCTCACTCTTGGAATAGCTTTTCCATGGACTTGTATAGAAGTTGTCCAAGAACTTTGGTTGTTCCCGCTGTAAACCCTGCCTTAAGTGCAACCCATAAATATGTCTATGCAGTACATTAGAAGGCCCTAGCAGACAGAAAAGTCTCATCTGATGGTATTTCATTTATAACACCTAGCACATAGAAAATAAGTTTCAGGTTGAATTAAATTCAGTGAAGTTGAAATGGATCCAATTTCTTCTAATTAAGTATTTTTTCTATTTATGAATTTCTCATTCCCAAGTTTGGTTGTATATTTTTAAAGTAATATGAAACAATCTAAAACAAATACAGGAAAAAGCCAAAGCTCTAGAAAAGCTCTAGTTTAAACAAATTCTTGGTTCTATTTAAGATTTCAGGAAAAAAGTTCTAGTCTAACACAAACAAAATTTTTTCTTAACAAATAATAATTAGCCACATTAATAAATACATAAATTAAACTCCATCATTTTAAGACATTGAATGATTTTAAATATTTAAACAATAAGACTTCCATTACTTTATTATTTCAAAAACACTTATTCATTCTAGCACACCTGTAACTTTGTAAAACGAAATATCCATGCATAAAGACTTGATGAGAACTCAGGAATATGAAAACAAGTTGATTTGCCAAGTGAATGAGGTTGTGGAGAAATTATTCCTTTTATCTACTTTTAAGTGTTCAACATATTTAGAAAATAAATTAAAACAAATGTTTGTATCATAGTGGTAGTTACTCTAAACCAAAAGCAGTTATTTCAAGAATACCGGTGCCAAGAAAGAGGTTAGGTTTTGACTAATCAAAATTAGTCACATTTGAAAAGAAAGCACAAGAGCAACAAAATTCTCCTACAGAATTATTCCCTAATATTCTTATAATTAATCAACTTATAAGATAAAAGATTTTATTGTTAGTTTCTTAAGGGGACTGAGATCTCTATGGACATTTACACCTCTTTAAAAACACACCTTTGTGGAATATAAATCATTCTATTAATACCATAAAGATACATGCTTTTGTGTATTCTTTGCAGCACTATTCACAATAAAAAGACATGGAATCAACCCAAATGCCCATCAATGATAGCTGGATAAAGAAAATGTGGTACAAATACACCATGGAATACTATGCAGCCATAAAAAGGAATGAGATGATGCCCTTTGCAGGGACATGGATGGAGCTGGAAGCCATTATCCTCAGCAAACTAACATAGGAACAGAAAACCAAGCACCACACATTCTCACTTATAAGTGGGAGCTGAACAATCCGAACACATGACAAATGGAGGGGAACAACACACACTGGGGTCTGTGGGGTATGGGAGGGAGAGCATAGGAAAAAATAGCTAATGCATGCTGGGCTTCATACCTAGGTGATGGGTTAACAGGTGCAGCAAATCACCATGGTACACGTTTACCTATGTAACAAATCTACACATCCTGCACATGTAGCCCAGAACTTAAAATAAAATAAACAGACCTTTGGCATTTTATCAAAATTCCATTCATGACCTCCTTGTGCCAGGAGGTGGTTCCTCATAGATTGCTCTTTTGGAGTTTACCTCCTGCCTAAAGAGCATAAACTACCAGTTATGGTGTTCCCTAAACATGGGATTGGATACCACCATATCAGGAACACTTTTTGTAGAGTTAGTTTGGAAGATTTTGTTTAGACAGGACCAGCCATTTGTAAATATCTACTAACTAATTTATCACAGACCATTTTATTTTATTATTCCAGTCACCATGCTTAAAGCAGGATTTTTATAAAGCAAAAGTGTTCCTTGTATTTTGTGAATCCTTTGGCTTATATTAGCTTGTGGTCTCTACTCCCAAGATGTTTTGGCAACCCTCCATTAAACACACCCACACACACTCACACATACAAGAAACTCACATCTGGATTCAATTGATTGGATTTTAACCAGCCCCCATTGCAATATGCAAATAATTGTCCTCTTCAGTGTATACTTCACAGCTGATAAAACTGAGGTGTCTTAGTCTCAGAGCCCCAAACTTCTCTCTCATTTCGTTCTTTCCTCTGATAGCAAAATCTTTCAGAGAGATGTCTTCATCCAGAATGCGTCTCATACACTGTCCAATTTTGTCTAAAAACATTAATAAATCAAGCAAATGAGAAATTCCATTCACAAGTTTGCTGCGTTTTGAGGGAAACTGACTTGCCCCAACCACTTACATTCATGGATGAAGAGCAGACTTAAAACATAGACACAACTCTCTCTACATATCTGTTTTCCTCATTTAATTCCTCTTACTTTTACACTGACTCCTCCTCTCTCCACCTTCCACACCCACTCACCTGTCCAGAACATCAACAATTCTGCTTGCTTTTGGAAATCTAGAAGTCATTAATCTCTTCTCTTCTTTCAAATCTTTATTATTTTCTGTATTTTGCTTCAATGACTTGCTTACCTTTCATGAGCTCTCTTACAATGTCTAAGACACAGAAATTGTTTCAATACTTGAAAAGTGATCCAGGACCCAAAGAAGGTAAAGTAAAAAATTTTGGCATGCCGAGATTTTCAGAATACCTGGTTATCTGAGTTTCCTAAAATCTAGAGCCAGATGCTTGTAATCATAAACTTAAGGACAATTGGTCAACATGATTATATTCTTAATTTCAGTTCTAAATGTGGCATAATGTGCCCATAAAAATATCCTCATCAATGCTTTTTTGTGTTAAATGCTAGTCAACTTCAGAATTCAAACTTAGATATATCATCCCATTAGCTTCGCTGACATTTTATCCCCATCCCCACACCCCCAATTTCAGTTGCATGTGAATTTAACACAGGTGCAGACTCAGGCTTCACATAAGGGAGCAATTTTCTGATTCATTCATATAAGACCCCGAGGGAAAGAGAGAACAAGATGTACAAAGGTAATATTGCATTGTTGAAAAATTAACTTAGCTTGTTTTTCTACCAAGGTAAGAATGCTCATATCCAGTGCTTAGATATGTGAACCAGCCCCACATATAATTCCTTAGTCATTGTGTGGCAGCATTTTTTTTTTATCTCAAGCTGAGAGAATGGTTCTTAGAGAATATAGATAAAGAGATGACTCTATTTTCATTTTTTATTTCTTTTAGAGATGGAGTCTCGCTATGTTGCCCAGCCTGGAGTGCAGTGGCTATTCACAGGCATGATCACAGAGCACCACAGTCTTGGGCTCAAGCAATCCTCCTTCTCAGCCCCCTGAGTATCTGGGACTATACTCAGGCACATGCCACCACACTTGGCTCCATTTTATGTCTTTTTTGAAAAAATCAGTCTACATCATTGTTTCACTTCTATGCAGTAGAGATGCAACAGCAAAAATAGAGTGATAACTTCCCCCAGGCACACTGCTCTGCAAAAGCCACTGTTTCTTAAAGAAACACATATGAACACATTTCTAAGTTGTGCATGCTCAAATACATTTTGTAAATTATTATTCATAAAAATTCTTGGGTTTTATTAGTTTAAGGCTCAGTGAGCCTTCTAGCTGAACTATAGAGTTATGCAGTGTCTGGAAGCAGAATGGAGGGGGAAGCTAATTAGCATAGTTCTTACGTCACCATTGGAAATTCTTTATTTGCCCTCAGGATCTACATTGCTGTGTCTACTCAACACTGTTAAATATGACAAGGTCAGTAACCCTGTTTTTGTAACAATGAATGTGAACAAACTCGGGCCTCACAGACATTGTCATTGTTTAACAGGGTCAACTGAGTTAACTGGGAGCATTATGCATGTACAGTGCCAAGAAGGCCCCATCAACAGTCACGTATATAATGTTAACATATTAGCATAAGTAGTGGAGCAACAGATGGCCAAGCTATGAGCAAGTCAGATTAACCCGAAGATTCTGCACTAACTGTTGAGCCATAAGAGGGCTTTATATCTCAACATAGGAAACACTGGACAGGGACATGGAGACCAATGTTCTAGTCTTATCTCTGCCGGTTCCTTCCTGAAGGCTCAGTTTCCACAGCAGTAGGATAAGTAATCTGACCAGATGACATGGAAACCCCCTTTTGCTTGCAAAGCTATTATTCTAATGCAGTCTACAGGATAAATGCATTGCCTGTATGAATTTCAATGACAACTTATTTTTAATACAGTGTGTTTTGTACTGAGCTTCTATTTTTATTCCTTTGGTATTTGGCAGAGAGGTGGGAGGTATAGAAAGATGAACTCTAGCAAGTCTGATTACCTAAAGTGGCCTATGTTCAGGAACTTAGAAGTCTCTACAAGTTGGATAAAGTAATAACTGACATGAGCTCCTTAGGCCTTGCAACATAATCAGTGCTATAATACAATCTACTTATCATCTTCTGAGAAACTCTGTTTAGAATTCCAGTGGGAGTTTGTGACTCCCTTTATAATTCCAATAAAATAAATGCTATTAAATCAATTTTTTTAGATTAAGAAATGAAGTCAGGTCCAGCTAAGTCATGTTAGGACAATGTAAGACCTTAACCAACAATTACTTTTTAAATGTATGTTGTTAAAATTTGCTTTTTTTCTATCATTATACATACACCCAAACAATTCATAATATCAGAAAAATACTAGACAAATACTATTACAGGGTGGAACTATAAGTTGCCTAGAAGGAAGAAAATATTCTATAAACATGAAACAAGCTTCTTTTGGTGAAAGAAAGGGAAACAAATATAAAATAAAAACTATCTAATGGAAAAGTACTATAAAGTATTGTAGATTGGCATATAAATAAGCCAAAGAATATGAGGGAAGGAGTGTTGCTTTTAAATCCATTTAAGTGTAAATAGACATCTTAGAAAACAATTTATTTTTAATGTAAATTGTCCTAATGTTATAATACAAATTTCCTTTACATACCACATTGGTTAAACTGTGTCTTTTCAACCCTAATTTTTTTATATTAAATTGTAAATGTTTGTAATGAGCCTTTTAAATGCTTGATGCAGTGTTATTATTCTGCAGCAAAACATTTCTAGATGCACAATATTATTTTAAAATAAATCTCTCAAGATGATCATAGTTGCTGAAGTCCCCTGAAATTTATGGCATTTAAGAATAGATGTGTGTTTCTTCAGTGTGGGAGTTCTTCAAGGAAATTTTTAACTGCTGATGCAAACGTTAGTAAGCAATGCACTTGTTTGGTTAAGACTTTTAGCCTTGACCTCAGGCTTTAAACCCTTGTCCTTTATTAATCACGTGTTTCCTGAATCAAAGAGAATATTTTTGGAGGGGGAAAATTGTTCTGGGACTGAAGGAGTGTTATATACCAAACAGACATGCCCAGATGACAAATAACCCCTGAATGATAGCCAGGGTTCATCCAGCTGGTCGGCCCCATATTATGTGATTGATGGTGTTGATGTTCTAAATAGGCCTAAGATGTGCCAAGTATAAGAGCTATAACAAAGTCCTTCAGATTTACACTGTAGATAGAAGGAGGAAGCGAGAAGGCATGTTCCCAGCACATGGCAATTCTAAGAATGGTGTCATGATTACAAGTAACCTTGCAGGGTTTGTCTGGTTTATTTCGAAGTTAAACAAAAACTATTTGTTGGTCAGGAATGAATAGGGTCACATAAGGTCTGTCTGAACCTTATGATTACTAAAATGTTTCTCTGTAACTGGACACCTTCTGAAGCTAGAATAACATTGGAATCCATTGTAGGGATCAATACACTGATTTTTTCCTTTGCCTTTTGAGGCTTCTGAGAAAATAAGAAAGGTTCTTTGCTTTAAAAACAAAGTATTATCGTGACATATATTAAAGCCATTAAGTATTTGAAGTAAAATATCTCAAAGATTATTTATCCTAACTTCACTCTCTTTACATTTGGGAAAAGGGAATGGTATTTTTAATCAAGCAGAGTCACAATAACTCTATGTTTATTCCTTTAAAGCATTTATGAATAATTCTTTAGCAGACAATATATAAAAAAGCCAAAAACTCATATTTGAGCTTTTCACAAAGACAATGATAGTACTTTCTATTTTAAAATGAATATTAAATATAATTTATATGCATAAGAAGCTGTTATTATTTTGTTGTTTTTTAATTTATTTTTTATTTCGATAGGCTTTGGGGGAACAGGTGGTGTTTGGTTACATGAATAAATTCTGTAGTGGTGATTTCTGAGATTTCGGTGCACCCATCACCTGAGCAGTGTACACTGTATTCAATGTGTGTAGTCTTTTATCCCTCACCACCTCCACCCTTCCACCGCACCAGTCCCCAACGATCACTGTATCATTCTTATGCCTTTGTGTCCTTGTAGTTTAGCTCCCACTTATGAGTGAGAGCATACAATGTTTGGTTTTCCATTCCTGAGTTACTTCACTTAGAATAATAGTCTCCAATTCCATCCAGGTTGCTGTGAATGCCATTATTCAGTTCCTTTTTATGGCTGAGCAGTAATTCCATGGTGTGTGTGTGTGTGTGTGAGTGTGTGTATATATATACTCACACATATGACATTTTCTTTATCCATTATTTGATTGATGGGAATTTGGGCTGGTTCCATACTTTTGCAATTGCAAATTATGCTGATAAACATGCATGTGCAAGTACCTTTTTCATATAATGACTTCTTTTCCTCTGGGTAGATACCTAGTAGTGGGATTAGTGGATCAAATGGTAGATCTCCTTTTAGTTGTTTAAGGAATCTCCACACTGTTTTCCATAGTGGTTGTACTAGTTTACATTCCCACCAACAGAGAAAACTGTTCCCTTTTTACCACATCCACTTCAACATCTATTATTTTTTTATTTTTTTGATTATGGCCATTCTTGCAGGAGTGAGGTGCTATCACATTGCGGTTTTGATTTGCAATTCCGTGATAATTAGTGATGTTGAGCATTTTTCCATATGCTTGTTGACCATTTGTATATAGAAGCTGTTATATTATCATGAGATTTCATTAGCAAAAATTCATATGTTTATGTCGCAATTTTTTGTAAACCTTCACAGCACTGAGAAAGTAGATCTCAGTAAACTGACCCTCACTTTTCATCTTCTTCACAAAATTGCTTTTACTAAATTGATTCCATTGGGAGCTTTAAGGAAGAGCCCTGTGAAACTTGTCCCTGGGATTGAAGTAAGCATGTTGTTCAGGACAATTTCTATGAGGACACTTTGAGAAACTTCTTTGTAGCTTTAGTATCAGGAATAGTTGTGCCTCTCTGAGACAATATATTTACATTGCCGTAAAGACCCTGAGGTGCATGTAATTGAGGACATTTACTTCTTTGCATCGGTCACTGAAAAGCACGAAACTTAATGTGAAACCCATCTTTCACAATAAGATAGGGCTTAATAGTACATGTTTTGGCTTCTGTTTCATTCTTGGGTTTGTTTAATGTTCTTGTCTTTTCCTTTTGTTACAGATTTCTCACTAAACTATTATCTCGATGTTATCTGTTCTTGTGATCCCTCTCAAGTTTCTTGGGAACAAAAGAAGACTGTTAATTAACATTTTGATTCTTTGTGAAAACATGCTTTCCCCATCACCTCTCACAAATTTTAGATGACTTTATAAATGAGAAAACTAATAAAATGAAAAGTTTGCTGAATGAATATAAATAGTACCATGACATAATGTGATAGAATGCTGAAGATCAGAATTGTCAACTAATCTGATCTTCGATGTTTACTTCCTAGTTGAGGATGGATTCACCAGTCAGAAAAGCCATTCGATTCTGTGTTACCTAGTATTATAATATTCAAGATATTATGAATGGGTATATCTAGAAACCTGCAGTTGATAAACACTGTACAAAAGTGAAGCACATCGAATCATGATACTGCCATTACATTTCAATGACTCTTATATCAACGAGCCATGGGACAATCTCTCAGGGAAAACATACATGATTTTAAGAGTGAAATACACCCCTTCCCTTAAGCAAACAAAAGAGAAATTTTTCTCTCCATTGTAGTTTTGAAAAATATAATGTTACAAAATTGATAGACCGCTAGCAAGACTAATAAGAAAAGAGAGAAGAATCAAATAGATGCAATAAAAAATGAAAAAGGGCATATCACCACTGATCCCACAGAAATACAATCTACCATCAGAGAATACTACAAACACCTCTATGCAAATAAACTAGAAAATCTAGAAGAAATGGATAAATTCCTCGACAAATACACCCTCCAAAGACTAAACCAGGAAGAAGTTGAATCTCTGAATAGACCAATAACAGGCTCTGAAATTGTGGCAATAATCAATAGCTTACCAACCAAAAAGAGTCCAGGACCTGATGGATTCACAGCCGAATTCTACCAGAGGTACAAGGAGGAACTGGTACCATTCCTTCTGAAACTATTCCAATCGATAGAAAAAGAGGGAATCCTCCCTAACACATTTTATGAAGCCAGCATCATCCTGATACCAAAGCCTGGCAGAGACATAACCAAAAAAGAGAATTTCAGACCAATATCCTTGATGAACATTGATGCAAAAATCCTCAATAAAATACTGGCAAACCGAATCCAGCAGCACATCAAAAAGCTTATCCACCATGATCAAGTGGGCTTCATCCCTGGGATGCAAGGCTAGTTCAACATACGCAAATCAATAAATGTAATCCAGCATATAAACAGAACCAAAGACAAAAACCACATGATTATCTCAATAGATGCAGAAAAGGCCTTTGACAAAATTCAACAACCCTTCATGCTAAAAACTCTCAATAAATTAGGTATTGATGGGACGTATCTCAAAATAATAAGAGCTATCTACGACAAGCCCACAGCCAATATCATACTGAATGGGCAAAAACTGGAAGCATTCCCTCTGAAAACTGGCACAAGACAGGGATGCCCCCTCTCACCACTCCTATTCAACATAGTGCTGGAAGTTCTGGCCAGAGCAATCAGGCAGGAGAAGGAAATAAACGGTATTCAATTAGGAAAAGAGGAAGTCAAATTGTCCCTGTTTGCAGATGACATGATTGTATATCTAGAAAACCCCATTGTCTCAGCCCAAAATCTCCTTAAGCTGATTAGCAACTTCAGCAAAGTCTCAGGATACAAAATCAATGTGCAAAAATCACAAGCATTCTTGTACACCAATCACAGACAAACAGAGAGCCAAATCATGAGTGAACTCCCATTCACAATTGCTTCAAAGAGAATAAAATACCTAGGAATCCAACTTACAAGGGATGTGAAGGACCTCTTCAAGGAGAACTACAAACCACTGCTCAATGAAATAAAAGAGGATACAAACAAATGGAAGAACATTCCATGCTCATGGGTTGGAAGAATCAATATCATGAAAATGGCCATACTGCCCAAGGTAATTTATAGATTCAATGCCATCCCCATCAAGCTACCAATGACTTTCTTCACAGAATTGGAAAAAACTACTTTAAAGTTCATATGGAACCAAAAAAGAGCCCGCATCGCCAAGTCAATCCTAAGCCAAAAGAACAAAGCTGGAGGCATCATGCTACCTGACTTCAAACTATACTACAAGGCTACAGTAACCAAAACAGCATGGTACTGGTACCACAACAGAGACATAGATCAATGGAACAGAACAGAGCCCTCAGAAATGATGCCGCATATCTACAACTATCTGATCTTTGACAAATCTGACAAAAACAAGAAATGGGGAAAGGATTCCCTATTTAATAAATGGTGCTGGGAAAACTGGCTAGCTATATGTAGAAAGCTGAAACTGGATCCCTTCCTTACACCTTATACAAAAATTAATTCAAGATGGATTAAAGACTTAAATGTTAGACCTAAAACCATTAAAATCCTACAAGAAAACCTAGGCAATACCATTCAGGACATAGGCGTGGGCAAGGACTTCATGTCTAAAACACCAAAAGCAATGGCAACAAAAGCCAAAATTGACAAATGGGATCTAATTAAACTAAAGAGCTTCTGCACAGCAAAAGAAACTACCATCAGAGTGAACAGGCAACCTACAGAATGGGAGAAAATTTTTGCAACCTACTCATCTGACAAAGGGCTAATATCCAGAATCTACAATGAACTCAAACAAATTTATAAGAAAAAAACAAACAACCCCATCACAAAGTGGACAAAGGACATGAACAGACACTTCTCAAAAGAAGACATTTATGCAGCCAAAAAACACATGAAGAAATGCTCATCATCACTGGCCATCAGAGAAATGCAAATCAAAACCACAGTGAGATACCATCTCACACCAGTTAGAATGGCCATCATTAACAAATCAGGAAACAACAGGTGCTGGAGAGGATGTGGAGAAATAGGAACACTTTTACACTGTTGGTGGGACTGTAAACTAGTTCAACCATTGTGGAAGTCAGTGTGGCGATTCCTCAGGGATCTAGAACTAGAAATACCATTTGACCCAGCCATCCCATTACTGGGTATATACCCAAAGGACTATAAATCATGCTGCTATAAAGACACATGCACACGTATGTTTATTGCGGCACTATTCACAATAGCAAAGACTTGGAACCAACCCAAATGTCCAACAATGATAGACTGGATTAAGAAAATGTGGCACATATACACCATGGAATACTATGCAGCCATAAAAAATGATGAGTTCGTGTCCTTTGTAGGGACATAGATGAAACTGGAAAACATCATTCTTAGTAAACTATCGCAAGGACAAAAAACCAAACACCGCATGTTCTCACTCATAGGTGGGAATTGAACAATGAGAACACATGGACACAGGAAGGGGAACATCACACCCCGAGGACTGTTGCGGGGTTGGGGGAGGGGGGAGGGACAGCATTAGGAGATATACCTAATGCTAAATGACGAGTTAATGGGTGCAGGAAATCAACATGGCACATGGATACATATGTAACTAACCTGCACATTGTGCACATGTACCCTAAAACCTAAAGTATAATTAAAAAAAAAAAAAGAAAAATATAATGTTACAATATTCTTTTTGGTTTCGCTTTTGTTTTGGCACATTGACATTTCTGTTACCATTATGGTTGCTGATTTTATATTTAAAAGTGCTTTACATATACCCGTTAGTCTTCACTGCAGCTTTCCAAGTTTAGGAAATATCCAGTTTCTTATATCTAGTTAACAAATACATAAACTAAATCACATATTTAGATTCTTTTTTAACCCATTATATAGCAAGTATGATCTATAGCTGAGAATAAAGTTTGTGACTGTATAAGTCAAGACAACTGGCTGTGGGCCAGGTGCAGTGGCTCACTCCTGTAATCCCACCACTTTGGGAGGCCGAGGCAAGCGGATTACCTCAGGTCAGGAGTTTGAGACCAGCCTGGCCAACATGGCAAAACCCTGTCTCTACTAAAAATACAAAAATTATCTGGGCATGGTGGTACATCCCTGTAATCCCAGCTACTAGGGAGGCTGAGGCAGGAGAATCCCTTGAACCAGGGAGGTGGAGGTTGCAGGAGAATCGCTTGAACCTGGTGGAGGTTGCAGTGAGCCAAGATCGTGCCACTGCACTCCAGCCTGGGCAACAGAGCCAGAGTCCATCTCAAAATAACAAACAAATAAATAACAACAACAAAAAAAAAACAGACAGTAGGCTGTGATCATTGT
Source organism: Hylobates moloch (assembly GCF_009828535.3). Taxonomy (NCBI): domain Eukaryota; kingdom Metazoa; phylum Chordata; class Mammalia; order Primates; family Hylobatidae; genus Hylobates; species Hylobates moloch. Next base: position 163,558,764 of record NW_026652276.1, on the reverse strand, counting down.
CTCCAGGAAAGGAGTGGCGAATAATTGTCAGTTACACTTCACAAGATAAATACATAAAGGTATAACCAACAGAATTGTGCTACAAGCTCTATTCTGATTGGAGAAATTTTGTCTCTAAATTATTCTCACATGATTTTTAACACAGATAAAAGTGAAAATAAAGCCCCAAGAAACCCATGCTCTCCTTTGCTTGAAAATCCTCCCACTGGCAAGATAGTGAGTTTAGTCATGGTTTGTTTGTCACTGCATAACCTGTAACTCCACCCCTGTGTAAGCTCTTCCACCTTTACATATTAGAATTTCAATAGCTATAATCAGTCTGTCCAGTTCAGATATTTATTTGCAGCAATAGGTGACTTCGTTGTGAAGACAACAAAAGTGTCCTTTTAAGGCATGAGAACTACACATGTACTACACTGTATGGTTATGAATAATTACTTTCCCTTTACTCTGAAAGAGATTCTGATCATTTCAGTGTTCCTCGCCACCAAATAAGTGGTGAAACTCTTAGCTAGATGTGGTTAAGGGGTTACTCTTGAATCTGAGTTCTCTTTTCCTCTGGGTTTTGCTGATCTCTTTCTTCTATCTGGGCTTTTATGACTATTGGTGGGTTTTCTCAGTCATTCAAGCTGCAGTTGCTCAAAGTGCCCTTGAAGCAGGGATTTTCTATTAATAGTATTTTTAAAGATGTTTGCTTCTTCTCAACTTCCTCAGAAAATTCAGTCCCTAGTTACCTAAGAGGCTGGAAATGCCTGCCCTCTCTATTTGTTGCCTTAAGTTTTCTTTGAGCACTGTTCCTTCTGTTTTCTCCTTGTGCAAAATAGAAGTGGTTGCTTGTACCAGAAGAAAACTGAAATTCTACAAATATACATCAGGATCGCATTCTGTCCCACTATTATTTTCAGAAAGAACTATATTACAATACTTTTTCTGTAACAATATTAAATGCACATGGACTAGCCATAAGAGAACTCATCAGCATCCCAGATTAGATTTTATATGCCTAAGTCTTTCATTTGAGATAGTGTCAATGTTGATTGAGTGGTTTCTGCTGTACTGAGCAGCCACCTACCTTTCGTTTCACTAAGGCACCTAAGAAACTGTCAAGCCCTTAGTTCTTCCCATTCCTTCACATATTTTCCTCTGTTCCTGGCTCTTAGTGTTTTATCTGTTTTCACTTTCAGTTACAGTGAGTATACACTGTTCCCCTGAGCTCTTTTCCCAGAGACTCTCCGCTACTATTCCAAAGGGCCTAAACTTCTATTCTGTCTGTCAAAGATGGTTAATACATGAGTATTAACGTCCAGTTTTTTTATATAGTAATTGAAAGGTTGCCTGCTGTGTACAAGACTGCCCTGCTGGCCAGAAACCCGACTGGACACAGCATTTGCCAGCCACCTGCTGAGAGCAACAGTGCAGCGAGACAGACAGTGAACCCTGTCACCCAACAGGCATTTGCCAGGGCCTGATTTCTGTGATTCAGGGATGTACCTTTTAAAGGTTCTTCATCCAACTGCAAATCTTCCCTTCACTCATCTACTTGTTTGGATTCAGAAGATAGCACTTGTCACAAAGAGACACATTCCCTAATAACGTTTTATTCTTTTCTCCCGACCAACCTCTCTTTAATTCCCTGCATGTGGTAAGCTTGCTCAGTCTTCTGACTATCCACCCTGAGCCCATATCCTTGCATCTTTGTTTCCCTTTTTCACCATTATCACTCCAGAGAGATTCTCTTTGGAATCTTGGTCAGCTTTACAGACTCGTCCTTTGTAATGGTCTGTATTAATATCTTTTCCTTTCTATAGCATCCTGTAGGGTTTTCAAAACCTTTCGATTTTGTTTTTCCTTTGTGACTTTCTTATGGTTTCATTTTGCATTTGTTTAGATACTTGCAATCTGATTGACAAATCTGTCAAGATCAATTTTTTTACGCACTTTCTGCTTGGCTTCTAAGATTCATTTCGTCAGCTTCATTGTGGTTTGTTCATCTTTCATGACTTTCCCTACAATCCAGAGTACTGTGGATGATTAGTGTAGCTTTCTCAGCATGCTTTTCACAGCCATTACAAGGCGTGAGAACTCTTGCAAAGGTCTAAGATGTTTGCAACATTAACTTGTAGGTCACCTTAGTGAATTTATAAAGGTGATTTATATTCTCTTCTCTACAATGAATAAACTTCTTTTGTCCTTTATGGGAGTACTCAAGAGCCCATGGTTTCCATTCTATTTCATTTCCTCTTATTTCTTAAGCTTCTTTTCATTGATTTGTACTAATATATCAATGTGCTTGGCTCCTTGTTTAATGATCTATGCCTCTTTCTAAGATTTTAAGTCAATCCCATGGATAATGAATTTGTATTTCTCCTTTCTCCAAATTGTGTTTTTTATCAACAAAATGCCTATATATTCAAATATGTTATTTAGGCATGGGGCATAAATGTAAATATTCTTCATCGCATATGTTTTGAAAACATCCAACGCTAGATGTGTAGCTTCTAACTTTGATAATTTGATTGGAGAACTACAGGAATTTTTTTTTCTGCCTTTTGAGTCTGTAGAAGAGAATGATTTTCAAATATTCTACATTTTCTGACTTTCCTAAAGCTTAATCCCATTAATAACTTATAAGGGTAATTGAGATTTCTCTTGTTTAATATCGCTCTATGTGCTTAGAGACTGTTATGCCTCATTTTAGGTTTTTTTCCTTTCAAGTGAACATGCCAAGCAGTCTGTACCCTTTATTTAGAGGCTGACATATAAACCCTTTATCAACTTGTTGTTCTCCTTTGAACTCCTTCCAATTTACTTGAATTTTAAAACCTTAGTTGCACATTCAGCCACATTTTCTGTAGTTTCAGAGTACAAAAAGATGTTGTGCTCACTCTGCCTCTTGCTCACTCTCCACTTTGTGAATTGTCACGATCTGCTTGAACCCCTTCACACCTAACAAGAGCCTGATCCTGTGCCTGACATCCCAAAGCCTCCCCACAACCAGGTACATCTGGCTCCCGTGAACAATAATGGTTCCCTCCTCCAACATGGCATTGCTTTACAAGGGAGTTGGCATCAGAGCATGTAGTTTTCACACTCTTTGGTAGTGAAGAAGTCATTCTGCCCTTTATAACCAAAAAATGACCAAGTTACCTATGTGTCAAGATGGGGCCTTAAAAAAGGAATTTTTTGCAAAATATTTCTTAGTTAGGTAGATGGCCATGTTGGTTGGCATTCTCATACGAGGTGAATCTGGAAATATCCCTTCTTCTATCAAACTCTGCACAATCAATTCAATCACTCTGCCTCCCTGTTGGGTCTTGGTTTCTCAAAGATAATGTTGATAAGTTTGTTGATGTTGTATCTGTTTTGCCAATTTGCAAGGGAAAAAGATAAAATTTAATAAAAAGTGGAGGACATTAAGAGGATAAAAAAGATTTTTCAAAAGAAAGATAGTCAGACGTAGATATAGATTCTAGCTAGTAATCAATTAGGGAAATTAGGAAAAATTCATATCCTCTTCTCAAAATTCCCTTATCTATACATAGTCAAATATAAAACCAGGTTTATCATGAAACTAAAAAGATATTTTTTTCTAGCAAGAGGAAACTGATAAAAGAAGTCACATTTTCCCCCAATCAATAACAATTATAATAATATTAAATTCAATTTTCTTTTGCAAGACCCAGTTTTCTTTAGGATTGTTTATTTTCACCCAAAAAGAGGCATATCCCAAAGAACCTTATGGCAAACTTAACTTTATATTTTTTACCTTCTCTTATCTTATCTCATAAGCTTGAGAATTTATGACTTGCATTATTTTGTTGATCATTTTTATTTCTAATGGCAGTGAATTTTTAATTCCCGGTGATGCTGTGGATAATGATGTTGCAAAGATGGTATACAGCCCTCCCAGCTAGATTAATGAAGGGGCTGGCATGGACACGGAAGTACCAATTTAGAATCATTTTAGAGAGAGAAAGAACAATAATAATGTACAAACTCTGGTAAATATAATGTACATTATTCCACTCTTTAAAACCACTTGTAGTGAGGTGTTATTAGCTAAGGCTGCTGCCGCAGCAGCTACTAGAGCCCATGAACTGCAGTGGTGCAAGTCCTAGAAGAGTTTATTTGTCTGTATTGATTTCCTGAAAACTTTGATTTTGGTGAAAAACGGAATATAAAGATTTTTTTTATGTGAGCAGCTCCCACTATTATACTGACCTGTGTTCATGCCCCCATGGTGATTAAACTCTTTCTTGGGCTCAAATCAAATCCTGGCTCTTGTTAATTTGTATAATCCATTTGACTAAAGGTCCAGAAATGAGTTCTAGCTACAAAGACTGGACTGGACTGCAGGTGTTTGAGAGACACTGCCCTATGTTGCGTTTGACCACATTCCTCCGTGTTGGGAGCCAGACAAAGTACCACACGAAGGTAGTTGTCTTTACCTTTCTCTTACCTCTATGTAGGTTTTCTGCATTAGCAGTGACACAATATTCTAAAGGTCAGGCTGGGCTACAGAATTCCCTCTTTATTTGGGAGTATTATTCCTGGTCGTGGAAGAGTTCCAAAGGTGTCTACACCAATTCATAAGATACTGGGTGACCTGACCTAATGTGCCGAGTTTTCTGAGAAGTTCATGCCGATTGTCACTTCCATAGGTTCCTTTCCATGAAAGCAAATGGTACTACACCTAAGAAGGCAACAAGGAGGGACAAATTATGTAGCTGAGGAGACAACACAAAGACTGAACAAGCCCTCCTCATTCCTTGCCTTTATGTAGTACTTTACACATTACAAAGCATGTTATCATTTAGCTGGTCCCTATTTTGTCTCTACAATTACTCTGTAACATAATTAGGGGAAACAAAATTAACTTTAGAACAGAGGAACCCGAAACTCAGAAATAGTAAATGGCTTGCTAAAGGTAGCTTCTCATAAATATAGACACAAAATCCTCACAAAATATTAGACATTGAATCCATCAATAGGTAAAAATAATAATGCAACACACACAAGTAGGTTTTCAAAAAATAATTCCAACTTTCATTTTAGATTCAGGGCATACATGTGCAGATTTGTTACATGGGTATATTGCACGATGCTGAGGTTTGGGGTGTGATTGATCTCGTTAGCCAGGTATTGAGCATAGTACCCTATAGGCAGTGTTTCAGCCCTTGCCCCATCCCTCTCTCCCCCCTCAAAAAGTCCCTATTGTCTATTGTCCCTATCTTTATGTCCATGTGTACTCAATGTTTAGCTCCCACTTATAAGTGAGAACATGCAGTATTTGGTTTTCAATTAGGATAATGGCCTCCAGCTGCATCCATGTTGCTGCAAAAGACATGATTTTATTCTTTTTTATGGCTGTGTAGTATTTCATGGTGTATATGTACCATCTTAACTTTATCCAATCCACTGCTAATGTATACCTAGGTTGATTCCATGTTTTTGCTATGGTGAATAGTGCTGCAATGGACATACAAGTGAATGTGTCTTTTTGGTAGAACAATTTATTTTTCCTTTGGATATATACCCAGTAAGGGGATTGCCTGGTCAAAAGATAGTTCTGTTTAAGTACTTTGAAAAATCTCCAAACTGCTTTCTACAGTGGAACTAGTTTACATTCCCACCAACAGTGTATAAGCATTCCCTTTTTCTCCACTGCCTTATCAGCATCTGTTGTTTTTTCAACTTTTTAATAATAGTCATTCTGACTAGTATGAAAGGTTATCTCATGGTGGTTTTGATTTGCATTTCTCTGATGATTAGTGATGAGCATTTTTTCATGTTTGTTGGCCACCTAAATGTCTTTTTTTGGGAAGTGTCTGTTCATGTCCTTTGCCCACTTGTTAATGGGGTTATGTGTTTTTTGCTTATTGAATTAAGTACCTTATGGATTCTGGATATTAGACCTTTGTCAAATGCATAGATTGTGAATATTTTCTCTTATTCAGTAGGTTGTCTGTTTACTCTGCTGACAGTCTCCTTTGTTGTGCAGAAGCTCTTTAGTTTAATTAGGTCCCACTTGTCAACTTTTGGTTTTGTCACAATTGTTTTTGAGGACTTAGTCATAAATTGTTTGCCAAGGCTAATGTCCAGAATGGTATCTTCTAGGCTTTCTTCTAGGGTTTTTATAGCTCGAGTCTTACACTTTAATCTATAATCCATCTTGAGTTAATTTTTGTATATGATGAAAGGTAAGGGGCAGTTTTATTCTTCTGCATATGGCTGGCCAGCTATTCTAGCACAATTTATTGAATAGGGAGTCCTTTCCCCATTGCTTATTTTTGTTGACTCTGTTGAAGATCAGATGGTTGTAGGTGTGCAGCTTTATTTCTGGGTTCTTTATTGTGTTTCATTGGTCTATGTGTCTGTTTTTGTACCAGTATCATGCATGATGTTTTGGTTACTGTCATCTTACAGCAGAGTTTGAAGTCAGGTAATGTGATGGATGCCTCTGGTTTGAACAAGTAGGTTTTAAACTGGGAATACAAGGCTGGTTTAAGGCTGGTTTAAGAATCAATCAGCCGGGCGCGGTGGCTCACGCTTGTAATCCCAGCACTTTGGGAGGCCGAGGCGGGCGGATCACGAGGTCAGCAGATCGAGACCACGGTGAAACCCCGTCTCTAATGAAAATACAAAAAAAATTAGCCGGGCGTGGTGGCGGGCGCCTGTAGTCCCAGCTACTCGGACAGGCTGAGGCAGGAGAATGGCGTGAACCCGGGAGGCGGAGCTTGCAGTGAGCCGAGATCGCGCCACTGCACTCCAGCCTGGGCGACAGAGCAAAACCCGGCCTAAAAAAAAAAAAAAAAAAAGAATCAATCAATGTGATCCACCATATTTACAGTTCAAAGATGAAAACCCATATGATCATATCAATAGATACAGAAAAGGCATGTGACAAAATTCAACATCCTTTCATGACAAAATCTTTCAACAAATAGGGAATACAAAGGAATTTTCTCAACATGGTTAAGGGCATCTGCAGAAACCTACAGCTAATATCATATTTGATGGTAAAAGAGTGAATATTTTCTCACTAAGATCAGGAACAAGGCAAGGATATCAACTTTCATCACTCATAATGCCTTGGAATAAGGCAAGAAATAAATGTGTATTTATACACATTAGAAATAAAGAAATAAAATTGTTCCTATTCCAAGATGACATGATTGTCGATGTAGAAATTCTAAAGATTTTAAAAACAAAACAAAACGACTTCCTGAAACTATAAGTGACTTTAAGCTCAACACACAAAAATCAGTATCTTACATACTAGCATTGAACAATTAGAAACCAAAACTTTAGAATAATACATATACAGCATATTGGGTAATGTGATTCCTTCAGTTTATTTTTTTCAACATTGGATTCAGCTTCCTTTGCTTTTTCAAATAAATTTTAGAGTCAATTTTTCTATATCTAAAAAAAGTTCTAGAATTTTGACTGAAATTTACTTAAACCTCCACATTAGTTTCGGGAGAATTGACATTGTTAGTATATTAATTCTTCCAATATATGTATATGGTATGTTTTTACATTTATTTAGGTCTTCTTTGATTTTTTTCATCAGCTTTTTGTAATTTTCAGCATATAGGTTTTTTCATTTTTTTTTAGATTTATACATAGGCATTTCATTTTTCTTGGAGCTATAATAAATTTTATGTATACATAGAAGACTTCATATACTAACGATGTCAATTTTCCCCAAACTAATCTAGAGATTTAATGAAAATCCAGTCAAAATTCCAGAACACTTTTTGTAGATATAGAAAAGCTGATGCTAAAATTTATTTGGAATGGGAAAGAAAGTAGAGTAGGCAAATCTACTTTTGAAAAAGAATAAACTGAAAAAATCACACTATTTAATTTTAAGACTTACTCTATAGCTACAGTAATTAAGACAGCATAGTATTAATGAATAGATTGATCATAGACACATAGATCAATGAAACAGAATAGAGAACATAAAACTAGGTCTCATACACACACACAGACACACACGGCCAAATAAATTATTTTTGACAAGGTCACAAGGATGATTGGATGGAAAAAGAATACTGTGTTCAACAAACTGTGTTGAATTATTGAATATTTATATGCTCAAAAATGAACCTTAACCTAAACCTCACAGTGTACATAAAAATCAACTCAAAATTCACCATAGACATAAATGTAAAATATAAAACTATAAAAATTTTAGAAGTCCTCATAACCAGACGTTAAGCAGTAAGCCCTTAAACATGACATGAAAAGCATGATCCATAAAGAAAAAAATAGATAAATTGAATCTCATCAAAGTAAAATAAAGTTGTTCTACGAAAGACTCTATTAGCTTATAAATGAAATTATAAGCTAAAGACTTAGAGACAATATTTGCAAACCACATATCTGTCAAAGAACTAGTATTAAGAATATATTAAAATCTCTCAAAATTCAACAGTAAAAAAACAAACAAACCAATTAGAGAAAGAGAAATTTAAATGAATAGACATTTCACCAAAAACAATATACAGATGGAAAAATGCACAGCAACATGAGCCATTTAGTAAATGCAAATTAAAAGCACAATGAGATATCACTATACACCTACCAGAATGGTTAAAATTTTTAAAAAGTGAAAACATAAAATATTAACAAGTATGTAGAGAGGCTAGATCATTCGTATACTGTTGGTAAGAATGTAAAATGTACATAAAAGTACAACCAGTTTGGAAAGCATTTTAGCAGTTTCTTATAAAATTAAATATGCAGCCACTATGCTGTACAGCAATCGCATTCTTGGGCGTTTAGCTGTCCCAGAGAAATGGAAACTTATGTTCACATAAAAACCTGGACATAAGTATTCACAGCAACTTTGTTCACGATAGCTAAAAATTAAAAAAAAAAAACCCTATGTCCTTCAATAGATGAATAGTTAAACAAATGGCGGTACATCCATATCATGGCATATACTCAACAATAAAAAGGAACAAACTACTGATAATTCTCACCAGAGAATTACGCTGAGTGAAAATAAGCAAATCCCAAAGATTACCTACTGTATGAATCCATTTATTTAACATTCTAACATAATGAAATTATAGAAATAGAGAGCAGACTAGTGGTTGCCAGGGTTAAGGAGGAGGTTAGAATGGGAGGGAAGTGAGTGTGGCTATAAAAGGGAAACCTTATGGAGATGAAACAGCTCTGTATCCTGACTGTTTCTATGCCAATATTCTGTAAGATGTTACCACTGGTGCACACTACATAAAAGGGTGTATGAGATCCTTCTGTATAGTTTCTTAAACTGTATGTAAATCTACAATTATCTAAAAAGTAAATAATTAATTTAAAAAGTCTTTTGCTTTTCGAAGTTGAGAGAATGAACATGCAGGCTGAAGACTGGGAGAAAATATTCACAAAAATGATCTGACAAAAACTTATATCCAGATTATGTGATGAATTCTCAAAGCTCAACTGTAGTAAACGGAAAAACTTGATTTTTGAAAAATGGGCAAAAGACTTCAATAGGCAATTCAACAAAGATGATATACAAATGGTATATAAGCACATAAAGAGATATTCAATATTATTCGATATTAGAAAATGCAAATTTAAACCATAATGAAACACTACTATGCACCTATGAGAATAGCTAAAATAATGCTGACAACACCAAAAGCTGATAAGGATGCAAAGCAACTAGAACTTTCATACACTGTTGGAGGGAATGGAAAATGGTACAGCCACTCCGGAAAATAGTTTGGCAGTTTCTTATGAAGTTAAACATGCAGTTATCATACAGCCCAGCATTTGTATTCTTGAGTATTTATCTCAGAAAAACAAAAATGTATGTGAACTCAAAAGCCTGTACAGTATTCAAAATCAAAGTGTTTGACAAGAGTTGGGGTTGAAAGAAGGGATGTGGCCACAAAGTGGCAGCCCGAGTTTTGGGAATTTGGGAAATTTTTTTTTAATTTGACTGTGGGAATGGCTACATAAATCTATACACACATTAATATCTGTAGACCCATACACCAAAAAGAGTCAACTTTACCACACAATAATTTGTTTAAAATTGTTTAAAATGCAAAACAAAAAAAATACTCTCCCAGAATCTGATCAATCCTCACCACCCTCTACTACCACCCTGGTCCAGGCCTCCATATTTCTCACCTACGTTATTACAATAGCCTTTTAACTGGTCTCCCTACTTCCTCTCTTTCTACTACACAGTCGATTCTCAACAGGGTGATCCTTTGAAAACATAAGCCGAATAATGTTACTCTCCTGTTCAAAAGCCTCCAGTGACCCTCTTACAGCATTAAAACTGAAGTTCTCACCAATGCCTCACAGTAGTGAGGTCCCCCAGGAACCTCTCTGGTCTCTTCTTCTGTGAGTTTTCCTTACTTACGGTGCTCCAGCTGCACTAAACTGGCTTACTGCTGTGTGGACATGCTAGGCCTTTGCACTGGCTTTTCCCTCTTCCTGGAATATCCTTCCTTCAAATAAGACTATGGTTTCCTCACCCTCCTCATTGAACTCTTCGCTTTAACTTCACCTTTTCTGTGGAACCTACTCTGACCGCTATTTAAAACTGCATTTCTTTCTGTATTCCCCACTCCTACTTACAGTTTATTTTTCCTCATGGCATTTGTCATCTTCTAACATGCTCTATTACTTATGTGTCTTAGTCTATTTGTGCTGCTATAACAAAATACCTGAGACTGGGTAATTTATAAACACCAGAGATTTATTTCTCACAGTTCTGGAGGCTGGAAAGTCAAGGTCAAGATGCTGGTATTCAATGTCTAGTAAGGATCCAGTCTTTGCTTCCAAGATGGTACCAGAGTGGGGAGGAATGTTGCGTCTGCACATCGTGGAAGAAATGGAATGTTGAAAAAAGGGCAAACAGCTTTGTCAAATCTCTTTTATAATAATAATAATCCCCATTCCATGAGGGCTTTGTCCTCATAACTCAATCAACTCTTAAAGACCTCACCTCATAATGCTATCACATTATCAATTAAGTCTGGAGGACACATTCAGACAAAAGCATTATACATTACATTTGATTTCTGTTCCCCCAACATACACACAAATATAAGTTCTATAAGGGCAGAGCTCTCGCCCGTTCATTAATGTATCTTCAGTGACTGACACATAGAAGATTCTCAATAAATATTTATGGAATGAAGAAAGTGACGCAGGGAGGAAGTAAGGAACAGGTTAATTTGTCACTAGCCAAGTGAGGAAGAGGAGAGGATGAGGAGGGTGTCATGGAAGAGCTGGTTACTCTGCAGAGCCTTAAACTGGAACTGTGTGCATGCTCAGAGGACAAGAGCACAGAGGTGTGGGAAGAGTGCTGATGCAGAGAGAGAAGCAGGAATCTGCTTTAAATGCCATGCTAAGGAATTTGGGCTTCACCTTTAGGTTAAAAGCTGCTAAGTATCTGAGAAACATGATCATATTTGTGTTGCATAAAGATCACTCTGCCCAGTGTGGAGAGTAAATTGGGTAAGGGCAGTGAGTTAGTTAGGAGGCAGATTGTAATCTAGTAACTAGTTGTCTAAGCCAAAAAAAATGATGACCTGAACTAAGACTTTGGCCTTGTCAACAACACAGAGGGCACATTTCAGAAACACTTAGCAGGGTCAGCAGGACTTCTACTGAAATGATTAGGAGATATACCTAGTGCTAAATGACGAGTTAATGGGTGCAGCACACCAACATGGCACATGTATACATATGTAACAAACCTGCACGTTGTGCACATGTACCCTGAAAGGGGCCAGGCGGAGACCAAACTACAGCTGTCGCGGTCAAGAGATGTTTATTGGAGGTATTGAGCGGAGAAGGAAGAGAAGAGAGAGAGGGCTGCTGGTGTGCTGGGGTTTATATCCCTTGGGCCTATGTGGATTGGGCTAGGGGTGGGCCCAAGGGAAGGCGGGAGATGCTTCTTTCTGATTGGCCCTCCTTTGGCGGGTTCAGACAGTGCCCGGTCAAGGAGGGGAGAAGAACCTGGAACCGGCCCCATCTTAAGGTATGCTGCCATTTTAAGGTACCCCATGTTACCTAACATTCCTCCCTTTTTGTTTTCTTAAATGGGGGAAAATGGGCATCGTGGTTCATCTGGCTGCTTCCTGCTGAGTGGGGGCACTGTGGGGAGGGGGCACAGGGAGAACTATCAGGGTTGTGCATGGGGTACAGTATGAGTATGAGGCCAAGCAATAGGGCGCTATACATGAAGACTTTGTTAGACGTGAAGTCCTTGTAGGTATAGATCCTCCAGTGCCATGAGCCAGTTGAGGGGCAGGGATGGGTTGGCGATGAGCCAGCTGTCTGAGCGAAGGGTGTTTAAGAATTGGTAGAATTGGCTTGCTGTAGCCATCTGGGGTACTAGGGGTAGAGTTTGGTCTGCCCGAAGAGAGAAGAAGATGGTAGTTAATTTAGGGTGTGAAGGCAGGCCTACCCCCTCCCCCCCAATCCTGGGTATCTGTTGCCGGTCGTTGGCCATTTAAGAGGTCAGCAGGGTGTGAGACTGTCTCTGGAGTCTGCCATGTCTTCACAAGTCGCTAGGAGCTGGTAGTTTCTGAGAAGCTGGTTAAAGGTTTGCTTAGAGATGGACTCTTTGAGGGAACGGGAAATAGTTATGGTTTGAGTTGGATATGCCCAGGCATTGCTGGGACATATGCCTCCTGTAACTGACTGGCCCCAGACCGGGTCGGCGGGGTTGTCGATATGTATGGCTCGGGAGGAGGCGTTGTTTTTAGTGGTATAATATAGGAAGGGGGTGTGTTTGTTGATGTGGGAGCCAGACGGTGAAGCGGAACATGCGGAAGAGAGGGTCCCAGCTGTTTTCTATCACAGTGAGCCTGGGAAGGGGAAGATCCACCGTGGGGCTGATGTAGTTGGTGTGTGTCCTCCTGTGAACTGTGAAGAGATAATAGGACTGGGAAGAGGGCCTGCCGGCGGAGGAAAGTATAAAGATGTGAGAGGCAGAAAGCCAGAGAAGAGGACTTAGGAGATGCATGAGAGCGGTGCGTAAGCAGTTTGCTGCTTCGTGTGGTCCGGGTTGGTAGCCGGTTTCAACCGGTTGAGCGGCGACCAGAGGATGAGGTGGAGGGTGGTGGTATGGGGGGGGGTTCGTCGGCAGGATCAAAGTCGGGAGCGGAAGGAGAGGTTGGTAGCTTGACAGCAGCAATAAGGTGTTGCGGCTTACAAGGGAGGCACAGGTTGGGTTTGTCCCGTAGAAGAAAGAAGCCATGAACGTAGGGGATCTCTGCCCATTTTCCTGTTCCCTCACAACAGTTGTAGAGATCCGGGAGAAGGTTGGGATCAAAGGACCCATAAGTGGGCCATCTGTTTTGGTTGTCTAGGGGGTAGGTGGGCCAGTTTTGAGTGCACAATTTAATGAGGCGTGTAGGTTTGAGATCAGCAGCCAAACCAAGGGCTGATAAGTTATTTAAAAGGCATTGTAAGGGAGAGTCGGCCGGCAGGGATGCAGAGGCTCCCATTATGAGAAGAGGCGGTTTACGGAAATATATGGCAAAGGGCTGGGCAGGGCGTCCCCTACCAGCCGATGACCATGCTGTGAGTCAGACCCTTCGAGTCAGTCATCACCGAAACGAAAGGACTGAGGGCCTCTAGGAGGCCGAGGGCCGTGGGCCACCTGGTACCAGGATTTTCCGAGCAAGAAAGGGGGAGGGGCCAGGCCTGGCGAGTGAGGAGGAAAAGGAGGGAACCCTGCTCCCTAGAGGCCGAGTCTAAAATAGGATTTACGGCAGCCGTGTGGGCAGCCGAGGCAGGAGCCGGTCGACTGGTGTCGGACACAGGAAGGGGAGACTTACCGAGATGAGGCTGGTGTTGGGCGTAGAGGTCGACGAACAGGAAAATGAGCGAAGACCGGCCAGGGTCTGGACTGGGCCCGAAAGGGATCGGGGTCCCACCGAGTGGGGTGGGGAATCCCGATCCGAGTCACGGCACCAATGAAAGGGGCCGGACGGAGACCAAACTACACCGGTCGCGGTCAAGAGATGTTTATTGGAGGTATCGAGTGGAGAAGGAAGAGGACAGAGGGCTGCTGGCGTGCTGGGTTTTATATCCCTTGAGCCTAGGTGGATTGGGCTAGGGGCGGGCCCAAGGGAAGGCGGGAGATGCTTCTTTCTGATTGGCCCTCCTTTGGCGGGTTCAGACAGTGCCCGGTCAAGGAGGGGAGAAGAACCCGGAACCGGCCCCATCTTAAGGTACGGTGCCATTTTAAGGTACCCCATGTTACCTAACATACCCTAAAACTTAAAGTATAATAATAATAATATTTAAAAATAAATAAATAAAATAAAAAGAGTATGCATTAAAAAAAAAAAAAAGAAATCAAGGATGCTCCCCTATCCCACCTCACCCACTAGCCAGATTCTCTTTGTGACTCTGGGAAGGAAAGCGCAGATGAATGGCTTTGGCAAAGATTCCAATGGCAAATTACTTGTAATGTTGCGAACACCACTCTTACATTGTGGTGAGTTACATCCACTGCATTTGTTTTGTCCAGAATACCTTTCTTTTCCATCTTACTAACTCTTACTTTAAGTTTCAGCTCACAGATCCTGACTCAGCTTACAGATCTTATAAAGATGTGCTCAAAGAACTTGGCAACATCAGAAAAGGCAAGATGTAGGAACTGATAATGCAGTTATTGGACAGTTTATGGAAATGGGGATTGATCCCACTTAAAAAGCAAGCATTTTCCATACCAGCAGGAGACTTCTGTCCTAGAAATATGATATTGTAATGTAAGTGGCCCACAAAGCTCATACCGCCATAATGAGTTTACACAGGACTCACTGGGGTTATAGAAATAAAAATATTAGCTTTGTACTGTCAATGCCAAATGTAAATACAGTAATTCTATGTGACCCTCCAACATTTGACCTTGAGCAAGATTTTCAACCCACTTTTGCCTCTGTCTTCTTGTCATAAAAGACAAAATAATCTCTCAAAGCTAGTTTGACTCCAAAAATCTTGAATTTTGCTTTCCTTTCTCTGCAAAGCAGTTGGAGAAAACTACACATATTTTATAGACAGAAAACCAAGGCTCAGAGAGAAGATGTCCTTTTACATAGACCTAAATAAGAGCCTGTCTCCCACCGAGATGCCTGCTCCCATGAGATGCCCATCATCTAACTTTTGAAACACTGAAAAGAATTGTTTTTAAAACCAAAAGAATAATTTGATTTTAATGAATATGTCATCTACTGACACAAACAAGTGGCATAATTTTTCTTCTACTCTTTTGCAACTAAAATAAGTTTCAGTTAAGGTTCATCCCGGAGAGTTTTTGCTGTTGTTGTTGTTGTTGTTGCTAGCTGTTGCAAAATAGCCAAAAGTTGTTTTGTAATAGAAATGCTGACTCAAACTCAATTACTGTGAGAGTTTGAATAGACTCTCCTTTTTTTTTAAGAAATAAGAAGGCAATTAGGTGTTCATGTGGATATTTATGTGTAAGGAATCATTTAAAAGACTGCAAAAGAGTGCTAAATATGAAAAGAGGTTACAGAGCATTATAGAGTGAGAAAGTGCCAGAGTTATTTTTAAAATATATAAGTTGTATATGTTATATTTTTAAAACTTAAATCTGATAAAATGTTTCATAATAAAAAGCAATATAATAACAGAAACCAAACCATAGATCCAGGAAGGTCAGAGAAGAATATGCAGGCAAATACTAAAAAATCTATACTGGGCATATCATATTCAAACTGCAGACAGTCAAAGACAAAGAGAAAGTCTTGAGAGAGCCCAAAGAGGCAAGAGCACCTTATCTGTAGAGAAACAAGGATAAGAATTACATCAGACTTCCCTTCAGAAAATACGCAAGCAAGCAAGAAAAACAAAACCCAACCTAGAATTCTACATCCAGTAAAATTATCCTTCAAAAGTAAAGAGAAATAAAGATTTCCACAGACAAACAAAACTTAAGGGAATTTGTCACCAGTAGATTTGCTTGGCAAAAAGTGTTAAAAGAAATCCTTTAGAGAGAGGGAAATTATATAGATCAGAAACATAGACCTACATTTTAAAAGGCAGAGTTTTGAAAAAGGAATAAATGAAAGGCATTTTCAGTTCCCTCCTCTGGGTGCTGATGCCATGCCCAGGTCCCAGACCCCCCACCCAAAGTGAATAATACAGACCTCAACATGATAGGTTGTTGGCTTAAAAGGGAGTAGAAGACTTGCTTTCCCCATCCACAGCCGCAACCTCTGCATTTAAAGATACCAGAAAGGACATTGCAAATTATCTGGCCTGTGGAAGGGAGAAATACTCCAAAGAAATTTCACAAAACCGTAAATAAGAAAAATGATGAAAACTGTCTTCTTCTCGGCTTTTATAGATGTTAATAATATTCCATACTGTGTTTTACATGATGGAACATTTTCATATAGTGTCATGATGCCAGTTAAGTTGTGGCATCATTTTGAGACCAATCATTTAGAATTTTTTTAAAAAGGGAATTAAATATTGTAAGTGTAAACATTATGAGCTCTTTAAAAGCCAAAAGTTATTATAGCTTCTCAAACTAGAAATAAAAAGGCTACTGAAGCACTTACAGGTTTTAATTTATTTTTATTTATTTATTTATTTACTTTTTGAGACAGAGTCTCCCTCTGTAGCCCAGGCTGGAATGTAGTGGCGTAATCTCAGCTCAATGCAGCCTCTGCCTCCTGGGTTCAAGCGAGTCTCATGCCTCAGCCTCCCGGGTAGCTGGGATTACAGGTGTGCACCACCATGCCTGGCTAAATTTTGTGTTTTTGGTAGAGACAGCGTTTCACCATGTTGGCCAGGCTGGTCTCAAAACTCCTGGCCTCAAGTGATCCACCTGCTTTGGCCTCCCAAAGTGCTGGGATTACAGGCATGAGCCATCTGTGCCCGGCCTTAATTTCTAATATGGTAAATAGCGATTGCTATAATCCACATAAGCAAAAAGCTCTTTGAGATCCCTCCTCACCTTTTTTTTCTAAGACTAAAGTGTTCTTCAGGCCAAAGATGAGAAAACCACTGTATTTTTATCCCTAGCTGTAATAGATCTATTTCTTTCTGTGACCTCATAAGGAGCCATTTTTGTGGAATTCCAAGTGCTTATATAAATCTGTAGCTAGGCCGACATTTTTGTTTATTATAGCTTAATAAACTGGTTTTTGGTGACCTGAGGGACTTCAACCAGTTAGCTTTTTTCCTCACTAGTTTTTTGTGTGTTTTGTATTGTGGGGTATTTTTCCTCTACTATTTTTTTCTTTTTCTAATATTTCCATTTTTATTATTTATTTCTTTTTCCATTTTTCTTTATTGCTTTTCTTTTTCTCATTTTTCTAATTCTTTCATTTTTATTTTCCTCACTTATTATTTTCTCTTATTTTTTCTCTATTTTTTCTTTTTTATCATTTTCCTTTTTCTCTCATTTTCTTTAATTTAGTTTGTCATTTGTTTCTGCTTATTTTCATTTTTGCCTAGTATTGTGGTATTTGGATTCCATTATGAAAATCCATTTTTCAGGCAAACTTTGGATCTGATTTTCTTTTGTGGCCATTTGAATAAATCTTCTTACCAGCTTTTCCCAATTTTAAACTAATGATGGGACATTGTCCACAGGGACAGACCTAAAGGCATAAAACCTGCTCTGGATGTTGACATGATCATCCTGACAGCAGATTTTGGTTTCAACAATGAGTTCACCTTGACAACAAGCTGACTGCTTCTGTGGCAGGTCCTTCCCATGTTACCGCAGACCTCTCCCAGGCCAAAAGCACTGTGGTCCCACAGCGGATGTGTGGAGCCTTGGAGGCATCCTTTCTACGCTGGTCAGTAGGCCCCGCCATTTGATGGACAGATCTTAAAGGAGCTGGTGGAGCAGGAACTAAGTAGAATATACCATATTCCTTTCTGTAGTCCATGGACTGTGAAAACCTGCTCAAGAAATTCTTCATCTTCAACCTTAGCAGGAGTGGCACTTTAGAGAAAATTAGCAGGAGAGGCACATTAGAGAAAATTATGAGGAACCCATGGATGAACATGGGCAATGAGGATGAATTAAAGCCTTATGTTGAGCCACTCCCTGACTACAAGGATCTTGGCAGGTTGAGTTGGTGGTTTCCATGGCTTACACATTGGAAGAGATCCAGGACTCACTGACGAACCAGAAGTACAAGTGACAGCCACCTATCTACTCTTGGGCTACAAGAGATATGAGCTGGAGGGCTACACAATCACCCTGAAGCCCCTGCCTTCAGCTGATCCCACCAATAGCTGCATTCCTTCCCCATCCTGCAAGATACAGTATAGGGACTCTGCCAACCTGAAGCAGCAGAGTTTCAGCAAGGCTGCCTTTCCCACCTTTCATTATTCTAAGGATAGTCTGGGTAACAACTCAGAAAATCAGCATACTGAGGGGGACCAGGAGTCAGGGCAGAGAAGACCACAACCTTCAACACAGCCTCCCAGCGTGGCCCTGTGGCCTATTCCCCCACCCACAACCAGAAGCAGTGGTAGTGCCCCAGATGGAACCAAATTCCCTCAAGATATATGCTCCAAAGGAAACTCCCTTCACCCTGGGCAACCTGAACAGGTGCCTGACTAGTAGAATTTGTCCCATGATGTGAACTCAGTTTCTTACTCTGGCAACAGCCAGGGCTTGCGGGGTGCCACTGGCAGAGAAATGTGTTTCAAGTCAGCCAAAAAGGACTGGCATGAAGCTGCAAGCTGAGTAGAAATGATCAAACCTCATGTTATGGGCAGCCTAGAGAGTGATACAAACAACAATGAATGTTGAGAGGTCAAGCATACTCCTTGAAGTTTACATGGAACATGAAGATCCTAGCTCAGTGGAGCTCAATGAGATGGTGTGAGAGATCAGCCAGGTGCTACATGCAAACAGCTGTGGGTGGGAGCTGAGCAAGTACACCCCGCTGTGTATGCACAGCCCACCTGGCCAAGAGGAATACGTGTAGCAGAGGGTGGAGTTGTGCAAACTGTCCTAGCATTTTCTCCAGGCAGTTCAGATAAAGAGGATATTGGCATCTCCATTACTTTCTAAAGCATTGTTCCCAAATTGACTGCTGAGTTGAAGCTTTAAAAGACTTCCAGAAGCCTCCGGGGAGACCAGAGAGCCTGGTAGGCCCTAGTGCAGGCTGGCCCTCTGCCCATATCTGGGTGAAACTTCAGAGACTGTACTGTTTTTCCTGGGGCATATCTCCCCTCTCCTGCTCTTCTCCTTTACTTCTGTGTTTGTCGGGAAGGGGAGAAGTTCTACAGAAATCGACAAACCCAATCCCCTCCAAAAAATAGTCCCCTGTGCCCTTTCCTTCATATCCCAGAGCTTTTTAGTTCTACTGGTGGCTACTTTTTTTATTTTTATTTTTTTTTTTTGAGATAGAGTCTCACTCTGTCACCCAGGCTGGAGTGCAATAGCGCAATCTTGGCTCACTGCAACCTCTGTGCCCTGGGTTCAAGTGATTGTCCTGCTTCAGCCTCCTGAGTAGCTGGGATTACAGGTGCCCACCACCACACCCGGCTAATTTTTGTATTTTTAGTAGAGACAGGGTTTCACCATGTTGGCCAGGCTGCTCTCGAACTCCTGACCTCAGGTGATCCACTCACTTCGGCCTCCCAAAGTGCTAGGATTACAAGTGTGAGCCATGGCACCTGGCTGGTGGCTACTTCTTTAAATAAAATGTTACATCATTCTTTCTTGAATTATCAATTTTAGGTATTGGCTATTGGAGTTCTGTCACAACTGATGCGAATTTAGGTCTTTCACAATTTTGGAAGGTAGCACTATTCTCATTCTTCTTTGGTTGCCACCACAGTCACAGACTCCCATGACATACCTACATCTCCATTTCTATCCTACCGCCTTGAATCCCACTCTGTAAAATCGGTGTTAGAACTCTCATCCTTCCCCCATCCTCCCCACTCCTGCAAGTTCTCTCAGTGATACTTTTATATTAATCTTTTGTAAACCTTTAGATTCTGGTTTGTGATTTGTCTAATGTTTAATTAGAAAAGAAAAAAAATTTAAGTGGAGCTTAATTACACCTATATAAATATAGTTTACTGCAGGGCTAGTAAGATAAGATCAAAACACCCTTCTATAGCTTCCAATGTCATGACTGCTGTGCTCCTAGAATCCAGTGGAATGGATTTCCTGTTTTTGCGCTCTTCCAATTGTCTTCACTACATTCTGAAGGTCTCTATCATGCTTTCTGTTCACTAATTCTTCTTACTGCCTGCAGATCCCTCTCCCAAAGCCATTAATCCTCATATTCCAAAGTGGACCAGTCGCTTTTAGGTCTACTGCACAGCTATCATTCTGAGACAGGATATCACTGCTCTTGTAGATTGTACTGATTGTTCTTGGAAACCTCTTAGTCACTTATTGCTACAAAAATGCTATGTAACCATAAGGCTGTATAACAAGCAACCTGAAATCTCAGTGGTAACAACAAACATTTACTCTTTACCCTGCTTCAGACTATGGGTTGAGTTCAAGCCTGCTTCATGTGTCTTTCATTCAGTGCCAGCAGCTGTCTGGAGCATGCTTTTCTTGTGGAAAATGAGAGAAGAAAGAGAGACCAAGATAAGCCAAATAAGCATATTTAAAGCCTCTGTTCATGTTGCATCCATTTATAGTCCACTAGCTGAAGCAATCATGTGAAGAAAATCACATGTCCAACCCAACACCAACTGAGTAGAAGAAAATACTTCACCTACTCTAGGGGGAGGCAGGAACAAGTCACTTGGCAAAGGCATGGATGTATATGTTGACAGCAGGGGAGAGGTGAACAACAAGGAACAGTCATCTAATCCACCATAGGAACCTATGTTTTACTCACTACTACCTTGTTTTGCTGGAGAGCATCCTCTAATAACTTCCTAAGGACAGGGTATGGTAGGTAAACTTTCTGAATCGTATGTGTCTATAAATATCTTTATTCTGCCCTCATAACTGACAAACATTTTTGAGACGCTTGATCCACTACTTTCTATAACAGCATCCTGCATTGCTGATGAGAAGTTTCTTATCAGGCTGCTGCTTGTTCTCTTTTTAGGTGACCCTTTCTATCTCAATATTCTCTTTACCCTGATGTTCTAAAATATCTCAATGACATAGATATAAGTAATTTTTTTCCTTATTGTGCCAAGTATGCCGTGGGCCCTCTCAAACTGAGAATTCTATATAGATATTTTTAATAAACCTCTCTGTTTTGTTGCACAGCTTACTCCTGACCTTCTTTGAATCTGGTGTTTCTAAGCATAAAGACCGAAGCCCTCTACCTCTTCAGGTACAATATACAGGATCGTGTGTGTGTGTGTGTGTGTGTGTGGGTGTGTATACAGGATCATATATATAAAATATATGTTATATATAATATAGGATGCTGCTTTTTCCAATTCATTTAATCACTTTTTTGTATTCCAGAGTTTTTTAGATTTCTGCCTGTCTACGGATGGTCTTTGTCCGTTCTCTTTATTTTGTGGAGTTACAGCACTTAAAACATTTTGTTTACTATTATTTTATTGATGTTTCAGGAAAGAGAGGTAATAAAATGGTATGCCTAAGATATCGTGTTGATTTATTAGTCTCAATATTTATTCTGCTGAGTATACTTTACATTTCAATATATTTAAAATTACATTTCAATATATTTAAAATATTTGTAAAATGGCTGGCTGTATCAGATAGAATAACCTTTAAATAACCTGGCTATGTTAGCATCCATATTTTCAAAGGTAATTAGTTTGAATGTGATTATTTAATTGGCAAAAGAATTTGAAATGTTACCAAAGATAGCTAGTTTCTCTGAGGCAGTGCTGTCCAATAGAACTTTTTGCAATGATAGAAATGTTTTCTCTCTGTGCCAACCAAAACAGTAGCCACCAACCTCATGTGGCTATTGAACACTTAAAATGTAGTTAATGCTACTAGGAAACTGAATTTTTAATTTTATTTAATTTGTATTGATTTAAGTTTAAATAGCCACAGGTGGCTAGTGGCTATCATATTGGACAATGCGCCAGGGATCAAAATTGTGATTAAATCCCCCAAATTAAAAATATGTTTTTCGGCATAGGTCACCTGTGTCAAGAATATTATACCTGAAAGGGATAGTCATGAGGAGTCTGATAAGACACATAGCCAAGTATAAGTAATCTTTATGGTTTATACCAAAGAATATACTCATTCTCCCAGTAAATACAATCTCCCAGTAAATATTTGAAGGGTGTGTACTGTATATAAAGCACTCTGTCTGGCATTAGGATTACAAAATTGCAGACACACAAAGCACTCACCTCCAGGATCTTTCCATCCATTGAGGAAGAAGGTATGCAAACAACCACTAAGTATAATAGAAGATTGCCTTACCTCCCTATGCTGAAGGGTGAGAGAAAAGTGATTACCCAGGACACCCAGATAAGCCTTTACTCAGAAAGTAGTATTTAAGTCCTGACTTGAAGCTGGGTAAGACTTTCTTGGGAGATTAATGGGTAGAATATTTCAGGCAAAGAAAGAACAGGCGGGCACAGATGTGGAGACAGGTACTAGAAAAGGCAAGCCACTTGATATTGCTAGAACCTAGAGTAAAATTTTGAGACTATATTGGGAAATGAGATTGGCCAATCAGGCAAAAGTGGCCAATAACTGTAGTATGAGAAGAGCTAAGCCACTTCCAGTGAAGGGAGATAAAGTTGACATAATGTAGACCCATTGAGTTAGAAGAATAGTGAACTCACTGTATGTTCTGACCCAACCCTCTTCATTCACTCAATCAAAAGATATTTTCGATGTTCTCCAAAGCCTTTTTTATAGTGCTAAATGGCTTTAGGAACACTTTTTTAAAAGCTGGTAAAAGAGTAAATTTTAACTTAGTTGCTATGGTCTGAATGTTTGTGTCCTTCCAAAATTTATATGTTGAAACCTAATCTCCAATGCAATAATATGAAGAGGTGAGGCCTTTGGGAGGTAATTAGGTCATGAGGGTGGAGACCTCATGAATGGGATTAGAGAGGGCTGATGGAGCCTGCTTGCCACCTCCATCACGTGAGGACACATGCAGCAAGAAGATACCATCCATGAGGCACAGACCCTCCCAGGCACCAAATCTCCTGGCACCTTGACCTTGGACTTCCCAGCCTCCAGAACTGTGAGCAATAAATTCTGTTGTTGATAAATTACTCAATCTATAGTATTGTGTTATAGCAGTCCAAATAGACTAAGATACCAGCATCAACTGAAATGAGGACAAATCCCTAATTAGAGGACTCCTACTCAATAAAAATATTTAAAACAATGATTAATATCTTACTACAGAATTTTTCCACTCCAGAGAACACAAAATTCTAAGTTAACACCGTCAAAAATAGTAATAAAAACTACTTGCCAAGGTGTCATGACCTCATCTTATCATTGAGTTCAGTGTTTCCATTTTAAATCCCTATTTTCTGGTTTATAACTTACTCTAAAATGTTCCTTTTGACCTTTGAGTCTGATATTTCTCTTGCCTTCGTCTCAATCCAAAGGCGAATTTATTTGCAATTTGTGCTAAATCTCTTCAGTTATTTCAGTTACTTGAGTTTGAAGAAAATACACCACTTTTGCTTTCAGAAATTGTTCAGATTTTTTCCGTGTTCAAATAGCTTTAAAAAACATGATTTTGTTTTAAAGCTATAGTATTGACATAGATGTACTAAAGATCCAATTCAAAAATAGTTGGTTAAGAAATTTGGATTGAAGAACCAGAAATGACGAGGCTCCATAGCATGTAATTACATGGAGGCAGATGCACACCTCTCTCCCACAGCCATTGTACGGGTGCATGTAACAATAATCACAAGGTGAGTGTAAGGAGCTCAAAGAAAGGTCACAACCTACCCCCCAAAATCAATTTAAAGTGTATATCTGACTTTTTAAGGTGGGAAATAGTAAATAGCCCCAACTTCCAAGCCTACAAAGGGGACATGTAAATGGTACATACTAATTCACCAAGCACATATGAAACATTAAAAGGTACATATTAATATGTAGAACATCCATGGGACTTTTGCTAGAATTTGGAGATGATGCAAAGGCAGTACTGGGAGTGGGATCCTCTGGAGTCTACCTCAGGTTTTCTTCTGACTTTTATTTATGACTCCAGGTTGAGCCTCTAATCTTGCTTTAATATCCTCTCAACAAAATGGAGGCTTACCTGATATGCTAGTGTGCTGAAAAGAATTAACCCTCCCATCAGCACCTTTTGAGGACATTCATTTCAATAAATAACTTACACATCTACTGAAACTTAGGCTCTATCTGATGCTGTGGCTATGAATGTGGATAAGACAAAAATGCTTCCTCAGAAAATTTCTTGAATATGAGAAAGACTGATGAGGTAAAATAACATAGGATAAGTATAAACAGAGGTTATTTTCAATAAGAACAGACAACAATTAGAATCTATTGCTTTCAAGAAAAGAAAGAGAAATAGCCAAGCAAACATGTAGTATACAGATAGAGATGTATATCTAGACATAAATTCCTACATACCCCAAATGGGAAATTTTAAGATTCTACATAATTGCCATCAATCTTTTCCCACCCTCAGCCCAGTCTAAGCCCTTCCAAATAAACATATGATCCAAATAAAATCAGTATGCTGGCTAAACAAATGCATTTTCAAGGCAGTTCCCTTAGTAGCTCACCCAACTTCTTTCCAAGGATTGTCACCTCCAAGCCCCTCTTACACAGGAATTCTAGGGCTCTCAAAGAATAGTCCCTACAGATAAAATTATCTGATCCCTCTGCCTGAAAAATAAGTTTTTTCTCCTACAAACTTCCAGAGCACTTTATATGTGCCTCTCCTGGAACGATTACTGATTTTCTTAGATTCTAACATACAATCTTTTTCACATTTCAAATATAGACACGCATCTTGCAATCAATAGGTAAGTTTACTTTAAGGTTTCTTTTTGCCCAAGAATATGTCATTAAATTGATGATGGATCTTGCTCTGATTAATTAATTCAACAAATTATTTTTATTGTCATCTTTATTTCAATTTATAAATACATTTGTTTAATATGCTAATCTAGGTGAATTTCAGTTTGTTTTCAGAAAAACTAAAGACTTCAAAGATTTTTATTATGTGGATTATCAATATTTGAATTAAAAATTAAAATTGACATAGATGTGTTTAATAAATGGCATCTAGATTCTGATGCATTCTGTATTCCATTCATTCTGTTGTGTACCAGTCACATAATTACTTGGAAACTCCACTGTTTATCTGAAAATTGTGAAAAAGGCTAAGTAATATCTTAATGTCATTATGACAAGTTTTGACCTCATAGGCACCTGGAAGAGCCTCTGGGCCTCCTAGGTGAAAAGACCACACTGTCTTAATAGACCTGCCCGTATTTCATACCTTCTAGAATTCCTTATAAATTTCAGTGGGCAGCTGGCCAACTGAGCCATCTATTACTCTAATGGCACTTACGATGTGATTCTGGGGTGGTGCGTGAGAATTTGCATATCTAAACAATTCACAGATCATTCAGAAGTCTTTCATGCTGGAAAGCAGACTTTTCTGTTCCCCTTGATTTACTTTAAGGAACAAGGTTTTTTAGAGGATTCAAAAGTGCCCAAACTTAAGATTTTAAAACTCTCCATGCTTATCTTCCAAAAATGGTATATCATCCACTTTACAAACCCTCCTTGCTAAATAAGGGACCCAAATTAAATATTAGATGCCAACTACCCCAAAGTCAACCATGGTACCTCTTCTCTTCTGAAATCAGAGTAATTTGGAATCCTGAGCGAATTCTAACAAAGTGAACGCTGAGAGCTGGTCATTTATCAAAAGAGCAACATGTATTTTCTGAGCATCTGCTATGGGCCAGGCTCTATGCTGGGTACTTGGGTCATGTCTCAGTGTTTGAAGATATGTATCTCATGACAATTTCAGAATTTATCAAACACTAGACAAATTAAAACAGCTAGAGAATATTGCTGCTAAAATTTGGATTCAAAATTATTTGACTTCTTGATTTAGATTTATATATGTGTGTGTGTGTGTGTGTGTGTGGGTGTGTGTGAGACTTTCTAAAATTTACAATGATGTCATTCTAATGGAGTTAGGTTTTGGAGCTGAGACACAATGAACACATTACAGTGTGTGTTACGGTGATGTGGAGTGGCTATGCAGACAGATGGTATTGATTTTCGTTTCCTATGAAGCTGAATCAACATGTTGTGGCTAATGTCTATGTAATTTAATGTATTGAATAAAATGTACCATTGCTCTGTACATGAGGATAAAAAGTCCTACTTGGCTATGGTGTTCTTGTGCTCTAAAATCACAACAGACATATTTAACAATCCTTTGTTATAAAAAATTAACCTAAAAAATTATCTTGTTTCTTATAAAGAGACATAATTTTTCTTTGATTAACTCATTTGTATTTTTTATATCATAGTAGAAGGAAGGCAGCATCAATAGAATTTTCTTAGACTGATTAGTTTGGCAGGGTATACTTCTTTAGGGTGTCAACATCATCATAGCATGAAGTGACTGGAAGGATATATGGAAAGAGTCAACAAGCTAAGGCATCAGTACCAAATGAGATGATGTCCTCCCCGTGGTCAGTGGTAAGGGAGGCTGAGGGGGGCCTTCCCTTCCTGTGCCCCTCCAACACTTCTAGTTGGTCTATCGCCCCTCAAGTCACTAGGGCTCTCATACAGTACTCTGGGTGTCTGAAATCACAGCCCCAACATCACTTCACGGGGTACCAGTCTTCGTAGCTCCCGTTTCCTCATCTGTTAAACAGGAGATAATTCGGTTCTTCTCACCAACCTCACACTACTCTTGTACTTTTGTGGGGAACTAGATAGATAACATGTGAGAACCCTCATAAGATTATCAAGTGCAGTATAAATATAGATCATGATTTAAATGGTATTGTTCTTATCATTGTTACTCAGTGTTGGAGGTGCCTTACTCCAAAATGATCTGCCCTCAAAACCATCCAAACTGCCATCCCTTTGAATTTGATTTGTCAGTGATTCAGTTATCCGGTTGCAGAACCTTACAATGCAAATGAATGATAAAATTTAAAAGGGCACCAGAATGTAGAAAATTAGATAACATTGTGGGAACAAATGCTTTTAGTGTATTCATGTGCTGACCACTTTACCATCATTCAACAGTGGGTAGCAACACAGTAAGGGAGTTTTTACTCTGCCCACTCAATTTCTGCCCTAGATCTCTTCAAATGAGTGTCTTCCCTTGGGATTTTGTGCTTTGAAATTGGGAGAAGAGGAAAGACTGAAGGGAAGAGGGGCTCTTTGTCTATGGCTGCAGAAGGAATTTAAGGATAGATTTTAGAGGGGGAGTCAAGTAACTGACTGAGTGGGTGTGAGAGTAAAGAGGGTTTAAAAAGTGTTGATGAAGGCTGTGTATCCTCTTCAAGGGACTTGTTAAATCTAAGTAAAGAACCTGAGCAAATTGGATTGTTTAAAAAATTTCTGGGCCATGCTTTTTTTTTTTTATTGCTATACTGCTGTAAGACTGGACCACATGGGTCACAGCTTAGTATCAACAGTGATTTAACACTAAACAAATGCCACGTCATATATTAACCACTTTTTATGCATTATCTCATTTAATTTTTTTGGGGGGGGTGGGGGGGACGGAGTCTCATTCTGTCGCCCAAGCTGGAGTGCAGTGGTGCGATCTCAGCTCACTGCAAGCTCCACCTCCCAGGTCCACGCCATTCTCCTGCCTCAGCCTCCTGAGTAGCTGGGACTACAGGCACCCTCCACCACGCCCAGCTAATTTTTTTTTTTTTGTATATTTTAGTAGAGACGGGGTTTTACCAGGATGGTCTCGATCTTCTGACCTCTTGATCTGCCCGCCTCGGTCTCCCAAAGTGCTGGCATTACAGGCGTGAGCCACCGCACCGGGCCAATTTCATTTAATTTTTACTCCAATCTTGTAAAACTTAATATTGCACCCACTTTATACATGAGAGAATCTTATCTTAAAGAGGTGAAATAACCTGCCATAGTAACACAGCTAGTAAGTTTCAAAGCTAGGACTTCAACATCAGAGATTCACCTCTTAATCACCCACTAAACAATTTCATGCAAATCAGTCCGCCTCAGTGGGTTGTATGGGAGAAAGGATTTTGAACAGTTGTGATGAGAAAATAGGAGGAGAAGGAAGTGGATCTTTTAGTTTTCCTTTTTTAATCAGGTTGGCTACTCCAGTTCAGAAAACAAGGGTCTTAACTTAGCCCTCATTTCTGTGAGGTTAGCAACAACTTTGCTCTTTATTGTTAAAGCAACTGAATAATGGTGCACCTCATTATAAATAGTCTTTGACAGAACATTCAGAAGGAACAAAGGAGTCAGCACTTACATTTCCTGCAAGCAAAAAAAGAAATCTGCCTTCATGAAATTAGGTTACCTGACTATGCTTAAAGCAGGGGCATTCTCTGTTACAGATATTTTTTTAACTGGTAGATTAATTCATCCATAATCCTAAATTTATTTACATTGAGATCAATTAAACCTGCAATCAGGTTTAGATGTTTCTCCTTTATCAACAATCGAAAGAAATTATTTATTCTTGAAATTTGTAATCAAAAAGGTTAATACACAGAATGAGGTTGGGATAAACTATAAACAAAATTGCCAGAAAGCTGATTGATACATAGTCTGCTAGGCTTAAGCCAATTCTATTATTGTTGGATTCCAAACAGCATTACTAGCTTACCTACGTAGGTGACTAGTGAACTAAAGAATGAACATGGAAAGCCAGCAAATTATAATACATATATATTTCTTCAGAAGAAGTATGATTCTTAGGTAACCACTAACTTCCTTGCAAAGGACAGCTAAATTCTTCTCGTCCCTCTAGCTAGGCTCAAGTTCTCATAGGTGACATTAACTCTCTTTTGTATTATTCTTGGGATCTACAATTGTCCTTACCCAGTAAAACATTACTTGTGGATAGCATATTAGTAAATGGCTTCGTAAACACCCTCTAAATTTCTGGAAGTCGATTTTTTATTGTTCTAGTCTTTCGGCCATGATTGCTGCTGTTACCCTTTTCTTCCCATTGTACTTTGTGCTGGGTTTGGACTCCCATACACACCTTACCCACTGATTTATGTTCACTGGCTTTGTGTATAAGAGCCATAGCTCTATATTTAGAAACAGCTGATGCACATCTTTCCCATTGAATATGTGTGTGACCTAAGAAAATTGCATATGTGCCTTTAAGCAACAGTTTTCTCATTTGCAAAATGGGAATAATAATATTATATATTTACTTTTTCATGCCCTAACTCATATTTGCTCATCTTCTGTGGATAATGTCTCTACGATACTAAAAACTTTCCTGCCTAAAAATTCACAGTGCAAGGGCTTGGTTACATACCCATAACCATCCTATTAAGTACTTTTTAAATGGAAGTACTCACAACCACTGTTACATTCTACATGGTGAATTATCATTAAGTACCTTCTCCTCTATTTTCACCTTGGCTTTCATTGTCTTCAGGACAGTTTGGAAAAATAAAGGTCTGGTGAGGGTGGGGCATATCCAGCTACATTTTAACCAAAGCAGGGAGAAATGGGAGACAAAGCACAGACTGTTGTCATCAAGGGAAGGGCAGTATCAGGAATTAGATCTCATTGGGAGGCTCCAGCAAGCCTAAGAGAGAGGAGCATGTGAAGTAGAGAGAGGACACCACATAGCAGGAGAAGGAGGGGATGTCCACCCAACCCTTCTTTTCCTACTAATTTTACCAAAGGCTAGTCCTGACATGAGTAGCAAAACAGCACCAGTAACAATAGCAGCAACAGCTGTTTGTTGAGCAAGGGTTGTATTGCTCAATATAACATGGATTTTTATGGATCGAGTGCTTTATATGGATTATGTTATTTAGTTCTCACCACAGTTCCATGATGTAAGTAATATCATTTTACAGATAACGATATTGAAAGTAAGGGATGTAAACTACTTGTTCATGTCACACTGCTAATAAATAGTGGCCAGTTGGGGATTTGAAAGCAAGGGAGTCTAATAATAGACTGGATAATTAGTTGCTTTTGCCATAAAAGTTTAAATTTCAAAGATTCTATCCTTTTGTCCATAATATATGGTCTCATTTGTCTGCCCATATATCCTGATTTAAGATTCTGAAAATGTAGTCAATAGAAGGTTCTGATAAATCAAGGACGTAAGCTTCCTGTGCTTTCGCAAGCCTATTTCACAAGCAGGGTATACCAACATCCTACATCAAGGCACAGCAACACGTGAAGACCTAGACTGTGATAAAAGAAAAGTCAACCTCATTCCATTTCCCCCAAAAAGATGGACTGAATTTTCATAGAAAACCATCCACTACAGAACAAGCAAACAAGCTGAATAAAATACGTAATAATTGTCAAATCTGTAGCAAAAGTGAGAAAGGGATCCCTTCCCTCAAGAGCCAGAGAAGAGAAAACAAAACTCTACAGTGGTAAGCAAGCACCAGAGGCAATTTTTGACATATAGGTACATGCTGAAGCTTGCTAGTGAGAGCTGAGTTCCACAACCAGTGTGAGGATTGCGTCAGCCCTTGGGGTGATCAGCTGGGCCTGGGGCAATCAAGGCTTCCACCTGGCTAATCACCTTTGCCCAAACACGGCTTCTCTCAGGGCCCTGAGGAGGACTGCTCAGGCAGAATGGTGGTGGTCCCACAGTTCTTGAGGAGGGTGAGCCGTATTAATGTCATCATGCCCTGTCCACTGCCTAAACTCACTGAGTGCAGCCCAGCAGGAACTCCACAACCTGAACATCCACTCCAGCAGCCAACAGCAGACTGACCATTGTGGATAACAATCAGCCTGTGGAGTTGATGGAGGAGATCATAAGCTTGTTGCCCAAAGAACATGGCGTGTGTCTTCGTCCATGTGTATTGCTGTAAAGGACTACCTGAGGCTGGGTAATTTAGAAAGAAAAATGGTTTATTTGGTCTATGATTCTGGATAGGTCAGGCATCTACATCCTGTGAGGGCCTCAGGCTGCTTCCACCCAGCAGACAATGAAGGGAAGCCAGTTTGTACAGAGATCACATGGCAAGAGAAACAAGAGAAAGGAAGAAGGTGCCAAGCTCTTTTTAACAACCAGCTCTCACAGGAACTAATAGAGCAAGAACTCACTCATTACCAGGAGATTGGCAGGAAGCTATTCACTAGGAATCTGCTCCCATGACACAAACACCTCCAATTAGGTCCCACCTCCAACATTGGGAATCAAATTTCAGCATGAATTTTGAAGGGTCATATATCCAAACTGTAGCAGTATGCAAACCAATATGCAGCTGCTTGAGGGTGTGGAAGGTGGAAAACCAATCAAGGTCTCCTGAAAGACAAAGCTCCAAAAAGTGTGTCTCATCCATCTTCATTCATAGAGGGTGTTTTATTCTTCCTGGGCGGCTGTCCCAAATCATCACAAACTGTGTGGCTTAAAACAACAGAGGCCAGGTGCAATGGCTCACGCCCGTAATCCCAACACTTTGGGAGGCCGAGGCAGGTGGATCACCTGAGATCAGGAGTTCAAGACCAGCCTGGCCAACATGGCAAAACCCGTCTCTATTAAAAAAAATTAGCTGGGTGTGGTGGCGGGCGCCTGTAATCCCAGCTACTCGGGAGGGTGAGGCAGGAGAATTGCTTGAACCTGGGAGGCGGAGGTTGCAGTGAGCCAAGATCACGCCATTGCACTCCAGCTTGGGCGACAAGAGCGAAATTCCATCTCAAAAAAAAAAAAAAAAGAAATTTATTCTCCCGTAATTCTGGGGACTAGAAGTCTGAAATCATGTAATCAGCAGGCCACGCTTCCACTGAAACATCTAGGGAAGAATCCTTCTTTGCCTCTTCCACACTTTTGGTGGCTCTCAGCAATCCTTAGCATCCTTTGGCTTGTAGCTATATCACTCTAATCGCTGCCCCCATCATCACATAGCTTCTTCTCTATGCAGCTATGTATATCTTTGTGTCCTCTCTTCTTTTTATAGAAAACCAGTTATTTGATTTAGGGCCCCCTTTAATCAGTAGGACATCATCTTAACTAATCTATTTGTGAAGGTCCCATTTACAAAGTCACATTCTGAGGTTCCAGGTGGACATGAATTCGGGGGGAGATACTTATTCAGCCCAATATGGAGGGTACTTCTGTCTGTCTTTGGCTGACATGCCATTTTTGTGGCATATCACTACTATCCTTTCACAGTGGCTACTGTGGTAATGCCCAAGCAGTCTACAAATTAGAGAAAAGTCTGACTGAACTAGAATTATTTCTGCACTGCTGCAAAATAACAAAAACTTCAGTGTTACACTTGTCCATGAAAAAAAAAAAAAGAATAGTGATCAGGTTTTTAAATAATACTATTTTTAAAAAATGGTTGAAAAGCTTTTGTCACTAAATTATTTTAAAAGTTTCTTGTTAAATATGATTATCAAGCATTTTAAGAGATTATAATTTGAAAGTGCTGATTAGGAATTGCATATAACCATTTCGATCAAAAGGAAAATCTGATTAAAACAATTTGAAACTATTTTGTTTAGAAATTTTCTATTTAATATTTTAAAGTAATATGAATATAAAATTTAATATTTTAGATATTCTTAAATTCTCTGTTTTATTTTACTTATAGCTATCTAACTTAATTACAATGAATGTTTACACCAAGTACATAAAGATATTACCAAATTCCCACCAGTTTTCTACAATGTATTGTATAGATAATGTCATTTTCATTGGTCATCGGTGCCTTATTTAGTTTGGTGGGGTCATGTTTTCCTGGATGGTCTTGATGCTTGTGGATGTTCATCAGTGTCTGGCCATTAAAGAGATAGGTATTTATTGCAGTCTCCACAGTCTGGGCTTGTCTGTACCAAGTTACTACAACATGAAAAACTTGTAAAGTGCCGTTACAACCCTTAAGGAAAATAAATCAGTAGTAAAAGGAAACATCTTCTCACAAAGAAAATATCAGAACTAAATTATTTTAAAGGGAATGTTTATAAATAATACTTATCTCATATGAAATTTTTCAGTAAATACAGGAAAGAGTGAATGCTCTCCCAAAATGTTTTGTCAAATTAATATAAACCTGATACCAAACAAGGACAGACACTAGAAAGGAAATAATAAGCCAATCTTATTCATGAGCAAAGATGAAAAAAATTCTCAACAAAATATTAGTAAATCTAAGGCAATAATATAATTTAAAAGATTATATATAATAATAATGTAAAATTTATTCTAAGAATACGAGGTTGGTTTACCATAATAAAATGTGTTAATATAATACATCATCATCACACTAGCAGGTTAAAAGAGAAAAATATCATTTCAATAAATGCAAAATAATACATTTGATAAAATTTAACATGTATTCATGAATTGAAAAAAAGACTCGCAGTAAACTAAAAATAGAATGTGCTTTTTTTTCACCTGTTGTGTTTTCTTTTACCTGAAAAAGAGTATGCACAAAAAAATAAAAGCAAGCATCTGACTCACGGTACAATTATATCAAGCATTCAAGTATAAAATAAGTTGGCTACTATCAGCATTTCTATTCACCATTATTTAGAAGTCTAGGCCAGCACAATAACACTAGAAAAAGAAACAAAAAGTAGAAAGATGGGACAGGAAGGAGTCAAATGCCACTATTTGCAAATGATGAGACACTAACAAATCTTGCACAGTTTATAAATAAATTTAGAAGGTTGCTATTAAAAGATAACCATAAAATGCAAGTGCCTTTCTAGACAATATACAATGAGAAATATATTACATATGTAATATGTTTATATAACACACATACAAATATATAGTCAGCCCTCCATATCTGTGAGCTCCACATCCATAGGTTCCACTTTCAGAGATTCAACCAACAGCAGATCAAAAATATTTGGGAGACGAGGTGGAACAGGATGGCTGAATATAACCCTCCAGCAATTATGCCCCACTAAGGAACACCAAATTGAACAACTATCCACACAAAAAAGCACCTTCATAAGAACCAAAAACCAGATAAGCTATTACAGTACCCGGTTATACATCATATACCTGAAGGAGACACTGAAGAGGTAGGAAAGACAGTCTTGAATTTCCTACACCTCTCCTCCCCAATCCCTTGACAGCAGTCACATGGCACAGAGTGAGAATCTGTGTGGATGGGGGAGAGAGAGTGCAGTGATTGTGGGACTTTGCATTGGAACTCAATGCTGCCCTGTCACAGTGGAAAGCAACACTGAGCAGAACTCAGCTGGTGCACACAGTGGGAGCACTTAAACCAGCGTTAGCCAAAGGGGAATCATCTATCCTAGCGGTCAGAACCTGAGTTCCAGCTAGCCCCACCACCGCAAGCTAAAGTGCTCTGGAGTCCTAAGGAGACTGAAAGGCAGTGTAGACCACAATGACTGTAATTCCTGGGCAAGTACTAGTGCTGTGCAGGGCTTGGAGCCAGTGGACTTGGATTGCAGGTGGCCTAGTGAGACATCAGCTGGTGCAACTAAGGGAGTGCTTTCATTATCCTTCCCCTTACCCCAGGAAGTGCAGCTCACACCTCTGGGAGAGACTCCTTCCCTCTGTTTGAAGAGAAGATAGGGAAGAGTAAAGAAGACTTTCTCTTGCAACTTGGATACCAGCCCAGCCATAGAAGACTAGGTCCCCAGGGAAAGTCCTGAGGCCCCCCAGTCCAGACCCTAGCTCCCAAATCACATTTCTAGACAAACTTTGGGCCAAAAGAGTACCTGCTCCCTTGAAGGAAAGGATCCAATCCTGGTGGGATCCATCACCTACTAACTAGAGAGCTCTTGGGCCTTAAATAAACATCAATAGCCAGGCAATACTCACTGTGGGCCTTGGGGGCTCCAGTTCCATGGTGGCTCCAGATGGGACCCAGTACATCTGTTGTGCAGTGACTATGAGGAGAGACTCCTTCTGCTTGAGGGAAAAAGACAGAATAGTAAAGGGGACTTTGTGTTATAGCCTGGGCATTAGCTTGGCCATAGTGGGGTAGAGCACCAAGCAAGTTTCTGGGACCCCTGATTTCAGGCTTTGGCTCTTGGATGGCATTCCTGGACCTGCCCTGGGCCGGGTGGGGTGGGAAAACACTATTCTGAAGACATAAACCTAGGACTGGCAGCATTTACCACAAACTGAAGAGCCTTTGGGCCTTGAATGAACATTGGTGGTAGACAGGCAGTATTTTCTGTGGGCCTGGGATGGTGGTGGCCATAGTGGCAGACTTCTGCTTGAGGAAAGGAGAGAAGAGTGGAAAAGACTTTGTCTTCTGGCCTGAGTGACAGCTTAGTGCAGTAGAATAGAGCACCAGGTGGATTCCTAAGGTTGCCGACTCCAGGCCCTGGCTCCCAGATGGCATTTCTGGACTCACCCTGGGCCAGGGCACGGCGCTTGCCACCCTGAAGGGAAGGACATGAGCCTGGCCACATTTGTCATCTGCTGACTGAAGAGCACTTGGGCCCTGAGTGAAAATTGGCAGTAGTAGACAAACAGTTGTCACTGCAGGCCTTGGATGAGACCCAGTGCTGTGTTGACATTATGTCTGACCCAGTGTATTCCCACTGGTAGTAGCCACAGGGGTGCTTGTGTCACCACTCCCTAGTTCTAGGAGCTCTGCATGGAGAGAGAAATTCCATTTGTTTGGGGGAAAGTAAGGAGAGAGAACAAAAGTCTCTGTCTGGTAATCTGGAGTATTCTTATGGATCTTGCCCAAGATCAATAAGGCAGGACCTCTATGAGTCTGCAAGAGACACAGTGCTACTAGACTTGGGGTGCCCCCTAATGCAGATATAGGTGCAGTGAACAAAGACTTAGATCACAACACTCAATTCCTTTTGAATACTTGAAAAGCCTTCCCAGGAAAGATGGGTGCAAACAAGCCCAGACTGTGAAGACTACAATAAATACCTATCTCTTTAATGCCCAGACATTGATGAACATCCACAAGCATCCAGACCATCCAGGAAAACATGACTCCACCAAACAAACTAAATACAGCACCAATGACCAATCCCTGAGTGACAGCAATATGAGACCTTTCACAGAGAGAATTCAAACTAGATGCTTTGAGGAAGCTCAACAAAATTCAAGATAATACAGAGAAGAAATTCAGAATCCTATCAGATAAATTTAACAAAGAGATTAAAATAACTACAAAGGATCAGGCAGAAATTCTGGAGCTAAAAACAGGAATTGACACACTGGAGAATGCATCTAGAATCTCTCAACAGCAGAACTGATCAACAGCAGAACTGGTCAAGCAGAATTGATTATTAAAGACATTTAATAATCAAACTCCCAAAAGTCAAAGACAAGGAAGAATCCTAACAGCAGCAAGAGAAAAGAAACAAATAACATACAATGGAGCTCCAATACATCTTGCAGCAGAATTTTTCATGGAAGCTGTACAGGCCAGGAGAGTGACATGACAAACTTATTTTATTTTTATTTTGTGTATTTTTCAAAATTTCAACGTTCATTTTAGATTCAAGGGGTACATATGCAGGATTCTTACATGGGTATATTGCATGATGCTGCGGTTTGGAATATGAATTATCTCATCACCCAGGCAGTCAGCACAGTACCCAACAGTTTTTCAACCCTTGCCCTTCTTTCTCCCTTCTTTATCTATTAGCCCCAAGTGACTATTGTTGCCATCTTTATGTCCATGACCACTCAATGTTTAGCTCCCACTTGTAAGTGAGAACATGCAGTATTTGGGTTTCTGTTCCTGTGTTAATTTGCTTAGGATAATGGCCTCCAGCTACATCCATGTTGCTGCAAAAGACAGGATTTCATTCCTTTTTATGGTTGTGTAGCATTCCACAGTGTTGACAGGCATCAAGGTGGATTCCATGTCTTTGCTATTGTGAATAGTGCTACAGTGAACTTATGAGCGCGTGTGTGCTTTGGCAGAATGATTTATTTTCTTTTTTCCAGTAATGGAATTGCTAGGTCAAATTATAAATCTTTTTTAAGTTCCTTGAGAAATCTACAAACTGCTTCCACAGTGGCTAAACAAATTTACATTCACACCAACAGTATATAAACATACCCTTTACTCCACAGCCTTGCCAGCATCTGTTGTTTTTTGATTTTTCAATAATAGACATCTGACTGATGTGAAATTATATCTCACTGTACTTTCAATTTGCATTTCTCTCGTGATTAGCGATGTTGAGTTTTTTTGTTAGTTTGTTTGTGTTTGAGACAAGGTCTCAGTCTGTCACCCAGGATGGAGTGCAGTGGCTCAGTCACAGCTTATTGCAGCCTTGACCTCCCAAGGCTCAAGTGAGTCCCCTGAGTAGCTGGGACTACAGGCATGTGTCATCGGGCCCAAATAATTTTTGTATTTTTTAGTAGAGATGGGGTTTCATCATGTTGCCCAGGTTGGTCTCAAACTCCTGGGCTCAAATGATCCATCCATCCATCCTGGATGGATAGTATATTCAGTGAAAATATCCTTCAGTCATGAAACAGAAATAAGGAATTTCCCAGACAAATAAAAGCTGAGGGATGTCGTAAACACCAGACCTGTCCTACAAGAAATGCTAAAGGTAGTGCTTCAATCTGAAAGAAAAGGATGTTAATGAATAATAAGAAATTATCTGAAGGTAGAAAATTCACTAGTAATAATAACTACACAAATATAGAATATTGTAACACTGTAATTCTGGTGTATAAACTATCTCTTGAGAAGAAAGACTAAAAGATGAACCTACTAAAAATAATTACTACGACAACGTTTCAAGACATAGGCAATGATAGAAGATATAAATAGAAATAATAAAATGTTAAAAAGCAGAGGAATGAGGTTAAAGTATAGAGTTTTTATTAGTTTTCTCTTTTCTTGTTTGTTTTTGCAACCACTGTTAAGTTGTCATCTATTTAAAATAAGAGGTTATAAAATATTCTTTGTAAGCTTCATGGTAACCTCAAATCAAAAAGCACACAACAGATACACAAAAAATAAAAGGCAAGAAATTAAAACATACCACCAGAGAACAGTAGCTTTATAGAAAGGAAGGAAGCAAGGAAGAGAAGACTACTAAACAACAAGAAAACAAATAATAAATGGCAGAAGTAAGTCCTTACTTATCAATAATATCATTGAATGTAAATGGACTAAACTCTCCAGTCAAAAAATGTAGAGTGGCAGAATGTATTAAAAAAAAATTAAAACAAGGCTCAGTGTTTTGTTGCCTACAAGGAATACACTTCACCTATAAAGACATACATAGACTGATAATAAAGGGATGGAAAAATATATCCCATGCACACATAAACCAAAAAACAGCAGAAGTGATTATACTTATATGAAACAAAATACATTTCAAGGCAAAACTATAAAAAGAGAAAAAGAAGGTTGCTATATAATGATAAAAAGATCAATTCAGCAAGAGTATATAACAATTGTAAGCACGTATGCACCCAATACTGGAATACCGAGATGTATAAAGCAAATATCATTAGAGCTAAAGAGAGAGATAGACCCCACTAAAATAATGGCTGGAAGCTTTATAGATCCCATTTCCAGCATTGGACAGATCATCCAGATAGAAAATCAACAAAGAAATATGGGATTTAATCTGTACTATAGATCAAATGGACCTAATAGATATTAACAGAACATTTTATCCAATGGCTACAGAATACACATCCTTCTCCACAGCACATGTTAGGCCACAAAACAAATCTTTTAAAAATTCAAAAATATTGAAATTACATCAAATATCTTCTCTGACCGCAGTGAATTAAAACTAGAAATCAATAACAAGAGGAACTTTGGAAACTATACAAACACATGGAAATCAAACAATATGCTCCTGAATAACCAGGGGTCAATGAAGAAATTTGAAGAGAAATTTAAAAATTTCTTGAAGCAAATGAAAATGGAAACACAACATACCAAAACCTATGCAATACAGCAAAAGCAGTACTAAGAAGAAAGTTTATAGAAATAAGCAACTACATCAAAAAAGTAGAAAAACTTCAAGCAAACAATCTGATGGTGCCTCTTAAAGAACTAGAAAAGCAAGAGCAAACCAAACCCAAAATAAGTAGAAGAGAAGTAGTAAAGATAAGAGCAAAAATAAATGAAATTGAAATGAAAAAAAATCATACTAAAGATCAATGAAATGAAAAGATGGTTTTTTGAAAAGATAAACAAAATCAGCAAAACTTTGGCCAGACTAAGAAAAAAAGAAAGAAGATCCAAATAAATAAAATCAGAGATGAAAAATCAATCATTACAACTGATAACACAGAAATTCACAGGTCATTAGAGACTACTATGAGCAGTGATATGCCCATAAATTGGAAAAACTTGAAGAAATGAATAAATTCCTATAAACATACAACCTACCAAGATTGAACCTTGAAGAAGTCTAAAACCTGAATAGATCGTAACAATTATTGAGACAGAAGCTGTAATAAAGTCTCCCAGCAAAGGAAAGCCCAAGACCAGATGGTTTCACTGCTGAATTTTACCAGACATTTAAATAACTAATGACAATCCTATTCAAACTATTCCAAAAAATAAGAGGAGGGGATACTTCCAAACTCATCCTAGAAGGTGAGTATTACCCTGATAACAAAACCTGACAAAGACAAATAAAAAAAAGAAAACTACAGGTCAATATCTCTGATAGATATTTATGTAAAAATCCTCAACAAAATACTAGCAAACATATTAAAGAGATCATTCATCATGACCAAATGGGATTTATCCCAGGGATGCAAAGATGGTTCAACATAAACAAATCAATCGATGTGATAGGTCATATCAACAGAATGAAGGATAAAAACCATATGATCATTTCAAGGTTGGTGCAGTGGCTCACACCTGTAATCCCAGCACTTTGGGAGGTCAAGGTGGGCAGATCACATGAGGCCAAGGGTTCAAGACCAGCTGGCCAACATGGCAAAATCCCATCTCTACCAAAAAATACAAAAGTTAGCCAGGCATGGTGGCACATGCCTGTAGTCCCAGGTACTCAGGGGGCTGAGGCATGAGAATCGCTTGAATCCAGGAAGCAGAGGTTGCAGTGAGTCAAGATCATGTCACTCCACTCCAGCCTGGGTGACAGAGCAAGACTCTGTCTCAAAAAAAAAGAAAAGAAAAAGATCATTTCAATTAACACTGAAAAAGGATTTGATAAAATTCAAAAACCTTCATGATAAAAACCCCTTTAAAAGCTAAGTATGGGAAGAACATACCTCAAAACAATAAAAGCCATATATGACAGACCCACAGCTGGTATCATACTTCATGGGGAAAAAATGAAAGCCTTTCCTCTAAGATCAGAAATGCAACAAGGATGCCCACTCTTAACACTGTTATTCAACCTAGTAGTGGAAGTCCTAGCTAGAGCAACAGAACAAAAGGAATAAATAAAGGGTATCCAAATTGCGAAGAAAAAGTCAAATTATCCTTGTTTGTAAATAATAGAATCTTGTATTTGGAAAAACCTAAAGACTCCACCAAAAAACTATTTGAACTAATAAACCAATTCAGTAACATTGCATATACAAAATCAACATACAAAAATTAGTAGTATTTCTATATGCCAACAGCAAACAATCAAGAAAATAATAAATTTACAATAGCCACAAATAAATAAAATACCTAGGAATAAACTTAGCCAAGGAAGTGAAAGTTTTCTACAATTAAAACTGTAAAACGTTGATGCAAGAAATTGAAGAGGACACAAAAAATGGAAAAATATTCTA
Organism: Hylobates moloch; assembly: GCF_009828535.3. NCBI lineage: Eukaryota > Metazoa > Chordata > Mammalia > Primates > Hylobatidae > Hylobates > Hylobates moloch. Next base: position 163,517,938 of record NW_026652276.1, on the reverse strand, counting down.
TGCTCATGGATTGAAAGAAAAAATATTGTTAAAATGTCCATGCTACCCAAAGCAATCTACAGGTTCAATGCAATCCCTACCAAAATACCAATGACATTTTTCACAGAAATTGAAAAAATAATCCTAAAAGTTATGTAGAACCACAAAAGATTCAGAATAGCCAAAACCATCCTGAGAAAAAAGAACAAAACTAGAGGGATGACATTACTTGACTTCAAATTATACTACAGATCTATAGTAACCAAAACAGCATGGTACTGGCATAAGAACAGACTCATAGACTAATGGAACAGAATAGAGAACCCAGAAACAAATCCACACACCTACAGTGAGCTCGTTTTCCATAGAGAGGTCAAAAACATACATTGGAGAAAGGACAGTCTCTTCAATTAATGGTGCTAGGAAAACTGGATCTCTATATGCAGAGAATGAAACTAGACCCCTGTTTCTCACCATAAACAAAAGTCAAATCAAAATGGATTAAAGGCTTAAATCTAAGACCTGAAATTATAAAACTATTAAAAGAAAACATTGGAGAAACTCTCCAGGACATTGGTTTGGGCAAAAGATTTTGTGTTCCAAAATCTTTTGTAAAAGCACAAGCACCCAAAACAAAAATGGACAAATGAGATCACATCAAGTTAAAAAGCCTCCACACTGCAAAGGAAATAATCAACAAAGTAAAGAGGCAACCCACAGAACGGGAGAAAATATTTGCAAACTATTCATCTGACCAGAACATATAAGGAGCTCAAACAATGCAATAGGAAAATAAACATAATAATCTGATTTTTAAATGGGCAAAAGATCTGAAAAGACATTTTTTAAAGAAGACATACAAATGACAGGTATATGAAAATATGCTCCATGTCACTGATCATCAGAGTAATGCAAATCAAAACTACAATGAGGTATCATCTCACCCCAGTTAAAATGGCTTTTGTCCAAAAAACATGCAATAACGAATGCTGGCAAGGATGTGGGGAAAAGGGAACTCTTATACACTATTGGTGGGAATGTAAATTCACACAGCCACTGTGGTGAATAGTACAGAGGTTCCTCAAAAAACTAAAACTAAAACTATCATATGATCCAGCAATCCCACTGCTAAGTATATACCAAAAAGAAAAGAAACCAAGGCCCAGTGCAGTGGCTCACACTTGCCGGCTGAGGCAGGAGGATAGCTTGAACCCAGGAGTTAGACACCAGCATGGCCAATATAGGGAAACTTCATCTCTACAACATAAAAATAGAATAATCAGCTGGGCATGGTTATGTGCACCTGTGGCCCCAGCTACTTGGGAAGCTGAAGAGGGAGAATTTTGCTTGAGCCCAGGAAGTCGAGGCTGCAGTGAACCATGATCATGGCACTGTACTCTAGCCTGAGCAACAGAGTGAGACCCTGTGAAAGTAAGAAAGAAGGAAGGCAGGAAGGAAGGCAGGAAGGAAGGCAGGAAGACAGGAAGGAAGGCAGGCAGGAAGGAAGGAAGGAAGGAAGGAAGGAAGGAAGGAAGGGTATTAAAGAGATATCTGCACTCTCATGTTTATTGCAGCACTATTCACAGTGTCCAAGGTTTGAAAGCAACCAAAGCATCCATCAGCAAATGAATGGATAAAGAAAATGTTGTATATATACACAATGGAGTATTAGTCATCCATAAAAGAGAATGGGATCCTGTCATTTGCAACAACATGGCTGGAACTAGAGGACATTATGTTAAGTCAAATGAGCCAGGCTCAGAAAGACAAACTTTGCATGTTTGCTCTCATTTGGGGGAGCTAAAAAACTAAAACAGTTGAACTCATAGAGATAGAAAGTAGAATGATGGTTACCAGAGGCTGGGAAGGGTAGTGGGCTTGGGGGAACAGTTAATGGGTATAAAAATAAGTTAAATAGAATGAATAAGAGCTAGGGCTGGGCGTGGTGGCTCATGCTTGTAATCCCAACACTTTGGGAGGCTGAGGTGGGCAGATCACCTGAGGTCAGGAGTTCGAGACCAGCCTGGCCAACATGGAGAAACCCCATCTCTACGAAAAATACAAAAATTAGCCAGGTGTGGTGGCACACGTCTGTAATCTCAGCTACTCCAGAGGCTGGAACAGGAGAATCACTTGAACCTGGGAGGCTGTGATTGCAGAGAGCTGAGATTGTGCCACTACACTCCAGCCTGGGTGACAGAGCAAGACTCTATCTCAAAAAAAAAAAAAAAAGAAAAGCTAGTATTTGACAGCACAACAGGGTGATTACAGTCAATAATAATTTATTATACATTTAAAAATAACTAAAGGTATATAATTATAATGTTTGTAACATAAAGAAGTAATAAATACTTGAGGTGATAGACACCCCCATTTACCTTAATGTGATTATTACACATTGTATGTCTGTAACAAATATCTCACATGCCCCATAAACATAAACACTTACTATGTACCCATAAAAAGTTTTTAATGTAAAAAATATTTGAAAAAAATTGAATCGTTTCATCCATACTGAATATGGGCAGACTTTTTTTCTTGTCATTATTCCCTAAACAATATAGTAAAACAACTATGTACATAGAATTTACATTGTATTAGGTATTATAAGTTATTTAGATATGATTTAAAGTGTGCCAGGGACATGCGAAGGTGATATGCAAATACTGCCCTACTTTGTATAGGGAACTTGAGCATCTGTGGATTTTGGTATTCTCAGGGTTCTTGGAACCAATCCCTTTTGGATACCAAGGGATGACTGTATATACATTTGTAGATATATACAGAATATTAATCCTGACCTGACTACCACAAAACATAACCATTGGCTACTTTTCTTGGTCTCAGGCCTCCTTATGGTGTTGGAAGAAGCAGGTACAGAGAAATTTTAAAACAATATTATCTCGAAATCATTTAATGTTGCGTAATATATGAGTGTGTGTGTGTGTGTGTGTGTACTTGCACGTGACTTTTACAAAAACAACAATAAAAAGTAAAATGTCCAGGAATAGAACCACAAAAAATCTACATGAAGAAAATTATAAAACCTGAATTAAAGACATTTTAAAAGGTTTAAATACATAGAGAAACATACCGTGATCATGCAAAGGGAATCGCAATATCATAGATAGCAAACTTTCTCAAATCCCAAAGTTAATCTATAAATGTAACATAATTCTAATAAAAATTCAAACATGAATTTTTATGGAATTAGGCATAACTGATTCCAAAATGTATGTAGAAAGTCAAAGGGCCAAGAATAGTCAAGATATTTCTGAGGAAGAACCAGATTGGAGGGCTTGTTCTACCATGTAAGACTTACTATAAATCTACAATAATTATTAGAGCATGTATTAATACAGGGTTAGACAAATTGATAAACAGCATCAAATAGGAGTCCAGAAACAGACTCATGCATAAATAAAAATTAGTATACAACAGAGTTGGCATTGCAGATAACTGAATAAAGAGAGTTCTACGAAACATTATACTGGGACAATAGTTAACAAAATGCAAAACAAATGGAAATAGATTTAACTCACGCTGGCTACCAAAATTAGTTTCAGATGGATTAAATTATGAAGGATGCACAATATCTTTATTAGATTCACAAAACTCACATGTACTCCAAAAATGTGTACAGCTATGATATATCAATTAAAAAAGGAAAGCTCAAACCCTAAAGGAAAAATAGTAAATTTTCACATAGTAATATTAAGAACGCTGTTCATCAAAAGACACCATAAAGTAAATTAAAACACAAGCCACAAACTAGGCCCAGAGATGTATAAAACATGCAATCAACAAAGGATTGTATCCAAAAAATAAAGCAATAAAGATAAAATGAACAGCCCAATTAAAATGAGCAAAAGACATGAATAGGCATCTCAAAAAAGAAACATGAATAACTCACAAACATGAAAAAACACTTAGCTCCATTACTAATCAAGAAAATGCAAATTCAAACCACAGTGAGCTACCATTTGATGCTAAACAGAACGATAAAAATCAAGAGGTATGTTGGTGAGGATGTGGATACAGATGAGAATGTAAAATAATATAAACACTATTAAAAATATTTGGCTCAAATTTAGAATGTGAATACTCTATAACCCAGTAATTCCACTCTTAGGAATGTATGTTTAAGAAATACTTGTGTGTGTGCCCCAGAAATTCAGAGCATGTAAATATTTATAGTAGCATTGTTTCTAATATTTTTAAAAACTGGAAACAATCCAGGTATCCACCAACAGGAGAAAAATTGAGGTCAAATAATAGAATACTACACACAGTAAAAAATAACTGAAACTCAGCTATACACAGCAACAAAATTAGTCTTAAAAACATAAGGTCAATCCAAAAAAAGCAAGTTGCAGAAGCATACATGAAGATATAATTCAGTTTATATCAAATTTATAAGCTCACAAAACTAGGTGATTTATTACTTAAGATACATACAATATGTGGTATAACCATAAAGGAAAATAAGGAAATTAATAACACAATGTTCAGGATTGTGATTACCTCTGAGAGACAAGAGATGGGATTGATTGGGAGGCCGAGGCGGGTGGATCACAAGGTCAGGAGATCGAGACCACGGTGAAACCCCGTCTCTACTAAAAATACAAAAAATTAGCCGGGCGTGGTGGCGGGCGCCTGTAGTCCCAGCTACTCGGAGAGGCTGAGGCAGGAGAATGGCGTGAACCCGGGAGGCAGAGCTTGCAGTGAGCCGAGATTGCGCCACTGCACTCCAGCCTGGGCGACAGAGCGAGACTCCGTCTCAAAAAAAAAAAAAAAAAAAAAAAAGAGATGGGATTGAGAAAAGGCTTACAATATCAGGAAATTTCAAGGTATTGCTATAGTCTATCTCTTTAGCAAGGCAGTGGATACATGGCTGTTTATTTTCTTATTTTTCCTGTATATTTACATTGTACGCACTCTTCATATATTTCAAAAATTAAAAGTCATCTTACAAAAGGGGGCCATCCATTCAGTAGGAGCTTAATGGCTGTCGTTTTTCCTCATATTCTCCATAGCTGATCCAATACAGAGATTATCGTAGTGTTATTAATTAATTTCATCCTACACTGAAAATGAAGGGTAAGTATAAGTGGAAGTAAAATCCTGAGAGCTTAATGATACCATGATACTGAGACTTAGGGAAGTGAAATCCAACTACCGTTTCCTTGGTAAGGTAAGCAGTAACTGCCTAGAAGAAATAAGACAAGGAAATTAATGGAATGGAGCTGAGACTTCATTATCAGAAGGGATTATCAGATGTCTTGCACCACTTCCTGTTATTCACTACCCAACTCCAGAACTTCTTGAGCTTCTACCTATCAATTCCCCAAGTTGTTCATTGTTGGAATAGGTAGGGAAAAATAGCCAAAGGCAGAGAAAGATCAGTTTAAAAGGAAATGATCCACCACCTTTAAAAAATAACTCTGGTCAAACCAGCACAGAGAGACAATGTCACAGGAATCCTGGCCCCAGAGAAGGCTTTCCCCTAATGCTCCTTGTCTTAATGTCAGGGTTCATTATGAAGTGGGAGAAGCCAATGCAGGACATTTTTAAAAAAATAAAGTTATATCTCAAAGTCGTTTCATGTTGTCTAATAAAACAGTAAAGATAAATTCAAAACATCTATTGGTCTGCCAACAATGCTACTACCACAAGCTCACTCTCCCCAAACTGAACCAATCTCTATAGTTCTATTATACACATTTATTAATGTCATGCAACTGGTAAAAATGCCCAAGAGTGACATGAAAAAAATCTAGTGCCAGGGTGGGAATGTATACTTTCAAACCTTATTTTAAATCAAATTCTTTCATAGCTTGGTTTCTATTCAGTTTAACTTAATTTCTTTCAAGACATGGGCCAGCAATCACACTAATTTGCATGACCACCACTGTTAAAACAGACCCCTTAGTTCTCCATGAATGACCTTCTATATACTATCAGACTTTTGGTGCATAAATCAATTGCCCTTATTCTAGTAGAACTGGGGCAGGGGTAGAGAGAATTGACTGTAGATACAAAGTTGCCAAACTAAAAGAGAAAGAAATAAAAAGCAACCCTGTAAGAAGTAAAGCAAAACTAGTGAAATGAAGTATACTAGTAGGCTCTACTCCAAGCAGGGGCATTATTAGGCCATGTATATATAACTTTTTGATTGAGCAGTTCTCTCTAGGAAGCAATATTTTTGGCTGTAATTGGTCCACCGCCACTTCCAGCCTGATACCATTTTCTTGAAGGTCAGTAATTATTCATTTATTCTAACTGAGAGAGAGATCTCAAAGAAGAAAAGATACCTGTGCTTCAGCAGCTTACAATCTAAGAGGGAGAATATATGTGACGACCCAAAGGCAATGTGAGAGTCTTCCAGCTAGTTACAACCTTGATGATTTAATACATTCTGTATTTTAAAACATTGCTATTCATGTCTTAGTCATTTTATCCCTATGGATCAAGAGTTGTAACGCCATTGTTTATTTAGCACAGTTAAAGCTCAAAGAGAGGAACCTAGAATGTATATACTTGCGTAAGTCTGAGTCTGTTTTAATGACTCATAAATATGACTACAACAAAGAAAATCTGCCCATCTCTGTGCTATATCAATGAACGGGGGGACAAAAGGCATGCTTCTTTTTCTCTTCATCTAATTGCATTCTTCCCCTAGCAATGTAAAATAGAGAAGAACAAGGCTTTACAGGCAGGCATAACTAGGTTTCTAGTATGAACCCAGTTGAAAATCAACAAGATTTTCCTTATTCATTCTACAGTTACGGGCTCAGGGTGGGGAAGTGGAATCTTCCAGGGGTGAGTAAATGGATGACGCCAAATATTTCATCTTCTCTTGTCAAATTTTCTGGTTGGATTTTTTTAACCACAACTAAGAGAGATCCTTCTTGTTAAGAGTTAAGAAATCTATCAAAGAGATGCTTTATCAATTACATAGGAGTGGAGAAACTCAGAATTCCTACTGTTAGAGCAGAACAAATACCTCCATAAGATGAATTAAGTTATTAAATCAGCGGTTTTCAACCGTGCGCTCTGAAAACTCAAGGGCTCTACCAAGGTACTTTTGCAGAGTCCTTAAAAAGCAAACACTGTAGTCACCCAAGATATTTCAATCACGATGGCCTCTGTTTTGGACTCTGCAACAAGAAACGGAATCAGAAACAAAAAAGCAAGAAATAAAAACAACGGAATCTAAGACCGAATGAATGCTTCCACAACTTGGAAGTGTTTCATGGGCTTGGCTGTCATTTCGAAGGATCCTGTCCACACAGTAAATAGTACTTACACCAGACTTGATTTCAAAAATAATTGGGGAAAGGGTAAAGATAATGAGAAGTTTCAGTCTACTTAGTGTTGGCCACTTCTCAAATACTATGTTTTGCTACATAGTCTCTCAAATTGTAAGGCCACTTTCAATTCCAAACGGCTCTTCCTCCAGATTCAAGAAGGTGGTCCCGCTACTTCTGTAGTCTCTGTCTGAGGTCTGAGAAGATTGACACTCACCATAAAATATTGCTAAAAATATTTTAGGTTTGGCAAATGTAATCAAATTTTTGCTTTCTGAATGGTTTCTCTGAGTTTTCATTTTGAGGACATTTCAAGAAAACTTTAATTTTCACTTATCTGATTAATTTGCACTTCACCTTTCATAATATTTTCTAACAGCTATTTCATAGCCAAGAAAGAAATGAGCCTTTTAACACTTTGGGTCTGCAAATGAATAAGCCATATTTTTCACAAAATGAATATACTAAAATTAAGTAAACTTGGTGACAGGCTTCCAAACTCAAAATACTTATAGAATTGATACTTAGCAAACTCAACTTATTCATCCAAATGTTTTAAAATCACCTAGAATGTAGAAAGCCCTATGCTAATATACTGAGTAGGTACAGAAAAATGAACAAAAATACTGTCTTTTCCTTCACAGAGATTACCACCTATTAGATAAGGCCAGTGATACAAAACTAAAACAAAATGTGATGAATGTGAAAGAAATGGGATTCAAAAGGTTCTGTTGGGGGGCAGGGGCCACATGTGTAAAACTACCAATCACAATTGGGGGTACCAATGTCAGTTTCCTAGAGAAAATATCAGTTTATTTGGGAATTAAAGATGTGCTGAGTTTTTAACAATAAAATAGGGGGTAAAATACATTGCAGATGGAGACTAACATGACCAAAACCATGAAGGTGTGAAAACATGTTCCGTATTGGAGGAAGTATAAAATGATTGGTGTGGCAGGAACAAAGGGTGCTTGGCATGAGCAAGGTGTCGTAGTAAAGAAGTGCAGCTAACAGATTGGTCCAGATTATTAAAGGCCTTGAAGGTCCTGCGAAGGAATTAGAACTGGTCTTTAGCAAATCGTAGCAAAATTAGAACACATTTTTAGCAAAGCTCAGGCAAGGAGCAATGTTGGCCTGAACCAGCATAATGGTAATCAGATGGGAAGAGGTCAGGGCAAGAAACATTCGGGAGACTGAAATAATCAGGATAAATGGACACTCTTAATGTGCATCCAACGGAGTGCATTGGGGGTGCAGAGGTCTAGGGTGATTCCTAGGTCTCTCCATAGCCATTATATAAGATAGAGATCACTGTAGATCAACAGACTTGAAGGAAAACATCACAACTTAGATTGGAGCACTTGAACTCCAGATGCCAGTTAAATATACATAGGTAATGGTAAAAAATATAGTTGACAAGTGGGCCTGTTCTCCAGAAAAAAATAAAAATGACCAAAATTAGAGCCAAAGATTTGGAAGGTCCAGATTAAGGCATATGGTCATGAGAACTAGGCTAAATTGTGACACACTCCTTTAAATCAATATTCTTTTAATACCTGATTATATTAGCTTTCTAGGGCTGCCATAACAAAGTACCACAGTGGCTAAAACAACAGAAATTTATTTTCTCACAATTCTGGATGCTAGAAGTCAAGATCAAGGTGTTGGCTTCTTCTGAGGCCTCTCTCCTTGGCTCGTGGCTGTCTTCTCCTTGTGTCTTCACACGGTCCTCCCTCTAGATCCTGTGTTCAAATGTTCTTTTCTTATAAGGACACCAGTCATATTAAATTAGGACCAACCTTAATAACTTCATTTTAACTTAGTTACCTCTTTTAAAATCCTATCGCTGAATATAGTCCCATTTTGAGGTATTTGGTGGTTCAATGTCAACAAATAAATTTTGGAAGGGACACAATTTGGCCCATAACACCAGTCAATGTTTATTGGGAGGAGACATGGAGCATTGTGTAGGAATTAGTGGAGAAGGAAAACGCGAGGGACAAATGAGTTATTCAGCTTATCTTCAAATTGTGCACCTTGCTCAGCAAAACAGAAATACTGGAGATAACAAGACTCATTTTCCCAGGATGGCAGTTTAAAATCACCTTTAGTAATTGAGCATGCTGGATTGTTTGAAGGACTTAATATACTGAATCTAACATGTATATGGATGAACGTAAGGTGCATGAATAGACTACCAGATATTAAGCCATACTACAAAGCCAGAGTAATAAAAGCAATGTAGGTACAGACGAACAGACCAATGGAATACAATACAGAGCTTAGAAACAGTGGGAATGTGACATATGATAAAGGTGGCATTACAAGTGGGTGGGGAAGTAATGAATTTTTAGCAAACTTGATAGCAAACTGGTTGTTCTATGGAAAAAAATAAATTTGTCTGATATGCAAAGGTGAATTCCAGATGGCTTATAAAACTTACCTGTGAAAGGTAATACTATATGGTTGAATAGAAGAAAATATAGGTTCTTTCCAGCCAGCACACTTTGATGGGCAGCTCTTAAAACAACTGGATTAGCCTTGTTTTAATTTAGAACTTGTGTGTGTGCCATGATTTCTGCTAGGACTTTGACTAAAGTAGTAATTGATACCAGGAATGAGGTATGACAAGTAGATCCTCAAAATGAGATTCTAGGATTGAGTTTCTCCTATTTGAAGAGTGCACAGAAAACCTCCTTGCCAGGAGGACAGCAAACACTGGGAATCCATGGCATACAGTAGCACTCAGGTATACAGGTCACTCAGATGGTCACCAGAGGTGGCATGAAGTGAATGTAGAGACCAAGGCTCTAGCAGACAGGGTGGCTCTTAATTGCTATGGTGACAATGGTGGTTATTAAAAACGATAGGGTGGAATGCTCTGGAAAGTATATTTAAAGAAAAAGATAAGCATAAAATCTTGAATTTCCAACCTGAGGGTTAAGTTTGTATGGTAGGGTAGATGCACCTGATCGCGATAACTTAAGCATATGCTGAGAATGACCCTGTATGGCAGACACACCTGAATGTGTGTTCAGAGTTCAGACAATGGCCAAACTGGGGATGTATTCCTTATCCATGAGGAACACACAACCCCCACACTCTGCCACAGCGTGGCCTGTGGAACGTGGTTCGTAGAGGGATCAAGGTTAAGTGTTTTCTGTTAAATGAAGGTTGCAGGTGGAGGTTGTTAGGGACAGAGTGCTAACTGATGGTGCTTTATAAACTGCTACATAAAGTGTGGCAGTGGACAAGATATTTGCATGCTTTTTACAAGTGGCAGCAGTTCTCCTGTCCAGCCTGCTATCACTGGACCACTGTATATGTAGGTTTCCCTGAACAAACCCCATGTCTTGTTGGCTAGCTCTGGGTCTCTTATTTGGCTTCTCAAACCTGGTGCCGTCCCTGTTGGAGTCAATAAGGGTCTAGCACAAAAGGTGGAGAACCAGAGATCCTCTGTGGTGCTTTATAGATTTTCTTATCTCTGTACCTTCAGGGCAGATGTGGCTGAGAATCAGGCCAAGGTTTGATTGTAAGAGTTGGAATTGCCAATTTATTTAAATATACCAACCACCTGGTCTCCTTTTACTAAGACTGGAGACAGGTTGAAAAGAATTTGGCTTCTGATGATTGGGATGAGATATTTGGACAAACACAGGCAAGGCTGGTAGCTTTGAATCCCCAGATATCTCTGAATTACTTTCACAGGGATCTTGATTGGATTGTTTTTCCACAGAGCATCACCCTGGTCCATTACCTTGTGATGCTATACTAACTGGATCTGATGAGTGAGCAACAGCAAGCACCTCAAATGCCTTAATAAGATACATGTGCTGGAGAGAGACAAATAAAGCAAGGAGAGTTTAAGGGCCCTGCTCCATGGGGAAGTTTCTATGAAACCAGTGTTCTGCAGCATATTGTGATATTCCTTCTAAAGGAGAGAGACATATTGCTGAACCTTAAGCTTCCCACCTTGAAGAAAGAGATACAACACCAGGTAGGCCTTCTTGGATTTTGGAGGCCACATGTATTTGACTGTGTTACTCTGATGTTTCATTACTATTCTAGAACACACCAGAAAGAAAAGCTAAAGTGCATAAGCTCATTAAAAGTGTGATAGTGGACAGGATATTTGTTTAATCCATTTTTAAGACTGACAATAATAACCAGACTAGTTGCCTCATTCTCCATTGGTTGGTCAGTTGTTACATATTTGTGTATAGCCAGCAGGATGAATTTAAACTATATACAACTGTTTGTGTGTGTGACAGAGAGAGGGACAGATGGTGAGACAGAGACATAGAGACACAGAGAAAATTAGAGAATGTGTTTTAAGTAAATTATTTAAAATACTGAAACTTTCAGGAAATTGATCTCCCTGAATCGAAACTTCTTTATCTACTTTGAGACCTTAATATTTAAAGTGGGGTCCTCAAACCACAGGGATCGGGATCACTTGGGAGCTTTAAATGGCATATCTCAGGACCACCCTGACCTACTGAATCAAAATCTGCATTTTAATAAAATCCCCAGGTGATTTTTAGGCACATCAACATTCTAGACGCATCAAGCTAAAATATGTGTTTATTTTGGAAGATGCATCTGATGTGGGGGAAGCCCAGGTTTGCAACCTCAGAAGCTTCAAGAGTGCTGATGTAACCTAAGAAGTTCCTCCTTCTTACTCTAAGTAAAGCCTTAGGCTTCCACCTTGTACCTTACCAGGAACCCTTTGGGCTAAAAAGAAAATTTGAATGAGACCCACTGATAACTATAACAGATACCATTGGTAATCTTATCTCTGAAGTTTGTCTTTAAAGATTCTAGTTCTAGACAAAGCCCTACATCTTTCTTTGTCTCAAAACAAATATATATGAGGCTGAAAGACCACTGGAATGAGTCTTTGCAGATCCAGTGCCTCTGGGTCTTTACATATGGCGTTATCTCTGTCTACTGCACTCTTTCCACAACACCGCCTGCCCTTCCACTGGCTAACTCCTACATGAGCCTCTGGCGCTAGTCTTTACACCTTCTGGGGAGCATTCCCTGATCTCCACCCCCTTATCCTGCCCACAGAACTCAGATAGGGGACTCTCCGCCTAAAAGCTCTGTATAGGTAGGATGTCAATCTCTAATTCCAGTACATATTCAGAGCCTATTGCTCCCTAGATGTGAAGGAATACATAAATAATGAAAACAAATGACCCCAGACCATACAGCTGGGGTTGGAGCTGAGCTCTGACTCAACCTCTAAACACCTTGAGCTCTCCACTTCCCCATCCTGCCTCTAGGTCTCCCTCTAAATCACCCAAAGTAAAAAGAGTACAAAGCAGAGGTTGTGACATATAATTATCAAGCTTATTTAGGGCAGAAAGTGCACCTTTTTACAAATATAATCATATGAGCATCACCATACAGAGAGTTCCAGTACCTTCAAGTGAAGAGTGGGACGAGACATATCAGAAAGAAAAGCTGTCCATAGAATAAAATAGTTGTAAGGAAATGGTAGTTAGATACAATCAGTGTTTTAAAATAAAGTTCAAATATATACATATCCCATTCTTCTCTTGTTTAAGAAAAACTATAATTTTCACTTTCTTTAATTACTTAAATTTTTATATTTGTTTTCAGAAATGAGTGCTTGTTTAGGTGACAGTTGACATTTTATTGCTTTTGGCACAAGTAAATATTTCTTCCATTTTATGTTTGAACTTGATTGTGGTAGCCTAAAGGCTGAGGAATATAATTATTTCTCTCTCACTCTGGTACACCTTGCTTTCTCTCTCTCTCTCTCTCTCTCTGAAATTCTAGCCCCATTAGTTCCTCTTGGTCTGATTGCCAGACTTACCAGTAATCACATCTGTATTTTTTCCAACATGTGGGCAATTTTCATTATTTCAGTCAAGCAGTGACCTTTAGAATTCCGGGATCATGTTCCCTCCCCTTGCTGGTGCCCCCATGAGACCCAGAAGCAAAAACATCTGAAGGACCTCTTGGCATCTTCACATCTGTTGGCAGAGAAGGTGAAGGCCACTGTATGGTAGATTTTCAATTACAGGTGTTGAGCTTGGGGAAGAGTTTATTGGTTTTTGAGGGATGGACAGAAGCAATGTGTAATTCTTAGTTTCTAGGCCCTTTGGAAACACTTAGAAAACAATGTTAATCTGTTTATACAAAGCTCACATTGAGAAACCACAGTAAGCAATTGCTAAGCAAAAGTCAGGCAGGTTTTTGGTTACAAAGTCTGACATTTACATCAATTTTCCATCCAGAGCAACTCAATCTTTCAGTCTGGGGTTATACTTCCTTGATGTACCTAGAGTCCATGAAATGTTATTTTATTCAAAGGGTAGTTTGCTTGTTGTTATGCCCAGTTTTCAACAGTGTAGTACACAGGCATCTGAAATTCTTTCCAAGACTAATCAACCCAGTGGAAGTTATTCACCAGGGACAATGCAAAAATGTGAAATACCATCTATATTATCTGGCTTACAGGAGTCTCTGGAATCATTGCTTTTCTTTGCTCACTGGTAGTAAGAACTCTAAATTACAGAAACAATAGAAGCACTGTGTTTAACCCAAAATATCACTGAACTCCCATTTTAGGAAAATCTATTTCTTTCAGATTTTCTCTGAGAAGTACAAAGTGTTGCTTGGTGTGCAGTTATCTGCCGGTATAAATAGTATAAATGGATGATTACTTAAATACGGCTTCTTTTAGAAGGGAGTTAGAGGACTTTGCAAAAGCATCAAGCTGTTCTTGCCATACAGGTAAGCCTCTTCCAAGTAAATAATTTGACTTAAAGGATTGTTAGAAACTTTTCTTATCTCTTTATCCAGGCAATAATTGCTGTATTTCTAATCTGTTTTTTAAAAATCAGTTGGGGTCCCAGTATCTTAAAAGTCAGGAATTATTTAATGATCCTGGTAGGTGAGAGTATCAAAGATAAATGGTCATCGCCATCCGAACACCAAGAAGTATTACCTTTTCTACCCTTGCAGCGTGGAGCTGTCCACAACCAAAACCTGCCCCCGAGGGCTTGCAATAAACATACCTTAAATGCCCCATAGGTTTGGAATTTTGCAGTGATGTTCATCTCAGAAGATCATGTTCAGAAGGCCTCTGTTTGTCAGCCCTACTGATCTTGAAGAAACTACTTCCAAATCAAACACTCTGTAGCACTAAACAAGTGAGCTGACCCTGTCATTGGGTACCACAGAAATCTTTTGCAGAGGATGAGCTTATCCTGATTCACCATAGTAAAACAATCTTTGTCCCTTGGGGTTACCCTTTTAAGGTAAAATTCTAATGCCTATTGACTAAAAATGTTGCTTACACTATCAGATTCTCACTTCTATTTTCAATTACACAAAATTTATGATTTATTGCAGATTTCCAAGAGTTTACATCAGATTTCCACAAATATTTGCCTAAGAAGTTTTTCAGACCTTTGTGATCAGGCTTATTTTTGTTTCTTGGTTAAAATTTGCTTTTAATACATCAAAAGTACTACAAATTAATGTATTTTCTTTCTTTTAGTGGAGGTTTAGCTGACCCTGCCAGTCACCAAGCAAGGACATTCTACTGTTGGAAAGACCAGGTAGGAATGTGGATGGCTCCACAGAAATCCACTACAGGAAGAAAAAAAAAAAAAACATTCAAAGCAAATATCTGGCTGATAGGTCTGTGGTCTCACCTTCTGAGGACAAAGGCCATGCCGTCATGCCATAGATATGAGGGCAAGCCAATCCAGGTATCATAATTGCAACCCCCATTTGGCATCCAGAAAGAACCACGTATTTGAAAATTGCTTCCCAAACATTTTCCTTAGCTTTGCTTTACTTTGCTGTGAGGCAAGGTAGAAGTGCTGCTCTCTGTTTTACAGGAGGGGAAAGTGATACTGAGAGAGATTACCAGGCCAGCATAATAAAGCCCATCCCTCCTGTCTGTTCAGTGTTGGCATCACATTTCTCCTTTTTTCTCACCTAACTGAGCCAAATGACCTCCACTTTTCTGTTATTCCCACTGACACTGGATTTTTGTAACAAAATTGAATCTGATTCAACTAAAGGTATAATTCCAGACCTTCTGGAAGGCATGAGGTTAAAGAAACAACAAAGGCCTACTAATGCTGCGGGAAATTACTGGACTTTCCATGCAGTGGAGGTATCATTGACAAATGAGATATCTTGACTCAAGGAGTCAAAAGATTATTAGGTATTTTTTAGCATAATAGTTCATCATCAGTCATCTACTAACAAAGGATACATCTATTTTTACCCAAAATATCATATCACCAATCTGACAAACCATTTCAGAGTTAAAGGCACTGTGACAATGTCTTCCAAAGATGACCATCCACAATATCTATGGTTGCATAAGAGCTTCTAAACCTCTCATATTAAGAGTCAGTTCAGTCTAATTCTTCTCCTTCCTGGTTTCCAATAAAATGTAACGCCAGTGTGTGTCACTACTGAGTCTAAGTCAGAAAAAAAGTTATGTCTTCAACCTTGCTTGATGGAACATTCATACTGGAGTCCTGAGCCACCACATAAGCAGTCAGACTGTCCTGAGGCCACCACCTAAGCAGTCAGACCGTCCTGAGGCCACCATGCTATGAGAAAGCCCAAACTAGTCCACCAGGAGAGACCACATGGAGAAGCCTGAGACAATATGAAGATGATACACAGACAGATGGATAGGTAGGTAGGTGGGTGGATAAATGGATGGATGGATGGATGGATAGATAGATAGATGATAGAGAAGATAGAGATAGCTGATGGATAGATATAGATGATAGATAGATAGATGATAGATAGAAAGATAATAGATAGATAGATAGATAGATAATAGATAGATAGATAGATAGATAGATAGATAGATAGATAGATAGATAGATAGATAGATAGATAATAGATAGATAGATAGATAGATAGATAGATAGATAGATAGATAGATATGCAGACATGCCTGGCCAGCCTGCAGCTCCTCTAGGCCACAGTTTTAGTACCAGCTACTATTTGTCTACAACCATGTAAAAGACCCCAAGCCAGATCTACCTGAGTCTGTTCCAAATTCTAATCCACAGAAATAATGAGATAATAATGATTAATGTTGCTTAAAGCTGCTAACTTTTGGGGTGATTTGTTATGCAGCAGTTATAACCAGAAACCATTCCCTATGACACAGAAAAAAAAAACAGCCTATGGATTTGTTTCCCTGAGACTTCTGTAATCACTGGCAAGACAAAAATTGAAGGAATGATGGACTGACTACTATGATGCTCACTTCCTTTTGCTCCTTTAATTTGAATTGGTTTCATAGAAAGAATTGAGAAATAATATGGCTCAATAATCTACCGACTGAACCATATTATTTTGGCATAATATTTTGCCAGCTTATGTTCACTTGATAGCATCATCTTCAAGGTACGTGATGCTTTCAATATTGGATCTAGAGTTAATTATGCTACATCAGTTCCCTCTACCCTTATAAATAGTGTCACTTTCTGGATGCAAGAACAAAATAGCATCATGTCATCTTCTCACTAGTTAGCAATAAACTTTGCAAAATATGTTTCTCTTGTTGCCCTTGCCTTATGTCTTTTGAAACGTATTTATTTTTATACAAAGTTCAATGTACCAACACATGCTGTACCTTTCCCTTAGAAAAAGTGTGTATGCTTGACCTGGCTGTGGTGTGTTTTACTGGTGCAAAACAGATGATATCTACATTTTCCAGATCCTGCCTTCTGACTAATTTGGCAAAGTGGGGGTTTGGTATTGCTTCTTCTTTTTTTTCTTCTGGCACTTTGCAAAGCTCGGGTGTAGGACGAGAGAGGAAGCAATACTAAGTCGATTTTGAAAGGACAAAACCAAGCCTGCAGACAGCTGTGCAAAGAATCTGCTCTTAGATGTTGTGCTGTACTGGGGTGATGGTGCTCATTACATGTTATACGTTGTTGCCATCCAAGTTTGTGGCAAGTAAAACCATAATCTATAACTTTTACTTTTATATTTTTCACTAAGACGAGGAGAAATTGCTCTACCATGTTAATCAGTTGTGCCCTTTAAAAAGGGTGGATAAGAGTGAGCATTACCTACTTGAATATCATATTGTTTTAAAAATCAAATAGGTAACTCCAAGGTTAAAAAGTTTAATGTTTTTCTGAGTAATAAAAATGTAAAATTGAGTATGGCCAACTTCATTGTAACTAACCCATTCAAAGAGTTCGGGGAGTAGGAAGAAACTTGGTTTTGTAGAAAATTCTAAACACTGTTCACCTGCTTTAGAATGTGGCCACATGATTTTTTGGAAACTTGGTCACTTGTTATTATGGGTTTTCTATAGGTTTATTATTATTATTATCCACAGTTCTTAAATATACCTCCAAGATTCTTGAACTGTTCCCCATTTTTCTTATTTGAGCTGTGTCCTTTCAAAGCAGCTCAGTAATTTATGGGTACTTAATATTCTTTCTTAGGTAATGAATGCATAGCTTCTATCCTGAGCAGGGCCTTATTCATTTCCCCTTTTGAAAACACTGTCAGTATAAGCTACCCACATTCAATCTGCCTACGGTTTTGGCAGAGCTTGAAAACGTTATGATTCCAAGATACACCATTAGCTTAATATCTGATCTCATTAAGTTATGTTGCTTTCTAAGCATAATGTAAACAAAGTAGGATTATTAACAACTTCCCTGAGTCATATGTGTAATTTATTTTTATAGCAGCTAGTTGTTAAGTGAGTGTGTCTGTCTTTACATAGTGCTTGTATTTCATTGTGGCCTATGTCTTTGCTGTTCATGAAAAAACAACTCTGCTTTCAAGGATATGAAAGAAATAAAGAAACAAACTATGAAAGAAATAAAGAAACAAACTATAAAGTAAAAAACCTTATTTTCTGTTCCATTGATCTATATCTCTGTTGTGGTACCAGTACCATGCTGTTTTGGTTACTGTAGCCTTGTAGTATAGATCAATGGAACAGAACAGCGCCCTCAGAAATGATGCCGCATATCTACAACTATTTGGTCTTTGACAAACCTGACAAAAACAAGAAATGGGGAAAGGATTCCCTGTTTAATAAATGGTGTTGGGAAAACTGGCTAGCCATATGTAGAAAGCTGAAACTGGATCCCTTCCTTACACCTTATACAAAAATTAATTCAAGATGGATTAAAGACTTAAATGTTAGACCTAAAACCATTAAAATCCTACAAGAAAACCTAGGCAATACCATTCAGGCCATAGGCGTGGGCAAGGACTTCATGTCTAAAACACCAAAAGCAATGGCAACAAAAGCCAAAATTGACAAATGGGATCTCATTAAACTAAAGAGCTTCTGCACAGCAAAAGAAACTACCATCAGAGTGAACAGGCAACCTACAGAATGGGAGAAAATTTTTGCAACCTACTCATCTGACAAAGGGCTAATATCCAGAATCTACAATGAACTCAAACAAATTTACAAGAAAAAAACAAACAACCCCATCAAAAAGTGGGCAAAGGACATGAACAGACACTTCTCAAAAGAAGACATTTATGCAGCCAGAAAACACATGAAGAAATGCTCATCATCACTGGCCATCAGAGAAATGCAAATCAAAACCACAGTGAGATACCATCTCACACCAGTTAGAATGGCCATCATTAAAAAATCAGGAAACAACAGGTGCTGGAGAGGATGTGGAGAAATAGGAACACTTTTACACTGTTGGTGGGACTGTAAACTAGTTCAACCATTGTGGAAGTCAGTGTGGCGATTCCTCAGGGATCTAGAACTAGAAATACCATTTGACCCAGCCATCCCATTACTGGGTATATACCCAAAGGAGTATAAATCATGCTGCTATAAAGACACATGCACACGTATGTTTATTGCGGCACTATTCACAATAGCAAAGACTTGGAACCAACCCAAATGTCCAACAACAATAGACTGGATTAAGAAAATGTGGCACATATACACCATGGAATACTATGCAGCCATAAAAAATGATGAGTTCGTGTCCTTTGTAGGGACATGGATGAAACTGGAAAACATCATTCTCAGTAAACTATCGCAAGGACAAAAAACCAAACACCGCATGTTCTCACTCATAGGTGGGAATTGAACAATGAGAACTCATGGACACAGGAAGGGGAACATCACATTCCAGGTACTGTTGTGGGGTGGGGGGTGGGGGAGGCAGGGACAGCATTAGGAGATATACCTAATGCTAAATGACGAGCTAATGGGTGCAGGAAATCAACATGGCACATGGATACATATGTAACAAACCTGCACATTGTGCACATGTACCCTAAAACCTAAAGTATAATAAAAAAAAAAAAAAAACCTTATTTTTACTCTCATGTCGTCAATGGTATGAACAGGTTTTTTTTTTTTTAATCCGCAGGACTATTTTCTTTAAAGTTATTGTCCATAAATGTGCTTTTTTTTTTTTTTGGCACAAAATAGAAAAAAAAAATTCAAAATTAAATCTCAACTATGTAAAATATATCATAACTACATATATACATATTACAAACTTCTACTTAGACAATTAACTTTTATGATACCAATATTAACAGCAACTGAGCTTGAGGTTTGTATCATTAATTTTTTTCTCTTTCTTTCACTAACCAGGAAAATACAAACCAACTCTTTTTTGGATATAACCCATTTTAACTTTGGTTTTCCACAGCAAATTATTCTTGAGTTTGCCTTTTTATATTTCTCTATTTTTCATTAACAAAACCTAAACTGGGGGAAGTTCTGTGCTTTGCAAAAAAAAAAATAAGGCTTATTATGAGCAGAAAATGTAGCTCTCCCTATTTAGTTTTATATTTGCATTTAGAGAGTGACTAAAAGTCAACAAAAATTTTAAAAAAATTAAAGTGTTCTTCATTTGTGCACCATGCTGTGTTGGTTACTTGGAAAGAAAGACCTTTAAAAATATTTTGTTAATCAAAATGTTATAGATTTTGAGTCGGTTTATAATATTTAGATATCTAAAATTTTCTGCAGGCTTTGATTTCTGACCACACATGGACTACTAGAAATTACTGAACTTGGCTTCCCTAGAATGGTTTCAAGTGGGGTAGACCTACTCAGAAGCAGGCCCTCCTGGATGATAGCTAGCAAATTCAGTGGAACAAGACTAGGAAGCCCTCAATAAGGGACACTTGGCTCATTTTATATCATGCAATGAAAAAGAAATTAAATAATCTGAAAACAGACAATTCCTAAGAAGGGCTAAACATTTATATCTTTTGCCCCTTTTATGACATTACTAATAACATAAATTAAATATTTCCCTCCTAGAAAAAAAAAGATATTGAGGCAGTTGTTATTGTGAATATTAGAACAGGCATACCTCAGCAACTAACTGCATTTCTTAGAGCAATATAGGGTGCCCACCCAGCACAAACCCCATTAAATGCTTTCTCAACTTGCAAATAGGAAGCCACGATTCTTAACAATCTGAGCTCGCTGTATTGTTGTATGGCAACTCTGTTAACTTTGTTCCTGATATTATGATAACAAATGGAGTACATCTCTTGTCTAACAAGATGAAAATCTTGAGATAAATGGTTTATTTTCCACATGTCTCTACGTGTTTCCATGAACATGTTAAGTAGCTTCGCTATTTTTCTAAAATAGGGAATTGCTTACAGACATTTTATGCAAAATTATTTGGGAAAAATTTGTCCCCCTAAGAGGTTCCCTAAGTTACTGCCTTCTGCCCATTTTAAATGCTGAGTTTGGCACAGAAAACGTTTAAGAAAATGACAGAAAAATGAGCGTCATCAGCAACTTCAAAGTAAGGCCATACAATTCAGAATTTGTTACTAAAATCTTTCAGGACTAAACCACACATGGAGGTATTTTTCCCCTCATTTCTCAAAGCAGAAAAAGCTGTGTTGTAGATCGCCCTAGTTTATTAATTTTGCAATTGATTATACTGATTGCATGAAGATTTCCATTACAGAAACAGATTTTTAAGGACTAAAAATACAGCAATTATGCTGGTTACTCATTTAAGTGAGTAAGTAACTACAGGTTGTTAAAGTAGCAGACATTTTAAACACAGGGAGTCATTTGCTTTCTTCCTTGAAGTACCTGAAATTTCTATTCATATTTAAAAAAAAAAAAAAAAAAGAGGGGCAACACATGTTAAATGATAGCAATCAAGATTTTTCATGCAATAGTTTAAAAATCTAAAATGAATGATTTCTGAAAGCATTATAGATAATTAAAATACAACATTGTCTTGATAAAATATCTCTATGAAATTAAATAGGGCCTGATCTTCAGAAGAAGGAACCAAGAAATCCTCTCTACCAGCTAAAAAGCCCTCAAATGGTGGAGGTGAGGCTCAGCAGAGCATCCTCCTGCCGGCATGTGTCTACTTCAGTCTCTTCAGGGGTTCTCAACAGGAAAAGGAGGGCATGGAGGAGCTGGGACATTTTCATTTGTCCCAGTGAGGTAGTGCTTATGGTATTTAGTGCCAGGGCTGCTAAACAAGGCTCATACAATGAAAAATTGCCCCACCCAAAAAGCCCTGGCTCCTTCTCAAAAGACGACCTTTTGAAATTGCTTTCATCTGCTCAAGATGTTCTTACTGCTCACAACAAATTTGAGTGAAAGGATGAAGGAAATCACCCTTGGATCCTAATTCTAACTGAATTACAGAAACCAATGTCATCACAGTTTAATGCAGGATTGCTTAAACTGGCTTGATGTCCCACAGCAGGGATTCTGATCTGTTTTGTTTGCTGAAAGCACCCCAGCACCTAGAACAGTGACTGACATATATTACATGCTTCATAAATATATGTTCAATACATGAATGAGTCAAAGGGATCCAATGGGTCGCTTATTAAAAATATGAATCACTGGGCTCAGCCTAGGCAGCTGAGTGAGAAACTCCAGGGATCCGGAGAAGACAAGGATCTGTATTTCTAGCAAAGACTTCAGGTGAATCTTGGAATCAAGCCATTTACAGTATTTGGCTTAGAAGCCAAATAGATCTGGGATAAGGCCTTGCTCCACCAGTTAATAGGGTGCGACCTTAAACAAGACACCTCATGTTTGATTCATTCATTAAACAAATGGTCTAGGATGCCTACTCTGTTTCAGCATTGTACTACTGCTGAGAATGCTATGCTGAGGACAACAATGCAGGTTTTGCCTTCATGGAGCTCCTGGGTCCTTATCTTTAAGATGGGAATAAATAATGCCAATGCCTGGGGTTGATGTGCAAGTCAAATGAGATAAAAATATAAATGCAAATTAGATACCAAAGCCTTTGCATGGATTTGTTTCTTTACCAAGTCCCATTTAAATGGCAGCAAAGGAGCATCGCTTCCGCTCAACACACAGCAAAGTTTTCTGTAGACCATATTTCCTTTTCTTTCTTTCTTTAATTTCAATTTTTATTTTAGATTTGGGGGTTACATGGGCAGGTTTGTTATATGGGTGTATTGGAGAACTCTGAGGTTTGGGCTTCAAGTGATCGTGTCACCCAGGTAGTGAGCATAGTACCTAATAGGTAGTTTTTCAGCCCTTGCCCCACTCTCTCTCTCTCCCTTCTAGTGTCTATTGTTCCCACCTTGGAAACCATATTTAGCATCTCTCTCACCCAGGTGCCACCCTCTGTCAGATTCCACCCAACTCTTCTGTAGGTTAAGTAATCAGACCAGTGAGATATTTGTGTTTTAAAAGCTTTTGTCCTTTTCCCATTTGAAATTACTATTACTCAAGACTCCACATTTCAACTAAAGTGTGAAATTAGTAATTATCATTATCAATATTAATCATGCTGCTTTTTATTTGCAGAGTTCTCTCACAGGCATCTCATATGATCTTAGCAACTCATTTAAAAGAGGTGGAGTTGACTCTATAATCCCATTTTTAAAATGCTCAAAACGTTGAAGCTCCTTTGCCCAAGGCACTACATGAAGAAGGAAGAATCTAGGTTATGCATAGGTCTTCTTTCTGTTAGACATGACCTCTTAAGCACAGTCATTCAGAGCAAGAACAAGGTCTCCTAAGGCCTTCACTCTTATAGTGTGATCCACGGGCCATCAGGATCACCTGGAGTTTGTCAAAAATACAGCATCGCAGGCCTCATCCCAACCAATGGAATCAGAATCTGCATTTTAACCAGATGCCCCAGATAATGTGTATGCATGTTAAAGTTTGAAAGTAACTTTCTAGGAAAAGTAACTGTTACATGGAGCACAGGTTGAATCATTTAATAACTCTTGGATTTCTTGAAGTGCTAAACTAAACTTGTAATGAATACATTCTATAATACCATCTAATATTATTTTTCATGAGTAGCTTGTGAATGTTACTTTTCAAGAGTAGTTGAGTGAATGAATGCGTGCATACATACCACAATGAATTTTACAGTGTTTTCACTTTTTCTTGCAAAAAAAACCAAAAACCATCAAGATTTGACTGCAGTCAGTCAACTATTCACTCTTGAATCCTCCAATATAGTACCTGGTTGAAGAGTTTGAAAATACATTTCATTTCCATAGCACGCATTCAAACACCTAATTATTTCCTCACAACCGTATATATAGGACTATCTTATAGCTACTAGCAAGGCTTGAAGGTCAGAGGCTAAAGGAATGCTGGGACACAATAAATAATTTATCTAGCAATTATTTTTGCATCTCTACTCATGCAAGGTTCAGATTGGATCCAGAGACTACTCAGAGAATTTTAGCTCCTTCCTTTGTAGTACTGCATGTAAACCAAAGATGAAAAAAGTATTGCTACTAAGTAACTGACATCTTAAAATTTGAATAGTTATAAGGTATAATGTGATAAATTCAATGAGAAAGGAAAAGATCAGTGCCCTGGTTATTCAGAGAAAGGGAAGTTTCTCCTGAGTTCTGTGGTCAGGAGTCAAGAGGACAGGCAGGTTTCAATAGGCAATGTATTCTTCAGTAGTAGAGTTTCAAGATGAGATGGAGTCCAGATGAGGCCCCAGACCTAGAAAAATATCAGCTGTATCTAATTGTCAGGGAGACGGCTCAAAGACCACAATCCACATGTGTTTTGGGGGGCATGGGGTACCAGGGAGCTTGGTTGATAACAACTATGGCTGAAGTCTGTGCCACAAGATCCTGGTGCAAGTTACTGTTACAAAGCCTCCCTCTTCCACTACAGAGCTTCTGCTATAATCCCTACCTCGGTGAGGATAGATTGGGAAACTGGAGTAGTGTGGGGACAACCATATGCTGATGGGAGGATTTTTTGGAGAAAGCAAAGGGAGAAGGGAGGAGAAGGGGAGTTGGGTTGATACTACATTCTAGTTAATGTGCACTTTCTAGAATGCAAATTCTGTAAGCCCCCTGGCCCACACACACAAAAAGATCCTGTGAAAGCTGACCTCTACCAAGTCCTAGTAGAGCTTCATACACACAGAGGGTGTTCAAAAAGCACTATCAAGTGATAATGATTAACAGTGTCTAGCAGTTGGCTCTCCAATTCTCCTTCTCTGCTCAGGGAATTAAAATAGATGCACAGCCAGACTAGAGGGACTTTCCCTTCTGTGATATGGACCAACATTTAAGCGTGGCTACAGCCCAGCTATCTATCTAGTCAGACTCTCAGACTAGATAGTCCTCATTCTCCTAGAAGCTGGAAGAAACTTAGAAACGATTAGCAGGAAAATCTGTACTAATTACTGTGGGTTTCCCATGTATTTTATTTTTAGTTTGTTAATTAGGATACATTTGTGGGTTTTTATTCTGCTTCATTTTTTAAAATACAATCAGACTGTGTGACTTCTTGTTTCATATCTCTTTCACACACAGTAAAAAAAAATGGATTATTGGGTACTGTGTGTTTACGTGTATTATTTTGGGTTCAGTTGGGTTTCTCTGTTAGGCTTGCCTGTCACTACTTCTATCCAAATGACTATTTCATAACACTCAGGAAGAATCAGAAGGACATACCTAATAATTTCCCTGCCCTCCCCTACCCTTCCACCCAATTCCATGCTGGGCAGCCTCTTTTATATCCGAAAACCTTATATATTTCGCCAAAGGAATCAGTACTAACGGGAGCACCTGTAAATTGGTTCTTCTCAGGTTTGAGATCTTGAGAGAGAAAATGGAAAAGTTAACACTGAAGACCTCAGGTGACTGGGATTTCTGGAGGTCACAGGAACAAATTCAATTATGCTCTACTGTCCCTCCTGACCAAGGCCTACTCCCTAGATAGCACTGGCTATTTTCCCCAATCGCTTCAGCTGAGCACTAATGTTTTGGTGATACCAATGTCCATAGAGAACAGCAGTGGGATTTCACTAAGATGGGAAGTTACTGTGTTCACCTGCTATAAACATGAAACAACACAGCAGGTATTCACCCATCTCTTATTCAAATCAGAGACATTCTCACAGACCATATCCAGACTAAAGAGGATTCTGAATATTTCTTTTTCTTTTTCTTTTTCTTTTTTTTTAATTTTAGAGACAGGGTCTCACTCTGCTGCCCACGCTGGAGTGCAATGGTGGAATCACCACTCACTGCAGCCTCAACATTCTGGGCTCAAGCAGTCCTCTCACATCAGCCTTCTGATTAGCTGAGACTACAGGCATCCACCCCATGCCCAGTTATTTTTTTCTTTTTAGGGATGGGGTCTTGCCATATTATCCAGGCTGTCTTGAACTCTTGGCCTCGAGAGATCCTCCTGCCTTGGCCTCCCAAAGTGCTGGTATTAAGGCGTGAAACATCATACCTGGCTGATTCTGAATATTTCAAACTGTACATTTAAAATCCAACTCAAATGGCATGGCACACCCTACTGTGAAAGCAACATACTCCAGGCAGGATCCTAGAAAGCTCTGAGCACTCAGCATAATCCTAATTATCATCAGGTCTGTGACCACTGCTGTTTCTTCACAAAGTCAATATTTGAGCCATTTTACTCAAAGTTGACTGAGTTTCAGGAAAGGTATGAGACATAATCACTATCACTTGTATTAGTTTTCATTTGAATATCATATTGTCCATAAATTGTTAGCCACAGGGTGAGAGGAAGTAGGGGGGCCAGTTTGTGCACACATAGCTGCCATTCCTGGTTCAGTTCTCCATGCTAAGAAAAGGAGAACAAACTAGACCTTTCTGTGTTGATTTGGTTAATACTTTCTCTGTAGATGACTCAGAACCTTCCTGATAATATTTACTTATAATTTTCTACAGGAGCTTATAATCTGTATCTGTTTTATGAAAATATCCATTGGTTTCACAATTATCCTGCAACCTGATAAATTATCTTAAATGGATTGCATAGATACCCAGCTGTGTTTTAACTCCTGACCCCAAAACTAAAGCTAAAATGTAGCCATTTCAATTTTAAAACGAATAAATGCCACACAAAAAATCAATGTCTATCTCAAGTAAAAACCAAGAGCAATTAATGGCAATTAAAGTGACTGTTACATGTTTCTGTAATTCCTTTAAATACATTACATGTGGACATTAAGTACATTAAGAAAATTGTGATTTGGGCTTTTTACTTTCAGAGAAATGGAAATTATCCTGACCCTAGCATAAAGATGCTTTTAATTTTCTCACCTATGTGAAATTTCACTGACTCCTATTTCATTTCTTCATGTTGTGTTATACAAAAATACATTTTTAAAATAAAATAAAATTTCATTCATTCATATGCACTCCATAGAAATCTGTACCCAAAACTCCACTGAAAATAATATATCTTCCGTTCAAGTTACACCCTTCTAGATGGAGAAGTGAACAGATCAGTATTGTACATAAGCTGAATACTTAAGCCTCACCACACAGGTAATTAACCTCAAGTGGTACAAGAACTTTCATGTTTCTTTTCTAAATTTTGCCTCAGGTATTAACCACCCAAAAAGTAGCAGGCTGCCTTTAAACATCTCTGGCAAATAGCTGGGTAGAATTTCACATGACATAACAAGAACTTTACTAACATAACTTCCAAAAAATTAAAAGCTAGTTTGGATTGCTGTTGTTGCTGGGTGCTTGGGGCCATTTGGAGTGGAAAATTGTCTGCAGCTAATTAGAAATTACACACGACTAGGAAGCAGAGTCTGGCATTGTTCCCCTTCAAGTGTTGGGCTAGAGCTAGTTCTAAAGAGAGAATATGTTGAAGTTTACAAAAGAATTGATATCCATGGTTTGAGTCTGGCTATCTTAGCCTCAACGAAGAGCATTCTAATTGTCACTGAAATCAGATATGACCAGGTGGAAACAGGATTTTCTTAGACTGTCTTTAAAATGATCTAAGTGTGCAAATTACCATCCTAATCTAAGTCCTGAATATGCAAAACTATTCTAATTAAACAGGAAGATATAGAAAAATTAATAAT
Organism: Hylobates moloch; assembly: GCF_009828535.3. Taxonomy (NCBI): domain Eukaryota; kingdom Metazoa; phylum Chordata; class Mammalia; order Primates; family Hylobatidae; genus Hylobates; species Hylobates moloch. Next base: position 163,490,280 of record NW_026652276.1, on the reverse strand, counting down.
GACTGATTGTCATTCTTCAATGTCCTGGAAGAAAGTATCTTATAATAAATGGATTTCCATATTACTTTCCCCTTTGTGAGTACCCATGGCTGTCACATGGTGTGAAAGAACTCTGCTCAGTAAGAAGACAGTATTTAGCTTAGTCAATTAATCATATTAGCTCCTTCCTGAATGTCAAATAAAACATATAGGGAAATGCTATGGTCCAAATGTCCACCAAAATTTATGTGTCAAAAGTTAAATCCCCATTGTGATGGTATTAATAGGTGGAGTTTTCGGTGAAGTGATTAAGTCATGAGGGCTTATCTCTCATGGATTAATACGTTTTAAAGGGCTGGAGGGAACTAGTTAGGCCATGTGAGGATACAGAGTTCATCCCATCTAGAGGATGCAGCAACAAGTCAGTGTCTTGGAAGCAGGCATAGGGCCCTCACCAGACACGAAACTTGCTAGTGCTTTGGTTTTGAATTTCCCAGCCTCCAGAACTATGAGAACTAAATTTCTGCTTTTTATAAATTATCCAGGCTTGGGTATTTTGTTATAGCAGCACAAATAGACTAAGACGGGAGAACTAAACAGTCAGTGGTGGCGAAAGCATGACTCAGATGCACTGGGAGAGCCAGAGACACCAGGAGAGAGCCACTGGGAGGGAGCAGGAGAGTTTGTTTCTAAGGCTGCCTCAGAACCTCGTAATTAATGAGCTCTTTATATGCCAGGCCTTGGGTTGAACACTTCACATGCATCATTTTATTTAATCCTCACAGTCATATGAGGTAGATTATCTTACTGTGCCTATTTCTCATATAAGGATATCGAGGTTTAGAATGGGAAGTGGCCAGAACTCCAGCCAAATAGATCTGTGATTGCAGTGCAAAGGCTGGCTGTGCTGGCTAAGAGCACAGCCAGAAAGACTATGGTCTACTACCCTAAGCATCATTTCCTCTGGTTTCAAAGACATGAAGTAGCATTTTCTAAAGAAAGTAAGCCTTCTCTGAATCAGTGTTAATTCCACCAATCACGGAATTGAGAAGTATACTATTAGATGAAGGTGAAAGTTCTTAGTTTTTGGAAATCGTATGTGGCTTTCAGAACATCAGCGTGGAAAACTGAATACAAATATTCTGTGGTACTTCTCCAACATCCTAAAAAACACCAATTATTTACTCCCTCCTTCAAGACTACTATTGTCCAATGAATGACATCACTAAGAATCCTTAGAAGTGGCGTGTACGTATTGAGACAATAGATACGAAGACAAAGTCACAAGAAATCTAAGTCTCTTTGCTTACTGGTCCCCAGACAACAGGATACTGGGACTACCAGATAACGACTTCTGACAAAAAAAAAGAAAAAAGAAAAAAAAAAAACAGGAGAGAGTATGTTTTTCACTGCTCCTGACCTACCCAGTACGATCATTTGACTCCTTTTTCTCAGCATGTGAGAAACCCAAGGTTGATGTCAAACTCGTGCTGGAAGCCTCTGTGCTTATGTTAAATCTCCTGGAGATCTATTGGATGTAAAGAAAACTTACTAGAGGGCAAGACACGTATTGCTAATATATGAAAATCTCTTTCTCAACCTCAAGTATCTGTGGTATCTGTGGGTGTGTCTATACACATAGATATGTGTGTGTGTGTATGTATATATTCTCCACTCTGTGTGTGTGTGTGTGTGTGTGTGTGTGTGTGTATGTGTGATGCCAAATTTCACAAAACTCTCCAGTTTATAGTTCAATTCCCCACTCAGGCTGTCAGTGTTCCCACTGACATGACAGGAGGGATCTTTCTGCATCTCTATCAATATGACAAGAAGAGAATTTGCTTCTATTGGTATCCTTACTTTGAAGTGAAGTGAAACCCCACCGCTTTTATTTTGTTGGTAAAAATCCCTAAGAACCCTCCTATCTTTGACCCCATATGGAGTCCTATAATCTAGTCTCACTTGGGGCACCAGAACCTTTTAGGCCATCACTGCTGAAATTGGTACTGGAAAGGAAAATAATATCTCTTAAGAAAGTCAGAGAGACTAACAGGAAATTGCGTGAGGAGAATATTAGAAGGAAAAAAGCAGACAGATTTTTGTATTTTGTTTTTACTCACACTTTTAAAGTTAACTCTTTGCTGTTTACAGTATTATTGCTTGCTTCGCTTTGGCTCGTTGGTTTCTGTGAATCAGCTTTAGGACTGTTATAGAGCATTGAGAAAACAATTATTTTTAAGGAGTTTCTTTGACGCTATTATTTTGTGTATAAGACACACCATCCAAGAGGCTTTTGCATCAATGACTAAGAAATATAAAATGAGAGATATTTTTGAGATAGATGATAGATAGAAAGATAGATATAGATAGATGATAGATGATAGATAGATAGATAGATAGATAGATAGATAGATAGATAGAAAACAGCACTGAGACTAATAACAGTTATTGATATAAAGTAGGGAGGAAATGTCTCCATTTTTTATTTATGTATTATACAGCTATCCCTTATTTCAAAGTAAATTCTATGTACCCATTTTCTAATGTGTGTAATTAAAATAGAAATAAATGATCAGAAACCAAGAGGAAAGAAGATAAAAATAATTTGTCCAGAAAGATGCCACACTTAATTCCTAATATGACTTTGAGCCTTTGAAAATCAGAACAAAACCAAGGAAAGAAAATGGATTACATTATTCTTATTATCAAGATTACTGAGCAAAAAAAAAACTTTTTTTCTGGCAATAAATGCTAGTAGAAATTGGTTCCTTAGATTCTTATGTAAGGGTCATTTGAAAGACCCATATGCAACTTTCAATAACTCCATTTGAAATTATATCGCAGAAACAGAACTTAAAGTATGCCGAGGAAGGAAGAGTTAACATATCTTTTTTTGATATCTGTTTTGTAAATTGGCTTTTAGGAGGTGCTGGACAACATGCATTGAAAGTTTTAACTTCCCAATGAAGACCTGAAGTGGTGAAATTGACACTTTGTCTGGGAAGCTTGTATGTGTGCCCTAAGAGGGAGCAGAGGTGACCTTCAGAGGTACCAATGTGTAGGGTCAAAAATCCTTCTGTCTCTGTCTGGATATAGTGCAGCAAACACTCTAGGTATTTCCAGTAGAAAGAGATTTAATGCAGGAAACTAAGTGATTACACACTCAGCAGAAGAGCTGGAAAAGCCTAAGTCAGGGGATTGCAACATGTCTTTTGGCTTCAAGGTCTGCTGTGCACCAGATTTCAGAAAATTACTGCTACTGCTAATACTACTGCTGCCATGAACATGGCTGCCTTCCACTCATGATGCTGCTGACTAGACCGAGAAAGGTGGAGTCCAGACCTTGGTTGTCAGCTGCCACTGTTGCAGGAAGACAGCCTTCAACTTTCTTCCACTTCTCAAATCTCTTCCAAGTGCCTGTCACAATATATCCAGAATTTCAGTTGCAAAGGAATCTGAGAAATGCAAATTTTATCCTTCCAGGCTTTCGGTATAGGGGAGGGAGAGAGGGAGAGCAAGACAATAAATGGATGCCAAATGCCCAAAGACAGTATATAACATACCCCTCCAAAGAGATTAAATTATGCTCATGTTTTTGGACAGATCTTCAATTGAGACCTTTAAGTTCTGTGTCATAGAATATGAAATATGTTATTTTGTCTAGAAAATGTTAAGTGCTATGTGTTGTCACCTCTTCAGTTCCTGAATCAATCCTGCCAGAAATGGAAAGTACTTGAGCTACTCCAGCCCTCACCATCTTTCTTCTTAAGAGAGAAGGAGGAAGATGATCGCAGTGAGTAAGGATGGGTCAGCGTAGTTCAGAATGAAGGATAGAACCTTTGGGAGTCTCTGTGGTTCCTGAGCTGACCTTGCTGTCTCCTTGGCCCAGAAGACAAGTTCCCTGGAACCATCAGACCCAGTTCCAGCCTCTCTTGTCAATTCTGTTGTGCTACAAGTGAGTTGTGTCATGCTTTAGGGATGAATCTTAATATATAGAAACAATTACTTGAATGAATTCATTTAATTGCTTGGTGAATAATATTGGCTAAAAAGTAATTTATTTTAATAGAGCTGATATTAAACTACTATTTTCTAGAATAAAGGGCCAACAAGTTAAAGCCATTCCTGAGATGGCATAGATCTGCATCCTATGTTTGTTATAGTAGAGAAGAATTATTTCCGAATTGAGTAAGTTTATTTAGATTTGTTTAAAGAAATGACCTGTAGACCAAGCCTTCTTTTCCACCATATACAGTTGGTATTTGATTAGTCAGGTAGTCATTTTTGCCTCTTTGGTTCTGACAGTAGAATTTGAAAAAGGATTTGAAGATGCTTTAATAGTTTAGACAGCTTAGACTCCATAATTGTTCCTGTCTATAATAAAATAGAATGCAAATCTATTCTGCATAATCTAAAACCACAAATGTAAACATCCACATCAGAGAGATGGCTGACAACACAAGGGCAAGCTTCATGTTGGCAAAAGTCAGATTTACCATGTTGATAAAAATCAGATTAGGCTTCAAATTGTTACTGTCAAAAATGCTTCTTGGAAGAATTTGTCATTTTGAAAAGCAAGGAACAACCATGTTTTATTAATTTTATTTATTTCCTAATTTAACATGTTTAGGCTTTAGGAATACTTTCTCATCAAATAAAATGATTGCTAAGTTGTAAAAGTTATTAGTCACACTATTAGGTCTTTAGTGTAAGGTAGCAAACACCTGTCTCTCTAAATAATCTCCAAAGTGGGATGTGCTAATCCCACGGAGTACTTTGGATTTCTTTTTCTTGTATCATACTTTCCCAATTTATTTTGTGTGTCTCTTTTATAATTTATGTATAAATCTGACCATATATGTATATAACTTGTGAATAAATATGGGTATATTAGTAGTTTGTGCTCAATTTTTTAATAATGGAGGTGCAAAGTCAGTAATTTTGAAGATTACCATTCTACACAAATGTTGGCCTGCAAAACCTGCAGTAATCCATCCTTTTCTCAAACTTAATTCAATCAAGAGCTCAGCAAGCATCTTTTCTTGAATTTTTAATATTTTAATGGATATTGGAAGATGGTCCTTGAAGTCAGAGAATCAGAACCTTATTTCTGAAAGGGTACTAGAGATAATATTATCCAACTTTCCCATTGTTTTTCTGATGAGGAAAATGAAACCAGGGAAGGTTGACAATGTGACCTCCTTTTACCTATAGAGGAGGAAAACATGGTGCTTTTCCTGTAGCCATCAAATCTGCTTATGCTCATCCAAATCATAACATGAGTGCTGCTGATGTCAATGCCTGTAATCAGCCATGCATGTTATGGGCAGTGATTTGGACTTCCAGTCAAATGTTACTGCATGTGTCTGCTTCAGTCCATGATAGTTGCATCATCACTGTCATACTACTAGTGCAAGAAAGGTCAAGTAATGCTTCTTGGGCTAACAGCACATAATTTTCATTCATCATTAACATTTGTATTCACTATTCTTTCAAACTGAAGTCTTTGAGCCTATACTCTCTGGCCCTAAATCTTACATTCATGCAAATTTACATAACTGCCTTTGCTGAATCTTGGAAATGTGTTGATTTGTTGGATTAAAATACACAGATAAAAGTCATTACACTAACTATGTGTGGTTAACTTTATATTATAAGGTCATTATGATTTCTCTTTTGGTTCCAACTTTTGTGCTCTTTATTTTGCTTAGTGGTGAAAGAATACTAACCTTATAGAATTGGGGGCTTTCTATCTCGATTTTATAATGAGATGGCCATGTTTGCCAGCCCGTTTACCACATGATACCCCACTCTTCATGGCCGGCCATGCTAGTCTCAGCTTTATACTAGGGTAGCATTCTAAGCTCTTGTTCTCCCACTACCCCTGTTAGGGCCAATTCCTCCAGGACACCAACATAAACAAGGTAGACCCTTTCTTTCAAGTATTCTCCCTGGCTGATCAGTATTTTCCCCATCGTTAGATACGATGGTCCTGCTCCTGCTTGAGTTTTCTGAAGTTCTTGATGGCTGACCATTTGTTTTTTCCTTTGGATTCTCTTACAAAGCCTTCATCTGGTTCTCCTGTTTTATTTCTCATAAGCTTAACTATCTCCTTTCAGGGCTCCTGTCCTCTTTCCATCCCTTTGTGTGAGCACGCCACAAGGCTCCATCCTGTCTTCTCCTCTCTTTTAGTTGAAATCTCTTTCATTCACAGAACATCAGCAATCACCACTCTATCCCCACACCTGCCTCTTTCATGCTTCTGCTGTAAAGCAACAGATTCTTGCTATACTTACCTGAAAAGTCCCATTGATATCCCAAGGTCAATATATTTCATTCCAAAATAAGTCCTCCTGCTTACTTCTCTCATCTTATTATAGGTAGCACCATTTCTACAATCTCTTAAGCTCAAAACCTTTCTACAGTCTTCTACTGCCATCTAATTCGTTAGAGTATCCTAAGTTTTCATTTAAAATGCTCCTTACTTTCAACTTTTTCTTTACATTTTAGATGCTGACACCCCTCTTCAGACCTGTACTGCCCTCATCATGGTCAACATCATAGAATGAAATATCTAAGAGCATGTCTGCTGCAAGACAGTAGAGGAAATGTCTAACACAGAAAAAGGCCTGGATCAATGGCTTGAAGTCAAACATGTGTGAGGAAATGTGTTCCATCCAATCATGGTATCTTGATTGGACCATACCAGGTTAAATTGTTAGGCTACTTCACCTCTAAACAGCCTAGAATAGCAGAGCCCAAAAGAAACTCGTAAGTGGAAAATCTTATCCAAAGCCACATGGATTTACAAGAAGCAAGGCACAGTAGCTACAGCCAAAGAATGGCTAGCTGAATTGATGCATGTAGCTCTTGTCATGAAGGAAGACTTATGAAGGGCAGAAGTTCTATTCCACATTCAAAAGACAGCTCTTTGGAAATACATATCTGCTTTTTTTTTTAATCTCCAATCATTATTCCAGAACGGCCTCTTAATCATTTTTCCTGACCTGGTTCTCTCTCCATCAGGCTCCCTTAACTATCTTCTCTGGACAACCAAATAAATATATTATGTTATTTCTTTGCCATTTTGATTCCCTAACAGATATTACTTTTACATCCCCAGGAAATAGGATTATCTCTAAGCCCTCTTCTATTCACTCTTCGCTCTTGAGCCAATAAACCTCCCAACTTGCTAAACTAGATCTTGAAAAATATCTCCTTTCCAAAATGCTGTTGATTTCCGTAAGTTATTATATCACTTTTAAAAGCTACCTTCAACAGCTACTGCAGAGTAATTATTAAATAATCACTCAACTAATAATGTAGTTGCTAGCACATGTTCTCTGGTGTGACGAGACAATTCTAGCCTTGTTAATTTAGTTGGTTTGAGCAGGTTTTGATAAAAGCAAAATCTAAAGATATTGATTTTAAGAAAAACCAGTAAATGTCAATGAGCTTTAAAAAATCTGCCAACCAACCAAGCCCAAATATGTAAGTATCCTCTGAAAAATGTATAACAAAATTACAAAGGCAACTTTTACCCAACCTACAGGAAACCTATGGAAAAATTTTATTATGCAAAATGTTTCTAATGAGTGCCTCTTTAAAAACCTCTCAGGAACAAAGCAGGTGTTGTATTTTATTTCTAAGAATTATTAACTAGGACAGAATACTTATATATAATCTCTTTCACTCAAGAATAAATTCTTTGGGGTCAGTGAATGTGCCCTTCATGTATTTAAATAAATGCAGTTAATAAACTCACATAATTAATGGACCTTATTGAAAAGCTGACTCCAAAACTTGCTAGCCCTGTTATCTTCAATTAGTTACTTGGTCCCTCTAGCACTTGCTTTCTTCATCAGTTAAATTAGAATGATAATCACTATCCTATAAAGTTCTTGAGAGGATTGAATAAAGTTTTGTATGTGAAATACCCAGCTCAGCATCTGATCCATGATAAATATGTATTGAGTTCATTCTCTACGTCAATCTCTGTGTTTGGTGCTGAGGGTATAGATATGAAATAGGTGGCCATGTGGCCCCTTTTCTCAGGGAGCACAAGGTCTAGTGGGATTCACGCTCTGAAGGGCAAAGGACAAAGTGTTGCAGGACTGGTCAGGAGGTTTCCTAATGTGGACCTGTGGGTTCTGGGTGGGCTTCAGAGACTGGAAAGATGAGAAAAACTAGGTTAGATGACGAATATGATATGAGTGTGTGTGAGTCTGTGGCTGTGTTGTGTGTAATCTGCTCTAGTTATACATGTAAAATTCAGGGATGTTCACCAGAAAGTTTTAATTCCTCTGTGGATGGTAAATGTTTTATAGCAACTTAAACATTCAAATGTGGCGTAACTAAATACCGTTTCCCAAAGTGTTTTTCTAGTTTAGCTCCTCCCACATTGTCCAGGGCTCCTCTGACTCGAAAAAATTAATTTGACCAATCTAGAATTAGAAAATAGTACCTTCTTTTAGTAAAGAACACGTTGATCCCAGAAGTAAATGAACGTATTTATTATTAATTTATAATGAAATATGCTGACAGCCAACCCCTTTACCTCTAAACGAAAAACATATTGCTCAGCAACCTGCCCCAGGCCTGTCCAACTTATAGAAATATCTGAAGTGATAATAATTGTTGCTGGTTTTAAGTTAGAAATTTAGGCCTAATGAGAGAGATTTTTATTATTTTATTAATATTTCATATGACAACCAATAAAGTTCCTTTTGATTTGGATTTAGCACAAAGTATCTTAAAATGTCTGAATGCAAAGGCAAGTTGGAAATTCACCAGTTGGGTGTGCTGGGGTCCCCCAACTAGCTGCAGCCCCCAATTCCCATCAGCACAGGTGGCTGGATCCCACCATTGAGATAAAAAAAGCAAACATCAGCCACTGGCCTCTCCTCTGGTGACTGTCAGAACCCACTCTCCCACCCAAGGGTAACTTCCTGGCAGACCTTTGTTTTTCTGCCCCTCACAGTGACCTTGACACCTCTCAGAAATAAAATGTTATTTCTTCTCATAGGCTTTCAGCTTATCAAAAAACAAAAAACAAAACAAAAAAAATTTTATTGAGGTATAATCAACATATAAAAGGCTGTACATATTTAAAATATACAACTTGCTGAGTTTGGAGACAAGTATATATCCATGAAACTCTTACCACAATCTATGCCATAAACATATCCATCACTTCAAAAAGTTTCCTCCCACCCTCTTCATTTATTATTAGTAATTTTTTTGTGATAGGAACAGAATTTTCCTTAAAATTTTAGCAAAATTTTAAGTACACAATGCAATATTGTTAACTTTAGGCATTATGCTGTACAGTAGATCCCCAGGACTTACTTATTTGTATAACTGAAACTTTGTACCATTTGACTAATACTTCCATTTCCTTCTCACCCCAGCACCTGGCAACCACTATTCTACTCTCTGTCTCTATGAGTTTGAATTTTTTAGATTCCTCACATACGTGGTACATTAGCAGAATGAAGGATACAAATCACATGATTATCTCAATAGATTGGAGAAAAAGCATTTGACAAACTTCAACACTCTTTTATGGTAAAAACTCTCAACAAATTAGTTACAAAAGGAACTTACCTCAACATAATAAAAGCCAAGTAAATAAATATAAAGCTCGGCCAGGCACAGTGGCTCATATCTGTAATCCCAGCACTTTGGGAGGCTGAGGCTGGTGGATCACCTGAGGTCGGGAGTTCAAGACCAGCCGGACAAACATGGAGAAACCCGATCTCTACTAAAAATACAAAATTAGCAGGGCATGGTGGTGCATGCCTATAATCTCAGCTACTCGGGAGGCTGAGGCAGGAGAATCACTTCAACCCAGGAGGCAGAGGTTGCAGTGAGCCAAGATTGCACCATTGCACTCCAGCCTGGGCAATGAGAGCAAAAGTCCTTCTCAATACATACATACATACATACATACATACATACATACATACATACAGCTCACAGCTAACATCACACTCAATGGTGAAAAACTGAAAATTTTCCTTTAAGATCTGGAACACTGCAAGGATGCCCACTCTCACCCCTTCTATTCAACATAGGACTCTAAGTCTTAGCAATCAGGTAAGAAAAAGAAACAAAAGGCATCTAAATCAGAAAAGGGGAAGTAAAATGATCTCTGTTTGTAGATGACTTGATCTCACATGTAGAAAATCCTAAAGACACCACCAAAAAAACTGTTAGAACTAATAAATGAATTCAGTCAAGTTGCAGAATACAAAATCAACATATAAAAATCAGTTGTATTTTTGTACACTAGTAACAAACAACCCGAAAATAAAGTAAGAGAACAATCGCATTTACAACAGCATCAAAATAATAAAATACTTAGGAACAAACTTAACTAGGAGGTGAAAGACCTGTACACTGAACACTATAAAACATTGATGAAAAGAACTTTTAGCTTCCCTTAAACTCATTATGTACAAGAGGAAGCTCTGAGAAGCTAGGAAACCAACTTCAGGTTATACGACTATAGTTAATGGGGCAGTCAGGATTAAAACCCATGGTTCCTGAACTCTGGTCCTGGATGACTCTGTCATGTCACACTGCCTTCCACCCAGCTTGAGTCTACAAGGAGCAGCCCTGGTCAGCCCCAAAGGGGTCAGTCAGGCTTGGATAGTGGTTCCATGTGGGAGTGCCTTCCTAGTATTTCTTGGGAAATTGTTGTGTTTTTCAAAATCCCAAGGAAAAAACTCTCAAGAAATTTTAAAGACTGGAAAAATCTTTAAAATTTGCTGGAAGAATTAAAACATTGATTGCTAAAACACAGCAATCAATGTAGAGATGTTGCTGATTTGAAGGGCTCCACTGACATCAGGTGGAAAGCAACAGAAGGAAATATGAACACACAAAGTGGAGGTTAAGGTTGACCAGCATGTCTAGGAATTGAGACAGGAGCACAGAAAAGAGAAGTGGTCACTATATTATGGGTCAGTCTTGTCTATAGCTGTTGCAATGTTATAAGTGAGTGTTCGTAGCCACAGCTGGTACTAACAGTAAGTCAAGCTTGCAAATAAAATAATTATTAATATGTCTATACAAATAGAATATTTTAAATAAGTCCTATGAATGGTATTCCAAGAAATAACAAGTTTTAGAAGCAATACAAGTTTTTTAATTGGCAATTTTGAGACATGGTTCTGCATAGTGCCAAGAGATCTGAACTGTTGTATTAATCAAATACTACCCAATAATCTTTGCTGACATTTTACAGCATTTGAATATTTGCTATGGGAAAAAAATTTATAAATACTACTAAAAATAATATTTATTTGTTTAAAAATAAAACTCTTTTTAGATATCTATGGCTATGATTTCTTTCTTTTTTTTTTTTTTTTTTGAGACAGAGTCTCCCTCTGTCACCCAGGCTGGAGTGCAGTGGCGCGATCTCGGCTCACTGCAAGCTCAGCCTCCCCGGTTCATGCCATTCTTCCGCCTCAGCCTCCCGAGTAGCTGGGACTACAGGCTCCCGCCATCACACCTGGCTAATTTTTTGTATTTTTAGTAGAGACGGGGTTTCACTGTGTTAGCCAGGATGGTCTCGATCTCCTGAACTTGTGATCCACCCGCCTCGGCCTCCCAAAGTGCTGGGATTACAGGCATGAGCCACCGCACCTGGCCCAATCTATGGCTATGATTTCAATGTTTGTTTTCTCTCAAACTTATGTTAAAATTTAATTACCATTGTAATAGTATTAAGAGGTGAAACCTTGAAGAGGTGATTAAGCTCTACCTTCATGAATGGATTAATGCCGCCATTATACAGGATTGGGTTTCTTAAGAGAGAATTCCTATAAAAGGATGAGTTTGGCCCCCTCTTGCTTTCTCTCACCCTCTCTTTGCCCATAGAATGATGCAGCAAGAAAGTGCTCACCAGATGCTAGCCCCTTGAACCTGGATTTCCCAAACTTCAGAATCATAAACCGATAAATTTCTGTCCATTAAAAATTACCCAGTCTGTGGCATTCTGTAGCACAAAACAAACTAAGCCATACAAAATAATATTTAAAGAATATGAAGAGGGTTGGAAGTATTTTAAAGACAAAAACAGCTTATGATTTAAGAAATTATTGAGATTTCCTGGGAATATGACTCTCTTACTTTCATATCCTATAGATTATGATCTGATAGAAATTTAGAAATACTGGGCTTAGGTCATGAGTGGGACATAGTCCCAACCAGCATGGATTATTGTTCTAATTTAGAAACTTTCATAAAGAGAAAAAAGTAAAAGTTTTTATTGTATTAAGTGAAGTACTTAAAACTGGTTTGAAATTTTGCGTAAAATATTTTGAAGGACAAAAAGTAGAATTCACTAAGAATTCAACCAAATATACTGCAGAAAAATAGCTGGTTTTAAGTATTACCTCCCCCCAAATCATTCCATGCATTTTCTCTCTCTGTTCATTGTGATAACTACCATTTTTGACACAAGTTTTATTGGAGGTTCTATTTCCAAAATGGTGACGTAGAATATTAGCCTTTCCTCCAGGTTGAAAAAACAAAACTGCCTATCCTTGGTGGTTTCCTTTGGGACTTCAGATGTTGCTCAGACACAGTGGGCCTTCTATAATTCTAACCCAAATGTGGACGATGGGAAAGTTTAACTTTCTAAAGGTCAAAACATGCAATATATCCCTACTAATAACTATTCTTACTGAAACCACATTCAATCTGGTTTATTTAACTGAATGATTGTTCACATCTAGAAAACAAAGAACTAGGATGGAGGAGAATATTTGTTACTTTAAACAAATTCATATGAATAACAAAAAGATTGAGATGAAATATTTCATTTGGATGAAAAGTAATAGAGAAAAATCTGCTGTCTCAAAGCCTAATGGGGAAGATTGTGCCCTAAAATCATCTCTTCTTATCTACAGAGAGGGCCCATTATTCTCCCTGGGTTATAGTACTACTTGGGTATACATTCTTTTTTTTTTTTTTTTTTTGAGACGGAGATTCGCTCTGTCTCCCAGGCTGGAGTGCAGTGGCGCGATCTCGACTCACTGCAAGCTCCACCTCCTGGGTTCACGCCATTCTCCTGCCTCAGTCTCCTGAATAGCTGGGACTACAGGTGCCCACCACCACGCCCGGCTAATGTTTTTATATTTTTAGTAGAGATGGGGTTTCACCGTGTTATCCACAATGGTCTCAATCTCCTGACCTCGTGATCCACCCGCCTCGGCCTCCCAAAGTGCTGAGATTACAGGCGTGAGCCACCACGCCCGGCCCTACTTGGGTATTCGTTCTTAATCCAGAGCTGCAAATAAATGGTTCTTTCCAAACCTATTAATTATTTATCATGACAATTTTTTTCTTAAAAATCCAACAAACTCTGGAACTGTGAGAATATACCCTTGTCATATAGACATTTATTTTTTTTAAAATATTTTTACGTGATGCCACGTGGTACCAAAAGCAGGTATAAGGGTAAAAATAAAGTCCTTTAGTTAGAAAAGGAGCAGAGTCACATTGCTTTTTGGTATTCTACATCCAGATCTTCAGTTTGATATATCCCTTTTATGGCTCTCAATGTACACATTTTCAGAAGACTCAGAAGCCTTCAGAAAAAAACCAAAGCAACATAATATTTCATGAAAGTTCTCCTCTGTTAAACAAGAAATGGAAGAAGTGAAAAACAATAAACAAAAGGAAAAGTTAATATCTCATGAATATTTTTACTATATAGTGCAGTTAATATTTTTAATATATAATGAATTTTTACAAATCAATAAGAAAAAATAACTCAAGTTTTTTAAATAAGGCAAAAACTGTATAAGCAGTTCATGAAAGAAGAAACAAATGTACAACAAACACAAAGTCATGTTCAACACAACTAACAAGTCAATAAAAAAAAACTAAAATAATGTGTCATTTTTTACATATCAAATTAGCAAAACTTATAAAGAATGGTAATACTTTATAAATAAAAAAGTATGGGTGGGGTAGGAAAGGTACTCCAAAGAGTGATACCATGTTTCTGGGCAAAAATTACCCAAATATACCAAAACCTTATAAAGTTGCAATTTTTTGCCAGGATTTAAAAAAAATTTTTTTTTCTAAGGAAACAATTAGACAAGGAGACAAAGAAATAGTTACAGAATGTTTCTTGCAGCCTTGTTTATGATAGCAAAATATTAGAAACAGCCAAAGTATCTAATAATAATGAATTTTTTTAAATAAATCATGGTAATCCATATAACAAATTGGCCTAAAAAGAAGTGTGCAAGCCACAGTACAATAAAGATATACTGATTTCATTCCTGTAAATAAGTATGTGTGGATACGGGTATCTAGATGCAATAAAAGACTCAGGAAATAAAATGTATATACCAACAAATATTTCTTGAGTGAATGAGTCAATGAATATGGTAACAGTGATTATCTCCAGGTATCAGTATTATGGATGATTGTGTATGTTTTGCTGATTTATGTTTTCTTTCCTTCTTTCCTTCCTTCCTTCCTTCCTTCTCTTTGTTTCTTCCTTCCTTTCTTCCTTTTCTTTCTTTCTTTTCTTTTCTTTTCTTTCTTTCTTTTCTTTTCTTTTCTTTCTTTCTTAATTTCTTTCTCTTTTCTATCCTTTTTGATCCCATTCTTCCTTGTTTTCAACCTACGCTGGCTTTCTCAGCCATGTATGAACTTCTCTCTCCCTTCACCTACATGGTAAAATGTAAAAAGTCTTATATTCTATTCAAAAGGAGGATATTGCTGAATTGAGTACAACTTTTTTAAAGCAATATAGACGCCTTGCATTCACTCTTAGGTTGTATGATAACAGGAAAACCAAATGAAGCCAAAAATCCAGAGCATGTGTTAAAAATCAGATTTCATCATTAACAAATATCATCATAACTAAAATCCAGATAACTAAACGTTCCCACCATATGGCTAGAGCAAAGTTTATTCTATACCTATTACTGTGCAGAACCACAAAAAGCACTGAGAATACAGAAACAAACAAAAAACAGTTTCTAAACTCGAGAAAGTCACAATCCCAAGGGGTAATCGAATGTGCCAATGTTAGTCTTAATTTAAACAAAGCTCCTCATGAGTAACCAGTTCTGCCTGAGGACACAGAAAAGGTAGGGAAGAACTTAAAGGTGGAATTTAGAAAGTGAGTATGCATTCCTCAGGTATAAAAAGACTGGAAGGGCATTTCAAGTAAACAGACTAGCCAGCAGAAAGATAAGGAAGCAGAAAAGTTCCTGCAATAGTACGTGTGGCAAAAGTTCTAGCTCTGCAGAAGAATTTGGAAGTAAAGGTGGAAAGTGCATTCGGCCTGAATGACAATTAACAGTTACCTGGATAGTTCAGTTTGCATGTGGCTGAGTTTTACAGATTCAAATAACCCTACATTTAAATGATAGTGTCTCAAACTATTAATAGGTCCTTGTTCAGCTATAGCAGCAGGCAATTACCTTTGTTCATTAAAGTGGAATATTTTTGTTTTCCTTGCCAAGAAAGGAGTGATTTCACTTTTATCTCTTTTCCCTTTCAGTTCTTTCCATTTATGTTTTTCAGACACAGAGACACACCCATTAAGCCAGGGTTTCAATGAAAGAAAACTAGCCAATCCAGTTATGACATCGTCATTGGTGGTGTTAATATGGAGACAGTTGCCTTCTTGTTACTCAGTAGGGTGAGACTGAAAAAGGCTTGGGCATGTGCGTGGAGCCAGTGTGTCTGGCTTCAGCCACCTCCTTCTCTCGCTTTGCCAAAGAAATAGAAGCAAAGAAACCATCTCCTTATTGTTCTCTTGCATAAATAGGCCAGCTGCCCATAGCGGGAGGGTAGCGTCTAGGCATTTTATGTGACCTGCTGTGGAAGGGTGGGGTTACTGTCTCAAAATTCCTGCACCTGAAAGTGGGGGAAAGCGCCACTTCCAACTAACTAAAGTAAAAGTACTGACCTGCAAGCCTGCTGACTTCTGTTAATAGGAAAGAATGCTAAAACATTTGCTGCTAGCAAGGACAACTGCAGAAAATGCAGTTCAGACCGTCATAGGAGACTTGAAGATTGCCAGCTCCTCACCATGCTGTTCAGCATCAAAAGGCCACCTTCTACCTTTTTTTTTTGACCAGATACACACAATTGAGCCCTTCTGAATCTGGCATCACAGATGTTGAGACATACTTTTGCAGAGCAGTTTATGATGACATTTATGAGCTATGCCTCACAGTCATCTCTCAAGGTGAGTGAAGACAATCCAACATACAGGGAAACTGAAGTGTTGGGAGCCCTGGTGCAGGCCCTGGCAAGTTGAAGCCTCAAGAGATGGAGTGACAAACCAACAAACTGTTCTAACCAACAAATTTAATTCTTGAATGGAGATTGTTTCTTGTTGAGTGGGAGAGGGAAAGTATAGTTAGGGAGACAAGTTGGATAAGGATAAGTTTCAGGGGAATAAATACAGGGGGCAAATCTAAATTAAACCTATCTTTGGTATGCAGCCAACTCAAAGCATGAATAAGGGGATCCTAGGAATATTACAAAGGAGCAATATACTATTCCACTAAAAAGGAAGCTGTTTCTCCCAAAACTGAAAGGCAAAAGTAATTTCAAAGATACTAGACACATATACTAAATTCAATGTCAGCCAAAGAAACAGCAGAAGTTCAAGTTTAAATCATACCATAGAACAGCCAGATGTGTACCTGGGGGCTACATGGATGAGCTATACATTGTCCCGGTAGGTTTAAATGGCGGAATCTTTGTCAATGGCCTGACGTCATGGAGTCTTCTGCATAACCCCTTGGCTCAGAAAGCATAAATACAGAATTTACTCTCTTTAAAGTATCATATCTCATTACTACCACAGAAGATTCTAGGTAAAAATCTAGTTTTCCATGAAAAACTTTTAAGTATTTACTAAACTCCCCCAGTGAGGTGATTGTTTTTAAACAAATTATTTTCAGAGGCGGAATAAGCAAACCTCTGAAGCAAAGGTTAAGAGGCTTCATTTTCCTTTTTTTTATAAGGACATTTTTAACAGCAACTTTTTTTGTTTTTGAAATCTTAGTTCAATCTTAATTGCCATCAGTGAGACATAAAAAGGTTGCACAGCATTGGGAAAAAAAAAAAATTGACTACCTTGTCAAAAAGGAGGTCATTTCTCACCATGCTAACTGCAGTCAAGAACTCATTTCAAGTGCGGGATTCTACTTTTTGGATCTTAGCTCATGTTGTTTCTATTGTGAATGTAGCCTACTCAAAGCCATTTTCTTTCTGTTTAGCCTTGTTATGTTTCGCTTTTGTCCTGGGCATTGGAGGCATGGTCTGAGAAGTCGGGCTGACCTGAATTTGGATCCTAGCTCCCAAGTTACAAGCTGGAGAGCTGGAACTTTCCTCCTTTTCTCTCTTTGATCTCTCAGAGCTTTCCTATCTTTATTAAAAATGGCATAAGGGGCCAGGCATGTTGGTTCATGCCTGTAATCCCAGTGTTTTGGGAGGCTGAGGTGAGAGAATCACTTGAGGCCAGTAGTTCGAGATTAGCCTGGGCAGCAATGCAAGACCCTATCTCTACAAAAAATAAAAATTAAAAAATTACCTGGGCATGGTGGCATGCCTGTAGTCCCAGCTACTCGGGAGGGTGAGGAAGGAGGATTGCTTGAGCCCAGGAGTTCGAGGCTACAATGAGCTATGATCATGCCACTGCACTCCAGCTTGGTGACAGAGAAAGACCCTGCTCCTAAGTAGATAGATAGATAGATAGATAGATAGATAGATAGATAGATATGATAGATAAATAAGGCATAAGGTTACTATAAAGGCAAAACAAAGAACTATCTTAAAGCAAATAATAAATGATAAATTGTACCATGATTCATCCAGATTCCAAAAAAGAAATTTGGACACCATCCTTGACTTCTCCTCCTTTTTCCTATACACAAACAACTGGTCATCAAGTCTCATCAACCCCTTCCTCTCTATTCTCATTTCCACTGCTTCATCTCAGATTATCAGGTTCCCATGTCTAGCCTCACCCTGTCCTAATGTGTTCCCTTTGCTGCCACCATATCATGCTTTCTCAGCCACAAATATGATGCTGTCATTGCCTGCTTTGACTCCAGTATCTCCTGCTGCATCTGGGGAAAAAGTCAAGGCAACTTATTACCTGGTTCCAGCACACCTGCCTCTCCAGTCTCATCTCTGGCTCCTCCCCCTACCCCGACCCCTTTCTATCCTTTCTCTAGCTCTCTCTGCCCAACCATACTACACTATTTTGCAGCAGTAAATATGAGAATCATAATTATTTAAGATTTAGTTTAAGTGCCACCTCTTCTTGGAAATTTTCATAGACTCACCCTCTCATCCCACCTAGTCTGAGTTGAGAGCTTCTTCCAAAGTCTCCCAAGCACCTTTCATCATAGCACATGTTTCTCTGGGTAGTAATTATCTGTGGGCTCCTTAAGGATAAGGACTGTCTTTTCGGTCTTTGTAACCTCAACAGCTAGCACAGTACTTTGCATGAAGGATCTGCTTCATGACTGAATGAATAAATGAATGAACTCATACACCCAGCATAGTATTAGATGCATTGGAGGCATTCCATAAGAGCTAGTTGGGTTTCCTTTCCTTCTTTCTCAGATCAAGTCCAGAATCAAGAGATTTCTGAAATGGGGCTGGGCATGGTGGCTCACACCTGTAATCCCAGCACTTTGGGAGGCTGATGCGGGTGGATCACTTGAGGCCAGGAGTTTGAGACCAGCCTAGCCAACATAGTGAAACCCCCATCTCTACTAAAAATACAAAAAAGTAGTCAGGCATGGTGGCAGGCGCCTGTACTCCCAGCTACTCGGGAAGCTGAGGCAGGAAAATCACTTGAACCCAGGAGGCAGAGGCTGCAGTGAGGTTAGATCACTCCATTGTACTCCAGCCTGGGCAACAGAGTGAGACTCTCAAAAAAAAAAAAAAAAAAAAAAGAGAAAGAGGGAGAGAGAGAGATTTCTGAACTGGTAATTGTTTTGCAAGGACTTCTGTGAGGTGTGAGGTGAAGTTTTATCTTTCTTCTATACATCCCAGGACATAACTGGCTACTTTCCATTCTTTATTCTTCTCACCTCCCTACACACACCCACACACACACATACACACCCCCCACATTCCCCCCGACATTCCACAGAAGTATCACTACCATCTCAGAGGGGTCCCTTGAACTAATCTGCCCTTCCATGGCACCTCTAGACATTTGAACCCTTGGATTTACGTAGAGTCACTTGGGGAGGTTTTTAAGACACAGATGTCTGTGCCTCACCCCCATCCCCTACCAAATGTAGGGTGGAACACAATGGTTATAGTTTTCAAAAGCAATCCCCAAAGTAATCCAGCAGATCTTCCAGGGTTGGGAACTACTGCTCACAGGTCAAACTTTTAGTTCCAAAGGACAAAAAGAAATACTATTCAATCCGTGACCCCTTCCCAAGAGCCAGCTCAACAGTAAGCCAAGCATGCTGTTGTTGCCAGGGGGAGGAACAAAAAAGAAAGTTTGTATTTTTACTTATATACTTATTTATACCTGTGTTGCTCCATAACAGTTTAGGGTGCCCTAGGGCAACAGTATTCTCTCTGTCAATGGAAAACTATGAAACCTCACAAAATTCATATCCATCAGATAATCAGTCCTTCCTAATTTAAAGAATTTGTTTCCTGTGATTTTGAAGGGGGTCCTTCTGCAATATTGAGTCTCTCTTTCCTGACATTCCTCAGGAAGCTGCACAACTTTGGGGCTCATGATCCTCCAAGGAAACTCGGTCATTTCTCTTGCTGTCAGTTTGCATTTCCAATGATGTCCCTTATACTGATACAATGCCAGTCAAGCAAAAGCACTGTGGCAAGAAGAGGGAAAGGTACTAGAACTAATAGTTTTTTTTGTTGGTTTTTGGCAGGTTTTTTGTTTTTGTTTTGTTTTGTTTTGTTTGGGTTTTTTTGTGTGTGGGTTTTTTTTTTTTAAATATCAGTTAGGTTTGGCACCTGTTCTTTTTAGCTTACAGCAGCTCAAAATAAATTAGTATTTATTTTTTAAAATAACTAAAACAGTTTGGGGTTTCTCCCACTTGCAGTCTGAAAATCATCTCTAATTTTCTGCCTGAACACTCAAGAAAGGGTTAAGTTTCCAGTATTTTTCATTTCTCCATTTATTTCACTTCCAGGGTCTTTCTTCAAGGGAGTAAAGGGAGAATGTAGTTTTACTTCAGTTGTATTACATTCAGAAATCCCAAACAATGTTGGCTCCTGCTTCATTATTTCTTTATTTTCTCCGGAGGGAACAATTTGGAAAAGGAAAAGGTGAGAAATCTCCAAGAAATTAAGCTTCTTAGTTCTTTTTTCTTCCTTTTGATGCTACCAGCCTGAGTTTGCCACTGTGATTTTCACAGTTCAGTAGGAAGACCTCCACCTATACCATCCTACCCTTGACTCTTTCTTGGAATTCCCAAGTCCGTGGGATTTTGGATTGTTTTTCTTGCAGAGTAACCAGGAATCCTAATCACACCACTCAAGAAAAGAGTTCATTTCCTCCATCACTGCATATTAATAGAGAAGCAGGAGCTACATGATGTAGACCCTGGAAAGGCCTTCATTGGCTTGGAAATCCTTTATTGTAAATGGGTTCAGGACTCTTTTATTTTTTCCCCATTCTGACAGTGACCAACAGCAATATGCATGACCTGATGGGACTTTTCTCA
Organism: Hylobates moloch; assembly: GCF_009828535.3. Classification (NCBI taxonomy): domain Eukaryota; kingdom Metazoa; phylum Chordata; class Mammalia; order Primates; family Hylobatidae; genus Hylobates; species Hylobates moloch. The sequence continues at coordinate 163,469,578 of NW_026652276.1, read as the reverse complement.
GAGCACACCATTCTTGGTATAACAAAGCCCTAACAAGAAAAATAATATACCAGTTCTTGAATCTTCCCCACACCAGTTAAGTGGCTGGTGGACTGTTTGGTCTAAATCTTTCCACTCCTAACAATAACACTGTAGCCCTAGGGGAGAATCCTTGTACAACTGCACAAATCAATCCCCTGCAGCCCTCCTTAAGACACAGCTACCAGAAGAAATTCTTGGAGCCACCACTCTGCTATTTTCCTATGAGGCCGTTTTTCCTTGATATGCCAATAGTTCCCAAACTGACGTGAGTGTGTAGGGAAATATCCTCCCCTGACAGCATCACACCCTATTATTAGGGGAACAAAACAGTGCTGCCTTGTAACTTGGTTTTTTATTAGCCCTACTATTTTTCCAGCCCTATCTCCTAGGACACTTGCCTTGGTCCAAAGTGGAAGGGGTCAGAAGCAATAAGGGTGCCAGCTTCCTTTGCTGCACTTGTTTTGGACATTTCTCCCCAAGATGAGTTGCTTTGTCATTTAGAACACTGTAGCGAGGCTTGAGGGTGACCCTTAGCCCCTAGCAATTTAAGACTGGGAGGCTAGGATCAGCCAGGTAGCTCTACCCAGCCATTTCTCCTCCCCATGAAAGTGTTTTGGGTCTTAGGAAGACTACTCATGGGAATATATACAGTCACATGCTGCATAACAATGTTTTGGTCAACAACAGGCTGATATATGATGGTGGTCCCATAGGACTATAATGGAGCTGAAAAATTCTTGTCGCCTAGGGACGTGGTAGCTGTCGTAATGTCTCAGCGCAATGCATTACATGCATATTTGTGGTGATGCTGGTGTAAATAAACCTACTGTGCTGCCAGTCATAGCACATGTAATTATGTACAATACATAATACTTGATAATGATAATAAATGACTATGCTATTGGTTAATGTATTTACCACACTGCCCTTTTTATTGTTATTTTAGAGTGTACTTCCTCTACTTATTAAGAAAGAAATCAACAGTAAAATAGCCTCAGGCAGGCTCTTCAGGAGGTATTCCAGAAGAAGGCATTGCTATCTTAGGGAGTGACAGCTACATGCATGTTATTGCCCCTGAATTCCTTCCAGTGGGATAAGATGTGGAGGTAGAAGACAGTGATATTTATAATCCTGACTCTATGTAGGCCTAGGCTAATGTGTGTGTATGTGTGTCTTCATTTTCAACAAAAAAGTTTGAAAAGTAAAAAAAAAAAAAATTAAAAATTTTAAAAATAAAAATGTTTATGGAATAAAGATATAAAAAAATTTTTTGCACAGTTGTACAGTGTGTGTTCTAATCTGTGTTATTACAAAAGAGTCAAACACTTAAGAATTGTTAAAGTTTATAAAATAAAAATGTTATAGTAAGCTAAGGTTAATTTATTATTGAAGAAAGAACATTTTATAAATAAATTTAGTGTAGCTTAAGTGTACAGTATTTACAAAGTCTATAGTAATGTATAATAATGTTCTAGGCCTTCACATTCACTCACCACTCATTCACCAACTCACCCAGAGCAACTTCAGGCCTGCAAGCTCCATTAATAGTAAGTACTCATATGGGTGTACCATTTTTTATCTTTTGTACCATATTTTTACTGTGCCTTTTCTATGTTTACATACACAAATACTTACCACTGTGTTACAATCGCTTACAGTATTCAGTATAGTGGCATTCTATATAGGTTTGTAGCCTAGAAGCAATAGACTATATACCATCTAGCCTAGGTTTGTAGTTGGCTACCTCATCTATGTTTGTGTAAGTACAATCTATGATGTTTGCATAGCAATGAACTCACCAAAGGATGCCTTTCTCAGAACGTATCCTGGTCAATAAACAACATATGGCTGTATCTGAATTTGTGGTAGGCATACAGCTCAGGTCTTCATCCTGTGGTTTCCCTCATTCTACTCCCCACTTCACCATTTACAACAAAAATAATTTCATTCATTCATTCATTCATTCAACAAACATTTTGTGAGTCCTTAGTATGTGTCAGCCACTGTTCTAGGTGCTGGGGCTGTGTCAGAGAACCAAACATTAAAAATCTTTGTCCTCATAGAACTTCATTCTAGTGAGATAAACAATAAAAAAAATGCAAAAGTAAATGATATAGTAGTTTAGAATGCATAGACCTGTTTGAGGGGGAACAGGAGTGAGGGCAGATGTGGGGAGCTGGGTGCAATTTAAATAGAATGATCAGAGTAGACTTACTAAGAAGGTGGCATTCCAGCAGCACTAGAATGAAGTGAGTGAGTTAGCCTGTGGGAGAAGAGCAAAATACTTAAGCCAGTGAAAAATACTTAAGGAGGCATGTTCTATAAATGGAAATGAGACCAATATGTATGGAGTAAGAGTGGGGAAGGCAAAGATGGAATGGGAGCCAGATTAGATGGGGCCTTGGACGCCATTACCAGGCCCAGGGCATTTGTTATTTGCAAAATCTATTCCCATCCTCTAATTGCCTCAACCTTGTAAAATGAATTCCATAGTAGAACTAATGGACTCAAAGATGATCCAGAACTCTTTTTTAGCCAATAGTGTCAATGAAAGCTATGTCCAAACAGTGACATATAAATAAAGCTGATAAAGGTAATTTGACATTTATCTCTTTTTCCATTCTACCCCTCCTATCAGAACCCTAAATGGCCCACTGGCAGAATGTCCGCCCCATAGAGCTAATGTTTCACTCTAGTTCTGGAGAATTGGCTTCAATTCTGAGGCCATGCTGAGATGAAATTTCATGGGACAATTTTGATCATTTAAAAAATAAAGTTTTACATGTGTAGCCTTTTAGTTTGCTATAGAAGAATAATGCCTCCAGAGAAACAGAAGGCCCTAGCTAGCAGTAGCTATTAACAGCACTTGACAACTTGTAGAAGCCGAGGAGATATAAAGCCAGAGCCTAAAGCCAATCCTTCCTAAAATCCTATCAGCATTTCCCTCAAATATATCCCCAGTGTAACCACTTTGCCCCACCTCAACACTACTAATAAAGCCTTCAGTTCGCACCTTGACTACTACCACAGCCTCCTCATAAGCATCTTTCCATGCTCCTCTCACTCCCTCCTACAGATGAGCTGAGCATGGCGGTAGAAAGATAGGCAGGGGCCAGATGATCTTGGGTATCCTTGAAAGCCGCATGAGGAGTCTGGACTTTTTTTAAGTGGGATGGGAAACTGCTGTAAAGCTGTGATCTGGGAAATAATGTGATCTAAGTTTTTTGAGTTTGTTTTTTTAAAGCCCTCTGGTTGCTGCTTGGGGAATTGACCATAGTAAGAGGCAAAAGTAAGGAGATCAGTTAGGAAGCTGCTAAGGCAATAGAGGTGAACAAAAAGCTTGAGAATCTCTTCCTTTTCCTCAAAAATTCAAAGGTCATTTTCTACCTGAAGAACTTTGATGTTACTCTAGCCTTGGTCTTGAACACTCATCATCAAATGCCTGTTTCCCTCTATTTATTCTAGTCTTGATCTAAATACCACTTGCGTGGAGGCTTTCCCCAGCTACTCTATCAGAGTGAGACAAATCCCCATCTTTACCATCCTCTATCCTCACTTTTTCTCAGATCACTTATTATTTCCTTATACTATATATCTCTTTTTTGTTGTTTAGTCTGTCTCTTTCACAAGAGTTTACATTGTATGGGAGCAAAAACCTTTTCTGGTGTCTTTGTAGTTGTAGCTCTAGCACCAGGAACTATGCCTGACCCAGAATAAACATAAGAGGGACTCAATAAATATTTGTTGCATGGATGAATGTATTTATCTGTTCATAGCATGGTCTAAGACAATTTAAATGGTACCAACTTCAATTTCTTAGAAAACACTTGTATTTCCAGAAAAAGGAGACAATGTATTAGAAGCACTAAATACATCTGACAAAGGTCTAATATCCAGAGTCCACAAGGAACACAAATAAATTTACAAGAAAAAAACAAACAACCCCATTAAAAAGTGAGAAAAGGACATGAGCAGACACTTCTTAAAATAAGACATTTATGCAGCCAACAAATGTATGAAAAAAATCTCAACATCATTGATCATTAGAGAAATGCAAATCAAACCCACAATGAGATACCATCTCAAGCCAGTCAGAATTGCAACTATTAACAAGTCTAGAAACAACAGATGCTGACAAGGTTGCGGAGAAAAAGGAATGCTTTTACACTGTTGCTGGAAGTGTAAATAGTTCAACCATTGTGGAAGACAGTATGGTGATTCCTCAAAGATCTAGAGGCAGAAATACCATTTGACTCAGCAATCCCATTACTGGGTATATTCCCAAAGGAATATAAATCATTCTGTTATAAAGATACATGCACATGTATGTTCATTGCAGCACTATTCACAATAGCAAAGACATGGAGTCAACCCAAATGCCCATCAATGATAGACTGAATAAAGAAAATGTGGTACATGTACACCTTGGAATACTAGGCAGCCATAAAAAGGAATGAGATCATGTCCTTTGCAGGGACATGGATGGAGCTGGAAGCCATTATCCTCAGCAAACTAACACATGAACAGAAAACCAGACATTGCATGTTCTCTCTTCAACTGGGAGCTGAACGATGAGAACACATGGACACATGATGGGGAACAACACACACTGGGGATGTAGGAGGGGTAGGGGGAGGGAAAGCCTCAGGAAGAATAGCTAATGGATGTTGGGCTTAATACCTAGGTGATGGGTTGATCTGTGCAGCAAACCAGCATGGCACACATTTACCTATGTAACAAACCTGCACATCCTGCACATGTACCCCAGAACTAAAAGTAAAAGTTGAAGGAAAAAATTTTTTAAAAAGCACCAAATATTCCTGGTACATAACAATCACTTATTTTTGTTGAAGGTTCACTATATCCTGGACAGTATTATGAGTTTTTCTTATCTGAATCCATCAGCAACGCTAAGAAGTAGATATTACTATCCTGATTTTACAAGAGAGGAAACTGAAACTTGAATACCTACCCACTGCGAACTCTTAGGAACACTTGAAAGTTCATTGCCTTCTAACGCTGAGAAGCCCTTGAAAAGGTGGTTTTAGCCTTGAGAAAGAAAAAGTTGCTGATAGGCTTGTTTAAAAGCCAAGAAGTTGTTATAGTTTTAAAGCCTAAATTGGGCCTGGTGTCAGCTGATCCGATGACCTTTCCTTTTTTATCCCTAGTAATCCGGTAATCTCCCATTGATGAGCAAAGCACGTGTACTCTATTAAATACTGGGTGCAGTTTAGGCAACACTGCCTCCAGCCTCAGGTGCCCAGCAGGAAGTCGTAATTGACAATACAGAGCTAAGTAGGGCAGCATGGTGGCAGCCCAGGTCACCTTCCCCATCCATCCCTCCTCATGAAGCTTGCTGCACTCATTTACTGCTCAGCTCCTCTTTGACCAATGGCTAAGGCCCTGGACTGGACATTGCCAAGCCCAGTTCTGTTCCTAACACAGATGATTGCTGCAGTGAGTCATAAACACCTCACTGAATCTCACCTGAAAAGTTAAATGGAATGCCCTCTTCATTCTTGACTCCCAGGATGTGCTAATACCCCACAAATATGTGACGTTCCTCAAAGGAAGGACATGTATATCATTCAAAGTGATATTGTGAGTTCCAAACTCAAAATTTAAAAAGGCACTGGGAGAAGTAAATATTTGCAGAGAAGCTGTATCCCTAACAATATGATCAAAATATAATAAACTTAATTTTCATCAAAACTATTTTTTGTTTCCAAGCATAGAGACAAGAAAGATGGGCCAGGCGTGGTGGCTCACACCTATAATCCCAGCACTTCGGGATGCCAAGGCAGGTAGATCACAAGGTCAGGAATTCAAGACCAGCCTAGCCAACATGGTGAAACCCCGTCTCTACTAAAAATACAAAAAAATTAGCTGGGCATGGTGGCACGCACCTGTAATCCCAGCTACCCAGGAGGCTGAGGCAGAGAATTGCTTGAACCAGGCAGGCGGAGGTTGCAGTGAGCCGAGATGGCGCCACTGCACTCCAGACTGGGCAACAGAGCGAGACTGTCTCAAAAAAAAAAAAAAAGAAAGAAAGAAAAAAAAGAAAGATGGCCTTCCTGAAATATCGACTATACATAGCTATATTTTAGATTTTTCACAGTTGGAATTTGGTGTTTATGTTTATCCTTTTAAATATCAGTGAGAAAGTTTATATTTGTGTCTAGTGCCATGATAACATTAGCATGTCCCCTTTTTTGTGAGTGAGAGAGATCAGATGATTTACCTCTTCTCATCTTTAGGGCTTATTTTCTAAATATTTTATCATGAAGGAGTTATTTTTTATAAAGATTTGACATGTCTTTTATTTTATTTTTGCTTTTCTTTATTTAGGAAAAAGCAAAACAACAATGGATTCTTTTCTGAGATGCACATTGACTTGTAGGAAGGAAGTCTGAGAAGCAATTTGTCCACGAACAGAGATTGTGGTCTCTGCAGAAAAATGTACCAAGGTATCTTTCCGGGGTAAGCTGTGGAGGATATGTGGGCCTGATCCTGCACAGTCTAATGGGCACAAGGCTTTCTTTTACGTCAGAGTCTGAGGCTGTTTACAAATAAACACAGACCAAAGTGACACCATGATAGACACCATGAGGGGAACTACGGAATTTTTCCATTAATGACCTATCTGAAATAATACACCACCCTTGATTAAGGGGCAGAAATTCCACTGATGCAATGCCTAGTTGGGTGGGCCAGCACTGAGTAAGTACTATGATGAAAGCCCTTCACAATGGTTTCCAAAGAATGGGAGCCAGAAACACTAAAACAAAGTCATACTTTCACAGAGCAGCAAGAGAAAGGACTTCCAGCGATGAGCCCCTATGGAAAAATCTGCCCTGGCTTCATAGCCCCAAGCACAGCCCTGGGAACCATTAAAGAGAGGCTCTGGCAGATCTCAACTGACACACAGGCAAATGGCAGGAGGCAAGGGAAGGATGCTGGGGCCCACCCCAACTCAGACTTCAGAGATGCAAGATCGTCACACACATACGTGCGCACACACAGATATTCACTGTCTTAGGAAGGCATATTCTACATTTTAATGATAAGCAAACCTTGTAACAGTAAATTGCCTCCTCTTCTTCTAGAGACAGGAATGATGAAAACTCTTTGGAAGGAACAAAGAAGAATAGAGACCTGGATTCCCAGGTCTGAGGGTACTCTGTGAATGATCAGGTGATGGCCACAGCCAGCTTTCCCAGCTCTCGGTTTCACTATATTTGTTGTGCTTCAAGAAGCTCTGAGCATGTTACTTAGCCTGCCTCTACAGGAAAAGGTATATCAGTACCTTAAAAATCACCCCTTCTCTACCCTACACCCATCCCCACAGTCCCCCACCATCCCCTCAGCATCCGTCATCCTGGGTGGTCTCCTGGAACTCTCTGCTCAGTCACCTGTGGCTTCACTACATTTGCCCTTCACATGGATGGTTTTCTATGTAACAGTGCTCTTTCTCTGAATGCCTTTACGGCTGAATCTTTCCTGTCATCCAATAGGAGCTAAAATGTCACCTCCTAATAGAGACCCTTCCTGGCCACACTGTCTAAAGTATTGCTTGCCTCTCTTTTGTAGTCCGTACATTTTTTATTTCCCTCATTGCCCTTTTCCTAATCTGTAACTCTTTTTAATTGTTTAATGTCTCTCTCCCTCATGTGAACACAAGCTTTTTTAGATTAGAAGCCATATCTTCTTTATTACTATACTCCACTCAGCTCAATGACCAGTGTATAGAAGGTAGTTGATAAATATTTGTTGAATGAATGAAAAACTTAGCTGAAGTTCACCTTTTCCACTTCAGTCCACAGTGATCTTTGCATTTCTGGCTTGATAAAGCACTTGAAGTAAGTTCTGCATTCACATGGCACAGCACTCTATTGGGTGGTCTTGATGCCTTCAGTCAGGTCATGCCATCTTAATTCATTAATATGCTACTAAAATTAGGGGTCAGATTTTCTACTCATTATTTTATCCAAACTCTCAGCATAGATCTGGATTCACTTGTCTTAAAGCCAATGTAACAGAAATATTAGCTTTGGGGATAAGAGTCATTTTCCCCAGAGTGGTCTTTTCCCCATAAGCCCTCTATAAAGCTATAGACCTACTGTGACGATTCTGTTCTTAGAACATGACATGAAATCCGGGGTCTTAGTTTCTGAGTGTTGGGAGCAAGCCATCACCTTCAGGAGAGCAGATTTGCTTGTAGAAGTCTTGAACTTCATATAAACATCGTTCATTTCAGGTATACTGTCAAAAATCTAAACAGTCCTAAATTAGGAGCTTATTATAAGTTATTACAGATTTCCTCCTGTTGCTTCCAGATTATTTGTTTAAAAGGATCTGGTAAACACCAGATCTTTAGTATGCTGACTAATGTCTTGCCAAAATAAGGGGGGAAAAACCCCTTTCAAAGTTATTCTGGAAACGCAGGTGGCTCTGTCCAGTAGTACAGATCTGCAGCCCCCCACCACCCCACCCCCGCCCTTACCCCTCTTAGACAGCTTGTTACTTCTAAGCCTTGGAAAGAGCTCTTTTAAGATTGGGAGTTACTTTCACAATTGCTTAAACTAAGAAGACAAAGTCTGTTGTCTTGCTAACATTTGCTCTGTGTGGTCAATCTTTGGTGGTCAGCAAAATGACTCCCAAATGCCAGAATTCAAATGAATAATTCAGGCATTGAACTTTAAAATAGATGCTTAATTCTTCAAGATAGGAACTCTTAACACCTGTCAGATGCTTGGAATGGGATGAGGCACAAAGTAGACAGCAGTGTATAAAATGCAAACAAAAAAAAATTGCATTTCGCTGAGCATGGACTCCACATTTCCATTTCAGCCAAAATGGACACTCACAGTCTTGACTCAATTTCAATTAGTGGAAAAATTGTGAAAGAAAATGAAAGAAGCATTAGTTTTTTTAAAAGAGCCTTAATTATGCAAGATGCCTTAACGTTTTGATTCTAATAAGCATTTTCCAGACTTAAGCTACTTCTATTTGCAGTGTGCTCTCTGGATAACATTCCCTCTCTCCACATACACACCACTACCACATGTCTCTAGGGATTAAATTAATATCACCCTCTACAAGAAACTCCGCTCAATACCTAAGCTACTTTTGCTCTGGAGATTCCCTCAAGGAATCCCAATTGAGCTTAACTTTGAAAACATTTACAAGGTCTTATATCCACATAAGATAAAGCAGTGTACTGAGTGCATATGTAATACAATGAAATAATTTTTAAATTTACTGTTTTTGAGCATGATTATCTTCTGAATTTTGTCCCCCTCCTCCCTCAAATTCATATGTTGAAGCCCTAAACCCAAATGTGACTATTTGGAGAGAGGGTCTGTAAGAAGGTAATAAAGGTTAAGAGAGTTCATAAGGGTAGAGCCTTTATCCAATGGGACTGGCGTCCTTATAAGAAGAAGAAGAGATACTGGAGAGCTCGCTCTCTCTCCAGGCACACAGAGAGGAAAGGCCATGCGAGAATACAACAAGAAGACAGCCATCTTCAAGCCAGGAGAAGAAGCCTCGCCAGAAACCCACCCCAACAGCACCTTGATCTTGGACTTCTAGTCTCCAGAATGGTGATAAAATTACGTTCTGTTATTTAAGCCAACCAGTCTGTGATATTCTGTTATGATAGCCCAAGCAGATTGATAAGTGCTTACTATTGCTTGCTGATCCCCAAGTGCTTCATATACATTATCTCATTTAATCTTCACAACAACCCTATGAGGTTATTTGCATTTAAATATGAGTAAACTGAGGCTTAGAAAGGATGAACAACTTTCCGAGAGTCACACACAGTGTCAGAGCCCTCTGATTCCAGATGGATACTATATTAAGTAAATTAAAATAAGTTAAAATATCTTTAAGGTATGCCAAGGCTTAAAATTGTGGCTGGTGTGTGTCATTTATTCTTCCCATTCATATTCCTGGATTTTTTGCCAGTGGTACCAAATTAAACCTAACTTGAGTTAATCCCAATCTAAGTTAACTGACGTAATGAAACCATAATGCTCACATTTGATCAATATACACCAGGGAATGGTTACCTTATCATTTTTCTCATACTATTTGCCTTTAAAGGTTGGCATAATCTGTTCTTGAGTATAAAGTTGTAGGTGGATTTGAATCTTTTTATTAAGCAATGCTGTCAAGTACTGCAGTTGAAGCTGCAAATCGTGGTTCATCTGGTGGGAAACATACTCTGGATTCTAAGAAGACTGCTCCTTCCTCAGTGCATATAATTTAATGGGAGGAACAAGACAATCAAGAAAAATGTCTTGAAATATCTATTTTTATTTAGTGCACCATTTATTTGCCAAGAGCACTAATGGGATATGTAGAAGGTATATATGGACAGCCTATGGAAAATAGAAACTTTGAGGATGTAAATCCATTGCCAGGACACTGAAATGATGGCAAATACAGACTTGGAGTTAAACAAATACTGGTTTCATTCACAGCACTGCCACTTACTTCTGCTGCAGTCTAGACAAGTTACTCAACCCTGCTCTACCTCAGGTTCAATATGTATAAAATAGGAATAACATATCAACCTCCAAAGGTTATGGAAATTAAATGAAATTATATCTATAGAAAGCTCAGCATCTTGTCTGGTGTATTAGTCATGGATCTTCAGAGAAACAGAATCAATAAGATGTATGTAAAGAGAGAGGGAGACAGAAATATTTATTATGTGGAATTGGCTCACATGACTATGGAGGCTGGGAAGTCCTATCTGCCGTCTGCAAGCTGGAGACCCAAGAAAGCAGGTAGTGGTGGTTGTGGTGTAATTCAGTCCGAGTCTGAAGTCCTGGGTGCTGGGGGAGCCTATGGCATAAGTCTCAGTCCAAGCGGAGGAGCAGCTCAAACAGTAAGGCAGGCTGGAAAGGAGCACATTCCTCCTTTTTCATTTTTTGTTCTATTCCAATCCTCAGTCCATTGGATGATGTCCACATACATGGGTGAGGGCAATCTACTATACTGAGTCCACTGATTCAAATACTAATCTTATCCAGGAACACCCTTACAGACACATTCAGAAATAATGTTTAATCTGGGCACTTTGTGTCCCATTCAAATTGACACACATTCAATTTATTAGCCATTGTTACTGACATCTTCCACAGAGGTGAGTTTTTCTTCCATAACATATATCTAGCCACTCAACATCCTGGCAAAACTCCTTTTTGGCTCGTTGGTATCATCAAAGCAGACGCTTTAGGCACATTCAAGGTACCTTCCAGCCCTCAGAAGATATAATATAAAAGAAGAAGAAATAGAGCTCAAAGTAGAAAAAAAATCATTTTTCAAAATGAAGAACTGTTATTTTCCAGCTCCCAGGAGACTTTCCAACAATAAACAGCAAAAAGTAGAAGATGATTATGCTTTACAGAAGAGACAGCTATTTATAAAAGATTTTAAACAATGTACAGCAAACACCACTGGGCCCACCAGCACAACACAGACAGGGATACAAGCCAGTGTGGAGTTGGTGGCAATGCCCTAGGAATTCCGCAGAATCACTAGAGTGAGTTCAAATCCCAGTTACATAGACCTAGGCATTAAATTAGCATCAGCTAAAGGCCTAAGAAAAGTCAGACTTAAACAACAGCAATTGATCAAGGAGCAAACACATGCATACCGTGACACTCAGTGTGGCTACTCTTGTTCAACAGAGCCCAGGTTTCTCTGACATCAAATCATTGCCTTGATGACCTCAGTACAAGAGGACAGGACAAGTTAAAACCTCTAAAGGATAAGATCAGAAAAGCCTAACTATGACTTAGGCTATCAGGCAGTGACAGTTAACAGTTCCCAAAACTGTTTCCTGTTTATGGCACAAAGTTGGGTAAAGTAAGTTGTTCAGCCGGGACTATAATTTCTAAGCCCCTCTGCACCTTAGTAATGCTGTAAGCCTGAGTTCTAGCCAATGGGATAGAAGAGATGGGTGCCACATCCAGACTCAGCTCATAGAACTTCCCAAACTTTCTCCACTACTCTATCCTCCTCCAGCTACCAAACAGAGATAATCATAGTGACCTTGGAAGCTAAATGCTGAAGACTGCAGAGCCTCCACCAGCCTCCATCCCTGAATGACTGGCACATCCCCTCCTTCCCACTCCCCCTTAAATGACTCAAGACATTTTACAGGTAAGAAATAAACATGGGCTGGGCGCGGTGGCTCATGCCAGTAATCCTAACACTTTGGGAGGCCGAGGCCGGTAGATCACGAGGTCAGGAGATCAAGACCATCCTAGCTAACACGGTGAAACCCCGCCTCTACTAAAAATACAAAAAATTAGCTGGGTGTGGTGGCACACACCTGTAGCCCCAGCTACTTGGGAGGCTGAAGCAGGAGAATCACTTGAACCCGGGAGGCAGAGGTTGCAGTGAGCCGAGATCGCACCACTGCACTCCAGCCTGGTGACAGAGCAAGACTCCATCTTAAAAAAAAAAAAAAAAAAAGAAAGATACTTATATTGTGTGTAAGGCCTTATGCATTTTAGTACCTACTTAGAACAGTTAGCATTGCCCTCACTAATACAACTAGCATTATCCTAACTAGTAAAGTTACAAATATTCATCACATGAATATTGCTAGAGAAAGAGGGCACAGGAACTTGAAGCATGTTTTCTGTTCTGTTTTCTTTTTCTACTTTTTCCTACTCTGATGTGTACTGGGCATATATCAGAAATGGTTTTTGAGTGTTGAATGAATGAATACCTGACCTGACTGACCTATGGCAAATAATCTAACTTCTTTTTGCCTTCAGTACCTAAAGCCATAATTAACCATCGCAATGTTTGCCACTTTATTGAAATGTAATGAGGATTAATAAAATATCTGACATGCCATTCTGAGTTCCTTTGGGTAAGAAATACAATAAATTAAGTACAGAATAAGTACAATCAGTATAGGAAATTAAGTATAAATTAAGTACAAGATAAGTACAATGTATACCCATTAAACACAAATCCAGTAGAAGTCAGGTTATATAAAATGTAAAGTTCTCTAGAATCCAATAATCTCAAATCACTACAATAATATATACAAGTGAGAGTGAGTAGCATTATCTAGTATATTAATCAGGTGAAATAACTTCACTCCTCCTTAAGAGATGCCTTAATAACTAAGAAGAGTCATTAACTAATTACTCACAAATAATTTTGTTTATAGAAATGTGAACCTCTGGTTTTATTGTTAGCTGGACATACATAAATTGATGTGATCTTTCTGTTAAAGGTGGTGGCACCTAACAAGTACTGTTATGGATGTTAGTCTGAGATGGACAGGAAATTCAGTCACTGATATATTTAAAAGACTCACCTAAAATCAGGTACCACTGATAGGGTCTCCAGCTTTCTATGCTGATTGTGAAAATGAGAAATATATTTCTAAACATACATACTTTTTTTCTTTACTTTTTATTTAAGATATGGGGTCTCACTATATCACCCAGACTGAGTGCAGTGGCTACTCACAGGCACAATTCCACATTTGATTAGCATGGGAGTTTTGACCTGCTCTGTTTCCAACCTGGGCTGCTTCACCCCTCTTTAGGAAACTTATAGTCCTCTGTTCCAGGGAAGTCATCATATTGATGCCATACTTAGTGTGGATACCCTATTGGCATAGTGCAGTACATCCCAGAACTCCTGGGCTCAAACAACACTCCCACCTCAGCCTCCAGAGTGGCTGGAGCTGCAGGCATGTGCCACCACACCCAGATGAAAATAATTTTAACTAATTTGATTTTACATTAATATCTGTTAAGGGTGACCAGATTTCACATTAATATCTGTTAACGGTGATATATTATCCAGGTCCCATAAAGGAAGACAAACGATGGCTGTCTGAAGGCCTAAGTTAGCCAGAATTGGTGGGTGAATTATTTTTCACCTGATGATCTGGACTGAAGGAAACGCCCACCACTGGAACTTTGGTTAAGTTTAACACCATGTCATTCAAGATGCATCCCTCCCACGTCTACAATCTCTTCACAATACTATGATTCATTCATTCATTCACAAAATACCTACTGGGCACCTGGGCTAGAAGCTGGAGATTCGAAAATGCCTAAGATACGGTCCTTGTTTTCACACAGCCACAGCCTAATTTAAAAAAACACACAATAGGCCGGGCGCAGTGGCTCACGCTTGTAATCCCAGCACTTTGGGAGGCCGAGGCAGGCGGATCACGAGGTCAGGAGATTGAGACCACGGTGAAACCCTGTCTCTACTAAAAATACAAAAAATTAGCCAGGCATGGTGGCGGGTGCCTGTAGTCCCAGCTACTCAGAGAGGCTGAGGCAGGAGAATGGCGTGAACCCGGGAGGCGGAGCTTGCAGTGAGCCGAGATTGCGCCACTGCACTCCAGCCTGGGCGACAGAGCGAGACTCCGTCTCAAAAAAAAAAAAAAAAAAACACACAATATATATAATACAGCTGTATTCGATATCTAAATGCATTCCAAGCTCCATCTTTGTGTCATAGACTGTTATGGAATAGGAACTAAAAAGAAATATTCCATGTTTCACCATCTATGCTGCAAATATAATCTAAGTTTCTAAGATTTATGAGTTCACTTCAACTATTTATTGTTCTGTTTCAACCTAGCCAGCCAGCATAACACCACAGGCTTTTTTTGTGATGCAGAAATTTAAGATGCCCAAATTAAGAGGATTCCATCTTGAGTTGACCAAAATTCTTATCGTTCTCGTAAATGAAAAACCTTATTTACATGACTTTTAGCCTTTGATTTGCCCACTCTACTACAGTGTTAGAAGCCCAATGTCTCCTTCTAGTTTTCCTTTACATATTCCTGCTTGGGCCAGAAAGCATTAGTAGGGATATAGAGGTGAGGTAGTAAGTGGTAGCCATTTGGCCAGGAAAACTTTGGAACAAAAATCTTACAGTAGAGCCTTCTTTGAATAACACCTGTGCCCCCAGGGAAAATGGGGTATTATTATGAGCAGAAAAAAAAATGCCATCCTACCACTTGGGAGTAATTGTTAGCAGGCAAGTGATCATGTAATACACAGCAATTGTGGATTGTAAGGGCAAGATTCCAGACCATGATACAAGCCCACTTGTCTGCCCAAGGTTAATGGGGTAATATCCTTGCTTACTCCAGCTCAGAGTCAAATTAACTTTATAAACTCTGAGTATAGGTTCTGTCTTTTGTATATAGAAGTTAAGGTTTAATATTCTGAAGGGGACCAGATGATTTAGTGTTTCATGGAGTGTTTGTCCCTCTTTTCAACAGACCACAAACACATCCCCTTTTCCAAGATGCCCTTCTGAAAAAAGACCCAGACAGGTGAAATTCTTTGCCAACAGCCTTTTTTACTTTGTTCGGGAAATCTGTCAGACATTGTGTGAAGAGAATACCTGGACTGGTTACAGCTCTGCTTCACTGAGGACTACTATGCATCATCCGATTTAAATTTTCGCTGAAGCTCTCTCTACAAACTGCCAAAATGGCTTCCAATACTGTAAGAGGAAAGCCGTTTAAATGAGTTTGGTTTTATAGGGTAGGGAAGAAGAAGAATTCATCATGTATCAAAGGAGTGAATTGATTGATTGCATTTTTACTTTTCAATTAATCGTTTTGGCAGCCTGAAAGAGAAGGTCAGAAGTTCTGTCCCCAGTTGAATGCTATTGTTGTCAGAGTGAAGCGTGCCACTTTCAGTGACTGCTATGCCGTATTTAACATCTGGTTGTTTGGAAGCACAATGATTATTTCCTGGGAGTAGCAATTTTCAACTACTACTTTTGTATGATATTTACATAATATCCCTTGCTCTGTGGAGATACTGACTGAGACAACAGTGGCGCTCCAGGGTAAGTCTTAGACAGAAGCAGCTCCAGAGAAGCAAGTGCACTGACAGATTGCCACTGCCCTGGGATTCAGAAATGTTCCATGCTCATCTTCTCAGATCACTGCCTTCATGTTTA
Source organism: Hylobates moloch (assembly GCF_009828535.3). Lineage (NCBI taxonomy): Eukaryota > Metazoa > Chordata > Mammalia > Primates > Hylobatidae > Hylobates > Hylobates moloch. The sequence goes on along the minus strand of NW_026652276.1, from coordinate 163,453,573 downwards.
CTGGTGAAAGCACCTGCTGCTGAAAAATGCTAAGTCAGCAGCCCAAAGTTGTGGCAAGCTTTTACCTATTTCACACACTTACCAAACACACTTCTAGGCCAGGCTCCCACACCTGCAATCCTAACACTTTGGAAGGCCTAAGTGGAAAGTTTGCTTGAGCCCAGGAGAACCCCATCTCTAGAAAAAAATAAAAAATAAAATACCTGGGCATGGTAGCTTGCGCCTGTAGTCCTAGCTACTCAGGAGGCTGAGGTGGAAGGATGGCTTGGGCCCAGGAGGTTGAGGCAGCAGTGAGCCATGATTACGCAGTGCACTCCAGCCTGGGTGACAGAGCAAGACCCTCTCTAAAAACTAGAATAGAATAAAATAAAATAAACACTTCTAGCATGAGATATGTTAGCACTGTAACATGAAATGTAAATCAAAAGATAGCCTGAGGAACCAAGCACTTGAACTGGTATTGGTACCAGATTTGCCATCCACAGATGGTAAATATCAGATTTCGATATTATAAGAAAATCTGTTAAGTCATTGGTGTGTGCCATTCTCCCTGCTGGAGAGCTCAGAGGCTAGTCATGAAGGCAGATGTGTAGTACACACATGATTTTGCCACTGTCTGCTAAAAGTTAGTAATGCCACCTGGGCATGGTGAACTTGTTTGAGGACCCTTTCATTTTGGCTGCACATCCTTGAGGACCTGTCTAAACAACCTTAAACTCAGGAGCAATATTTCATCAATCCAGGATGAAATTCAATTGTGATGATGGTTGCATAACTCTATAAACTTACCTTTGAAATACTGAATCGTACACTTACAGTGGAAGAAGCTTATTGTATGTAAAATATGCCCCATAAACATTAACAATGTTTGTAATAAGCAATAAATATTGTTAAATAAACAAAATATAAATAAATAGCCAGTGTAATTTCTTCAGATATTTTGACAACTGCTTTGAATTAACTTCATGCCCAGCACATAATATATTTATATTATGAATATATATGCCATTAATGTGGCCTCTCAGCTTGTCATAAGAAATGATTTGTCAATATCCAATTTGGGCCAGGCACTGTAGCTCACACCTGTAATCCCAGCACTTTGAAAGTCTGAGCCAGAGAGATCACTCGAGGTCAGGAGTTCCAGACCAGCCTGGCCAACATGGTGAAACCCCGTCTCTACTAAAAATACAAAAATTAGCCAGGCATGGTGGTGGATGCCTGCAATCCCAGCTACTTGGGAGGCTGAGACAGGAGAATCACTTGAACCCGGGAGGCAGAGGTTGCAGTGAGCCAAGATCGCTCCACTGCACTCCAGCCTGGGTGACAGAGCCAGACTCCATCTCAAAAAAAAAAAAAAAAAAAAAAAATATATATATATATATATACAGATAGATATAGATATCCTCAGCTATTTTGACATATATATATATACACACACACATATATATCCTATTTTTTTACGTATAATTAACTATTTTTAAATCAAGATAAACATTTGTTTGCTCTTATCTCCAACTAAACACAGAATACATTTCAAAACCAAAAATACATTTTAGATCTAGACAGTATATCAATAAGGATGAATATTTCCTGATCAATCACTGGGAAAGAATGAAAAGAAGAATAACTTTATAAATGATCACAGAAAGAATGTCATAACCATACCCTTAAGAATAATTGTCTGATATTCTGATAAAATTATATACATAAGTTTCTCTCATAGGAAGATAGTATTTAATACTTTAAGAATTAAATTCTTCATATATTATATGGCTATTTTCCTATTGTTGGTGCCTTACTTAGAGTGGGGGAAAAAGCCTTGATTGATTTTAGCATAACTACTAAATTTTTCACTGAAAGATAACTATCCTTCTTTCTTTAATGTAACTTCTATTTTCACTGGTTTGAATAATGACCATAAAACTTTAAATAGTGGGATACCTTACAAAAGCCAGTTATCATTCTTTCAAGCTCTATGATCCTTGCTAGTGTATCTAAAACTGGTTCAGACTCAAAAGTAACTTCCCATAGAAAGTTGCTGCTTTTCTTGCGGTTTAAGGAATGAATCTACTCTTAAATACTATTTAATCTGTAACGTAAGGAAGCCACTCTATTTCTAGGGAATTAAAGGGAGACAAATGGTGAACATCTAGAAGCGTCCATTTGTATCTAATTATTCTTTTTATTAAAAGTTCGAGAGAAATGCTTTCAAAGCCTTGAGACGACAAAATCATTTATTCCTACTATTTTGTATTGTTCTTTTTTTTTTTTTTTTTTTTTTGTGACGGAGTCTCGCTCTGTCGCCCAGGCTGGAGTGCAGTGGCGCAATCTCAGCTCACTGCAAGCTCCGCCTCCCGGGTTCACGCCATTCTCCTGCCTCAGCCTCTCCGAGTAGCTGGGACTACAGGCGCCCGCCACCACGCCCGGCTAATTTTTTGTATTTTTAGTAGAGACGGGGTTTCACCGTGGTCTCGATCTCCTGACCTCGTGATCTGCCCGCCTCAGCCTCCCAAAGTGCTGGGATTACAAGCGTGAGCCACCGCGCCCGGCCTTGTATTGTTCTTATATACTTAATTTTATGCACAATGGTCCCATAATTATTCTGAGGGGGGAGGATAACTGCTAATTTCCATAATTTCCAATTATTATTTGATCCTCGCAGTAACTCTTTAAGCCAGGTATATTATTATTATTAATTATTAGAGACAGAGTCTCTATCACCCAGGCTGGAGTGCAGTGGTGTGATCATAACAAACTATCCTCCTGCCTCAGCCTTCCAACTAGCTAGGACTGCAGATATGTGCCACTACGCCCAACTAAATTTTTTTCCTAAAGACAAGGTCTCACTATTTTGCCCAGGCCTGGTTCTGAACTCCTTGGCCTCAAGCAATCTTCCCTCCTTGGACTACCAAAGTGCTGGGATTACAGATATGAGCCACCACACCCAGCCTTAAGCAGGGCATATTATTATATCCTTTCAATAGTTTGAGAAACTGAATCTTAATGAGGTTAAATATCTTGGCCAAGTTTATTAGGCCAGTGAGTAGCAGGGACAGAATTCAAACCTAGGACTGATTCTAAAGTCAGAGTTAACTGCTTGCCAGTCGAGTAAGAAAAGCTAAAAACCAAAGAATCTGACCCAAAACTCTGGTCTGGGGGAAGCTTTCCAAAGGACAGAATCAGACCAACCCCAAGTTTGTGTTGACTCTGAAGAATTGAGTTACCCTGAGGCCTACATGTAAATATTATGCCAGAAGATACTGGCTCGTGGGAAAAGCTGCCCCAAGGACTTACTGGAAGGAGTACTCTCCAGGGAGAAGACGTGGGTTTGCGAATTTCAGCCTAAGACAGAATCTGGTTATGGCTAACAAAAGTTGTGACCTGTCACTTATGGAAAATTATAAATTGACGTTTGCTTCTAACCACTTTAGCTGGGTTACTTTAATAAGACCATTATGATGCTCACAGATAGCCAGTTGCCTCACTGAACATCTCAAATGCAAAGAGTGGCTCATACAATTTGGAAAGGACAAAGACCAAGCTGAACTGTAAGTTTTGGCTGGAAACGCCTTAAACATTTTCTAGGAGTGCTTTCTTCCTGCTGGTAGAAGAAAACAAATCTACTTGGTTATTATAAGATGTTTCATTTTCTTCTTTTTACCCCCAAAGAAAAATATGCTTTCCTGAGAAATCTGAAATTATAAGGTGCTCTTTTAGATATTGCCACATAATTTACACTTCTGGCAAAGATTCTCCCCGCAGCCACTTGGGATGCATTCTCATTCAGCACACTGGCACTCTTATGTACTTTTGATAAAGGTCTTATTCACTGGGATGGCCATGGTAACCCACTGTCCTTCAATTGTCCCAACTGGACTATTTGTTGAGTGGCTTGAATTGCTAGGTGATTGGATGACCCTGTTCCCCACAAAGCCCATTAGGTGGAGATGAAGCACAGATGAGTCCATTTAAGTGCTCATCAAGCTCTGGCAAGGCTGGAGCTGGGTAGCTCTCCTTGCCTTGGCCAGGACCTCCAAAGCTTTCTGTTTCCACATTGAAACTTGGCCAATCTTGTCAGCTCAGTGACAATCAAAAAAAAAAATGAAACTTGGTTAATAGGATTATACGATTTGGGGAGTAGAATGTTGTTACAGACGATTTATTTTGAAAGCTGATTTCGCTCTAGCAAAAACAAGCTCAACCCATTACACCAGAGACTGTGGTGCCAAACACAATCATTTCCAGTTTGAAAGATGTGATGGCTTTTTAATGTGGAAATTTCACAAGGTTACAAAAAGGAAAAAAATTAAACTCCTTTCATATAACAAAGTCACTTTGGAATATGGGTTGCAATGCACTGACAATGTCCAGACACCCTTACCACCTCTTACCACATCACAAGTCAGAAAGGTGGATCAGTTTGATTTACACCATTTCTTGGTTGTGTTTTTCTCATGCCTTTGAAATAGCCTAATAGTTTTTCACCAAAATAAATAGTAATATATGTTCAATACTGGAAGTATGCATGGTCAGGCAAGGACAGGAGAGATAGAGGAGATAATCCAGGTAAAGAAACCTCCTCTGCAGGCTTGTGCCTGCATGTGTGTGTATGTGTATGTGTTTGAATTGTCCTCCACCAAAATGACCTCATTTGCTTTCTCAGGTTTGACCAGACCAGTAGCCTGTTTTTTTAGTCGATTCCAGTTTATACGACCTGGGTTCACTAGGTTCTGTACCACCTTCTTCCTCCCCAATCTCATACCTTTGAGAGATTTTGATAGAAGTAAAGACCCATCAAAACAATTTTTAAAGTGATCATAGAATATGGCTGAGATTATCAAAATGATGACAGTTAGGTTTTGATTCTGCCGTATTTCATCAGATCTTAAAACTCTTCACTAGTCTGTAATCCAGAGTGAAATTATTAGAAAAGAATCAGTGGCAGAAAGTGTTTCTACTGGTAAAAATCACCAAATTGAGAAAGATCAAAAATTTAAACTGTTTTGAAGAGAATTGGATATTTTTCATTTCTGCATCCTTAAATTAGGCCTTCATCCCTAGCTGTGGATGATGATGCTTGGGGGTTGAGGGGGGAAAATACAGCAATGACAGCGTAGCAGCATTTTTCAGAACCTGGGATAAAAATGACACATACACCCTGAAACCTTTTTGTCCATCCAGTAATTGTTTTGTTTTGTTTTGTTTTTTTGCCTGTGCATTTTGAATACATGTCATCCTGTTCTTTTGTGACTGACAGGAAGAAAGCAGGTGAAGAAACTCTATGATTGCAGGGCTCCTTGCAGAAGCTTGGCCGACAAAATTATTATTGCATCTGCTGGACCCAGCACAAAAGGACAGAAGTCCAAGTAAAATTAAAGGAACCAGGAAACTGGAAAGGAAAAGTGCTTGCCTTTTTTAAGGTGAAATTTGAGCGAAATGAGTTGGGAATCAGAAAAATAAGCAAAACGAGATTAGAACATCCAGTTTTCAGTTTAAGCCATTCCTAGTTAGCTCCAGGGTGTTCACACTTACTCCACCATTCATTGAGCACTCAGACCAACCCAGAACTCCTAGATCACCCGAGTCTAACGCAGTGAGTATACATGTTCTTTCACTTTCCTTTTTAGATTATTCCTTTTCTGTTCATTGTCACTTCAGTTATCATATTGGAATATTGACCCTGATTATTATACTTCTTAGCATCAATTCACAAAAGAAGAAGACAGGCACTATAAAATAGAATTTGGGATCATATAGATCGATGTCACTGGTGCCTAGAGAAAAGACAACATTTATTGAGTGGCCACATTGTTCCAAACATTGCATCTACTTATCTCATTTAATCCTCACAAAAGCTTGAAACAGATATTATTATCACACTTTGTGTTGGGAGGAAATTGAGATGCAGAAATTTTAATAGCCCACAGATTCATCTGATTTAAAGCCCCTGCTCGTTCCATTAGGCTGTTCTGCCTCCCAGCTTCACTTGAAGTAGCAAAAGCCTATTGATTCTACTAGCTGAGGGATAGGCTTATTTAATGATATGAGCCTAGTTATTTTGCCTTTTAAGATCTCAGGGCCCTTGATTATGTGACTTTGAGAGAAGAGTTTGGAGATCTGTAGATGAAAGGAAAGTGAAACATTACATTCAGTAGTCAGTTAGATAATGATAAACTGCTATTGGCAACGTAGGTTGGCCTAGCAAGTAAGGCTTTGAGACCAATAATAATAAAAGTATCATCTTACATTTATATTATGTGCACAGGTCTTTGTGCTCTGTCATATATATCTTCACATTTAATCCTCCAACAACCCTGTAACTAATCAAGACAGAGATTATTATCCCATTTGATAGGAGAAGAAACTGAGTTAGAGAGGTTAAGCAATTTTTCTGTGATCACATGGATAAGCAAAAAAGAGTCTAAACCCAGCTCCACTTTTCTATCTCTTAAGCCGGTTCTCATTCCTCTATGGTAGAACGTGAGCTTCATATCCAACTTAGCACTGGCGTCCTAAGGAAACATTGCCATCTCTATCATCCTTCTATTGTGCTGCTTATCATACTATATTTAAGTTACTGGATCACTCACTTTCATATCCATCAACTTCAAGCTCCTTGAAATGAGAGACTTTTTTTCTTTCTTATTGAAAAAAAAAAATTTTATTTAAGTTTCTAAATTGACCCGAGGGCAAATTCTTAAATCCTACCATTCAAAACTGACAGTTGCCAACAGTTTGATTTTTTGTGTGTGTCTTTCATCTCCGTATTCTTAGTACCTAGCATAATGCCTGGCATAGAGTGGCCGTCTAATGAACACTGGTTACATTTAACTGTGGGATCCATAATTATGGGAATGAATTAGAAAATTGGTTACTTAATACAGAAATAATATTTGGTATTTATTTCTTTTATTCCTAAAGTTGTCATATCTGAGATGTTTCTGAAATATTTATCCATATTTTACTATTTTATGGTAAGATGACAATGGTAATCATAAGAAGGTTTTGGAAAATGACATCTCTTGCTATGTGTTTCTTTAAAGGCGAACTATACATGCCCCTATGACAATATCCCCACAATGAATGCCATGCTAGGTACGGATTGATGGTTTCTTCAGTTTTGTTTTGTTTTGTTTTTAATGATTCCTTCTTGAATTTCAGTGGTTGCTAAGACTGCACATCTACACAGGAATAGAAAACTACATGAAACCAGACTCTAAGCTCAGAAGGCAAGCATGCACACGCACCAGAAATCATGCTATTCCAATCCAAATGAACTAAATCCTTCTGTAATATGTGGTCAAGGAGTTAAGTTCTAAAGGAAAATGCAAATAGCCTAAAGTGGAAACCATATACGTCTGCCTCCTTCAGTCTCTAAGCCTATGACAGAACTCTGTGGAGAAAGGTGGCAGCAAAGCATCTTAATGTTTTCTTAATAATTCACCAAGTAATGATAGTCTCACCAAGTGCTTCGAAGGAACTAGACAGTAAGGGCCAAAGTTTGGGTTTGGAAAAGAGAGGAAGCAAACTGACTCTGTGGTTTGTTATGAGATCCTGGGAGGAGCTTTGAGTGTTACAAAGAATCTTTCCTCTTCTAACCTATCCAGCCTCCTCCTACTCCCTCACGGGTTTCCTTCTTTTTTCACAGAAGCTTGGCAGGCTGATTAAGAAAGGATAACAGGAGAAAATGACCCCTCAGCTCAGGTATCCTTTGGCCTGTGACTATGGGCCCAATAGTAGATTGTGAGACTGGAAGGTCTTTTTCATTGAGTCTGTCTTACTGAGAGGAAAAACTGCTTTGTGTGATGACTTTATGGCAAATGCTGGCAACAGCTCTGCCCTGCATACTGAAAGAGAGACATTTCTGACCGCAGCTCATGAACCACACTTATTTACTCTGGCACATGCCCACTATTTGTTCATAGGCTTTCTGTCTCTACTAAATGCGTTCCAATTTTGGAGGCTAAATCATTGCCAGTAGTTTCCAGGACATTCCGCTAGGCTAAGCAAAATTGCCCTAAGCGGTAGTCAGAAACCACTGGAGTAGTATTGTAAATACAGACTATTTGCAGAAAATGAAAGACACCGAACATCTTATCTTTTTTTGTGCTGCAGAAATCCATGAGTTGTATTTTGCAGAAAGCCATGCAAGGCACTAGCAAGAAAAAAGAGGAAGACTTTCATCCCCATTAGAGCTCAGAAATTGTGCTCAAAACCACTTTGAAAGTTGGGCACAGCCTAAAACAGTTAAAAGTGCATACTATGGCCATGTTCAGGAGGCATGCTAAAGATTAGGTACAGCCTAACCGATAGTAGCTTTTTGCTCAGTATGGATTTTTAAATGATCTGAAAACAGTGGAGCAATAATAAGAAGAAAATAAATGGTGGTCCTCGTGGGTGTCTTTATAACCATTTCTATATTCAGCGACAGCCATCCGCTCCCAATGTCAGCCATCACCTTGGACCTAAATGATGGCTTAATGGGTCATGTTGAACCACGCTGAGTCTGAGATCTAGGATAATTGAGAAATTCTCCATTTGTAATAAAACCTCCCAGCACTATTGAGCTGTGTATTCCATATCTTGCCTCAGGCAGGGACTAAGAAAAGGAGATATTACATGATATTGCTTTCCTGTACATAGCTCTTTCACATGTTTCCTATTAAATTTGTTTCTAACCAAGCAGAGATTTTATTTACACATTGGCTTTAATAATAAATAAGTGTGTGCATTATAAATTCAGCAACTTTGATATCAGTTCGCCGATACGATCATGTTTGTGTTTGGAAAAGGGAAGGAAGTTCACTCTGAAAGCAAATGATCTATCAAAAGGAATAATTTTCTTTGGAGGTGGCTAAGCAGATTCTTGCAAGTACTTACATATTGCATAATACCTCTTGAGACTTATTGAAATAAATCTTCTTCATCCTAAGGGCAAAGCAAAATTAAGTTGAAATAAACCACAATTAAAACTCCATGCATTGGGTTAGGAGGGAGAAGGAAGCCTATACATATCTCTATCCATGTGTATTCTGTTAACATTTAAGACATTTTAACTTTGGGTAGTGGACAGCATGAATGGGGACTAGGTAGGAACAAGGCCACCACATCAAACTGATAGTAGGGTAGAAGAAACATTTGACACCTCCCGCCTTCTCTGCCCTCTGTCTGTGTTTAATTTTGCTAAATCATTCCCGTCTGGAGATTGTATATTTTAATCTGCCTCTCCAAGCAACACAGAGGTACGGTGTCAGGAAGCCTGATCTCAGAGGCAGGCAAAGAGATGCAAAAGCTGTAAAGACCCCAAGGCCCAAGAAAGACAGAAAAGCAACAGGGCGGGGTTGTGCCTAAAATGGCATTAGCCTAAAATTGGCATATGGAGTAACTGGGAAGATGGCACTGGGAGATGTAACATTCTCTCATGGTAAATTTAGGACTTTATGTGTGTTTGTGTTTTTAAAAGTTAATATCCCTTTGAAAGTTCTAAAGATGACTTCCTGGGAAATATGAACTACCCTGAAATTTTACTGGAGAAGACATTCCATAGCAACCAACTTCAAAGTGAGCTAGATTTGTCCATCAGAGATACAAAGGTAATAGAAAAGGGGGGAAAACTGAATGTGACAAAAACTAAAATGTGTATTGCTTGTGTGACCATGCATTGAAACCTCATGACACAATGGCCCATATCAATAGTCAGTTTAAAAGAAAAAAATATCGCCCTGTCTACATATCCTAACAGAGCTCCCAAATATGTCACTTAGATCTGTTTGGGGACAACTTTGAATTCACATGTTCTAGGTATTGGCTTTCATGCAGACATGTTTCAAATATATATATATATATATAGAAAATGGACATGATAACAGTTTCTACCTAAAGAGTAAATATGAGGCCCAAATGAGAACAAAGCAAATAACATGCTAAGCATGGGACTTGGAACAGACTAGCTACTCAAAAATTATCACAATTATTATCTAGAAATCTTACATGATGTGAGAATTTCTCTAATGTGGTGCAATAACTGATAACTGATAGCTTCCTCCCCAGAAAAGAACAGCCTTGACCCTAATTTATAATTATTTTGTTTATTTCTCATATATATTTTCCCCTGCTCAGGTTTATTGAGAACTCTGAATTTAGCCTCATTGCAGCATTGCTCACCGTTGTAATAATCCCCTAACAGTATTAGCATTGTGGTTTTCATGAAAAGAAACAGCAAAGATGGTGTGGGCTCACACACACCGATCTGCATTGCAAATCTGAATGGAAAAAAAAACCCTTCTGAATGGCATTTCTCCATGTTTTAGTCAATATGACCATTTAAAAAGATGATTAAACTATCTATTTATGCTTTTTGCCAATAAAGCAGATGCTGATTATAACAGTTCTGTAACCTCATCACTTTCCTACAAAAATCCTTGCTTAGCTGCATGTGTCTAGTAGCAATGCCACTCTTCCTTAAAACTTAAAAATTATGACTCTAGGTGGTTTTGTTTAAGCATCTTTCCATATTAATTATTATTTAGTAGTTATAGGAGCAGTAGAGTAGTTAGCTCAAATGAGAGAACAATTAGTAAATGAAGATCAGAGATCTGTGCGGTGGGTGTGTGTATGTGCATGTGTGCACATGTGTGTGCTTAGATGGCACTGGAAATTTTATGCCCTGTGTGCATTTATGCATGTGAAAGACAAAACCACATAATTATTAAGAATCAACAATGGTGCTCTTGATTCTCACTGGAAATCCTGTAAGTCACGTGGGAAGTTTTCCTAAGAGTTTAAGGTTAAATCAGAGTCCTGTCTAGTAAATAACTCAATGAATATGTTCTGGCTAGGCTATGAAGATAGTCAGAAAATATTGGATTAGTAGAACAAAAATGAAACACAAACGGTGTGAAATCAAAACTGCTGTGGGCATTTTTTAAAAGTTCTTTGGCTTGAGTCGTTATGTAACCAGAAATAAAGCATTGTTGCTGTTTTCTAAGGGACAGTCAGAGAGCAGAGTGCAGACTGCATCAGCAACACATCAACACTTAAAAGAAAACAGGCACGGATTGTGAGATTACATATTGCAAGTATGAATCAGCTGCACATACTTCTGAATCATTTGCCTTTCTGATCTTTTAGGAATAAGCTGTAGTCAAACCATGGACTGAGGCCAGGAGTGCCTGGGTGAGGGTGCATATACACTATATATATATACACTATGCACCCTCACCCAGGCACTCCTGGCCTCAGCCCATGGCGCCAACCCCCAGGGAGGAGAAAGGTACATACAGTCCCTAGTCTTCCTGTTGACGGAGCAGTCAGGCACATTCTCAGGCTGTCTTGTTCCTTGACAGCACCTCCTCTGTCAGCTGCGATGACACCTAGCTATGCAAAACAGGTACTCTGACTCTCCCAAACTCCACAGTTGGGCCTTCCTTACTCAGAACAGGTAGTTGTCTATGTGCATGATTTTGAGGGTGCTTTAAAAATGTTCTTGCCCCCAAAATATTACTCCCACCAATTTGAAACATAAGTCCTGGAATTTCACCACTGAAAAATTCACAGCTTTGAGTTACAATACTGCTGTTGTAGAAACCACTCGTGAAGTATAAAGCCCCTACCCTCCACCCCTGCATTATTAGGAGGAACAATGTATTAAATTGTTTTTACCTTTTCTGCTCTTGTTCTAATTAAATTATCAGATCACTTCCTTTTCCCTTGGAGGGCAGAAATAAATATCCAATGGGAATAGGGCATGATACAGGTAGAATCTGATAAGAAATTTGGCGAACATGAGAAGTGGACAAGGTCCACAGCATATCAGCTCAGGTAAGGGCCACAACAAAGGGACTCTGGGTAACCAGATTACAAAATTACACCTCTGGGTTAGGTAAGTAAGTGGGGAAAGGGGAGGAGTGGGAGAAGGAGTAGGAGAGAGGAAGAACACTTCCAAAATAGGTAAATGTTGCCAAAGAGCCACTTTCCAGCATTTCCTAAGGCTGGCCCTGCCAGGGGGTAAACCTTCCAGCAAAATACATCCTAAAAAATGTCACCTTTCCCCAATGAACACATATCCCACCCCCACTCTCTCCTCTGCCTAGTTCCCATACAGAAGGCTTACGGTTGCTGTGGCAGCCTCTAAGTTTTTCCATGAACCACCCATGGAACAAAAGTATTTACGGAACCTAGAGTTCTTCAACCAAATAATCATATGACGGATTTCCCAATTCTGACACCTAAGCCCTGGCCTTGGCACATCAATAAATCCCTGTCATGTTGTTAGCTGGAAGACAGTGAGTAAGTCTCTTGAGAATTACAGAGACGTGCACAGGCTACTCAGAGTACCCCTGCCAAAAGAAGATGCAGTGCATTATGGGTAGTTCTTGTCCCGTAGTTAGGAATAGGTCATTATTTTTAATCAGGGAATACATTTTTCTATCTTATGAAATCTTCACCTTCTTTTGGCAAGCCTTTAGTTTTTTAAGAAAGCTGCATATATTTTTAATATATAATATGTATGACCTATTAAGATGATCCCAGTACAATTGGTTTCCTGGAAAACTAGAAGCCTGGTCTATCACTCCACCCTCTCCAACCACCTGATGCCATTACTTCCAAGTCATGGAACTTCCCTATGCACTCAAGAACTGCAGGGTTCTTTGGGCAATTTCTCAGGCTGTGTTTCATAAACAGATCCAGAAACTCCTGGAAACGGAGCTGTCTCAATTTATATGAAAGAAGCCTCTCCAGAGTTTGTTATACATCTCCTAGGAGAGGCAGGGGAGGTAGGGTGAAGGGAGTGGAGTTGATGCCTAAGATAGGAAAAGACATAATTATTAGGAGAAATTTCCTTTAGCTATTCAACCCAGTTCCCTAGCTTAAGAAGGGATTTAGGAGTCCAGTTTTCCTGATATCTTCTTAGTATTAATAAAAGCATGGAATTTGTTTAAACGAACACTAGGGGAGTATCATTGATATTTCAGCATCTTTCAGTGTCTTATAATGAAGCTATGTATACCAATAATAATTTTTAATGTACTTTCATTTTAACTAGAGGAGGAGAAAGAGGGAGAAGAAGAAAAACACACTGAAGCCACTCTGTTTCATTCAATTTAATTTTTCAAGCAAGCTACAAACAAGGATGAAGTCATTGTGCATCTATTATCTCAAACATTCATAATGTTTTACCAAGTATATTATTTATTCTCACAGCAACTGTTTCAGGAATGCAAAAACCAGCAGAATTATCTATAGTTCACAGATAAGTTACAAAATAATTAGATAAAAACAATTTAGTTTCCTCACTAGTTGTTTTGTCTTCATAATTCCACATTATTTAAAAGACTCTTTTTTTTTTACATTGAGTTGATTGGGTGCTTCAGTACAATAAGGACACAGCCTTAGATGAAAAAAATAGTGGTCACTTTTCCAAAATTAAATAATGAAAAAATAGTGGTACTGCTACTACCATCAGCCAAGAATATAGTTGTAGAAATATCATATCAGAAATGTCATTCTACTCATCAACTCAAGAAAAGCTTTCCTTGTGAACCATAGAGATTAAATAGTTTTAACAGAGATTATGTCCAAGAAGGCCACCCAAACTCACCTTTCAATTACTCATTCCCCAGTAGCAACTTTAGAGACATTAAGTATCTTAGGCCACAAATACATATGTTACACTGAAACTGAGTACATTTGAGTTTTCTATTCTCCGGGCTAAAATTAGTAGTCAATCACAGACTCTTTCTACAAGATAATGTTACCAAGGAAAAAATGTCTCTTCAAGATTCTTGTGGATTAGATAGATGAAATTCTCCCTATACAAGGCTAGTGCCTCTGAACAATTTTGATCCTGACCCAGCAAAAACAATCTCTACATTTGGTCTTTGGAATCTGAGGAGGAAAACTAAAACAAGTTGTCATTACTGAAGGGGGTTTCAATAATTACTTTAATGGGAGAGAGTGATTTTATGTGAAGGTCTTTGTGACAACTCAGGAAGAAACAATCAAAAGAAAAACTGTTTTCACAGCTTGTGACAAACCAATACCAATAAATAAGAATGGCACCTTGATTGTTTATCCCAGGGACTCTAATACTTAGGTTGACCATATAATTTATCGTCCAAAGCAAGATTTATCAGATAGTGAACAGGGTTGCAATTAACATTTATGCTGGAACAACAGGTGTAAACCAGGACAGTTCAGGCACGCAGGGCATACAGTTACCTTAGTAATACTGGAAAGGGGGATTGATTATGGAAGAACACTGAGATAGGGCAGGTTTCTAATTAATGTTGAATATGAAAAGGACATCCATAAGGATTTTAATACTTGCTCATTTTAACAATAGCAGTTAGTGACATCCCAGTTATGCCCTCTTTTTACTGATGATGAAATTGATGAGCTTTATCTTGTCAAATGGTAGATTATCTTATATCTCAGGCATATTGGAAGGGACATGGGTTCTTTTTTTAGCCCTGGAGATCAGTTATTAGAGTATAATCATGCCCTTATGACCTGAATATGAATGCCCATTCCTTAGAGAATAACCTACTTACCTGGAAGAAAGGAGTTTTCAATCAATCTTTCAGAACTTTCAATGTCTTAAAGGTGATGTCCATCACAGATTATCTTGGGGGAATAAGAGACCATTGTTAGGATGGAGCTTGGCACACAGTAGGTACACAATAAATGTGTGTTGGATTCTAAAAAATGACAGAGACTTAGCAGAATAAATAATTTTTTTAAATAAATCATATATTTGTTTTTATTCAATTTTTCCTAAACAGTTGAATATAAGAGAGAAAATACACATTAGAGTCAACAAATTGCCTGTCTGTAGAAATCACAGCAAACAAACTGCTATACAGAACTTACAGAAGAGATAGTATCTCTCGGTAGAACTACAAGCTTAAAAGATGAAACAGCCTTTCTTTTCTTTTGATCTATTTGTTATTATGAAAAACAGGATTAAGAATATTTAATTGATGTATTCTATCCCTTCCTTGATAGGACCATCATCTTGGAGAAGGAATTTGATGTTGGTGTTGAGGAAAGTTCACCAATGATTTGGCCATGAAATAAGAGATGGAGGAGTTCCTGAAAGCCTGTGTAGAAAGACTTACAGAAGAAATAAGAAACTGAAGTAAAGGAAACAGGAAATAATAAAAAGAAAGGATAGGGAAGATGTTACATTTAGGGGAAGCTGGGTGAAGAGTAGAAGAAACTTCTATGTACTCCATTTGCAAATACTTGTGAGTCTACAATTATTTCAAAATAAAAAGTTAAAACAAATTTTTTAAAAGACATGAGAAAATTGAGATGGAGAAATAAACTGTCTTAAGAGCAATTCCATGTAATTTGAATAGGCTAAAGGAAGTTTTAGTGAACTTCTCACCATTCTTTATTCAATATTCAGGGAATATTTTTTTGAGCACTTTCTTTGTAACCATCATTCTTCTAAATGTTAAAGATGTAAGCAAAAAATTTCTGTTCTTATAGGTCTTATATTCCAGTGCATATTTATAATAGACAACTAATAGATAGATATATAATGTGTCAGATGATGGTAAAAATAAAGCAGGGTAAAAGGGTACAGTGAAATGGGTGAGTGCTGTTCTAGATAGGATATTCATGGAAGGTTTCTGATAAGGTGACATTTGGGCTGAATGAAGGGAAAGAACTGAGCCACATGAATACTTGAGAAAAGAGTATTCCACACCTATAGCAAGTATAAAGCCCTGAGGTAGGAGCATGCCTGGCATGTTCAAAAAACAGCAAGGAAGTCAAGGTGGCATGAAAACAGCGAGGAGGAGAGAATGGGGGGTGACCAGAGACATGTAGAGTGAATACAGGAAGCATATAGGCCTTGAAGGCTATGGTAAAGACTTTGGATGTCACTCTGAGTAAGATGGGAGCCATTGGAGGGATTTGAGTAAAACAATGGCATAAACTGATTTGCATTTTTTAAAGAATCACTTTGGCTGCCATCAGTGAACAGATTTTAGGGGGAAAAGATGGAAGCAAGGGAGCTGATAAGAGGCTATTGCACTAATGTAGGTGAGTGATAATCAGGCTTAGACCGGGGCTTTAGTGGTGGAGGTAGTGAAAGCAGTTAGAACAAAGTAGAGCTTCGATTAAGTTGTCATTTAGCAAATATGAAAGAGTGGTACAGGCAGGTGGGTCCCCTTGTTTTGGACATGTTAAGTTTAGATGCCCGTTAGAAAGCTAAATAGTGGTGTCAAGAAGACACCAAGTCCACTTTTGGAGGCTGAGGAGGGCAGATCACCTGAGGTTCAAGACCAGCCTGGCCAACATGGTGAAACCCTATCTCTACTAAAAATACAAAAATTAGCCAGACGTGGAGGCAGGTGCCTGTAATCCCAGCTACTCGGGAGGCTGAGACAGGAGAATCGCTTGAACCCAGGAGGCGGAGGTTGCAGTCAGCCACGATCACGCCACTGCACTCTAGCCTGGGCAACAAAGAGCGAAACGACGTCTCAGAAAGGAAAAAAAAAAAAAGAAAGAAAAAGAAAAACACAAACAAACAAACAAACAAAAAACACAGAAGAAGAAGACACCAAGTCCATAGTTTAGGTACAAGCTGGAGTTTAGACATAAAAAAACTTGGAAGACATCAGTATGGGGATGGTATTCAAAGCCAAAGACTAGATGAGCTCACCGAGAGAATGGGTTTGAATAAAGAAGGCAGGTGGCTCAAGAACTGAGCCATGAGCAATCCCCACTTTTCAAGGTGAAGAGGATAAAGAAGAAACTCAAGAGTAGTCTGTGAGGCAGAAGAAGATCCAAGAAAGAGAGGTGTCCAGAAGACCAAAAAAAAAGTATTGCAAGGAGAAAGTGATTGGCTGTGACCAATGAGTTGGGAGGTAAAGATGGGGACTGAAAACTGGCCACTGGATTTAGCAAGTAAGTACCATAAATGACCTCAACACAAGAATTCAGGGACAGCGGTTAGGGCTGAAAGCCTGAGAGGAATAGGTTTAAGGATGAATGGGAGGGGAGAAAGTATCTTTACAAAAGTAAAGTCAACGTTGTCAAGGGGAATTGCTGCAAAGGAAAACAGAGAAATGGTGTGGTATGTGAAGGGGATGTGGAGTTGAGGAAGTTCTCTTGGATTTTGTCCTTTGAGACAGGAAATACAACATATTTGTAGATAGGAATCATCCAGAAAGCAAATAAATCTTCCTGAAATAGGTAGGGAGTTTATTTAACCAAGTTGAAGTGTGTAAAGTAGGAATCAGGAGGATTTTAGTTGCATTATTCTTGATTAATTAAAAAGGAAAGTGGCTGAGAGAGGAACTACCAGTAGTATTACCATGATTTCCATGGTCATGACCTTAGCTGGGCCCTACTGATAAAGATGAATGCATGAGAGTAAAGATAAAGGAACAGAAACTTCACAAAGCTTCAGAGAAAAGGTCAAAGAAGAGAACTGAACTGAATCCATGAGCTATAGCAAACAGCAAAATAAAGCTAGCCAGAAATGCTGGAGAATTTTGTTGATAGGTGTGCAGAAATCAAGTGCAATTATTTGGGTTTGAGATGTATGAGTTATTTATTATAAATTACTATGCACCTTGTGTAAAACAAAATCAGACAATATAGAAGTACATAGGATAAAAAAAGGAAAGTATGTGCGAGCACATGCACGTGCACACACACATACGTGCACACACACATTTTTTTTTCCCTAGGGGGAACCACTGTTAACAGTTTGGTGCATCTCCTTATAGATGTGTATATGTGTGTGTATATCCATGCATATATATACGTATGTATAATTACATTACAAAAATAGTATCATATACTATTTACACTATTCCGCATCTTGCTTTTTATACCTAACAATATGTCTTTTGTATTTTTCCATCTCAGTAAAGATGGCTCTACTTTCTCCTTTATTAAAAAAAGAATAGGCAATACATGAACATGATACACTATATAAAAGGGACAACAGAGATAGTCTTCCAATTTCTGAGTCACTCAGTTTCTCCCCAGAGACAACCACTATTACCAGTTCCTTAAATGTCCTTCCATAGTTAGGCAATGCATAGAAACATATATATATGTATTTATACAAATGGTAGCACACCATACACATTGTTCTGTGCTTTGCTTTTTAAATTTTCACTTTATATCATGGATACCATTCCATAGATAAAGCTGCCTCATTCTTCTAAATGGCAATATAATACTGTACTCTATTGTCTTTATTTAATTAAATCCTGTATCTGAATGTTTCTAATTTTTCACAATGAGCTCAATGCAACCATACTGAGCAATAATGAAGAATTTATTCAACAAGAAGAAAGAAAAAAAACAAAATTTTAAAAAAAAGACCAAAATAAATCATTTGAGACTGTAAAGAATTGTGAATTAAGAACAAATCAGGCCAGGCACAATGGCTCATACCTGTAATCCCAGCACTTTGGGAGGCCGAGGTAGGCGGATCACTTGAGGTCAGGAGTTTGAGTCTGGCCAACATGGTGAAACTCCATCTCTACTAAAAATACAAAAGTTAGCCAGGAATGGTGGCAGGAACCTGTAATCCCAGCTATTTGGGAAGCTGAGGCAACAGAATCGCTTGAACCCGGGAGACGAAGTTTGCACTGAACGGAGATCACGCCACTGCACTCCAGCCTGGGTGACAAACTGAGACTCTATCTCAAAGAAAAAAAAAAAAAAACTAATGTCACTAAAATGATCCATTTACTGGGAAAACTCTAAAACAAAAAAACAATAGTGAAACTTTCCTTCTATATAAAATACATTATTAACTGAATTGGGTAGAAAGACAATATCTTGTGGTGGCTAGTCTTAGGCATGGAAGATGTCAGTTCTGTGACCACTGGGTAGGTGAGTAAAATTGAATCATTCAATTCTCTTTGCTTCACTTCCCCATTTGGAAGAGGAATAATTGTGTTCAATGTCTCTACCTGCTCTGAAGACATGCAGGAAAAAACAGAAACGTGAACCTGCACGTAGCAGAAAATTCTCAAGTAAGATCCTCTCGGGTAATAATGTTAGAATGACTCTGGCCAAGTTATGTCTTAAAGAGAGCAGCTGAATTTAGAGGCAGAGACATGGGATGGCTGGGTCAAATGGTATTTCTAGTTCTAGATCCCTTGACCCAGCCATCCCATTACTGGGTATATACCCAAAGGACTATAAATCATGCTGCTATAAAGACACATGCACACGTATGTTTATTGCGGCACTATTCACAATAGCAAAGACTTGGAACCAACCCAAATGTCCAACAACGATAGACTGGATGAAGAAAATGTGGCACATATACACCATGGAATACTATGCAGCCATAAAAAATGATGAGTTCATGTCCTTTGTAGGGACATGGATGAAACTGGAAAACATCATTCTCAGTAAACTATCGCAAGGACAAAAAACCAAACACTGCATGTTCTCACTCATAGGTGGGAATTGAACAATGAGAACACATGGACACAGGAAGGGGAACATCACACTCTGGGGACTGTTGTGGGGTGGGGGGAGGGGGGAGGGACAGCATTAGAAGATATACCTAATGCTAAATGACGAGTTAATGGGTGCAGCACACCAACATGGCACATGGATACATATGTAACAAACCTGCACATTGTGCACATGTACCCTAAAACTTAAAGTATAATAATAATAATAATAATAATAATAAAATAGAGGCAGAGACATGTGTATCAGAATCAACTGGGAAGAGTTTTCAAACTACTCCTTGTCTTGCTCCCTCCCCGCATCCCAGTTGAGAACCATAATGACTGAAGAAAACTTCCAGTGGCTGGTGCCATAAGTGATAGGACATAAGCATTTGGGTTCTAAAAAAGGGGGAGACGCACACAGTGGTGATGAAGATCATGAGTTTCAGTTTCAGGGATGCCTGGGTTTGAGCATTGGCTTTACTCCTTATTGTCTATATGATCTTGAACTATTTATTTAAACTAGAAAATCTTCATTTCCTCATCTGTGAAGCACCTGCCACATAGTTAGTACTCAATAGTTATGGCATTGATTCCTTGGTAACTCTGACCTTAACTGTCCACTTTGAACTACAGATTTAAGGAAATATCTGCTCTCATATGGGTTTATCAATTAATTCTCCCATCAAAGTTTAATAGATGTAGGATCTATACAAACACATATGCATAAAGACATAATTTTAAAGCTGGACATGGCTCTCTAATCATAAAGTTTACCCTCAATAACCCCTCATTTTATGAATGCAGAAACTGAGGCTCTGAAAGGCATGAGACTTGTCCAAGGTGACAGAGCTGATAGGCATGAGTCAGGACTAGAGCTGTGTCTTCCATCTTCTAGTCTAGCATCTTCTTGTCACTTCTTGCCTCTCTAAAACCACACCTTTAATAAAATAAAATATACTTGCTTTAAAAAGCTAATGATGGGAATATTATTTCCTTTCTATTTCAGGGGTCAGTGACATCATTATACAGGACAAGAAAAATCCTGTGAGGTGATCCTCATCCAGTTAATAAAATTAACTACACAAGAAGGTATAGAAAACCCCTCCCTATTATTGCAGAGGTGGCATCCGAAGACACAAGAAAGGAGTCAGCAATAGCTTAGGATCCAGGACTCAGAGAGAGACCCATATTGGGAAAAGGTGCTGAATAAGAAGTAGAGTTCTTATATTCCTTACCCAGCCCCAAATTAACTTCCCCAGGCTAGTCCTCTGTTTCAAGCTTCTATGCCTCCCTTGAGGAGTCACAAGATTTTCAAAAGCTCCATGTTTTTTTCACATGGCTGTTTCTTCCTCGAATCCTTTATTCCTGCCCACCTGACTAATATGGACATTAGTGTATCTGCAATAAATTTATACTACAATTCTGCCATCCTAGGCAAACATGGAGGTGACCAGACCCACAATGAATTCAGGAAGCGGAATGTGGTTAGTGATTAACACCAAGGAATCATTAATGCAATACAACTGATAACAGCTAGGTCTGCGCCTCTAAAAACAGGACCAAAGGATCTTCTGGGCTCCCTCAACAAAGCTGGGCGCCAACACTGACGGAATAGCTATCCTTGGGTCTGACTCACCCGACCCAGTGGAGTGGAGGGGAAGGTCACAGAACTGGAAGCACATCCAGTCCAGTTCTGGACACCTGCCTGTCTGCCCACGAATGACCACTGTGGAATCTAAGGCAAGCAGACAGCTCCCAAAACTCAGCCTGGAGTCTGCCTCCATGCATGGCCCAGCAACCACAGCAGTCTCCACTCCATCCCTGGCCACCATCAGAAAGGCATCTGTTACCTCCTGCCTGGCCTTCAGTTCTGTGGTTGCTAGTATAACCCAATGGCCATAAATTTCAAACTCTGCTAAATGTTGACCTACTTCTAACTCTGACTGCAACACTTCCCCTTTGGGAAAACGATCTTACTCCTGAGTACTCTCTGCTAAATGAGTGCCACCTTGTCTCTTTCCTCAGCATCATTATAATTAATAAGCAACAATATCATCCCTCGTGGTTATGTTCTTATTAGATGTTAACTGGCCTTAGCATCATTATCTCATTAAACCTTTCCACCTAATTACTTTATCAGCTTCCCTCCAAAGGAGGTCTGGTACTGTCTGTCTGAATGGACTCTCCTACACAAACACAAGAAACCAAAAAGGATGATCACCGGTATTTAGTCCTGCTCCAAATACTAATATTTTTTAAAAATTAATGTTATTTCTACTACTAACAATAAACTTATGTTGCTATAAATATTCTTATCCAAAGTGTTTAAGCAATACCCATAAGTTTTTTAGCTTCCTCTCGTTTTTATGGGGAAAAAATGTAAAAGAATGCATTCTAAAATATTTCTAACTGTTAAAACTTCCTCCCTTATCATTACCCATTTCTATTTGGAAAAACTATTTCCAGTTCTTTCATTAAGATGATGAATTTCAAAATTTTATAGAAAAGGCTGTAAAACAGTTTGCTGGCTTACTTCAGTTGTTCTAGGTGCAATCTTTTCTTCAACTTTCCTGATAATGCTTAGCTTTTCTTTCCTTTAATAGCATTCATTTTATACATTAACCTTTTAATAAAAAGTAGATGAAAACTATTCTGCTCGTAAATGAAGAACGTAGACTAGTACATTTCTCTAGAAATGCTTTCATTCCTGAGGACTAAATGACACTTATTGCTTCCTCTGTTGTCCTCACAATTTCATGTTAACCATGAAATTTTTTAATCTTTTCCTTCTTTATTACTAAGTTCTGCACATTCTCCAAAGTTTGGGAAGATATGCCATCGAGAGTCCAAACTTGCCCTTTTACAGCCTTTAATCATGTTTTTCTTCCCACCCCAGTCATCTCTTCCCTTCCGTGCCATCCCAAATCCCTTAACCATCTACCATCACTCATCCTCACTTTCCCAAGTAATTTGCTATTTTTAAATATCTTCTTATCTCATATTCCTCATTCCCCACTTATCCTTCAAACTTTATTGTTCATTTAATTTTCTCAGAAATTGTACAGTCTTATTTGGCTTGCAGCATCTTTCTCCCCATTCTTGCACACCTACCTCACCTTCCCACTTTCCAACTTCCTCATTGTTTCCAAAGGTGCAGATTATGGTTTGAAATAATGGAAATAAATCTTAATCTCCTTCCATTTACTTAATTTTAAAAATCCAATGATCATTCCCAGAGGGAAACCTAGGTTTGTAATTCTCAAGCCTTGCCACAGAAGCAATCAAATACAAAAAAAAAATAAAATCTCTTTTTATGTAATCATGGATTATACAAGGAAACGCCTTCTCAAATGAAATATTGCACAGTTGGTTGGTGTTCATCTGAGATGCACCGACCATTCTTTTTCTCCTTTGGGAGTGAAGCCTAGTATCATGGTCAGCCAAGGACATATTTGTGTCTTATGAATCTATGTCACATAAGCCTTTTTTCTTAGGAATCTAAATAAACCTCTAAATACAAATCCTGCTGTCATCAAGCTTTCTGCTAGTGTCCAGCCTCTTTTCTTAGAAGAGCATAATTTTAGCTTTAAATATTTTTGTTTATATTTTGTTTTTCAACCTTCACAGGCTTTGAGGCTGTTTTCCCTTTCTCTTGATCTTTCTTTCCTCCTCCTGAAATCTCAGGTGAATTAATTTTAGCAAACACTGCAGGCATGCAGTCTTCCCTTTGTTTTCTCTACTTCAGGATCCTTCCTCTCCTAATCCTTTTCCAGTCCTTTCCTTCCTATTTCAAGTGCAGGACAGGAATGAACTCCCATCTTTGGACAGCCCCACCTTTATATCATCCTTCACTTTCCTCGCATCATTTCATTTCACTCCATACACACACTACTTTCGTTCCTGACCATGTTTGGCCACTTGTGTGGCTGCTGAAGTTCTGGCGGCCTGCCTTTCTGGCCACGAGTACAGCTATGTGGTTCCTTCAGTACCCCCCAGGTGCTGCCAAGGCAAAGGCATCATGATCATTGACTTTATCAGTGATAACACCAAGGCAATGGAAATAAACTTACATAGGGACAGCCTCATTTCATGCTTAAAGGAAGAACTGGGGCAATTTCCCCAACTCAACTATCTCCCATTGAACTTCTCTGAAGAATAGTGTTCCTTTTCAAAGCTTATTGATTTTCCCATACCATTACAGGCATATAAAGGCCTTATATGGGAATGAGGTTAGTGAATTGTAACCACTGAAACCT
The DNA here is from genome assembly GCF_009828535.3 of Hylobates moloch. Classification (NCBI taxonomy): domain Eukaryota; kingdom Metazoa; phylum Chordata; class Mammalia; order Primates; family Hylobatidae; genus Hylobates; species Hylobates moloch. The sequence goes on along the minus strand of NW_026652276.1, from coordinate 163,429,869 downwards.
AGCATGCATCTCCATATGATTATGACCTTACTCTCATTCTACACTGGCCAAAGGCATAGATGCTTGTGCAGTGGGAAATCCTGCTCATTGAATGACTATGAGTACGTTTCTTTGAAAAGAATAGAGTTTTCCTGAGTTAATCCCTTTTTTAATAATCCAAATTATCTACTCTTTTTTTCTAAAATGTGACCCCTTTCCCCCTCTGTATTCTATTACGATTCACCAGGATTTCTCCTGAGGGTACAATAGAGTCTAATTTTCTTCATTATTCAATTTGGATCCTGTTAAGAGAGACAGACATTCACTGACAAGAAGAACATTTAAATTTTGGCAAATAAGTTCATTAGTATTCAGAAAGCTTTGCACCCCTCATATTTAATAAACCTTTCCATTACAGAGTAAGAAATCCTGCAAAATAGTCAAACAAATTAGCAATGGGGCCACCAAGAGAGTACATTCAACCTGGATTCAAAGATGTCTCAGTTTATTAGTTTTCTGTCAATCATTAAAACAAGAAAGATGAAACATGCAATTAGATACAAGGAGACAGAACTCCTAATTCTTTCATCCTAGCTGAAGCAGAAGAGTTTTAATTGCTTGGAAAAATAAGATTTTTGTTTTCTCTCAAGAGGGAAGAGGAAGCAAATATAAATTGCCTTAGAGTCAATGGCTGGAGGTACAATGTTCCAAACCATGCAAATGAGAGGTGGAAAGACAAGTCCATCATCTGTATGTTTTGTCTTTACAATGGCCAATATCCAGATATTTAGAAATGTGAGATAATTGACAGAATATTCCTCTTTTCATTAGAATGTTTACAGTCACATAGATTTACTGTTCTCTTCTTCTCAATGAGAGTGACACTGCACTAAAATACTTGAATATGTTGTCAATTATTCCAGAGCCAATTTTCCATTTATGTGAGTTATCAATGCCCTTTGTTTCTCTTCTAAGTCCTACCAGCCATTCTATCTTAGGAGCCTTACACTGTTTATAACATATTTACCAGAGGGAAAGTAAGGACATGGAGAGGAGATAAAATACTAATCAATCCATTTAGTAATGATGTACATCTACAAAACTGAAGATGAGAAAATTAAAGCTCTTGGCCACGGAGAGGTATAGACGTTAACTGGAGGTGTCTGCCTGCTCCTTGACCTCAACTCAGAAGTAAAATTAAGAGTTAAGAGTAATTAATTCTACCACTTAAGCCAGAAATTGAAATCCCTAATACTATTTCCTATGATAAAATTCTGAAACCAAATAGTGTGTATCAGCAATGCTGAATTTGAAATTCCATATATTGATTTTTCCATAAAATATTTTCTGCACTCAGAGATATACATCAAATAGATCTGCTAATGTTGGAAAAAACAAAGATACAAATTTGCTTATATAGGATTCACAATAGGGTAATTAATAGCAACATCTTTTTGTCTGATTAGGCTTTTTCCTTTCCTTTTTAAAGAGGTCACCAGCCATAGGGCTGTATGAATCACAGTATATATGAAAACATCTATTTGCTGAGAGGTACTTTGTAAGTTTAGAAAGTAGTCCTTCCTACCAGGGAAGGGATGGGTTACAGAGTATAAAGTAGTCAGTGGCCTTCACTGTCTGGAGGTCCTTCTACAGATTTATCCTAAGAAATAAAAGATTGTTTCTTCCTTATATCTGAAGATAGATCTTTTCACAATGACTCTAGGACTCAATGATTATCTTTCTTTCTTTCTTTTTTTTTTTTTTTCAAGACAGGGTCTCCCTATGTCACCCAGGCTGGAGTGCAATGGCATGATCTCGGTTCACTGCAGCCTCGACCTCACAGGTTCAAGCAATCCTCCCACCTCAGCCTCCTGAGTAGCTTGTACTACAGTCATGGGTCACCACATGCAGCTAATTTTTGTATTTTGTTGTAGAGCTGGGGTTTTGCCATGTTTCCAAGGCTAGGCTTGAATTCCTGGGCTCAAGCAATCTGCCGCCTCGGCCTCCCAAAGTGCTGTGATTACAAGTGTGCAGCACCATGCCCGGCCCTGCATAATTATCTGATGTGTATCTCAAGGCACTCTAAAAGTTGCTTGAGTAGAATGCGGCATCTGTATGCAGTTGGTTATCCTGGGACATGGGCACACTCCCCTGGTATATCGTTGATTCTTTCCAAAGAGAAAGCCAGCAGATGAAAGAAATGAGGGTTTTGTCTCCTGGAGTCTGGGAAAGTCTCAGATTTACCTTGTATCTCCAAACCTAGCACACACCTGGTACACAGCAATGGCATATGCTCAATAGAAATGTGAGGAAGGGAACGAGAGGGAGAAAGGTAGGGGGGATAAAAGGAGCGAATAAAGCTTCCATATGCTCTACAGTGTATATTCCTACAACCTTCCTAACTCCAAAGGGGAGAAGCAGACTCACTATATCCTAAAACATTGATAAAACACCCAGTTCAGAAAAAAGTAATAACAATCAAGTAACTATTGAAGATCTATTTGACCTAACAGCATAGAAACAGGAGAATTACACACTGGCCAGCTGTAGCATAGGGTCTGATCTTAATGTTTTAGAGCTGGAGAGGCCTGGAGTCACTCAAGAGGCATCCAAGTGGAATGTGAAATGACTTACCCACAGTCACATAGCTTGTTAGTATTAGAACACAAACTAAAACCCGGGTCTCAAAATTCCCAGCCCAGCATTTTTCATGCTGCAGTTTCCTATATAGAACAGAAGCAATAGCTGTTCTTGAATCCTATCCTTTCCTGTTTCCTAACCCAAGTCACTTCATATGTCCTTCCCCAGAGGCCCTGCTAACCTTAAGCCCTTTCCCTGGTACCACAGAACTTTGTACAACTTGCGGGGGGGAAACAGCCCATGCTCATAGGCCATTTATAGAATGCAGGCTTATAGAACATGGTCAATAGGCAAGATTAAGGAAATAGGAATTACCCTAATAATTGGAACACTGGCTCGATGATATCTTTGTGGCCATTTGTTAGTTGTAGCCACTGTTCTTCATACCTAAAGGAAAGCTACAGTGTAAGCTCCAGGGGGCAGGAACCATGTCTGTCTTGCCCCTAAGTCTCTACAGTGTCCAGTAGGTACTTAACTATTAGTTGTATTTTTAAACATGACCACCAATTCCATATTTCATGATTCCAAGCATGGGCCATCATGGCTTTATCTACAAATAACTAGCAATGTCATCCTTTAGCCAAATATTTTTGAAGGGTCCACCTCTACCTTGTGTCTCCAATAATCTAATGAACTCAACATAGAGTCTGACCACCAGGCCTATAGGCAAAGAGATCAAGTTCCATTTGACTTGAACTACTCTGTGAGCAATGACCCTCACCCTCAAGTGAATGAAGACTCCCTAAGGGCTCACATTATAGAAATGGAAGACAGATAGTCTGCCAGTGTCTTTATTAACAAAGCCCTAGAGTGCAGAGAAGAGACATGTAAGGTAATGAATTGGTGTCTCCCTCAGACCACTACTTGTTCAATCTTTATTAGAGGAAAGGCTGAGGTCTGTATGGGCAAGAACCAAGCAGGAAGATCATGGGAGCGCTCAGCCGACCCTCTGTGGTCATAAACAATCTAGCCAGAGTCCCTGTTTTATATATCCTAGTAAGAAAAACAGAAACCCTGAAGTCAAACAGCATATTCCTCTATATTCTGATTATGCCCTACTTTCTACCCCTAAGGAATTTAACAAACCATTCCTTCTGAACCCACACAGAATCCTCCCTGAGAGAAGGGCTGGTAAATATATTTTCTATGGATGTGTTAGCATACTATTGACATGTTAGTGCCCTTATAGTTTAGTCCTCCAAGCAACTGTCCGGTTGTTTTGTCTTTAATCTGACCCTGCTGACAGTCATTACTCAAAATGAAGAAGGCAATCTAGAGAGAAACCGTAGCTGATGCTCCTCTTCTCTCAGTGGGTGGATAGCCCATCCATAAAGTCTTCTTGATGATGGTGTCCAGGAGCCAGGGTCCAAGGAGCTCAACAACAGCAGTGGGAAGCAATACAGGAAAAGGTCATGCTCCTCCAAGGAAGTGGGTTTTCCTTTGTCTCAGCAACTGTAAAATTATAAACAAAAGATTAAAAAGCTAAATCACTGCTCAAGTAAGGATCTTGGTAAATGCATGGTTTACTCAAAGCCTGACGACAGATTCATTGGCATCTAAATGAAGTCTGTGGTTTTTCAGACAATGGGGCAGACACTACAGGAACACACAAATTATGCCTAAGGATTCTCTGTTCCTTCATTAATTTTGTTGTACCAAAGAAAAAGGAAAAACTATAATTGCAACTAAATACAAGTAAATGCAAGTAAATCTGCATGCATAAAGCATTTTGAATACATGGGCTAGGAAGGGATATACTAGGGGAAAAGGAGAGAGAGCACAAAGAATCAAGAGCAAAGAAGTTGCTTCTTGCCCCACGATATTGCACAGCACTGACCTGAATGGAACAGCAATTATGCGACCTAAGTGAGAGTTCAATAAATAACAATATCTGGGGGCAAACTGAGAGTTAAGCTCCCATGAAAAGTTAGAAGCATAGTAACCAAAGCCTTAGCCAGTCCCTGGGCAATCAATATGATTGATACCCAGAGTCTTTAACAAAATAAGATAGGATGATAATAATCTCACCCAAAGATGGTTTAAATGAAGCATCACTAGTTTAGGGAATTTCTACCAAAAACATCAAAAGTGATGGTGATAGCGCCATTATCAGAGTACTGGCAAAACCACTAAATCAATGGCTGTCTTCGGCTGCCATCCCTACCTAGGTGGGCCCCTCTGTCCCCTTCCTCAGGAACCAGGAGCCCAGCATCCCCGTGCCATTATCCGCCCACTCTAATTTCTTTAATGCAACAGATAGCAGCTAAACAGAAAGTCTTCCAATGGCTAGAATTGAGTATTTCATACTAGGGTACGAATAACTGGTTAATTTGACTTTATCAGCACCATAAGACAGTGCAAAAAAAAAAAAAGAAAGAAAAAAATAACAATTGGTGACTTTCACACTCCCATGAAGTATCTGCAATTTATAAATGGAGCTTGTGTACATAAAACTCTTAATTACTGTAATATGAAAAAAAATAGAGAGAGAGAAGGAAGGGACAAGTGAATAAGGAAAGAGCAGGGCCTTCCCATGCTTCTTGTTTAATGTCACCACCATCCCACACCAACCATCAAACCTCCGAACATGGGCTTAGGCAACTTGGCCTCCGATGATACTAAACAGCTGCTAACCCCAGTCTTAGAAGACAATTCTGTCCTCAGAGCACACAGAAGAGCTGGGTCCTTTAGAACCGATGCCCGGATTTATAGAGGAGCCTCCTACAGATATGAGTGATCATGTCTGCATTGCTGGTGTCTACCCTAGTCCAAATCTTTCACTTTACAAAGAAGCAAAGTGAAAGGTGAGTGGCTTGCATGGTGTCCTGTAGAGACTAACTAAAGGGTAGGACCAGGACTGAGCCCAGGTCTCCCAAGACTCAGTCCACAGCCCTATCCAGGTAAATCCCCATGAGCATAACACACTGTGCTCCAGACACAGGCAGAAGATCATATTCCTCAAACTCTAGAGTAGTATTTGGGTAGTATCTGGGTAGCAATTTCCCCTTCCTGGACAACAATTTGATTCAGTGGGTCTGGGTTGAGGCACAGGTATCTACATGTTAATAAGCTCCATGGGGTCTTCCAGGTATAGAAACCACCCCTACACTTGGTCACCCCTCTACCTACCAGCACCGCACAGAGGGCTGAGAGGTCCCTATGAAGGGACTGCTCTGAGGACATCCTCTGGAACCCAAACATTAAAGGGCTCCTGACCACTGGGTTACAAGTCAGAGCCCTGAAAACAAACACCAGCCTAGAAATATCAAACAAAGAATACTTAGAATGGGACAGAAAGGTCTCCTCTTAGACCTGTTGACCTTAGTGGCTTTGGTCCTGGCAATATCCAAGTGATGGCTTCAAGCCTCTTGTGTAACCAATCTCCCAATATGTGCTGAGCCCCTACTTTGTATAAGACTGCAGGGGGGCTAAGATGGGCAAAGAAAAGTAAGCCCTAGTTGCAAAAACTCTACCAAGATCAGACACGTACACTGAAAAAGAACCCACATTACAGAGCAGTGTTGAGGATGAAACAACACAGATCCATATCTGTGTCATATAAGCTTGCCCGATGTAACTCAACAATTTCCAAATCCACTTCCTGGCAGAACCATCTTTCCTAGTTCCTTAACCCCCACCCTGGGGATTCTGATTCAGTAAGCCTGAGGAAGAGCCCAGAATGCATCTTTTTTGCCAGCTGTGAGGTAAATCTAAGGTAGGCAGTCCACAGGTGGACATTTGAGATTCTCACAGTGTGTTGAGGGTTAGGCTGCAAAGAATTTAAGGGCATCTAGCTTGGTTGCTTCTTTATATTAATGGTTTGCTGCTCCTGAAAATTCTTAACTTACTCACATTGGCCCCTAGAATCTAAGTCTGTTTGGTTTTGTTCCTCTTAGGTCAGTCATGGCCTATGCTGTCTTCCTACTTGAAACTTCCTACTTAGGGCCTCCTTCATGTTCCCAGCAGAAATCTGTTTTCTGGAAAAGGGTGCAGCTTTACTCCTCAGGAAAACACACTGGAAAAAAAAAAAAAGCCCATGTCCAGCCATGTATCATAAGATTCGATTTATACCATTTATATGGAATGTCTAGAAGAGGCAAATCCATACAGATAGAAAATAGATTAGTGGTTGTAGAGGACTGAGGGAAAGTGGAATGGGGAACGACTGCTAATGGGTATAGAGTTTCCTTCTGGAGGTAATGAAGATATTCTGGAATTAGCAGCAATGACTACACAACTTTCTGACTATACTGAAAACACTGGATTGTACGCTTTAAGAGGGTGAATTTTATGGTATATGAATTATATCTCAATTTTTGAAAAGCCCATGCATAGGTAACACATAAAACATACAGGTGGGTCACCTGCCTCCCTGGGCCCTCACAACTACTGGGTGATGACCCCTGGGCAAGAGGCAGGGCAGCCAATGACAATAACTACCATTGACTTGTATTTCTTATGTGGCAGACAGACATCCATTACACATAGTACATGGTTGGCTCAGTACATGGTTATCTCAGATGAGACATCATTACCAAAGACGTGGATATTATTATGATGATATTGTTATCACTAACATTTTAAAATATGACAACACGAAGCCATAGTGAAGTTAAATAACTTGACCAGTCCACAGCTAGTAAGTGGCAAAACTGATAGCTAGGGAGATGTGGCTTAATAGGCACCAAAAGGCCCCTGACCCAAACCTTGCCCCAAACCATGTCCCTCATGGATCTGTCATTCTTATCATTAGATTTGTGGAAAGTAGAATAATAATAATGGTGGCAATAATGTAGCTGAGATGTATTGAGCACTTTCCATAAATCATCCTCGATTTATAGATGTGAAAACTAAGGCGGAGAATGTTTAAGTAAATTGCCCCAAACCACACAGCTAATAAGTGATGGAGCCAGAACTTAAACACAGACCCTAGTGCTAAGCCGCTCAGTCAGAGATCCAACTCAGATGTCTAAAGGAGCAGGACAATGATAGTGTCAAGTGGGCCCCATATAGCATAACTTGAAATACAAAGCAGTATTGACTCATCTTTGATTCACCTATAGACATGTGGTACAATTTTCTCCTAATACTAGGGGATAAAACAAAGCACAAGATCAGTGATAAATGGCGAATGGTGCTTTGCCTCAATGTTGAGGATGCAAACACGAGTGCAGAAACTATGGCAAATTGGAGAGAGAGCCACTTCACCCAACAGGGCTTCCCCATTCCACTGTAACCCTCCACCACTGGGTGGGTGTGCAGTACAGTGTTGCCATATTTTCTGAGATAAAGCCAGAAAAACAGATCTTTACAGAAAATCTTTTTCATTTTTAAAAGATAGTAAGGAATTCTGCAGACTATATTGGTCTGTAGCAGAACACTCTTGACTTCAACACATAGTAAATTGCCTCCTCAAGCAGTTCTATGTGACTGGGATTTAGAATTTGGGGTGAAAAGTGACAGGGTGAGTCAGGAACAGTGAGGAGGAGCCAGGGTGACTCCTCACTGGCTGAAGAGCCTGAAGACTCTTGATGCACACCTAAGGAAGCAGAACTTTATTTTCTAGGCTAGGGAAAGCCAGAGCTTTGCGTTCTGTTTTAAGAAGGGAAAGGGACCAGATTACAAAGACATCTCTGACGACGATGTGAAGGTAGAATAACCAGGAAAGATAGCCAAGGCAGTGAGACCAACTGGGAGGTAACTGTAATTGTCAGCCCCAAACTAAGGTAGTAGCAATGGAGGCAAGAGCATGTACTCAAGTCAACAACTAATAGCAAAGATCTTCCCTGATAGATTACAGATATGATTGTATCAAAAGGGGGCACACATATACTCTATTAGATAGCTATACCGGTAGTCCCTTGATTTTTTTTTTAAAAAAACACTATCATAAGGAAGAGGGAGACATTAGCAAATGTGAGGAAGATCACTATGAGAGAAATAGAGAAGGGTTACAGGATACAACTTGTTAGAGGCTGGGTTTGGCATATGAAAGGGAAAGAAAATGTTCTTGGCTGGGGAAAAGACAGCTCTAAAACTGCCTAGGAAAACAAAAGTGAATGAGGGAAATAAAGAAAACATATAAAGAGTTCAGGTATTAAGAAATTAAGAAGAAATATGGAAAGCCGGAAGGGAAAAAAATAATCAACCATTGAAGAACAGTGAAGGTCCCTAACGTCCAGATTCAATGCAGATGAGAGAAACCAGTGAAGGCATTTTAAAAAGATGTTGTAATGAAGGCCCCAAGAAGATTGCTTTAACAGAGATTGAACTCAAGAATAGAGACCACAATGGAGGCATTTATAAGGAGTAGAAGAAAAAGAAGATCAAAATATGGGAAAGGATTTTAGTGATTGGAAACTCACAGGCAAAGATGAGTCTTAGAGATGTCAGAAAGGAAAATATGACAGGATTCTGGAATATTCTCAGAGTGAAAATAAGGTCTAATCTGTAAAATATACAAAGTTCTCTCTCCACAAGTGCTTAAGAAGCAGCCCTGAGGAGTGCCAAAGATAACACCAAAGCTGCATTCCGAGGGCATGAGGAGGAGAAAGCAGTTACCAGCAAGTCCCTGAAGGGAAGGGAGCAAGGATTTTAGCCCTCACCAGGCTTGGTTTTCATTGCTTGTAACATCATCCAAATCGGAATAAAGCGTTCAACAGAATGGACTTTTCCAGAAGTAACCTTGTGATGGCTCAGAGCATTCTGGGAGAGCTGCAGTAGTCAAGAAGACTGAAGCAAAAAGGAAAAGCCTCCGCCACACACATGGTGCAGAGATAGAGGACCAACAATAACGGTAACAAAATATCCTATTGAAATGCATCAAGTTATACATTAAAAGGGAAGAAATATAAGGAGGTAGGAGGAGGTAACATCATTGACAACAATGGGAAAGGGCTGTCATTTAGAAGTATGTCATGTTATGTCTGGTATCTTACATACAGTATTCCATCTAAGCCTCACATTAGACAGGCAAAGTTACTCTGTTTTGCAGAAAAAAAAAAATGTAGAGGCTATGTAAAGTTGGTTATTTGCTAAAAGTCACTTAGATAGTAAGTTTTAGAGCCAAGGCTTGTTGGATCTCAAACTTATGCATTTTTCTACTATACCACACTGTTGGACTATGGACCATCTTCCAATCAGATTACTGCAAAAGCCTTCCTAACCGATATTGCACCCTTTACAATTCTCCTTTCACTATGTAACTCAAGTAATCTTCCTAAAATGCAAATTTTATCATGGTGCTTCCCTGCTCAGTCAAAAAATTCCTTTTGATCTTAAGATGGAGTCCAAACCACTTAGCATTCCCTACAAGGCCCTTCAGGATCTGTCCCTATTCACCTTCCCAGCCTTATCGCAAGCTCTTCTCATTGCAGGTGACAATGCAATGACTCTTAATATATTAAAGTCCCCGGCATGCACCCTGCTCATTCTCACCTCCAGGTCTTTGCACACTTCTTCTCTTTTGCCTGAAGCACTCTTTCTGACCTCCTAAACTCTCCCCTCAGTCAGTCAATGCAACAGCTTCTCTTCTCTCATAAAAATTAACACACTTTATTGAAATCCTCTCCGCCAGTTCTGAGGTCCCCACACCTCCTAAGTGGGAACTACATGAGGAAAGATCCTGTTTCTATCTTGTTCACATTTACACCCACCTAGTAGTGCCCTGACATATCATAGGTGTTAAACACATATCATTTGAAATGGATTAATAAATTAGATGGGGTGGGGCTGTCACTGGTTACTAAGTTAAACTATGGGTAGAGGCAAAGGCCATAACTAACACCAAAGCCTCTACTTTTAACGTCTGCAATTTACTGTCTATAGCTGAAGATTCTTTCCTTAGGCATCTGGAAAAATTCAACAACATTTAGGCTGGGCCTCCTCTGGCTCACACCTGTAATGCTAGCACTTTGGGAGGCCAAGGCAGGCAGATAACTTGAAGCCAGGAGTTCGAGACCAGCCTGGCTAATATAGCAAAACCTTGTATCTACTAAAAATACAAAAATTAGCCGGGCATGGTGGTGTACACCTGTAATCCCAGCTACTCGGAAGGCTGAGGCACGCGAATCACTTTAACCTGGCAGGCAGAGGTTGCAGTGAGCCGAGATCATGCCACTGCACTCCAGCCGGGTGAAACAGCAAGACTCTGTCTCAAAAAAAAAATGATAATAATCAACATTTAACAGAACATATATTCTATGCACTTCTTGTGCTCAGAGCTATGAGTAATTCTAGGGACAAGACTCAGTTCTTGCCCTAAACAAGCTTGCAGTCTAGTGGAGTAGCCTTCATTTCCCAGTGTGTTACAATTCACATTCTCTTTAAACCTTTTTAGAATTTAGTTGACAAGGGATCCTTGACAGTCTGTTAAGCATTGGGTAACTGCCAGTTGACCGATCACTAGCTCCAACAAGACTACATGGGGCTTGAGATTCGAGACTGAATCTTCTTCATCATTATCATCCCAGTGCCCAGCATAGTGGCTGGTATATAAAAACAGGCTTAAAATAATCAACTGAATGAATGAAAGAATAGACAAATGAACAAGCAAACAAGCCAAGTCTTGGAATAAAGCTTCGGGATCTGGGTCAGAGTCTCAGCAGGAATTATTCTCCATCATTAAACAGATAAATGACTCAGCAACAAATACTCTAGGGAAAATCAGCCCATTCAATATAAACACACACAGAGACACACAGACACATACACACACACACAGAGGCACACACAAACACACAGATACACACACAGAGACACACACACACACAGACACACACATACTGCAGAGCCAGAGGAGTATGGGAGCAGGACAAAAGAGAGTCAGGGTAGGATTTTGGATGGTTTTCCAGTGCCAGCTCAGGTTCCTTCTGTGACTTTAGGCTCAAAAGGGAGACACCATGGGGCAGACACACACACATAGAGCTGTGACATGGCTTCACCTGACCCCTACAACCTCAAATCTGCTTATTAAGACACACCATAGAGATAAATCAATGGAAAAACAGGTAGATACATCAATATAGTGCTCATCACATGTTTTCAAAACTTATTAAGAAAACCTTAATTTGACATGGTATTTAAAATGTATGTTAATAATCACCAACACAAAGAAATACCCAACTGAAATATCTGAATAGTTTCTATATCTTTCAAAATTAAAACCAAATATCAGAACAAAAATAGCTATCTAAATAGCATCCTTTTCACACACACACACACTCCTGAAATTTACCTGCTGCCAATTTGTTATTTAAATAAACATTATTTCTGCTACACACTTTACCACCAAATAGTACCTTGTAGTCAGTTTTAAAAACCTTTATCAAAGTAAGAGTATGGTATTATTTTGACACCAGACAGTCCTTTGCTTTTGTGTGGAATCACCGTGTTGCCTGAACAGCGTATGATTTCGCTTTTGTGCAGACAATCAGCAGGTCATTAGTGTACCATACAAATCGCCCTGGACTCAGGATGGAGCCCTGGGGAACTGAAGCTGTAATAGACTGGAGGGAAGATATGGTGTTGCTGACAGTTACCTCTGATGGCAGTTAAAAGGTATGATTGCAACCACATGACAGCTTAATACAACAGATCCCTGAGTTGTTCACATGGCAAATTCTGATTAATGGTGTCAATAATCATTATAAATTTTTAAAGTTTTGTAGAGGACTCCATTATATTCTACTATCAGAACACAAGACCAACCAGGTCCCTTATGAAATAACCATGTTTTATCATTATTTTACTGCCATTGGTTTTACATGTTAGTGAATGTGAATTTATTCACATATGGAAGGTGGTGGGAGGCAGGGTTCTACTGCATATTTATATGGTTCATGAAGAAATTTTTGCATAAGAAAGTGAGTGTAAGATAAATTGAAACTCAGTATATGAACCAGAATTTGCCACTTTCACACACACACACACACACACACACACACACACACATATGCATGCATACACACAGAGATACACACACAGGATAAGGTCAATTTCACTGTATCCACATCTGGCAATGATGTGGGCATAGTGAAAAGATTTCAGGTTCCCTCCAGAAAGCCCTTAGGTTACAAGAAAAAGCATCCTACATCTAATAAACCCATCTTAGATATATCTCCCATATGGTAAAGCCCTGTTTTGCTTTATTCCAACAAATTTGTCCCTGGATTCCTCTCGCAGCTGTTGCTGCTATTGTTTATGATGTATTGAGCCCGGCAGTGGAGTGATGCAGTGTGTACAACAGAGTCAAGATTCCCACATCACTGGGCTGTGTGAGCATTAAATAATCTCACCTGTGAAGAGTCTGGAGCACCCAGTATATTTAGGGGCCTGAAATGTAATAACTAACTGCTCAACAAATGGTGGCAAAAAAATTTTTTTAATTAAAATATTCTAGGCGCTTAGTCTCAAGAAAAAAAAACAGAGTAGGTTTCTAAACCAGATTACCACCAAGGTAATAAGGATGCTAAAACAAACAAGCAAATAAATAACCCTTCCTCACAATATCCCCCTCACTGTTTTCCACCACAGTTTGGTTTGGCTTGAGAAACACCGGAGCTTGTGTGTGCCCAGCACTGGGCTAGCACTGGAGGCATGGAGATGACTATGGCCACCCCCCAGCTATGGGTGGCTGCCCCTCTGCTGGAGACATGAAATGCCTGAAATTCTTTCAAAGCTGAGTCTTTTGACATCACAACAGCATTTAGAAAATTTATTATACAAATTCATATAAACGATATAATCCTATAAAGGAAGATATTTGCTCCTGTAACAGTTACTATTTAGGTCAGTTGACTTTTTCATATTCTGGTAGACTCCTCCTTAATGTATAGCTGCCATACATACAGGAATCATCTTTTTGTTTTGCAATGAGTTACCTAGCATAAGTGAATGTTTCAAATGTGCTAAAAATAAGTAGACTAAATTCATGCTAATTAAAATAGAGCCTATGATAGCAAGCCTATAGATATAATTCTTGTCTATAAAATATATTGTAGCTATCACCAAAGAAATTAATCTAAAAGTTAAAATTACCAATACTAGCTAGATGTCAATAAATATTACTAATATCAACAGATAATTCTAATCCTTTTGGTCTATCTGCATGGGTGACCTTCAGGCATGTAGCCTGCAGATTTCCTCAATACTTTGAGTTGTTCAATATCCTTACTAATGTTTGGAGGTTCCCCACCCCAAGGATTTCCCTTTCCATTTCTATCAAGTTTCAGCAGATCTTTTTCTGAAGTTTAAGTGAGACAAGAGGCCTTGCCTGTTCCATATCAGTTTGACTTGGAATTTAGAAGCTAACCCTTCCTCCTCTTCCTCTTCTCCATTTTCCTTACTTTACTAGCCTCATCTCCCTTGTTTCACTTTCTTCCGAAGTTCTTTTTTTCCATGCTTTAAGTATTAATTTAAAAGCTCCCGTTTCCTATGCTCTAAGAAAAAAGAATAGCAGAAGGAACAGAAGACAGGTTTAGAAGGGTGATCAAACAAGAAGAAACAAGAATTTTGAAGCTCCTACACCTTTAAAGCTCAGCTTCTCTTTCTGCAATGGCCAAAAACAGATGGACATTCTAGAAAGACTAAAAGGAAGAAGATGCTAGGTAGGAGGAGACAGAATGTTGAAGGGAGGAACCCATCTCAAGTTCTTCCTTCTTCCTCTAATCTCTTCTTTCCACAACTCATATGCAGTGGCCTTTATGCTCCTAGTGGAATTGAACCCATTGAAAGTTCAGTGTAAGACTGGGTGCGGTGGCTCATGCTTGTAATCCCAGCACTTTGGGAGGCCAAGGTGGGTGGATCACTTGAGGTCAGGAGTTCAAGACCACCATGGCCAGCATGGCAAAACCCCGTTTCCACTAAAAATACAAAAATTAGCCATGCTTGGTGGTGCATGCTTATAATCCCAGCTACTTGGGAGGCTGAGGCAGGAGAATCGCTTGAACCCAAGAGGCAGAGGTTGTAGTGAGCCGAGATCATGCCAGTTGCAGCCTGGGCAATAGAGCAAGACTCTGTCTGAAAGAAAAGAAAAAGAAAAAGAAAAAGAAGAGTTCAGAGTAGGTAAAAGGGACAAACGGCATGAAGTAAAATTCCACTCACAAAAAAAAAAAAAAAAAAATCCCCAGGGTGCCTCTAGATAAATTGCTCAAGTGTTGTTCTCCACCCCTCTCCCAGGCCAACACACAGCACTAGGCCACCTCACACCTGAACTTCTGGTTGAGCCAGAAGAGCACTAGAAGTCTGAAGGCAGGGCCAGGAGCCCAGCAGAGCCCCAGGCAGTGGGCCCAGCCATCACCTCTGCAGGGCTGGGACTACATTTGCCCCCCAAACAACCCTCAGAAAGTTGGGTAGGAGGAGCAGCGGGGAAGGTCAAAGGCAATTTGGATTGGCACCAACAAGGCCTCATCCACCTTCCACCAGGCTCCAACCCTGGCTATCTCAGAGGGTCCAAGAGTCTTCTAACTCTGTCTTCCAACTTCCAGTTAAACCAGAAGCTAGACATTCAAGGGAGGGGCCAGGAATGTGGCCAGCCAGGTACAGGGACATTACTGCCACACTTCCCATCATGGCCCACAAGTGAGATCCAGGCTACACAGGTGTACTTGTTGGACTGAAACATTCTGAGATTCTATTTAAAAACTCTTCTATTCCAGATATTAAACAATCATGACTGCCATTTGTTGACTGCTTACTATATATGGCCTAGACTCACCACAAAATAGGTCATTTAATTCTAACAACCCTATACAGTAGATACAGTAATTACCTCCCCTTTACATACTAGAAAACTGGAGCCTAGAAGGACAAAAGAAATTCAATTCCAGCTAATAAAGGACAGATCCAGAATTCCATTCCAGATAAAACTGACTACAAAACCCACATTTTTAACCATCATATGTAGAAAACCAACCTTCTACACTTTTCAAAGTACTCCTCCTGGATGGGCCTTCAAAGCACTTTGACCTTGTTTTGTTACAGGAACAGAATTCAGTAGTAAGATGGCAAATAGTTTTCCTCTATTTGTCAATGTGCCTGAGGCCAGAAGTAGATTCTAGAAATCAGATAAACAAGTGGCAGAGGTAGCTGGGTGGGGTGGCTCACGCCTATAATCCCAGCACTTTGGGAGGCTGAGGCAGGTGGATCACCTGAGGTCGTGAGTTCGAGACCAGCCTGACCAATATGGTGAAACCCCATCTCTATGAAATACAAAAAATTAGCCGGGTGTGTTGGTGCATGCCTGTAAACCCAGCTACTCAGGAGGCTGAGACAGAAGAATCGCTTGAACCCAGGAGGCGGAGGTTACAGTGAGCCAAGATTGTGCCATTGCACTCCTGAACAACAAGAGTGAAACTCCATCTCAAAAAAAAAACCAAAAACAAAAACAAACAAGTGGCAGAGATAATCCATTTACAAAATAGAATTTGAGGGAGTTAGTGTGTGGGAGCGTATGTTCTGGGCTCAGTCTAGCTCAGAGCTGGTTTGTCTCAAGGTTAAAGTATTTCCCTTGCCTTTCAGGGGCAACCAATACATGAAAATATATCAACCATGAACTTTAGTCACAGCTGTAAATAAACAGACAACATACAAACATATTATGTCTTCAAGAGGTCCCTAAAGCATAAGCACTTTGTCCAGTAAGTTCTTTATTGTCCAAGTCTCATTTTTCCAAAAGATACTGACTGCCCCAAAGGAGAGGTATAGTAAAGTATTGGAAACGTTCTAGGAACTTACTGAAAAAAACAATAGATGCAACAAGTGAAAACAAAGTCAATACTGTCTTTATGTCCGATGGCCCCTAGCTCTTAAAATAAGCATACCCTTATGATTTTACAGCAGTCACAATGATAAATGTAATGGATAATTTAACATAATCATAAAATAAACATGCTGCACAGTTTTTCCCCTTCCACAGAGGCCTTAAGAATCCTCATGATTATGACTTTGGGGGCATTAGGACTATTTATAAGAGATTCTAGTCAGCCCAATCTGCGATTATGACTTCCCCTCCCAGCCCCTGTGGACTCTGAAGAGTCCCCTATTTGTAGTTATCAAGGGAACTCTCACTTCCAGTGGAGAGAGAATGAGAGTAGGATGTTATCACTTAGCTTCCCCATTCTCTCAAAGTCCCCCAACCGAATTTTCAGGATTGCTCTTCCTTTCATGTACTATGAGGCAATAGCAGGTGTGTTCCCCCCTTCACCCCTTTCTATTCTACAGACTCCTCCAAGGAAGATGGATCCTCCTCTAGAACAATGACTACAAGAAAACAACAGAAGTAAGAAAAGTCAAAGATTACACCTATCCGAATCTCCATCAAAAACAAGACTCAGGAGCCTGCAATCATATAAATAGGCCTATGAGGTGACTCAGCTCCCTAAGTAATATGATTTAGGGAGAATCAAAGGATATATATATATATATATTCCATTACTTTTATGTATTCATTTTCAATCAGTATTTATTGAGCACTTACTGTGTGGGAGTTACTAGAAGATGAAGATAAAATGGTCATGGGATTCAGATTTAACAAATAAAAATCCCATGTTTTATCTGGCAATTCTAAATTGTCAGTAGGAGACTATGCCTGCCACAAGGAACTCACAATCTAGTGCCCTGTGCATTCCCTAAAATTTTGAAATCTTATTAACACCTTAGCAAAACTGATTTATCTGATTAGCGTCAAAGTCCATAACCTGAGGCTGGGCTCTGTGGCTCACACCTATAATCCCAGCACTTTGGGAGGCAGAGGAGGGTAGATTACAAGGTCTGGAGATGGAGACCAGCCTGGCTAACATGGTGAAACACTGTCTCTACTAGAAATACAAAAACCAGCCAGGCGTGGTAGCATGCACCTATAGTCCCAGCTACTCGGGAGGCTGAGGCAGGAGAATCGCTTGAATCCGGAAGGCAGAGGTTGCAGTAAGCCGAGATCGCACCACTGCACTCCAGCCTTGGCGACAGAGTGAGACTCCGTCTCAAAAAAAGAAAAAAAGAAAAGAAAAGAAAAAAAGTCCATAACCTGGGAGAATGATACACAGAAGACCTAAGTTTTGAGGGGAAGAAAAGAGTTAGAAAGGTCCAAGGCAAGCATCAGCAGAATGTCACAGAAGGAGTAACAATGATTGACTGAGGACAACAAAATGGCCCCATGTCCACAGTGGGGTGGTGGGGCTAGGGTAAAGAAATCAAAATGAGGCAACTATTGCTGAGAACTCAGCTTGTTTCACCTGCATTCCAAATAAGTGACAAGTTCACAAAAAATGTTGTCAAGGTTGGTAAACATTTCAATTAGACCTGAGCAGAACATCTAGTGAGATCTCATGCCAATTTATGGTTTGGAGTGGAAACCATACAAAATGTGGTGGTTTTATAGGGTTTGAACCTGAAAGCAAGCAAAATGTGGTGGTTTGGGCTGTGTTTTTCTTGGAGTTTTTTACATACTCAGGCATAAAAATTCACAGTCAAGCTTGGGAGGTCCAATCTGAAACAATAAAGTTTTCACACTATCCTTTCAGCAACCACAAGGAATAGGCTTCCAAAAGAAGTTGTAGACTCTTGTTTGAATATCTTTTAACTATGGTTGATAGATGGACTAGTTAGGCCATGTTTATGTGACAAAAACTAATTTTGATATTTGGAAAAAGAGGTTGTCTTTTCCTGGACCAACATTACCTACATAGGAAAAAGAAAGCAAGACTTTTTTATGCATGCTCTTTGTGTTAATAATAAAACCAGTTAATGATTAGCTCAATTGGCAGAAATTTCTTGGTTAGCCTGCTGTGAGCAACTCCATAGCTTGAATCTAAAGTGAGAGTGGGCTGAGGAAAATATTTGTTTTGTCTTGTATGTCAGTTATTAAAGCCACTTCAAATCCTTCATGGAAATACATGGGGCATAAATCAATGAGAAGTGCCACAAAAGAAGTGCAGAGATGGAAAAAGACATTCACATGGCAAACTTTACCATAGCCCATGCTAGTAATTTACCATTTCCTAATCTTAGGATTCCAAATCCCAAATTGTATTTTGCCTAGTGCAAGATACAATTTCTGCCCCTCCACTCCTTCCCTTTGTTTGATCTCCTTTGTCTGAGCAGGCAACTAAAATCTTCATGAAAACATCTGAGTGTGAGGTTAGCACTGTCTTGGATGTCAAGCAGTACAGGTTCTATAATGGCTTCAGAGTGCCTTGGATGGGTGCAAGAAAATAGACTTGCATGACCCTCCTCAAGTTCTTTTTATAACTTTCTGTGAGGTTCATTCTCTGAATCTGCAACCAAATCAAAATATTTACTATGTTCTTTAGTTTGAAAACCTGAATATCCCTTCATCATTAATAGAAATTCTAATGTTCTCACAATAGTGTAAAATTTCTTTTTTTCTTTTGTAATTTTGTAGTGCTTAATTTAATTTTCAAGGGGGCTAGGGAAAAGATTACAAACATAAAATTATGGTTTACATGAGCAGAACAGCAGGAATCATCATTATTGTCACTTACCTCATATATTTATTAAGTTATTCCAGGAAAACCTAGTTAATTTACACCTTGTGCCTTTGAAACATTTGATAACTCCAAGTTGGGGAACTGGCTTAACTTTTCCTTTGGTAGAAGAGAGTTTACAGATCTAATTAAATTAGCTTTGCAGGGGGTGATTAATCTCCTTAAGGAAATAGACTGCTTTCAAACACTCCAGTAACAACTGTTTCTAATGATTAATGAAATAAATACAAAGAATTCTGGCCTACTAATTAAAGCAGATCCAGTTATGAGTCTTGGCCACAGAATATTAATCCCTGACTTATGTAAATATGTTATAGATAATAGATTACAATATTTTATAATTCTGACATATCATAGTTTATACTGGTCTTCCCTAAAATTAGCCTAAGACAGTGAGGGCTTCCTTATATTTCTGTTCAACAGTTGTAGGCGCCCAAGATGCCAGCGAAATACATCTAAATAGCTTTTTGAAATGTTTATGATCCCTCCAATCCCTGTTAACCATAATATGTGATGACATAATTGGATTCATTGGAAGCCCACTTGGCTAGGACGTTGTGGTAGTTGAAACCTATTAGCACTCAAGTAGATAATCCAAATCACCATCCAATGAATATGTACAAATCATATATTGAATAGTACAATCGAATGTCTAAGGATTGGACAGGTAACCCAACATGTTTATAAGTTCTTCAATTAAGATAGAAACTCACCAAAAATAGTTTGTCCTGAAAATGTCAAGAATTCATTACGGAGCCCACAATCAAACCTCTTCATAAAGTTACTCAGGGAGAATAACAGGTTCCTTTTAGCACTCCTTCCTTTTCTCCCCCCCCCTTCTTTTTTTGAGGTGGGGATCTTGCTCTGTCACCCAGGCTGGAGTGCACTACAGTCTCAAACTTCTGATCTCAAGAGATCCTCTCAGCAAGCTAGGACTACAGATGCACACCTCTATGCTTGGCTAATTCTTATTTTATTTTTTTTTTTGTAGAGACAGGAGTTTTACTTTGTTGTCCAGGCTGGACTCAAACTCCTGGCTTCAAGCAACCCTCCCACCTTAACCTCCCGAAGTTTAGCACTCTTCTTGAGAAATACTAACTAGAGAAAACTAAAGACAGAAGAATCCACCCAATTACAACTTATTTATAAATGTAAACAAAACAGAAAGAAAAAATTGAATATGTATTCTTTCAGTGTACATATATTGAGTATTTACTATCCATCAGGCTCAGTTGTGAGTTCTGAGAAATATATTATATTGTGCTTGCTGCAACTTATAGTTTAAAAAAGGAGACAGATAAATAAAGCAACAATTACAATAAAACTTGCAAAATGCTGTAAAAGAAATAAGCAGTGGATACTACGGAGGCATAAAAACAGGCACCTAATTCCAAGCATTGGAGATTTCCCCAGGGCTAATGTCACTTGAGCTGAGCTGGAGAGGTGAGAAGTCAGCCAGGTGGGCAATGAACAAGGGAGGGCTTTCCAGAATAAGGGGATAGCATATGCAGAAGTAGAAACTAAAAGGACTTGTTAAACATTACATTAACGCTAATGTTAAGCATTAACTAGTATTCTTTGAACATTTACTTTTCACAAAGCATCTTGGTAAGCATTTTACAGGCATTTGTCTCAATTAATTCTACCATTACCATTTAAACCAGTTCTATTATTATTCCAGTTGTACTGAAAGAAACTGAGGTTTGGAGAAGTAAAATAACTTATTGAAGATTTTTCAACAGTCTGACTCTAAAGCCCCCCACCGCCACTAGACTCTAACTGCCTTCCCAGCTATGCCACAGTGGTGCTTGTCTGTCCTCTGTAGGCAATGAAAAGCCACAAAAAAAAATTTGGGTGAATCTCCTAAAAGTAAGCATAACATTTTTTTAATGTGAAAATAACTCCCTTTTTTTGGTCATTTTAAAAATCCTTTGGTTCAATATCTTGTTTATGTCCTTGTTAAATTTGGTTTCTATCTTGTTTAGAGAAGGAATCATGACTTAAGAAGGACCTATTGTGCATGTGAATCACAACCCCCATAATGAGGAGAGAAGTGAAAATGATGCTGTTTCCAATAAGCAGGGATGGGAAGTGTCATGTGTCACTCTGATATGCGATACAGAAATCAACATGGGTTGTCACACCGTGCATACAGGGTAGGATTTATCATTTATACCTACTCTCATGAAGGCAGTGTCAGATTTCTAAATCTAAATACTTTAAATTCAGAGTACTTCTCCAGCAATCTTTGCTTTTTAATTGATGGTCTTTAAAGGGCAAGATTTGCTTAGAACCATGTTTAAGAGAGAAGAGTGGAACTATAGTGATCTAAAATGATCTAATTTTCTAGAAAATTACTACTTTCTCCAAGCTGTATAAACTTTAATTAAGAAGACAAGGAGGTCTATTCTCTCTCCTTACACACATACCACATGCCAGGCTCTTGGGATACTGATAAAAGGAAGACAGTGGACTGAAAAGATTAAAATTTTTTAAAAACTTTAAATATAATTAAGATGGAATGTTTACTGCCATCTTTAAGGACCAAAAAGTAACCAACATTTGTTGCTCCTCTGGAAAGAAAATATCTTTCACTTCAAAATATGGGTAAAGTCAGCTTATAAAGTAATATGTAGAAAGAAATTAAGTCACAAGTAAGACAAAACAAAAATCAGCTCATATGAGCACAATGCATTTTTCAGCTAAATATCACCAAAATAAGCATTCCTGGGACACTTAATGCAATGCTTTGTGCATCTGTATCCAATAACATGTTCTCAACATCTCCTAAAGGGATATTTTGGTAGCTTCCACTACATATTCTCTAGAACCTGACTTTAATGGTAGCAGATTTAGAAGAACAGATAAAAAAAAAAAAAATGAAGGCCACTAAGGTGAGAGCAGACATCGAATAGGAAAATATCCTCCACAATTCACAGTACATAATCTATGGCCACAAAAGGTTTCTCTTTCCCCTACTTTCTATTCATGTGGTTCTCTTTCACCTGCTTTCTCTCCTTGCCCTCTTTCTCCCTAAACTTTATTTTCCCACTTGAGTTCTCCTACCAAACCAGGTCTAAAATCACTTCAAAAGGACGTATTTGAAGCAAAGCAGTTTAATGTACTTTGTCCTACATGTAAAAGCATTTGGGTAGCCTTGGTGTCAGTGTGATTTCCGCTGTCATCAAGACTGGCCCATTGAGGTTAAATGAAAATCAACTTCAAATTCAAATATCTTCATGTGTTCCTCCCAATCTACAAATTTTGAAGAAAGCTGGGTGGCAGCTACAGCTTCATAAGTAGCCTCCTGTGATATGTTGATGCTACCACAGCAAATTGGGAAATGAGGGGAAGGATGTGTGTTTAGCACAAATGCTTATGATCATGCACACATCACTTGTGTTGAGAATGTAGCTCAGCTATATTAACTATACTAACTGATTAACTATATTTATATATATGGGATGTGGGCTGAAAAGCACTGTAAAATTTGTCTGCATGTGTATATGCAAGCAGAGAGAAATGCTGTATTATGTGTATAAATATCAGGTAGCATAAAATAAAATACCCCTGTAGTTGTTTGTTTAGGGACACATTTGGATTGAGTGAGCATTATAACAATCATTTCTTTCAGAGCCACAAAAACATCACACTTTTTAGTTTTAATAAAGTCTAGTTTTTGGCAGTTCTTTTATCACACCTGTCATCTCCTAAGCTTTGCTTA
This sequence comes from Hylobates moloch, assembly GCF_009828535.3. NCBI lineage: Eukaryota > Metazoa > Chordata > Mammalia > Primates > Hylobatidae > Hylobates > Hylobates moloch. The sequence continues at coordinate 163,407,024 of NW_026652276.1, read as the reverse complement.
GCCAAAGCACTCAGACTTGAATTTTTGAAATTGTCAATATAGGCCTTCTAATCTTTAAGTCTTAAATTATCTAAGCAGATTAACTACCATTATTCTATGCTTACAGGACTCCAGGGTAAAAGACAGCAGAGAAAATACAACTTTTTTTTTTTTTTTAGGCAATTAAGTCCCTGTGGAGGTTGTGTTTGGGGCATGTATTTGGAATATGGTCCAATGTGTTTATGTAAATACCAAATAGACATGGTGAGTACATTAACTCCAGTATCTAGATTTATAAGACAGCTCTAAGAAGCTTAATTGTCCCACTTTTAAATTATAAGTTATTCTTAGTTCATATTGGCAATTCTCCAGTTTGCAAGCAATGAATGTCCTGAAGCCAAGGGAGATACCTTGAAGGAAAAAAATAAATAAAAAGAAAAAAAGAAAGCTTATTTTCACAGCAGCGCCTGTCTCTGTGGTGACCCGATTTCTGCTATGATCTCCTTTCTGAGATCAAAGCAGGATTAATGTGATTCTTTACTGTTTGCATTGCACATCTCAAAGCTCTGGAGACTTAAGAAATAAGTACAAATGCAGCCCTTGAACAGAGGGGAAACTGAACTTGAGTGGGGTGGGTTAATAGCACGAGGGACAGCTAACTATGAAAAGTTATTTGGGATTTGGAAGGCAATACAGAATTTAGAGTACTTTGTAAGCACTGTTGCTTTCTCTTTTCTCATTTTCTGGGGCAGGCTTTCGGTTGGTTGATGAGGCCAGCACTGAATGTCATCTTATTAATAGTCTCCATAATGACCTTTTAGCTCATTTGGAATGTTTTGCAGCTGCTAGTATGCATGAAAAGGAAAGGGAACCCTGCTGCATGTTTTCACAAGAAAGCACTTTCACGTTGCTACAATAAGCAACGTGAGGAGCAAATAAGGAGGATTTAAAAGAGGAGGAAATCTTTTAAAATATCAAAATGTTGAGCTTTTGTGTTTCCACTGTATGTTACATTCCTGGATACTGGAACCCCTAAAGGGTGAGTGTTTCGGCAGCCTTTCAGAATTGCGTGCTCTTTTGTTGAAGAAAAGGCAAGTCCCATATTCCTGGGATCTCAGAAGGTGCAAAGAAAATCGCTTTTATTTTTAATGCTTAGTGTACACACTACTTGGGAAAGGAGAAGCTCCCCTCCACCAAAAACGTGGCTGTGATTTTACCTGCATTACCAAGAAGAGGGCGCGCCACAGTGTAGCCCAATTTGCAATTTTATTTGGACTCAGTACTCTATGGGAGAACAGGATCGCGGGGCTGGGGGTGAAGGTTTTCTCAGCCTGGAATGTGACCCCACGGTTTCCACTCTCGGCTTATACAATTCCACCCAAAGCTCAACTTTTCCACAACTCTGCAAGCCTAGCCACACAAAGACACCCATACAACAAGAAGTCCCAACACCTGCAGCCCATTCAACCAGCTGAGCCCTGCTTTTTCACAGGGTACAGAATTTCTCGGACAACTTCCTCATGTTCGCTCTTCCAAGTTCTTTTAGGTTAGCACTCGTCCTGTCTTTTCTCTCACCATTTCCTCCCCCTTCCTCTCCTGCCCTGGCTGGAGGCCACACTCTAAACCTGCTCTCGCTACTCGGCCAAAGCCCAGGAGGTGACCTGAGATGAAGGTAGTGCAGAGTAGACCAGGGAGAGAGGTCTCTACACTACCGCACGCCAGGGGACCGGGGGTCCTTGCTGCGTAACCCCTGCCTTGGCACCCAAGGAAATTCCACCTACTTTTTCTTAACGTCCCTTATACTAGTCCCGCGTGGAGCCGGAGGATGCGGGGAGCTTGGAGTCAGGCTCCTTCTAGGGAGTTCGGAAGGGGGTCCCACGTGCTGGAGCGCCGGCAGCCGCGACCCAGCACCTACACCTTCGCCTCTGTGGTCCTGGCGGCGCCGGACTCCCACTGCCCACCCCAAGCTCCTACCTGAAGGGGAAATTCATCCGAAGAACCTTGTGAGTTGCCTCAACTGGAAAAGGAGTTGGGTGGTGAAGCTTTTGGTCCAGAACACAGTTCCCAGGGCCAAGAATAAAGGAGACAGAATCTCAGTACCTAAATACTCTATGCTCGCCCCCTAACTGTTTTCACCACAACAAACAAGCAAATTGGACTTTCTTGGGCCGTTTCCTTGCATTATTTAGCTTCATCTGAGGGTGTCAACTGTTTTCTCATTATTATGCTGAATTTCTTAACAAGGAAATTTTCAGCTGAACTACGATTGTTTGGAATCCATAACAAGGATTGTTCGGAATCTGTAACTAGGAATTGTGGCTGCCTGGAAGAAGTCGCCTGAACATTCTATTGGAAAAGTTCAGAACATCAATAACAACTCACCATCTGCCTTTCTCTTTCTAATTTTATACTATTATTGTCTGTGCAGCCCTGGTTTGCCCAGCGGCGTCCTATCACGCGGAAACAGTCATGTAGCTAAAATCACAGTAGTGAGGGACCCATGATTCGTTTAAAAAATGTGAAGTTTTAAAATGTCGGATTTTTTTTAAAGCTTAAACTACTATCTGAAATCTCGAATACAATTAGTCGTTGCGTCTTAAAGGCCTTTATATCACTGAAAATTTCCTAACAGCCTGTATAACTTTGAAACAAAACGTTAGTGTTATAATTCAATAAAAGTTATTTAATTATTAAAACACAGTGAGGGCCCCATAAGTTTTATAGCTTCTGTCAAGACATTGCTAATGTGTGTGTCTATGTGTATATGTGTATCTATATATGTACACACACACACACACACACACACATATATACATATATATATATGTCAAGGGAGAAGCAAATCCAGATTTTAGGGTTGGATCTTTATTAATATGTAATATCTATGAGGTATCCCAGTCCAGAAATCAACTCACCAGTTCTGTACAGGATTCTGTATGGAGATCAAATCTAGGATTTCTAAAGTTAAGAATTCAGGCCTTGAAAATGGATTAGATTAGATCTACCTGAGCTTATTTTAAAAAGAAAGAGAGGGAGGGAGAGAGAGAGACAGGGAGAGAAAAGAGAGAGAGAGAGACAGACGGAATATACATATACATATTATATATATATAGAGAGAGAGAGAGAGAGAGAGAAATAGTGTGTGTTACAGGCTGTTTTTTTAAGATCTCATTTCTAAATGTCCTGTTTTGGATGTGATCCCTTGAGTTCAGTACATGATCTTTTTCAACTTGCAAAGAATCTAAGTTTTGAGGAAGGGAAGCACAGGCTTCAGCCTCTATTTCATATTTTTAAGGTCACAGCATACCAACTCTTGTATTTCCTAACTTAGAAACAAAACTTAAAGGTAAATTTGGAAAATTAACTTAAAAGAGACACATAATAGAGGATAACTTATCTATATCTATCTGTATATCTATATATCTTTACAGAGATGAATGTTTTTAAATTAGTAAAGACGTAAGGGTAATTAAATTATTTAGTATCCTGAAATACATAACATGGGAGGAGGGCCTTAAAAATTATTCCATCTAGCAATACTTGTATATACACAACTAGTAAGAAGTCCATAACTATCAATAGCCAGCAGTGCTTGCAAATTATATTGAATTGAAACGCTACTGAAAGAGTTTATCTTTCATTGTAGTTTGGAATTGTGTGAAGGTATGTTATGTACGTGATCTATGTATATATAATTCTTATACTTTATATATATTTAGACATGCACTTCTTTTTAAATGTTTATATGGTTAGTCACTTTAAGAGCATCAAAATAAATTGTGCGTTGGCTTACACTATCTCCCAGATATTCACAAACACTGATGAACAAAAATCTTTATATCGGAAATGAAGAGCTACCCATTTAAAGAAAAGAATGGAAAGGGGAACTCGATTTATTCTCATTTGTTTATTGCTAGATGCCCCCCACCCCCACCCCCCTGCAAATTCATTTGAATAGCTTTCAAGCCGGAAAATGGAAATGTGTCTCCTGCCCTCTATTTCAGCGGCAGCAGCAGCATCCTGGCAACAGCGCAATTTTCTATCATCAAGGATAAATGGCATCGAACAGAACATTCTGATAAAAAAAAAAAAAAGAAAGAAAAAGAAAGAAAGAAAGAAAAAAAGCTTCAGCCCAAGGAGCCCATGATTGCTGGCCTTCCTGTCTGTCATCCCTTTACAAAATCCTCTCCGCAAACCTGAGCGGCATGCTGTCAGAGCTAATAACGTCTTCTGAAGGGGCTGGGGGGCGGGGGGAGCACAGTCTTCCCTGCACAATGTTCCCATTTATTAAATCGAGTGCTTATTTTAAAATTGCAAATATCTTTGTTTGGTTCGCTGAAAATTAAAACCAAGATGTAGGAAGCTACATGATGCGACAATTATTCGTGTCATATCAGAGAATCAAACCCCTATCTCTCCCTTCTCCTGGTTAAGGTTGGATGAGCTTCGGAAAGAGGGAGTTTGGGGGTATCCTGGACAGGAGGTTTCTGGTGGAAAAATACAAATCGGTTAGCCCCACAGGTAAGCTGAGAGTAATTGAAAGCCGGAGCAGCGATGCCTGTTTCTACCAGGAAGAAAGAGCTAACTGTGATTCCAGGAGCTCGTGTGGGCGCGGTCCTCGCCGCGACGCCGCGCGCGGGTCAGGCTCAACTGCGAACCTTGCCACCGAGCTTTCCCGCGGGAGGCTTCGAACATAACGGTGCCTATTTCTCGCCTACTGAGATTTCTTTCCAGAAAAGGACATTCTCCTGCTCCGAGGAGATGGATCCCTGAGGTCCCCATGCCCGCACAGGGGGTCCTGGAGGAGTTTAGAGGACACTCCTAGGGCCCTTCCTTGTGTAGTACGCTTCTTCCCGAGGTGGGGGCTGAGAATCGAAGAGCAGCGCCCCCCAAACTGGGATTGGGGGTGGTCGAGGGGCTACAGATACCCGCATTGGGCTTCTTAGCGGCCTAGGCTTATGCCTGGAGGTAGGGGGGATTGGGTTTGGCCGGCGACTAGCTTTAGTGCCCGTCGAGTTCCTGGGACACCCAAGTTCAGCACTTCGGCATGAAACCGAAACGGCCAGGGAGGGGCGGAGTGGGCCGAGACTGAGGGAGCGGCGGTGTTGACGCCCTCTTCCCACTCAGGATCGATCGATTGGTAGGGAATTTTTTATCTTTGGGAAGCAGAGGTGAGGAAGCGGACCTAAAATGAGGGGGAAATTCTAATTTAATATCCTGTATAGGAGGTCAAAAGAAAAAAAAAATGATGGCGAGGAATGCAGAGGGCCCTAAATGGACCCTAAGATGAAGTAGGGGCGGTGGCTGGAGAGCTGGGACTGGGAGGTGGGGCTGGGGGAGACGGGTAAGCAGCTTGCTTTGGTGAGGAGCTCCCGTGCTGAGAACAGTGGGAGGAGGGAATGATGGGGAAACCTTTGTTTAATGAGGAAACCTAATTATTGCGCATCTGGAAGTCTTAGTCCCTACTACCAGAGGAAGGCGGGTACCTGAGGGATGCAGTGCGCATGCCCAAGCCGTCGGATTTGCATGATAAGGCGCGCACGTGAGCCAACTCCGGCGCAGCCCAGGCTGTGCCGCCGCTGCCAATGGAATCTCGCTCCTACTGCGCCTCCAGGTCACATTGACATCTCGGTTTCCCCACAATAGGCCTTTAAAACCCACTTTAAAAATAAAAAAGAGTGTTTTAGTATTGATTCTCGCCTAGACACGGAAGATTTCTCTAGGAAATTGACACGGTTTAGAACTACAACTACATTACTACAAGCAAGGGTTAAAGTATTCAGAATTTATGAAAAAGTTAGAAGGCCGGAGAGAGGGGGCTGTTTAAAGAGCTCTGGCGGGAAGTCAAGGAATCCTGGGACTGCTGCCTTCAGAGCCCTGAGGCTAGGGCCAAAGCTGAATCTCTCTGAGCCTTACCTGTCACATGAAAATCACACCTACTTCATTAACCAAAGGAGCCTCAAAAGCAGAAACATTACCTGTGCAGGCCTGGCTTGAGAAAGCAACCCAAACCGAGAAAGCAACCCAAACCCACCCTTTCTCCACCTCATCCCCAGCCACAGGTGGTGGCCAGGGAGATGGAAACTAGAACACCTGTGTTCCATCTCTCTCCCCTTCCCAGACACCAAAGTGGTCTGTGGGGTGAGGGCCATGTGTTAGCTCCCTCCTCTGTGAAATGCTGCTAATTTTAGAAAGGCAGAAAAGAGAAACGTAGAGAAGTGGCATGAATCACCACCATGGCTAGGCCTCTTGTCTCCACCCATGCTCTGAGGCTGGAAAGATGAGATTCTCTGGGGCTATAGAAAGGGTGGGCCAGCTGGGAACTATTACCCATCCTGCCCCTTCTGCACACCAAGGCTGCTCCCTCCCCTTCCTGAAGCACCATTCTGACCATTACCAACCAACCACCTTGTATTCTTCTCACTATATATTCCTGCCAGAATTGCTGTCTACACATGGGCCTCCAGCGTCCCTAAGAGTGCTCATACCCTGTGACAAGGAAACCATTTGTTCTTACTGAAATAAAACACGTGGGGATTGTCATTTGCAGTTCCTCTCCCCTTTTGTGTAATTCACAAGTCTCTGATGTAGGATTAGGCTTCAAATGCATTTGGTCAAGTACATACATTTTAGTACTCAGCTTAAACAATGTCTTGCTTAAAAGCACTATAGCAATGCCTCAGTTTGTCTCTAGGTCTTTGTCACCCTCCAGGCCTATGATTATAACATGGCTTTTTGTTTCTTTTTTGAGAATGTGAACCAGAGCCCCACCCCAGCCCTCCAAAATGCAAGACACTAAAAAGTGACCTCAGGGTCTTACCTGCTCATCTAAAATCAATATTATTTGACCAACGGGTATTATGTCACATATCGTGTAAGCATATAGCTTCCAATAGCCATGTCTATTTTCAAATAAGGAGATACCTACCGAACCTTCAGAAATATCAGCTGGTAGTTTCTGTATAGAACAATAAACTTTCTCGCAATAGTGTTTTGGGATTGTCTTTGAAAAAGGTAAGCTTTCTCTAAACTGGCCCAATAAAATCAAAAGAGTGTTGGCTTCAATCATATAAGGCTGCAAAATGAGATAGCCATATTGTCTAAAATACTTCTTGAACACTTTGGATTTTAGAATACTTTTTCTTATAATGGACTTCTCTTTGTGCTTTAAGGAATAGGATAATAATGGTGTGTTTGAAAGGAAATATAGACCATAAAAAAGGTCCATTAGCCAATCAATAATTGTCACAATCCTCAATTAAAGCAAAATTATCTTTCCTTGTCCTATAAGTGGCTGGAATAAATGAAGAAATTTTTCTTCTTGAGCATTTTAGGTAAAATTGAATGAACATAAGTCTCAAATTCATGTCCTGGTCTCTTTCTAAGGCAGGTTTCAGATCATCCATAAGGCTAACTTTGATGACAACTCTCTGTCATCTCTGAAGAAGAAAAGATCAGCAGGCTGGGGGGTCTAGAGAGGGACACTGCAGTGTGGGCTCTGGACCAGGAACCCATCATTGGCCACAACTTCAGGCTCTGGAGCTGCTGTTCACAGGCATCTTCAGTTCCCACCTAGACTGCCCTGCAAAGTCTCTTTGTCTCAAATTTGTGCTGACCTCCCATTGGCTCCTTCTCATTCCCCACTGTCATGGCTGGCCGTTAGCACCCTATACCAGCAAGGCTAGTTGATTTAAAAACTATATATATATTCACGCACGGAGCTGGGAGCATTTCCTTCCCATGTAGCAAGCCCCTCTGATTTAAGACTGGTCAAATTAATAGGAAACAGCAAAGGAGGTTAAAGAGGGAAATTATTGAGGACAATGACTGCAGACATGCAGTCTACAGTGCAGAGGCTGCCTTTTCCTGAGGATTCAGAGCTGTGCCCACAAATCAGATGGGCGGAACAATCCCCCATCCCACCCCCCATGTTTGGGGTCATTAGGATTGGAGGTAGCTTCAGGGGATTCCCTTTCCTCTAGCATGGGTCAGCCAGGAGGCAAGAAGGAGGCTAGGAGGCTGGGGACCCTCATCAGTCCCACTGAGCCTCCAGGAGGTATCTTTTCCATCTGCCCCTACCTGCTCCCCCAGTGGGTCCCGCATGCCCAGCCCCCACACCCCCGCCTTGCGGGAGTTATTTTAAGGACACTAAATGCGCTCCAGGAAGCTTTCCTCTCTCTCTCTCCCTCTCTCTCTCTGTCTCTCTTCCTCTGCCACTCTCTCCCTCTCTCTCCTGGGAGCTAACCCAAGCCTGTGCACCGGAGGGCAGCTGACAGCTGAGCGTGGCGGCGGCGGTGTTGGGGGTGGGGAGGTGGCGGTTGTTCCAAGCGCAGGATTCTGGAGTCCACCGGCGATTGAGCAGGTAGCAAGCAGAGCTAGCTGCACGTTGCCCCGGCCGGCGTTTTCAAACAACTTGAATTACAGGCTACATCTTGAATATGAATTAGCCTTCCGCACTGGTGTGACTTCGCTTTGAAACTCAACTTGTCAAGTACGGTTTTAATTAAACATCTTCCGGCCTCGAAAGATTACATGTTTTGTAAAATATGTTCTAGCATGAAATTTACTTCCACGATCTGAAATTAGTTTTTTTGTAAATGTTTTCATAAAAAAGAAATACGAGGGGTGTGTGTGTGTGTGTGTGTGTGTGTGTGTGTGTGTGTGTTTGTATGAGAGAGAGAGAGAGAGAGAAGAGAAGGGGGGCAATGAAGTAGTTTATATTCACTGCCTTCCTTTAAAACGTCCTACCAGCTGGACCTGGAGCCTGACAGGTCCCGGGTCCCAGGTCCCAGGCAGCCCTGGCCGGGGCAGGGACAAGACCGCGCGCCCAGGACAAGTAAGTAACTCAAACCCGCCCCGGCAAGCGCGGCCCAAGCTGCTTTTGCAGTTGGGGACAATTGAGCGGACACACAAGTTAATCCAGCACTGATTTGTTTCGGATCCAACTGCAGGACGCCTGATGCCTCCCCCTTGGCTGCTGCAGCCGACACCTGCCTCCCTCCCCATCCCAGACTGCTCTGCTTGTCCCATGAAAGCAGAGAAAAGAAACCACAGGGTGCAGAACGGACCTCAGTAGTATTCAAGACAACACTTCACCGTGAAATGTAAAGTTCTCCTTTAAGAATTCCTGCCTAATATTGAGAACAACAGCCATGTCAATTGATAGCCGTTCTAACAGACAGTCCGAACTGCTCCAAACCAATCTAAAAGCTTGCCTTGATGGAGAAGGGGCCTCTGGGGCCTCTCTATCACCTGCCTGGGGGCCTCTATTTCCCAAGTAGCCCTCAAAGAAAAAAGACCCTATGCTCCTGCGTAGGGGTAGGAAAAGTGCCTGCCATCATGGGTCTTTCTATTCAATACAGAATTAAAGTTGGGTCCCTGTGGAATTCTCTTCCTAACTACTCTCTGAGGAACCAACCAATTCTGACGGGATTTGCTGGATTCGAGTAAAACTTGGCGCACATGGGGTGGGGTGTGATGGGGAGCAGGAGGGAGGGGGGCGCATCTCCTTTCTTCCAGATAATTGGGACCCAGCAAAGAAGGAGGGGTGGAGCGGTAGGGAGAGTTATTTGCCGTCCTCAACTGAAATAGGCAAAACCAATAACGCACCTCGCTTTTCGCCCTGTTTACTCCATCCCCATTCAGTGATTGGCAAAGCAGGCCCTGAAGGCAAAGGCAATAATTGCTCCGCGCTCTCCTTACTAGGGAAATGTGTAGGCATCTGAAGTGTACTAAAAATACACGAAGGAGCGAGAAAATGAAAAGGGGACAGAGTGACAATTTGCGGCAATTAAAGCGTCTGCGCGCTGTTGCCGGAGGAACAGGGACCCACAGCGGTTTTTGTTTTCCCAGGCTTGATGATGTGACTAACTCGTTAGAGAATTTGCGTCCTAGGTTGTGTGTGTGTGTGTGTGTGTGTGTGTGTATACTTGTGTGTGTGTGCGCGTGCGTGTGCATTCAGCAACCCAGAAGCCTACAGCAATGGCCGGATCCGTGGGGGAGGAGACAGCCTAGAACCCTAAAAACCCCTTTGGCCTCGAGAAGACCCCGGTCCAGCTCTCTACCCTAACCCCTAAGCCCCTCTCAAGTGAGAGCCTCTCAGCACTCAGTTGCCACGTCTTGCAGGAACTTTGGAGCAAGTTTTCAGCTCCCAGGTGTCTAACCTTTAAAAGGAAAAGCATAATAATACTAACTTTTATTTCACGACCACGCGAAACGCAAAGGATGTGGAGTGGGGAGGGGAGGGAAAAAAAGGGGCGGCCAGCCAAATCAAAGCTTGGGAGACATTTTGACAGAGCGCTTGAAATAATGCTCTTAATTTTTGGAAGGTTGTCAAGAAGGGGGTGGGGGGCACGTGGGAGAACCACAACTTTCTCCTGTCTGTCACTCAAGCGGCCATAGAGGGCTCCAACCTCCAGCTCCCGCGGCAACACACAGTGGGAAATTGCTTCAAGATACAGTAGGGCTCTATTCTTTCTCTACCCCCCTCCCTGCCCCGCCTTTCCCGAGCAGTGAACTTCACAGAGAGGGTAGTAAGGAAGGGTAATCCTGGGTGTCAAAAATCTGTGCATAGCCTGAGATCAGAAGAGTTAACCCCAGGCCCTATACCCAGCCTAGCGGCCAAACTGGCACCCCGTGCTGATCAGCCCCCGCATCCCCATATCTACCTCCCCAGTCGGGGGTGGTGAGGTTTGGGGGAGGGGGGTGACACTACCATATGCATCCACCACCTAAGTCCAGCCCAGGCTGGCTTCAATGAAAGCTGGCAAATCCGGAGAATCTCGCAGAAATTTTCTTCGACCCTAATTCAATTTTAAAGCGGATTTTTACTATTAAAAACGCTGCCGAGCAACACATTGAATTAATCTGACTGTACGGTTTTAATTACAGTGAGGGTTTCTCTACAAATCTGTACAAGACAGTGGCTGGCTCTCGGAGGATCTCTGCCTCCTGAATTCCATTATCGGGCCCCTGATTCCCCGCAGACGGCAGCGCGTGGGAGCCAGCTGCGGTGCGAGCGTTCAGTCGCCCTCTGCTTCTGCCGGGCCTCCCGGCTCCTGTCCCTCCTCCCTTCCTTCATCCCAGCCCCATGGAGAGCCCAGGATTCCTGCCTGTCATTTGACACTGCTGAACTGATATCCTAAAACGCTACCCTTGCTTTTTAAACTCTTGGGCCCCAGACTTTTGAGCCCCCTGAGCATCGTTCTTAAAGTGGCTTGTTCTGTCTGGAGAGGGTGACCTCTTGTGTAGTGTTTTTTGAAGGGTTCTCCTGCTTCGACTTAGCAGCTGTTAGAGTGGGCAGCGTGATGCCCAGGCTGTTTGAGGGGAAAGCAGGTTAGGAAATGGGGAGGAGAAAGGGGTAGAAGACTAGTGGATGAAGAGCTTGGTTTGGGGGAGTCTAGGCCCCCCACCTCCAGCCCTACCCCCACCCCCATCTCCACCTCCTGGCCCTAGAGAAATATACATGGCGTCGATCTGCAGGTAACAGGGCTGCTTTTATCAGCTCTCGTTTTGTTCATTTGTTGTGCAATTAGCATTGCACGGCAATGGTACCTAGCAAACAGGACCAGGTAGAAAACTTAAACACAAAAGGAAGCTGACTCATACTCATACTCTTTTGTCCACTCTCTTATATTCTTTTTCTAACTCTCTTTCTTTCTATGTCCCCTGGTTGTGTCCCATTCTCTCCTTCCCTCCTCACAAAGTATTTGCGAGTAAAGACGGCGAATCCAAATATGCACCAGCAAAATGGATGCAACCTCTCAATGTGTACTGAAAGAATTGGAGGCTTTGAGCTCTGTGGGGGAAGGGCCCCACTCGACAGAGTACAAGGGATGAGGAGCATTTTGGCTCTCTGCACAAAATTTGTAAAACCTACCAGGAAAAAAAAAAAAAAAAGGAATTATTCCATTCCCAGGGTAGTGGGAAGGGGGCTGTCTTTCTCTTAGATGTGTGTGTGTGTGTGTGTGTGTGTGTCTGTGTGTGTGTGTGTGTCTGTGTGTGTCTGTGTGTTTTAAAGGGGTCTCTTTTCTGAACAAGAAAAAAGAGAAAGAAAAGAGAGAGAGAATGAATGGGCACAGTTGGGAGAATGGAATGTGAAAAAACAAAAACAATCTTAGCTTCTAAGGGCATTCAAATCTGTTGCTCTCTAAAAAAGTTTTGCTAAAAAACTAATAAATTACATTTCCATTTATTGGGATGTTCCCAAATAAAGGTAAGGAGTATTTATGAACAGGTATGAGTATAAAAGTCACCAGTTCATATATATCACAAGAGTAGTCAGATACAGAACAAACTCACCCTCTCTCATGAAAAACGGTTTTCATTTATTTTTCTGTTACAACAAGAGGACCAACATGATAGCAAGGGGATGTTTTCATCCCAGGTTTTCCTGAAGAGTTGTCCCAAGCAGGGTTCTCCTTTAATGTTAGGCATTTTCTGTGACCTTGTTATTGTTAATGCTGATGAAGGGATGAAGGAATTAAACAGAAGATGCTTGGAGGCATTTAGGAAGACAGCTATATTAACTCCTTATTATGCCTAAAAATAGTCTACTGTTTCCTGTTGATACTTGTTCCCTACCACTATAGGGCTGTATTTATCCTCCAATGGTCAGGGGTCCCTGCTTTCCAAAAACTGTCTTGCTTAAAGCTGACTTCTAACACCCCCTCCCTTCTCCCTTTGCCCTGATATATTTCCCATCAGGGCAAATATGGAGAGCTCAACCTTAGCATAGCCTACAGATTGAAAAGACAGACATCAGCATTTAACTTGTTTTATTCTAAGTGTTTAAACATTGTTGAGTCCTTTTTCTCCTGGGCTTAGAGAAAGAGGAGTGTTTTTGTATTAGGAGTGGGGTCCTATGCTTGTTAAAAGAGAAAAAAGAGAGAGGATTTGAGGGGAGAGGGCAGACAAGCAGGCCGACTTCTGTATACAATCCTAAAATTAGGGAAGGCAGAAACGTGCTGTTTTTCCCCTGAATCAATTCTGGGCCCAGCACATCAGCTCCCTCTATTAAGAAAGGCTTGGGTGCTCACACACTTGGGAATGGAGTCATGGAGAAGGCAAATGATGTTTAGTTTGAGGAGCTGGTTAGCTTTGTTTTCATAACTCCACTGGACTCCAGGTTTGAAAATGCCTGGAGCAGGAGCCTGTAGGTTGGGACATGCATAGTTAACATTCTCCAAACTGGACAGTCTTGAAAAACTCTGTGAAGCCCCCTGTGGGAGCCAGTGTCACGTCAGAGTTTCCTAGCTGGCTATTCCTGGGACCCATGACTAGAGAAATGAGGAAAATGTTATCCCCAAACTTAAGTGAGACTCTTTCTAAACACGGGGTAAATTGAGGCCACTTTTTAACTGGATTTGGGGGAGTCTAAGAGAGAAGGCTGTTAATATGGACAATACAGCTTATCACCACAGACAAGAACACCAAACTCACTGTTTCCTTGTGTAGACTGATACTTTTGCAACTCCTGACGGTGCCATCACTGGCAAGAGGCAGCTCCCATGTGCCCCAGAGCTTTCACCATTGTGTGTGTGTTGGGGGAGGGGAGAAAGTTGTGCGGGTTACCAGGATATCAGGCACTCTTTCCTTACATACATACACAAACATAGTTTTACACTATATTGAATGAGGAAAAGACTAGCAAGTTTTTTTTTTCCACCAATGTCTCCCGTTGAGAAGAGGCTATGTAAGTCAATACTGAATTATTTCTTTGAATTCAAAGGCGATTTATCCCGGTCTAATTTCTTTAGAATTAAAGTGATAACTGAGCCCAACTTAGCAACCAAACCCATCCAGGTCCTGCCTGGTTTGAATGTACTTCTACATCCCATGAGGCTGCAAAACCACTTTGGGCACCCCAAAGCATTTCCAGGCCTACATGCGTGAGCAAACACCGGTCCAGACCAGGAACAGCAGGAGATTCTTTGACCCAAGCGCCCATTCCTCCAACAGTGGCCTCCGGCGGACCCGGGAGGTCTTGTGTTGGCAATACACAAGCATTTCTCTCTAAATAACATTGACACTCGCAATACAAATTCCAACATCTCAACACCTTAAAAAGCAAAAAGCAGTTTAGGCCTCAAATCCTGCCTAGTGAATATGACCCTCACTTACTACAAGCCCTAAAAGAGCCTTAGGCCTCCTACTCCAGATTGCAGGGTTTACTTTTATTTTGAATGATAAAGACTTCCAGGGCCTTGCCCGCCCTCCTCCTCCCTCCCGCAAGGGTTGGCCCGCGTTCCCTAGCGGGCGAGACAAAGAAGCAGGAGCCAGGACCCGGCTGGCGCCTAACCCGGCGCCGGGGCCTTGAGCCCCTGAGGTGTGCGCCTTCCTGCAAGGCCCCAAAGAACCCGAGTTTTTGCCCCTTGCTGAAGGGTTGGAAGTGCGGGCTGGACTAGTGCAAACGAGAGTGACTCCAACCGCCTTACTTCAGCTCATTACCGTCACCCATGAAACAGGAATGAAGGACTGGGAAGCCAATCTGCCGCCGTTCAATTGGAGAGAAATGACTGTCAGAAGAGGCCCTGCGATAAATAGCCTCTGAGCTGCGAAATCTATGCGCCGTGGCCGGTGGCAGAGGCCACACCTGGCAGCCACTCGTGGCGCCCCACCTTGGCATGTTGTGTGCAGGTCACACTATCTCCACTTTTCCATTCTCGATACTGGCAGGAAAGTCTGATAGGCCTGAAGTTTAGATTCCATCCCGCAAGCGCGGAGATATCACACCAAGTGGGACCCCTCGCTCATTCCACTTCCCAGCCACTGACTGTCTCTGAGCCCAGACTGGGTCGCCCAGCAGGTTTCAGCAGGACCTTTACCATGCGCCACAACTACCACCTCAGTGCAGCTGCTTCACTGGAACAGAGTGCAAGGATTTTAGCCACTAACTATTAGGGGAAGGTTGAGAGCCCTGAAGCTACAACCCGGACAATCCCAGCCTTCCCGGCTTCCTCAGCAATCAAACAAATGAGAGAAAAAAAATCCCCTTGCAAGTAGAGGCTGCTGCACTCTGGATACAGTGCTCAATTGCAGGGACCTTCCGAGGCCCTGCCACGACATACTCTTCTTGGGGTACAGCCAGAGTTGCAGGAAGCTGGCGAGGAAAGCGGTGCACCTGCGAGCATAAAGCGAAAAACATAGACAAGCACAGGGTGGGGGTGTAGGGGGTGAAACGCCTTCACGGTGTTAACAACAAGCTGCAGGGTATAAAGCAATAAAACTGCCACGTCTACCTGCTGGTATTGAGGACATTACAAACAGTCTCGGCGCACAGCCCGCGTGTACCGAGAGCGCACTAGGTTGGGAGTGGGAAGGAGAGGTGGGAAATCTTCTTTTCCTGACATTCCCTTCTGTCCCCCACCCCCTACATTTCCCCCTTACTTAGCCCACCTTTCTTTTTCCATGAAGCTTTTTTGTTGTTGTTTTAATTCATTGCCGATTTGTAAACGTGTAGATCGGGTTACTGGTTCGAGTGTTAAAGTGCACCTCTTGTTAAAAGGTGGGGAACAGGGCACACCACTTAAAAATGAATTCAGAGTTACTGAACCGGCTCCCCAGACTCAAGAACTTAAGCGCAATAGGCTAGGAAAAGGAGGGGGAGAGGAGCGCAAATGCCGCTGACCTGGGAACTCGGAGGAAACTCGCGGGCAGCGAGCTTCAGGTCTTCTGATACATTGAAGCAAAGAAAGAAAGACAGAAAAAGAAAAAAGCAAACTGTCCTGGAGATAGCTAGATACCCAGGGCTGAGAGCTGGGAAAATCAATTAGCATAAGCCGCTGCCCGCGGGCTTCGCGCAATGTAAAAATAAAGTCCAAGCTGCTCCATCTGCAGCCACCCTTTTGTGGAGTTAAAGGGGCAAGAGGCACCTTTTCTCTATTTCTCAGTTTCCTTCGGTCCTGTAACTTATGGAGTCCAGGAGAAGTAGGATATAAAGAAGTCCTCAGTAGTTTTCCCAAAGGGAGACACAGTCTCCTTCCCACAACCTCCAGACACGGCAGTACAGGGTTGTTAGATATTAGATAGTACGTTTCTCCGTGTGGGCAAAGGCTCGCGGCTTAGGTCTCTAAGCAGACCGAAAGTCGGGGTCCAGACTGAGAGGATCTTCAGGTCTCGTCCACCCAATCTCAATCCTCTGAAAGCGCGGGCTGCCGGCGACCTCCTGCAGTCCCGGGACCCGGAACCCGGGACCCTGGACGCCGGCGCGGGCGGGCCTGCCCTCCTCTGTGCCTGGCCCCCAGTCCGGCCCTCCTACCTGTTGACCAGGCCTGAACCACGC